>NC_047085.1:478131278-478731278 GCF_902459505.1 Geotrypetes seraphini | reverse complement strand
AGGTTAGGGCTCTTCAGCTTGGAAAAAAGACAGCTGAGAGGAGATATGATTGAAGTCTACAAAATCCTGAGTGGAGTAGAACAGGTACAAGTGGATCAATTTTTCACTCCGTCAAAAATGACAAAGACTAGGGGACACTCGATGAAGTCACAGGGAAATACTTTTAAAACCAATAGGAAGAAATATTTTTTCACTCAGAGAATAGTTAAGCTCTGAATTGCATTGCCAGAGGTTGTAGTAAGAGCAGATAGCGTAGCTGGTTTTAAGAAAGGTTTGGACAATATCCTGGAGGAAAAAATCCATAGTCTCTTATTGAGAGAGATATGAGGGAAGCCACTGCTTGCCCTGGATCGGTAGCATGGAATGTTGCTATTCTTTGGGTTTTGGCCAGGTACTAGTGACCTGGATTGGCCACCGTGAAAATGGGCTACAGGGCTTGATGAACCATTGAATCGGCCTCAGGACCGAATAAAAAGATAAAAAGATTGAGCACCTTAGGTCTCCCCCCCCCCCTTTGTTTTTCTTTTCAGTACACATGCACCAACTGCAAAGAATCAGGGAAGGAAGATGAAAAAGGTACACCCATCCCCATCCCCACACCCTTATTTTCTTCCTAACTCCCTTGTCAATCTTCTCTCAACTTCCCCATAAGCAATACCTTACCCTTCCATCAGTCAAATTCTTTACAAATCATAAGAACATAAGAATTGCCATACTGGGACAGACTAAAGGTCCATCAATCCCCCAAGCCAATTTCTTCCCTTACACTCTTTTCTTAGTTACTTTACACCTTCTCATTCCATCCAAACCACTCCCTTTCTAATCTGCTTGCCCCAGCCAAATCCTTATTTCATACCCAATCCTTACTCCTCCTTATCATCCTACATATTTATCACCCCACATAGATCTACAAAGATCTCTTCTCTCACCCTACATCTCCTTTCTGCAAGTCAGCCAGCAGAGAGGAGGATGAGGAAGAGAAAAACAGATGCCTCAGGCTGTCTTTATTTGCAGTTGAGTCAGAATAATAGTTTGAACTATACAAGACACAGTAATAGCACCTAATTCAAGCCTTCCTTCTTGCTATAAGCTTCGCCAGTCTCAATCCCGCCCCTCAAAATCAGGAAGCAACTTCAGGGGGGGGGGGGCGGGATTGAGACCGGCAGAGCCTTTAGCAATTTGGCAAGAGGGAAGGCCCACCTGACATCTGGCTTCATTATTGTCAGCTGGTTTAGTAGGACCAGGACTGAGACAGGACCGAAGGCAGGGCTACTCACAATCCGGATTCACCGCTAACTCCTCACTCCACTCTCCTCCTGGCAGCCGACATATAGCATAGATGACTGATGCAGCTACCAGCAGGAGATATCAGCTGCCTGCCTCACATGTCGGGCCTGCCCCTGACCCACGATTCCATTCCCTACAGCCAGGTAGGCCTAAATTTAGATATATTTTCAAACTATGGTAGTAGACTCTAATATAAACTGAGACCCTCATTTTTAGCCCAAAAATCTCGGTTTATTTTCAAGTATATATGGTATACTGAAGAAAGGTAACACGAAGGACTGTAACTTCAGAATGATTGCATTAATTCCACAAGCCAGCAAAATACATGATAAACTATGGAGAACTCTAGCATAAATGGGAATACCCAAACACATAACTCAGCTGATAAAAGCCTCTACGAAAATCAAGAAGCTGTAGTGAGAACAGAATATGGCAACATTGATTGGTTTCCAATAAAACATGGTATCAGGCAAGGATGCATCTTGTCGCCTTACTTATTCAACCTTTACAGTGAAGCCATCTTCAGAAAAGCAAATTTGGAAGAAGAGAGCGTTAGTTTCAAAGTTGGTGGCCAAAATGTAAACACCTGCACTAGGCTCCCTCCAACTCTTCCGCAAACATCTGAAAACCTGGCTTTTTTCAAAAATGTAACATTTACCCCTTCCTTGGCCTTCTAAGCCCCCCAAATATCCCTCTCACTATTCCCTTTAACCTCTTTGGAGTTTCCTTTCTCTCTCAACTCTTGTAAACCGTGCCGAGCTCTACGATTGTGGAGATGATGCGGTATATAAACCTAAGGTTTAGTTTAATTCAGTTTAGGCAGATGATACATCACTCATCACCATCAGCAAAGAAGACATGCTGAGAAAAGTCATAGCATGGGATCAGAACTGAACACAAGCAAGACAAAGATCATGAACACAAAAAATGATAAAGATTTTGAGCTTGAAGGCAATAGAATAGAAGTTGTAGAGGATTTCAATCTCCTGGGCTCTTTTGCAAACAAATAAGCAACTAGCAGGGAAGACTGTTGCTTGAGATTGATTCTTGGTATAGGAAAAGTGATTGGTATTGCTATTATTGTCAGGCTATTTTATTTTGATTTTATGCTGAATATGATGTATATTGTTATATTTGGGTGTGTTTTTTTCTGTAAAATGTCTTTGAAGTATTATTATGTGTGTGCTGTTGTACTTCGCCTTGAAAAAGGCGGATTATAAATAAACAAACCATAACTACTCCACAGAATAGCACTTGATCGCTGTTCAATGAAAGCTCTCGATAAAGTATTCAAAAACAAGGAAATAACACTCCAAATGAAGATCAGACTTGTCCACATACTCATTTTCTTTTCAATTATGGATGTGAAAGCTGGACCCTACAGAAACAAGACAGAAAGAAGAAGAGTGGCTCATTTGAGTTTTAGCGTTGGAGACCATGGAGAACTAACAAATTGATTCTGGAAGAGATCAAACCGGCTATGTCACTTGAAGCCCAAATGATGAAGTTATGACCGTCTTATTTTGGTCATACTGTCAGAAGAGAGAGATCGCTGGAGAAGGACATCATGTTTGGGAAGATCAAAGGAACCAGGCGAAGAGGATGCCTGCAACCAGATGGCTAGACATGCTGAAAACAACCATGGAGATGGCGCTGGAGGACCCCACCGGACTAGCACAAAATCAATTTATTTTTAGATCTGTAATTCATCAAGTCGCTAGGACTAGAGCACGAGTCAATAGCACCTAACTAACTTACTAAAAACTGATGATCAATGACATAGTGAGTGACTTTGATATCTTTACATTGTTGGGGGATTTCTGGATAATTCTAGTACTATGATAAACTCTTGCACTGACAGACCGAAGGTCAAATTACCAAGTTTTTTTTTCCCCAGAGATACTAATTGGGAACAACTCGTTGGTATAAGTTTCCTAAAGCTTTCTGACCACATTCACCGGGTCTTTGTTCTGTTCTACAGCAACACAATAACTCAGTGACTCACTGCAATCTAAGGCAGTTTCAGTAGTTCCAGTTAATTGTTTATGGTACTGCCTTCTCTCTGTCCATTTCCTGATACTATTATCTATGCTTTGGCTCTGTGCACTATCAGTTTTCATGGACCTGCATCCTTTACAGGTTGATAGTGAACATGGGAAAACCTCTAAGAGCTGTCAGCAGATTTTTATATACTACAACTCTCACATTGGGCCCTATTCAAAAGGTCTTTTCCCTTAGACAATCCTCTTTCAGTAATACAGTCGACTCCACCTAAATGCACGTCAGTTAAGTGCACGCTTCAGTTATCCGCACCCTACTACCACGGTCCCATTTTTTTTTTTTACATTAAAGTCAATGGACATAAACTCCGGATATTTGCAATTCAGATAAGCACACAATCCACTTTTGCGCACTGATGTCTTAGGTCCAACCTCTATTCTTTCACGTTCGTTCACTCCGATTAAATGCAATCACATTCTGAATGGGAATGGCTATTCTTCACACAGCAGCTTAAGTGCTGGGACAGCTAGGAAAGTGAGCCCTGGGACAGCTGAGAAAGTGAGTGCTGGGACAGCTGGGAAAGTGAGCTCTGGGACACCTAGGAAAGTGAGCGCTGGGACAGCTGGGAAAGTGAGCGCTGGGACAGCTGGGAAAGTGAGCACTGGGACAGCTGGGAAAGTGAGCGCTGGGACAGCTAGGAAAGTGAGCGCTGGGACAGCTGGGAAAGTGAGCGCTGGGACAGCTGGGAAAGTGAGCACTGGGACAGCTGGGAAAGTGAGCGCTGGGACAGCTGGGAAAGTGAGCGCTGGGACAGCTGGGAAAGTGAGCACTGGGACAGCTGGGAAAGTGAGCGCTGGGACAGCTGGGAAAGTGAGCTCTGGGACAGCTAGGAAAGTGAGCGCTGGGACAGCTGGGAAAGTGAGCACTGGGACAGCTGGGAAAGTGAGCGCTGGGACAGCTGGGAAAGTGAGCGCTGGGACAGCTGGGAAAGTGAGCGCTGGGACAGCTGGGAAAGTGAGCGCTGGGACAGCTGGGAAAGTGAGCGCTGGGACAGCTGGGAAAGTGAGCGCTGGGACAGCTAGGAAAGTGAGCGCTGGGACAGCTGGGAAAGTGAGCGCTGGGACAGCTGGGAAAGTGAGCGCTGGGACAGCTGGGAAAGTGAGCGCTGGGACAGCTGGGAAAGTGAGTGCTCCACTTCCACTCAAGCTGTAGGGCATAGCTTTCCTGTACTTTAGTCTCTAGCAGCCCACGCGCCATATTTAAACTGAGCCGGCTTAACTTCCCCTCCCCTACCCCCCTCCCTATTAAGCACACACTCCGTTTAAGCGCACATGGCAACCCGGTCCAAAGGGCGTGCACTTAAGCGGAATTAACTGTATATGCCAGTGCATTAGAATTGAAGGACCAGAATATTAAAGATATACAACTCCTATCATTTTCTATGGATGGGAATTGAACATGTGGAGGGTAATTTTACAGCATGCGACAAGGCAGTGAAGGTACGGGATGGTTGGGAGGGTGCTAAAAAGTTCTCAGCCCAACCAACCACAGTCCTAAATTCTGAGCATTATTTTGCCACTGTAGCTTATTTTGTTAAGTGCCAATTTGCAGAATCAAAATTCTATGTTTTAGACATTGTTTCAGATCACAGGTAAGAGGTGCTGCTGGACAGGGGGAGGTAAAAGGAAGGGAGAAGGCATACTGCTGAACAGGGGGGAGCAGGGAAGAGGTGCTGCTAGACAGGGGGGGAGTTAAATGATGGGAGAAGGGCTGCTGCTAGACAGGGGGGAGCAGGCAAGGGGTGGTGGTGGACAGCTGAAGAAAGAGAGAGACAGAAAGAAAGAAAGACAGACAGACAGAAAGCGGCTAAGGAGAGAGATAGAAAGAAAGAAAGCCAGACACACACATCTATTCTAGCACCCGTTAATGTAACGGGCTTAAAGACTAGTGCCTGGAATAAATTACCTGAGTTTGTCCTTCAAGCTCCTTCCCTTCCCTTGTTTAAAAGCAGACTGAAAATCCACCTTTTCGATATAGCTTTCAATCATTAACCCTACTCCTTTGCCCTCCAACCCAGCCAGCTGTTTAATCGTTCCCTTTAACTGTATCTATGGCATCCTGTTTGTCTGTCTTGGCTGTTTAGATTGTAAATTCTCTCGAGCAGAGACTGTTTGCTTCTTCTTTGTGACTCTGTGCAGCACTGTGTGCATCTGATAGCACTATAGAAATAGTTAATAGTAATTAATCGTAAGTGAACGAGGTGTTGGTCCCAACCCCACCAGCCATGCAGTGGGGCTGCACAGCCTACTGCTAAAAGGTGCACTTAGAGGGAACATTGGCTATAATCCAGGATTCTAATTAAAAGGTTTCTAAACTGTTGCTTTAGATCAGGGGTGTCAAACTCAATCGCATAAGGGGCTGAAATCTGAAAAAAAGGCTGTCGCTGGCTGAAGTTTTTTTTTAGATACTTAGGGATCCTTTTATTAAGGTGCGCATTCTGTGCGTGCTACATCAGTTAGCGTACCTTAATAAAAGGACCCCTTAGTCTTAGTAGAAGTATAGGGTTACAACCTCTCCAACCCCACGCCGGTTCTGTGAGTTAAACAAAATTTTTTTTAAAAGACTTTTCCTCTCTCTTTTAGGTCCTAGTTCACGCTCACTGTCTTAATGCCAGCTCTCCTTCTTTCTTCTTCCCTTTCTTTTCTGGAGTCCGAGGGATGGATTGAGCGGCCCTATTAATAGTTCCTTCTTTAAAAGTGATCTACTCCCGGAGAGATATGATTCTTTCTGTTTCAGCCCCCCAAATCTGGAACTTACTTCCAATTAACCTAAGAGAGGAAAAATTATTGAATAAATTTAAAAGTCTTCTAAAGAGCTGGCTTTTTAAAGACGCTTTTCAATAAACTGGTACTATTATACTTTAGGGTAGGATGTGGAGGTTCACTGAAATATGTGGGTACTTGTTTCCCTTCCTTTGTGTATTAAACCTATGCCCAATTTTTTTGCAGTTTTATTTTTTTAATATTGTATTTTATATTGCCCTTTTCCCTAATGTATTAATGTCTAATGTATTAATGACTAATAGTATTGTATGTGGATTTTATTATTAAAAAAAATTAAAAAATTAAAAGGAGACAGGTTTAAAACAAATGCCAGAAAGTTCTTTTTCACCCAGAGGGTGGTGGACACATGGAACGCGCTTCCGGAGGCTGTGATAGGCCGGAGCACGTTACAAGGCTTCAAAGAAGGTTTGGATAGGTTCCTAGAGGATAAAGGAATTGAGGGGTACAGATAAGAGTAGCGGTAGGTTATAGGGATAGTCTGGGACCATTGCTCAGGCAATGGGCCTGATGGGCCGCCGCGGGAGCGGACCGCTGGGCGAGATGGACCTCTGGTCTGCCTCAGCGGAGGCAACTTCTTATGTTCTTATGTACTTCTTATGTTCTTATCTGATTTGTTATTTATTGTAAATCGCATTGAAATAAGATTTTGCGATCAAATCAAAGAATCTATTAAACTTGAAACTTCTGCTTGCCCCGTGCAGCAGTGTGTGCATATGAGAGATTCCCAGCACTGGGGATCAGAAGGGCACTGGAAGATATTTCTGTGTCTGCTTGGGACCTGACTCTGCGTATGCAGATGATGTTATGCTGTGCATAACACCAAGACTCTATGCTTGTGGGATGTTTGTTGTATGATTGTTGCGGCTTGAGGCCGGGTGTTTGGGGTTCGTGTGTGTTTGCTTGGGGGGTTTTTTTTGGACATTAAAAACAAAATGTCAATTGTGTTGGGCATCCAGCCTCAAGGTTTCTGTATTATGAACCATCTGCTGTCATAGTTTTCAATTGTTGTTGCTCTGAATGTTATGTTTTTCTATGCTCTCACCACTCCTGGTTGTATGTTCCCTTGAAATTGCTAATAAAGAAATAAAAAAAAAGACTATCCCACACGTCATCAAGGTAATTGAGTCCTATGCGCAGGTCTCTGGCTATAAATTAAATACGACTAAGTCTGAATTAATGCCTTTGAACTGCAATGAAGATAAACAAAATATTAACTCCTTTGGTTTTGTTTGGAATGCATACAAATTGAAGTATTTAGGATTTTTCATAAGTCCAACTTTGGAGGATGCAGGAAAACTAAATGAGGATTACATGCTATCCATAATAAAGAATGTAACACATAAATGGTCACCATTAAAAATTACCTGGTGGGGGCGCTTGGCCATGATTAGAGAATGACACGGGGAAAAAATCTGTCCCCGTCACCGCCCCGTCACCGGCCCACCATCCTCTGCACCGCCCCGTCACCGCCGATCCCTTCACCACCCCGTCACCGTCACCGCCATCCCTTTCACCGCCCCGTCACCGCCACTGCCATCCCATTCACCGCCCCGTCGCTGTCCCCGCTGCATCCATATAAGCCTTTTTCCTTTCACTCCCTCCTTCCAATTTGAGCCGGGAACACTAGCGATCGCACGGTCCCCGCGGCCACTACCTGCCTGCCCGGTCGATCCTGGTGTTTGGCCGGCTCTCTCCCTTCTCCTCACCTTGGTTTGTGGGTTTTCTTTTTCGGCAACCTGCGCGCTTTCCCAGGGAGCCGCACACGCGCGGCTGCTCAGTGTTCAATCTTCTGCTCTGCTGCAACTTCCTGTTTCCGGTTGCGTCAGAGCAGAAGATCGAGGCTGAGCAGCGGCGGGTGTGCGCGGCTCTCTGGTAGCGTGCGGGTCGCCGAGGAGGAGGATCTGTGGACTGGGGTGAGGAGAGGGGAGAGAGCTGGCTGGACACTGGAATCGATTGAGCGGGCGGGTGTGAGCTGCGGGGACCGCGCGATCCTTCATGCCTCACTGCGGGGGACAAGACCATTCACCGCCCCGCGGGCGGTGAATGGCCTTGTCCCCGTCGCCGCAGCGACTGCTAGTTTTCTTCCCCGTTTTCGGCGGGTGACCCGCGGCTAAAATGCGGTGGCCGTGGGTAAACCGCCACCGTGTCATTCTCTAGCCATGATCAAGATGATGATTCAACCCCAAATTAACTATGTATTAAGTATCAGGGCTCATTATGGATTCTTAATAAAACTACATCTGACCCCCCCTCTTGGCTGTCTCTGGAAAAAATCTTATATGGTACCAACAATCTTGCTTGCATCCTGTCAATATCCTCCTCTCTGAAAAAATATAATTGTATTTTCCATTCAACATAAGGTTCTCTTACATTTTGATAGCATTATGAAAATCAAATGGAAGGACACCACATTGATTTCATTATGGAACAATGACACTTTTAAAATCAATAACATCACCTTGAATTGGCCTATTTGGCAAAAATATGATATCTGGACACTGCAAGATCTTTTATGTAATAATCGATGGTTGGCTTTTGAAGAAGTGCATGATAAATTTAATCTACCAGCCAATCAATATATTAATTGGCTTCAATTAAAACTTGTGGTGTGTGCTTCAATTCCGGAACTTCTAAAATTGAAACCAATACCTGATCTCCTTCAAAATATTATTACTATAGCTCCTCTTAAAGGTGTTGCCTCTAAATGGTACACTTTATTGAGACAAACTTCACCTGTGTCTATATCATTAATGATGAGTGCATGGCATCCGGATTTAGACATTTCCGCTGATGATGAGTTTTGGCAGAAAGTGTGGACCAGAGTATTCAAATCTATTAGATCGGCTCCAGTCCTTCAATCAATATACTTTCAACAACATCGATCCAACTGGACGCTGCATAAACTCGCTAAATTTTCCAAAGAAGGCCCCAATCTATCCTGATCCTGTGGAAAATTCGAAGGTACACTGCCACACATGTTATACCAATGCTCACATATTAAATTGTATTGGGATAAAGTCTGGAGCACCATATCCACCATCCTAAATATTAATGAACCCTTACATCTTAAAATTATTATTCTTGGACAACATGGTCTCACATATTCTATGCCCGAACCCAATGCTCGTTTACTTAACATCTTATTATTCTTGGCTATTAAAAACATCTTGTACTGTTGGAAGGATTTATCTAAGGTAGAATACATTGTATGGTGGAACACGGTATGCATAACCAACAAATTTGAAAGTATAATAGCTGAAAAACATAATTCTATTAGTTCTTTTCTCAAAGTATGGAGACCTGTTGAACTTTATTGTGACTTGGACCATTGACATAAATTATCTCAATGTAATATCATTGTAATATTTATAAAATATATAGAGAGTCACTGCTTGTCAGTTAATTAAGTCGCTTGGGATGCTCAGTATGATGCTCATTGGGAACTCTCTTCTATTCTTTTCACGTATACTGAAATTATATGTACTGGCCCTGCTGGATCTGGTTGACATGAGACACTGGTTGTATTGAATTATAATTAATACTATCTTCCTGCTTATTAACTGTGATATGTACAACTAGTCTGTTTCATGTTTAAATTATCTTTTGTTTATTTGCATATATGTATATTTGAATATTATAATAATTATTTGCATACTTTGTATATTTATTTTGAAAAATAAAAAATTTATGAAAAAAAATAAAAATAAAGAAAATCATTAGTATACCAATATAAAATGACACATTAGAGAAATAGAGGCAAAAACACAGGTAAATTGATATTTTATGCAATCCAATTGGCACAGATTATTTAAATACCACTTAGGGGGGAATTCATCAAGCTGCAGTAAAGTTTCGCTTTTTACTGCACCTTGATGTCCTGCAATTTTCATCAACCTGTGGGATCCTGGTACCACAATTTGCTGAATTTCATCTTACAGGAATAATAATGCTTGATAGCCACCTTGCAAAACAATGTTATTCCTGTGAACAAAGCTGCAGCTCAATGCTCTCAGCCTGCGGTGCTGGGTCCCTCTGACCTAACCCTGGTGTATGCCCCCCCAGTGGCTACCTCAGTGTGACATCATTGGTGGCAGGGGAGGGTGGAGAGTCTGGGGGGTCCTCTGGAGTCCAGGAGCTCCAGCCAAGAGTGATGCCTAATCGCTTCTGGACACTCCAGGCACTGTCCTCAAAATGGCAGTAGTAACACAAGATTGCCCCATCATTGTTGGTTGAGCTGAGAACTTTTCAGCAGCCTCGTACTACAGAGGTTCTGTGGATTCCATGCATGAACTCTGGCTATTATCACACGGTATCTGGAAAAGCTTAGTCCCACTTTAGTGAAACAGGATCCATAGCGCACTGGGAGCGCAAAATGTATTCAAAGTGATCAAACATATTATGGTTCATGTGAATAACTGGCATTAAAAAGTAAAGGATACTGTTGCAGCTTCTGCTTTTGATTCATGGAGCTGGAATTGGAAATGATTTTGCTGATGCCTGATGTCCAATGGTTGGCGTCTTCTTCAGAGCCAGCAATCAGGTCCAGGTTTTTTTGCGGACCCTTAAAGATGATGGAAAAGCAGCGCAGCTCGGGGATATCCTTAGCAAATTTCCGCATCTGATCTGTTTGGTGGCCCAGCCGCACATCCTGGATATCTTCAATGGAAACTGGTTAAAAAAAAAAAACAGCTTGAGTCAGCTGGATTCACACTGTTTATCTCAACTTTTCCACTCAAATGTTTTGCCAAACACTTACATACTCAAGTTTCAAGTTTATTTAATCTTTGATATACCGTTTGTCAAAAGCATACCTAAACAGTTTACGATTATCAAATATTATTAAAAATAAAATGAAAAGTTTAAAAATAAAAAATAGAGGGGGGCGACAAAACGAGCAGACTTACTGGTACAAAAAGGATTAAGTGGGAAATGGTAAGAGATTAAATACAATGAGAAAATAAAATCATAAAAGGGAGGGAAGAGATGGAAGAGGCTTAGTATACTACGATAGGGTAGGGGTCGCTTCAAAAGAAGCGTTTTGATTCTGTAATGCCGACTGCTTAGAAGCTGTTATGGCTCTTATTGGAAAGAAGAAAGTGTTTAAAAGCATCTTTCTGCTTACACTCATAGAATGACCAAACAAAAGTATCATATTGAGATCAAACCACAGAAGAAAGCCTGTTGTTTTCCAGTTTTCCTGCTTTTCATCATAACACAAACTAATGGGAACAAGCAGTCAGATTATATTCACCCAAATGACCATATTTTAAGAGTTTAATGGCACTTCTTCATCAGATCTCTGCGGCTGCCACCCGTGAATAGCAGACCAGAGTGACCTCCTACAGCAAGCTCCTTTGGGCTGTGGTACCTCCAATAATCTCCTGCCGTAGCTTGTTGCTCAAAGCCAAAGAAAACATCAAGGAAGTCAGTGAGCTGCTATACCAAAGTTGGGGGTTCCCATTCTATTTATACCCTGTAATTTTGCCAGTTATTAATTTATAATCATCTCACTTGTTAATCGCTTTGAATTCAATATTCAGCTGCACAGAGATAACATAAGAACATAAGAATTGCCACTGCTGGGGTCAGACCAGTGGTCCATCATGCCCAGCAGTCCGCTCACGCAGTAGCCCTCTGGTCAAAGACCAATGCCCTAACTGAGACTAACCCTACTAGCGCACGTTCTTGTTCAGCAGGAACTTGTCTTTGTCTTGAATCCCTGGAGGGTGTTTTCCCCTATGACAGATTCCGGAAGAGCGTTCCAGTTTTCTACCACTCTCTGGGTGAAGAGGAACTTCCTTATGTTTGTACGGAATCTATCCCCTTTCAACTTTAGAGAGTGCCCTCTCGTTCTCCCTACCTTGGAGAGGGTGAACACCTATCCTTATCTACTAAGTCTATCCCCTTCAGTATCTTGAATGTTTTGATCATGTCCCCTCTCAATCTCCTCTGTTCGAGGCAGAAGAGGTCCAGTTTCTCTAATCTTTCGCTGTATGGCAGCTCCTCCAACCCCTTAACCATCTTAGTCGCTCTTCTCTGGTCCCTTTTGAGTAGTACTGTGTCCTTCTTCATGTACGGCAAAGGACACGGTATTCAGCAGTCCTACCCATTAATATGCTGAATATGAGGGCCCAGATAATTTTTTCATTTAAGTTTGATTAGAACTATACATTTTGCAGTCTCTGCCCCTCACCCCACCTAAGTAAATACGTATCATAAATTCATACAGATAGAGGTGGAATACTACTGTTATCCAGATGAATATTGCTCTTTCCCTTGGAATGTCTTGGCCTCTCCTACTTTTGCATGAATTAAGATCTGACCAGCCCAAATGTATCTATTTGGCATCCTATATTTTAAAAAAACACTTAAGCAAATAGCATCAAATACTGTGAACATAAGTGCTTTTGTCCTGATAATAAAGTTTTATGAACATGAATCTAGGAGATAGATTGGGGGCAAGGTGAAAGTAGAGATGTGAAGACCTGGGAAAAAAAAACCCTGAAAAAACTAGGGGTAAAAAGAAAAAAATTATGTCTTACCTGATAATTTTCTTTCCTTTAGTCAGAGAAGATGAATCCAGAGATGAGTGGGTTATGACCATCAACCAGAAGGCGGAGATAGAGAACACAAAAGCTGCAGTAAAAATAGCAATCCCTTACACGGATCTTTCCCACATACTTATACCATGGCAGTAAAACCCCACTTTTCTATTTTTTCCAAAAATGGCATGCGCTAATGTTACCATTAGGGAAAGTGGACTTGTATACTGCCTTTTGGTGGCTTTGGCATTTCAAAGTTTACATTCAGAGTGGTGGGCACTGGAGGATTAAGTGACTTGCCCAGGGTCACAAGGAGCAGCACTGGGATTTGATCTCACAACCTCTGAGTGTAGAGACAGCAGCTCAACTAGTGAGCCACAGCCCTTTTTTAAAATTACCACAGGAGCACCTGCCAACACCTACTGTATTTTGTAGGTGGTAAGAACTCCTGCATTATTGATGCACTAACCCAGTGGTTCTCACCCTATCCTGGGGGACCCCCAGCCAGCTGATTTTCAGGATATCCTTATTGAATATGCATGAAACATATTTGCATGAATGCCACCTCCATTATATGCAAATCTCTCCCATGCATATTCATTAGGGATATCCTAAAAGCTCAAATGGCTGGGGTCTCACAGGACAGGGTTGAGAACCAATTAGCATTTAGCAATATATAGTAGATGCACTAACAAGTTTGTGAAGGAATGCTTACTCTTTTCCCTGACATGCACTTCCCCCCCCCCAACATACAAAAATTATTTAGTATGCAAAAGTTACCATGTAATTCCGAAGCCAGCGTGTCCAAGGGTTTTCCTGTCTTGGGCACACATTAGCACCTAACACAGCTTAGTAAAAGGGCCCTTTAAAGTGGTAAGATGTTCTTTAAGCCATATGTTTAAAATATCATCATTACCCGCCTCTTGTACTCTCAAAATGCTTACTAATAACGAAGGGGCCCTTTTACTAAAGAGTGCTAAGTCCTTAACACAGGGATAGCATGCAAGAACAGGTACTTTGCCTGTTAACATGTGCTAACACAGATTTTACCATACACTAGTAAAAGGGTCTCTGTGTCATTAGTAAAACAATGAAAAATATTAGATGATTACATTTCTAATCATGTACAAAATGACTCGCGTTGCCTTCACAATCTACCGGGCCGATCAGCCTTCCTCTCCCTGACGTCAATTCTGACGTCAGAGAGGAAGTTCCGGGCCAGCCAATCGCTGCCTGGCTGGCCCGGAACTTCCTCTCTAATGGCAGAATTGATGTCAGGGAGAGGAATGCTGGTCAGCCCGACGCAGGTAAGCAGGGAGAGCGGCGGTGGCTTTGGAGCCTGTTCCCCAATGGCGGTGGCAGCTTGAGGGCCTGTTCCCCGAAGGAGGCGGCAGTGGCTTGGGGGAGGGCAGGGAGACAGAAGGAAAGAAGGGAAACAGAAAGAAAGAAAGGGAGGCAGGGAGAAAGAAAGGGCAGGGAGGGAGGAAGAAAAAGTTGGGGGAGGGAATGAGGTCTGGAGGAGAGGAAGCATACAGGCTGAAAGAAGGGAAGAAAGATTGGATGCACAGTCAGAAGAAAGTGCAACCAGAGACTCATGAAATCACCAGACAAGGTAGAAAAAATTATTTTATTTTAAATTTAGTGATCAAAATGTGTCTGTTTTGAGAATTTATATCTGCTGTCTATATTTTGCACTATGGCCCCTTTTTACTAAACCGCAATAGTGGTTTTTAGCGCAGGGAGCCTATGAACGATGAGAGCAGCACTGGGCATTCAGCGCAGCTCCCTGCACTAAAAACTGCTATCGTGGTTTAGTAAAAAGGGAGGGGGGTATATTTGTCTATTTTTGTATGGTTGTTACTGAGGTGACAGTGCATAGAGTCATCTGCCTTGACCTCTTTGAAAAAAAACCTGGAATATAAATGATAATTAACATTTTCTCTGCGTACAGTGTGCTTTGTGTGTTTTTTTTTTATTTTATTGTTTGTAGATCATTTTGACTTGGTCATTTTAAAAGTAGCTCGCAAGCCCAAAAAGTGTGGGCACCCCTGAGCTAAGAGCTCCTTTCATCAGGTCAGGGAAAAAAAAAACATTAGGTTAAACTGCATAGCATTAACTAGGCCTTAGGTTCTTTGCATATCACTGGTTTCTAAATGGGGTCACTTTGCCCCTCCATCCCCCCCCAAAAAAAAATCTTCAATGTGAGAACCAGGAATGTTACCAATAAGAATAACTGGTGTCCCTTGCCAGGGCAGTCACCAATCCATGATGCAGCCAGCTTGGCTGCTCAGTTGCAGTTAGCACTTAGTGTAAACGAAATGAAGAATACCGTACTCCCCTCCTCTAATCCTGCCACAATCTCTTCCATCCCCAATACTACCTTTCCTTCCAAAACTTTTTTTCTTTACTCAACTCCTCTCCCCACACTCCTTCTTCCCCCAGTACACCCTCTACCCCATACATGCTGGTCTTGGCCTCTCCCAGCCCTCCCTCTCCAGGCCTTCTGCCCCATCCTGTTCTCATTTCTCAAACACATCTATTGCAAGTCAGCTCTCCCAAGTGTGTTCCCCCTTAATCCTCTTTCTCAGAGGACATGCCGCTAGCACCACGTCACACGACTATTCTGTTGTCTTTAGGACTGAAAATCACTGCTAACCAGATGGTCAGTGCTGATTCCCAGATATTCTTCCTTTTTAAGGTTATTTAGCATAGATTGTGTTCCTGTCTAGGATAGTTAGGAATAACTGGAATACCTATTCTTAAATGTTATCAATCCTTACTGTATTCCTTCTTTGTCAAATCCCATGTTAATAATTCCATCTTTACTGTATTCCTTCTCTTACCGCCTAGAACCGAAAGGCATTGTGCGGTATCCAAATAAATAATTATATTATGTTATGTTATCCAGCACTGGCAGGTATCCAGATTCTAAGAACATAAGAAGCCTCCACTGGGTCAGACCAGAGGTCCATCCTGCCCAGCGGTCCACTCCCGCAGCAGCCCATCAGGTCCATGACCTGTGAAGTGGTTCCTGACCATTTCTATAACCTACCTTTGCTTCTATCTGTACTCCTCAATCCCTTTTTCCTTTAGGAACCTATCTAAACCTTCCTTGAACCCCTGTACTGTGCTCTGGCCTATCATAACCTCTGGTCCTGAATATCCAGTGGATTCTTTTACTTGCAGCAACTGGTGTTTTAGTTTAAACATTTTCATTGAATTTTTCACTAAGTTTGATATACAAACACTTGAAAACAAAGGCAACAAGGCCCCCAACCCCTCTACCCTTCACTCCCCCTCCCCAAACACACACATAAATGTACTCAAACCCATACCCTGCTGCCCTAAGCAACTGGTGCTTTAAAACACACTGACTGCCACGAGCTACCTATTGGCCCCTACTAATATATCTGTACTGCATTCTTTTTTAAAAAATGTATTTAAATGTTTAAAGCAAGAGCACATTCAGCATAAAGGTAATCTTGATAATCTGTCTACCTTCCAAAATAGACTTGATAGCTTTCATTTTGTCTGAAGTTTAGTTACTGGGCATTTATCAGTTGTCAGATACACATACATTAAAGTAAAATCTCCCTTACAATTTATCACAGATAGAATCAGGTCACCCTGTTTCTATTTTGTAGTGACTAGGATTCATTTAAGATCCCCTGCCACACAAAGGTGGATCTGGTTCCACGTTAATTCTGGCCTAAATAAACCATTCAGGAAAACGGTTTAATTTGCAAATTGCTTACTCCAGGGGTAACTAATAAAGGCCAACTTCCTCGAAAATTTGTTCTTATGACATCGGAGATATTTGTCAGAACGGAACTCGCTGCCCTCCCAATCGAGGGCTCGGATGTTGCAAAAAAAAAAAAAAAAAACAGCAGAAAGATAGTCAGCAACATTGGAGCCCCTGCCATTAAGGCAGCTAAGATTGAGGCTCCCGAGGCGGCTACTCTGGAGAGCATTTGAAGGGCTCTCCAGAAATTAGACTCGATGGATGCAAAGTCAGCACTGGAAGTTACTACTTTTGTGAGTAAAATTGACTCCTTATCTAAAAGTACTAAGCTGGAATTTACCACTTAACGTAATAATATAGTCTGCCCAACCTTACCCTCTCTTTAAATTACTGATTTAAAATTTCCTTCTTCTTAGCTCTTTCTAGGCCAGAACCCAAAGCTCTGCCCGGTACTGTGCTTAGGTTCCATCTACTGAAGTCTCCGTCAAAGCTCACTCCAGCCCATCTAAACCATAGCAGCCGTCGAAGCCCTCTTCAACCAAATGGCCCTATACGGACACAGACTATGCAAAGTCTGCCCAGTCAGGTTACCCTGTGTGGTCCACCCAGGCTGCCCAACACTCTCACACTCATCATCTATTAATTCTTTATTTTACTCGCTAAGATCCTCTATAAGATGTCCTCCCCTCCTCCCCCACCCCTCGATAAGTAAGGCCTGTACTTGGATGATATAAATGTAGTATAAATAGGCACACTCGCTCCTGATCCATCTTGCCATATGCAGGACAGATCACAGAGGTCTGTCCGGCATCGGCCGCATTGCCCCAGTGCTGGAGTCGCTGTTAAAGTTAACTCCAGCCCGTTCTGATCTGTCTCGCCATACACGGGACAAAGACCATAGAAGTTAAAACTTAGAGAGAGACACAACAAATCCTGCCTCTAAGGAGCCACCTTTGATCCCCCCTGTAATTTCTATATTTAAGCTGCTCCCTTTCAAGGGTCTATGCAAGATCCATCCTTTAGTACAAAAATGATTCATTTTTACTATAAATGCCCTAAGTCTATTGACTTCTAAGTCATCCCCTAGCACATACTAGTCTTTTGGATTTCTACACCCCAAGTGCATCACTTTGCACTTCTTCATATTAAATCTTAACTGCATTGAATTGTAGTTTTAATCAGCTTAATATTCAGTGGCAACAATAATGGTAATTTTTAAACCTTCCCGACTCCTTTTCCCTCTTCCTCTTTGATCTGTCGCCTTGAGCTTGTATAGGTTTGTGCGACTCACAAATGGAAGATTAGATTAGATTAGCTATTAAGTTTCTGTGCACTGGACAATCTATAAGCCAGTGGTGTCAAAGTCCCTCCTTGAGGGCCGCAATGCATTCGGGTTTTCAGGATTCCCCCAATGAATATGCATGAGATCTATTAGCATACCATGAAAGCAATGCATGCAAATAGATCTCATGCATATTCATTGGGAAAATCCTGAAAACCTGACTGGATTGCGGCCCCCCGAGGAGGGACTTTGACACCCCTGCTATAAGCTCAGTCTATGATCAATTTTAAGGCCAATTGCTTGGGCATGGGACCCTGCACAAAAAAAAATTATTCAGAAAACCTAAAGAATCACCTCCTTCTCTGGGATCCCTAAGATCATCACATTGTTCCTCTGTGTTCCGTTTTTCATTTTCGCGACTTGAAGTTCTCAGACACTCTTGCAGAAGGAAGTTATTGAGTTGGCAGCACTCCATTCCCACACCTCTAAATCCAACACTCTCTGCTTCACCTTGTTCAGCCTCAGATAAATGTCAACAAGTTTTTCATTTACCTTCGATACAAAGATTTTAATCACCTGTAAGTCTTTCAAAAAATTTGACTTCTTTCAATACCTTATCAGTAGAGTGCCAGATATCAGTCCTTTCACACTATTGGCTCAAATTACATTCTCAGCTCATGCCAGCTTGCTCTCACTGGACTCACCTAACTCTCTAATGTTTGGCTAGCCAACTCACTTTTTCTGTCAGCTGTTACAGACCTGCATAAGGGAAGCCAACAGAGCTTCAAATGTATCGCCATTAGCATCCTCCCTTCTATGTTGGCACTTTTAGATCTTTATATATATCTTCAACACAACCAATTTTCAAAGGGAAACTAAAAAGATAATTGCAAAAGGCAAAAACATAATTTTAAGGGCAATTTTATAACAGGTCAGACTCCCACTGGGACTACTCCATTCCACACGACCTAGTCGCCTCCAAAGCAGACATGACCTTGAGACCGATTGGCAAACATTTAACAAGTTCTAAAACAAATACGTCAAATCATACTGCAGATTAGACACTTGCCCCCCAGATGCAATGAAAGAAGCCCTAATCATCTTCAAAGCCAGACTACTCTCCTGGGTCAACCTACAACTAACCACAGGAATGTTCCCAAAAACCTAGGTCAAATTGTAATTGTAATTGTAATTATACCCATTAAAAAGAACAACAAAGAACCATCCAACAACTTAACCAATTTCAGACCTATAGCTAATATCCCTCTCGGGGTTAAAATAATGGAAGGGATGGTAAACGCTGAACTAAACTCATATTTAGACAAATTCAACATTCTACACAACAACCAGTCAGGCTTCAGACCTGGTCACAGTATAGAAACAATCATGGCCTCGCTACTAAACCACCTACACTCCTTCCTCACCCAAGGTACCAGCACCATGATCCTGCAACTGGACCTAAGTAGCGCCTTTGACCTAGTAGATCACACCATCCTTTTGAACTGCCTAGAAGCCATAGGCATCACAGAAAACGCTCACAATTGGTTCCAGGGATTCCTCAGGAACAGATCCTACCAGGTATTCAAAGATGACAAACTTTCCCATAGCTGGAATAACAACTGCGGATTACCCCAGGGTTCACCCCTATCCCCGACCCTCTTTAATATCTACCTAAAATCAGTAGGAAACCTGCTGCAAAGCCTAGGGCTCATCTTCTATATTTACGCAGACGACATTACTGTAGTGATTCCTCTAACCTCCCTAATGTCACAATTCATCAACTCCTTAACCAACACCCTAAATCAGATAGAGTGCTGGATGATGGCCTTCAAACTGAAACTCAACCCAGAAAAACCAAATTCTTCCTGGCATCTCCCAACAAAAAGATAAAAGAAAATACTATCCACTTACAGAGTCGAGAATACAAAATTGACCAAACCATAAAGATACTGGGGGTAACCCTTGACAAACACCCAACCCTGGAAAACCACACAAACCTATTGTTTAAAAAAAGTATTTCGATTCTATGGAAACTTCACACTATTAAAAAATTCTTCGATGAAAAGTCCTTCCGTTTACTAGTACAATCATCCATCTTAAGCACTCTAGACTACTGTAATATCATATACCTAGGTGCTTATAAAAAGAACCTAAACAAACTGAGATTGATTCAGAACACCGCGATCCTACTAATCCACGGTTTAAAAAAATGGGAACACATTACCCCGTACTATCAGAAACTCCACTGGTTACCCGTAGAATCCAGAATCATCTTCAAGTTTGCCTGTATTTGTTACAAAGCTCTCCTTGGGATGCTCCCAACTTACCTAATCTCCCAGTTCCTTCTCAACGGTTCCAACAAGAGCACTCGCAGAACAAACCTATTTAATTACCCCTTCCTGAAATCTTACCAATACAAAAAGTTTTTAGATAGAATGTTATCTTTCCAGGCAGCTAGGCTGAACACTTGGCTTGGAAAACCCATACTTGAGGCCACTACATACGCAGGCTTTAGAAAATCCCTGAAAACTCAATTGTTTAACAAATTCTAAATGCCCAACTTCCTCTTCCTCGTAACGGCTCTCCTCTCTACCCCGCCTCCCCAATTCTAGATTTGAGACTAACCCTTACCCTCTCTCCCCTCGCACAACACGTCCTGACAAAATGTATCTTTATGGTAAACCACTTGTATCCCATGCTCTGACAAAATGTATCTTTATTGTAAATCGCTTGTATCCCATGTACTGTAAAAATGTATCTTTACTGTAAACCGCTTTGAACTTCACGGTATAGCGGTATATAAGAAATTAAAATAAATAAATGTTTGAAAGCCACGTTGGTGCCTATTTTAAGGCTGTTTCATAAAGACACAAAAGCACTTATTTGTCTTTATAAAATACTAGGAATAAAGCAGCAGAAATTGCATCTAAATCAGTGGTTCCCAACCCTGTCCTGGAGGACCCCCAGGCCAGTCGGGTTTTCAGGATAGCCCTAATGAAAATGCATGGAGCAGATTTGCATGCCTGGCACCTTCATTATATGCAGATCTCTCTCATGCATATTCATTAGGGCTATCCTGAAAACCCGACTAGCCTGGAGGCCCTTCCGGACAGGGTTGGGAACCACAGATCTAGACTGAAGTTATCAATGTGCAGTAAGGGCCGGATTCTGTATAGGATGTCCATTCTCAGCAGCCACCTAAGTGGTTTTTGATCATCGCTCATGGGCGTCCTATATAGCAGTGTTCTTCAACCGCCAGTCAGCTGACCAATGTCAGTCCGCAAAAATTTCCTGCCAGTCCGTGAAGAATTAGTGTCCCCTGCAAGCACGTGTCTTGTCTTCCTTCTGGCTTGGTTGCTCCTTATCTTCAGCGCCAGCTGCACTTGTTTGCCTGGACAGCGCACAGTGGCTCTTGCACGCTGCACGTGGCTGACCTGGAACCAGAACCGGGTCAGCAGCATACAAGAGCCGCTGCGCACTGTCCCGGCAAACAAGTGTAACTGGCACTGAAGATAAGGAGCAGCAAAGCCAGAAGGAAGACGGACACAAGCTTGCAGGGGACACTGATCTGGCTTCAGCAGAGGCTGGACGGCCCTGAACAAGTAAGGGAGAAAAGAGGGGGGGGGGAGGGAGGAGTGCGTTGGGACATGGGAGGGGCATTAATTTGGGACAAAAGTTGGAAGACATGGAGTGGGGACACAAACTCGGGACACACAAGGAATGGAGGAGGCATGGACTTGGGACACAAGGGAGGGAATAGAAAGGGAGAATTGTTGGGGATGAGTGTGTGAGAGGGAAAGATGGACGGGGAAAGGAAGAAAGAGGAACATTGTTTTCCATGGAGAGAGAGAAGAGTAAGCAATAGATACATGGGGAGGAGAAGGATGAGAGGGAGAAATGTTGGAAATGGTGGTGGAGAGGGAACAGAGGGACAGGTTGAAGGGGATGCAAGGGGGAGGTATGTTGGACATAGTGATGGAGGAAGAGATGTGGCATGGTGCTGGAGAGGGGTGACAGAAGGAGAAATGTTGGGATGGGGCTGGTGGGCAATAGTGAAAAATGCTGCACATGATCCGGGGAATGAGAGAGGGGAAAATGTTGGATATGGCAGTAGAGGAAGAGATACACCATAGCTCTCTCTCTCCCTCTTTCCCCACTCCCTATACACGGGATGGAGACGGGGACCGAGTTCACGGGGACCGAGCTGTGGGGATGGGGCAGAGATGGGGGAGGGGTTAGTAGTTTGCCAGTCCACAAAATAATTATTTTATTTCTGCTGGTCCTTAGGTGTAAAAATGTTGAAAACACTGCTATATAAAAATCACATCTGTCCTGATGGACAGATGCCTAACCCCTTATAACCATCCCGATTCTCTAACCAATGTCCATGTCACAGGCGCCGGTTAGAGAATCACATTGCCGCTGAGATGATCACCGCAAGGGAATCTCCCTGTGGTGATCAGTTTAGCGGATGCGGCTAGGAACCCATCCCCCCATGAAGTTGGCTGGCAGGAGGAATGCCAACTCCTGCCTAACGCCACCCCCAAACTGTCCACAGCAGGTGAGATGCCCAGTATAAGATACTTATACTGGTCCCAGCTGAATATAAGCCTAGATCTGCAGAAGTGGAATCCACATATAACCTGTCCCAACCCCCAAAGCATATTCAACCTCTCCCTGCCCCTCCAAAGCAGCTCAAATCCCACTTTTCACACCCCAAACAAAGCAGTTCCAACACACTTCCTGCCCCCTGAAGAAACTCTGAGCCTCCTCCCCTGTTTTTGAACTTATACCCCAATTCAGTGTTCTATTTGTAATCCCTGATACCACAAATTGAAACCATCATTTCAGGTTGCTGAAATCCAGGACTGAGTTTCCCTCTTGAAGTGGATAACTTGGCTACTCTCGAGCTGCATCCGTTAAGCTTCTCCATTCAAAGCATAGGCTTGCATAATCCCCATGCTCACTCACAAACACTCGTATTACTGCTATCATACCCAGAGCTAGGCTCTACATCTTTCTCTGTACTTATGTGACAGGTGAAATAATGGTGGAGAGGGAGTCCTTGGTAGGAGGGCCTACAAATATATGTTAATCCAGCCCTGCTGTGGATGCCTGAGCAGGTCACTTGGTCCCCCTATGCCCCAGGTATATTAGATAGATTGTGAGCCCAACGGGACAGACAGGGAAAAATGCTTGAATACCTGAATAAAATTCATGTAAATAGTTCTGAGCTCCCCTGGGAGAACTGTATACAATATTGAATAAATAAATCTGTGATATAAACAGGTTTAACCAAATCCTGATGGTGACTTTACTGTACTCAAGATCTAATGATAAGAAGTGAGAGTATACAGTAAACAGGAATCACACTGAATAGGCTGAACTTATACTTTTTCGCTGCAAAGACTGTGAGTGGATTCATACCAAACTTTTCCATGTTAAATCGCAAACAGCTGATGCTCTACTGAGCTGTTTGCCAAGAATGACCACACCCATGTTTCCAGTTTCCATTTTCCAAACATGAAAAAAAAAAGTAAATTAAAGATTTCTACTGTAAAACAAATTGTGGAAGAAGGAAAACAGCCCAAACTCTAAATAACTAATGTAGGAAGATTTGCACTGTAGGAGATGCCATCTCTCCCCAATCCCAGGTCCTAAAGTCTAAGACAGTAGCGCAAACTAATGCTGCCAGATTCAGGAAAAAAAATTTCGATTCGATTCAGCCTATTGAATTGGTTTTTCAATTCGATTTTCCTGCCCAGTTGGGTGATTTTTTTCAAAACTCCTGGTGGGTTTTATAGCTTTTTCACCCCCTTTGGCTTCTCCTAATCACACTGGCGCTGTGGTGTAAATAAAATAAAGAAACAAAAAGGACTTTTCCTCTCTCTGTTAAATCCTAGCTCACGTTTGCAGTCCAACACCAGCTCTGGCAGGATACACATTTCAAATCTGACATGTTATAATCACAAAACAGAAAATAAAATTAATTTTTCTACCTTTTGTTGTCTGGTTATATTTCAAATCTTGTTGGTCCAAAGCTCTGGTTTTCTTCTGATAACTTGCTTGCCAGGGTCTCCTTCTTTCTGCATACTAACCATCCTTCTGCCAACTCTGTCCTCCCTTTCCATTTCCATTTCCATTTCCATTTATTCCAGGGAGCAGGGAAGGAGGAAAGGTTGCAGCAATGGTACTGTTAAAGGGAAACGGAATGGGACTTCTATACTGCCTTTTTGAGGTTATACATTCAAAGCAGTGGGCAATGGAGGATCAAGTGCCTTGCCTGGTATCACAGGGAGTCAGCAGCAGCTCTACCACTAGGCCACTCCACACCTCCAATAGATCAGTAGTTCTCAACCTTCTGTTGTGACACAGCTGACAATGTTCATGTATGTGACACACCGAGCACTAAAATCCACAGCATGCCTAAATATTTTATTGTTTAATTATAAGTTTAGCATCATCCCATAACAAAAAGCTGCATGCAACACATCAGTCCCAGATTTTTCACTTGTCAAACAACAAAGAAAATGTACGAGGGTCATTTCATAAATAATGCACACCATTTTTTTTTTTTAATTTACATATTTTATTTTTTTTTTTCAAGTATTTCTTTACAATCCTTCAATATAGTCTCCCTGCTTTGCAATGACCAAGTCCCAACGTCCGGGAAACTTAATTATTCCATCCAAGACACAGTTTTTGTTCAGTTGCCGAATGGCTCGGGTACCAGCGGAAAAAAGCTCTTCCAGAGATGGAAAATGATGCGGCTCTACTTTCTCGAGGAACGTAGGGAGAGGGGAGACATGATTGAGACATTTAAATACATCACCGGATGTATCGAGGTGGAAGAAGATATTTTCCTTCTCCAAGGACCCTCAGCCACAAGAGGGCATCCGCTTAAACTTAGGGGCGGGAAATTTCATGGTGACACCAGAAAGTATTTCTTCACCGAAAGAATGGTTGATCATTGGAACAAGCTTCCGATACAGGTAATCGAGGCCAACAGCGTGCCAGATTTTAAGGGTAAATGGGATGCCCATGTGGGATCCCTAAGAGGGTGGAGTTAAGGATGGGTCATTAGGAGCGGGATCTCCAGGAGAGCAGACTAGAGGGGTGGGTCTGTGGAGTGGGCAGACTTGATGGGCTATGGCCCTTATCTGCCGTCATTTTTCTATGTTTCTATGGATAGGTTGTTTGAACTTTGGAAAAAGGTCAAAGTCTGGTGGACTCATGTCTGGACTGTAGGGAGCATGAGCTCCATCTTCCCCACGGCCAAAAAACTTTTGATGAGCTCAATCAAAATCAAACAAATGATGGTTTTTACTTATGATCATGAAGGCATCATCATTACAGATAAAGTTCCATGTGGAAGAAGTGTCACAGCAGTGTATTATCATGATTTTTTGCTAAAATGTGCAGAAAAATGCACAAAACCCAACCTCAGTTGCTCTTGGCTGGGTCACTCATTCTTCACAACAATGCTCACCCGCACATAGGGAATGTTGTTATTGGAAAAACTACGCAAATACGGCTGAGAGGTGTTACCTCATGCTCCCTACAATCCAGACATGAGTCCACCAGACTTCGACCTTTTTCCAAAGTTGAAACAAGTTTTGCATCTATGGAAGAGCTTTCTTCTGCCGGTACCTGAGCCATTCGGCAACTGAACAAAAACGGTGTCTTGGGTGGAATAATGAAGCTTCCCGGACGTTGGGACTCAGTCATTGCAAAGCAGGGAGACTATATTGAAGGACTGTAAAGAAATATTTGAAAAAAAAAATAAAACATGTAAATAAAAAAAAAAAAAAAAAAATAGTGTGCATTATTTATGAAATGACCCTCATATTTTCAAATTCTGGTGTCACTAGTAAAAGCAACACAAAATCTCTATACTGCCAGATACTGAGAAGCAATATAAAAACTCGCAGTTATGTTACTCGGAAACTACAGTATATAGCAAACAGCAGACCTGTTCAGATGGGGCTGGAGGCAGCAGTTATTATTGGGGGTAGTAAGGAAGCAGAAATAGGGGCCAGTTACAGAGATTTCATGAACCTAACTCTCAAGATTGGTAATCTAGAGGCCAGACAGACCCGTCTAAAAAGCAAGCTTAGCCAGCTATGTCTACGGTGGCTGCATTTAACCCAGAAATTCAATGCCATATGGCTAGGGTTACCAGATTTTCCATTTGTGCTTCTAATTCCTTACTGATGCTCACTGAGTCCTGCCTGAAATAGAAATACTGTATATGCCAATTGAATGGAAGCTCTAACCATGCCCACCTTTTACGGAAAGAGCCAATAGGCATCACACCGATTTCCACGTGGAACTTTAATAATAGTTTTTTAAATTGGCTTTTAATGGCATTTTCAATTATCACACCATTTAAGCCAATTAGAAAATTTAGGTTCTGCTTGGAAAATCAGTTAGGCACTACCAATCTAGGCGCCATTTATAAAATCAGGACCAAAATGTTCATTAGTCCTCAACCTTCGCTCTATCTCATTTCCTTCTCCTGGGACAGAAAAGATTCTATTTTGATGGATTGCATGATGGTCATCACCAGTAAACCAAAAGATTATAGCGCCTACTCAAAAGGAGAGGGGTCAAAATAATATACCCTAGTAAAAAAAGGCGTGCTCTCAGTTCTCAATGAGCACTCAGAACTATGGGTACAAGGCACACTATTTTTAAAGAAAACAATAATCCAATATTTTGAACCCAGGGTGTTCAATCAGTTCATGGGAACTTCTCAAGAATTAATAAAGAGTTCACCAGATTATATCCTAGAATGTACTGCAGGAATAGCCCACCAACATCGTGCTGTCCAACCCTGAATAAATTTAATAAATCCTTTTATCTTTTTCCAAATAAGTTTTTAAAACTTGCTGAATAATTACCCAAATTGTTGAGTGCAAAAAATAATTGATGAGAATTCAAAAACATTCAACAAGATAAAGTCACTTCAAAAAGTTCCCCTTTGTCAGAGGAAAGATAATCAATCTCTTAAATACAATCCACTTAGAACGGGAACTTATCTTAGTGAAGACCGCAGACGTCCACCTGGTTAAGGAAGTCCGTTAAAGGAAATGCCTCGGCTGATTGCCCTACAGAGCCCCGTTTTGTGTCCTTCAGGGGCACTTCCCACTCAAATATAGGTTAAATGCTGCTCCTCTTCAATGCGGCTCATTTCAAAGTGAAATTGAGTGTGAATTTATGATCAGGAAATTGTCATTAAGCCCTGCCTCCCAGATGATCCGAATCACAGGGGACGTGTTACTTAGAATTAGATCACGCCTCCCAACCAATCAAAGACAGGAGGGGTGTGCTATCGGTGTGTCTCACTGTCTGGGCTTCCCTGCTATATATCAATCCACCACGTCATTCATGCCATAAGCGGCATAAGATTTTAAAGTGAAAATCCAGTTCTCTGGCAAGGAAAAAGGCTTTCTTGTCACCCTGAAAGTCATCGCGATCTGTTCAATAATTGACCACTTCATGCTGAGAAAAGGGTGGCCTATTTCTACCCCGTGGCTCACCATAGGAGCATTTTGTCATACAACTCCGGTATTCTGTAATACGGACCTGGATGGCCCGGGTCGTGCTGCCCACATACAGAAGATTACATTTGCATTGGATTACATAAACAACGTATGTAGTGTCATATGATGTATTATTTTTCAAGGGGTAAGATTGTTTTGTTTGAGGATGTATCCACTGGTCCCCCTCTAGTTTCTGATTGCAAGATGAAAAATGGCCACAAGCCCTGTGTCCTACTATGGTTTGGATGTCACAGGGGGAAACTTGATGGTTGGCTCTTAATAGTCTGTCTGACAGATTTCTCCTCCCCCCCCCCCAGTGAATGCTATACAGGGACACGTCATGTAATTGTAATACGTGCTAATGCGGATACTGGAGGCTATTTTTTGTGCTTGAGCTGAATAACATAGTAAATGACAGCAGAGAAAAACCCGAATGGTCCATCCAGTCTACCCAACCATACACGCTCTATAAATTAATAATTTAATTTAAATGGTTCTTTTTCTTAGATATTTCTGGGCCAGAAAACCAGAGCCCTGCCCGGTACTGTGCTTAGGTTCCATCTACTGGAGGCTCCATCAAAATTCACTCCAGCTCATCTTAACCATCTCAGTCCATCGTCAACTGAATGGCCATATACGGGACACGGACTGTGCAAGTCTGCCCAGTATTTTCTGATTAAAGTCCAAATGACCCATCCAGTCTGCTCATTTTTTGTGCATATCTGGCTACTTCCATGCACAAACGACTAAAATATCAACATTTATATGCATTGTTAGCACCTAAAACTAGGCACCACCTTCACCCCCATAATCTCTTAGAGGGCAAATCTACAATCAGGCACCACATGCTTTTTATTCCATCCTCTTGACAAATAGGGATTCTCTGTGTTCATCCCTTGCCATTTTGAATTCTGTCACAATTTTCATCCCCACCAACCCCAACAAAAGGGCATTCCAAGCATTCATCAAAGCCTAATGGTTACTGCAGTGGACTGAGACCTTGACTATGGGCAAGTCAGTTAACCCCCTGTTGCTCCAGGTACAAAAACATACGCTGGGTTTTATTAAACAGCGGTAGAGGTTTCTACCATAGGTTGGTGAGATAAATACTCCGATGCTCTTAGAATTCCTATGAGCGTTGAAGCATTTACCTCGCTGGCCCACGGTGGAAATCTCTACCGCCATTTAATAAAAAGAGCCCTTAGACTGTGAGCCCTCTAGGGACAGAGGAAAATACCTCCATATAGTAAATATAAACTGCTTTGGTTGGCTAATATATCAAATCCATGTCCCTTTACCCCTCTCCATGAAAAAGTATTCTCTGATGTTGCTGCTCAGTTCCTCCCCCCACCCCCATTGCCATTGCATTTCACATCTTCTATGGATCTCTCCACTTTTGGAAAAGATTTGTTTTTTTTCAATATCCTTCAAGTATTTAAATGTCTGTATCATATCGCCCCTGCCACTCCTCTCTTCCAGGCAGTGGCACAGGAAGGGTGTGAGGCGCCTGGGCGTTGGCATCCCTCTCCCACCCTCTTACCCGCCCCCCCAACTCCACATGCTCCTTCCCTGCCACCTTCTGCCAGGTGCACGCTGCTTCCATTCCCCTGTACCTCTATAATGTTCCTAGTGCGAGCAGCAACTCCCAACTTGTTGTCACGCCAGCGTCGGCTCTTCCTCTGACATCACTTCCTAGGCGTGGGTCCAGGAAGTGACGTCAGAGGAAGAGCCATTGCTAGTGTGACGGCAGGCTGGAGTTGCCGCTAACACCAGGAATGTTACAGAGGTAAGGGGAAGGGAAGTAGAGGGGGGGAAAGGAGCAGGGGGCAGAGAGGAGGACGGGTGTCTGTGCCCTCACCATGATGGCACCCGGGGCGGACTGCCCCTCCCCCCCCCCCGTCTTACTACGCCATTGTTTCCAGGGTATCTTAGCTATTCAAGTGTCTTCCTGTATGTCCTCTTGTGGAAAGCCCTACTTTGAATATTTATACAGTACTTCAAGAAACATGGAATGGTTTCATTTATATCATTGTTTTATTGCATACGGCAAGAGAAAGAACTAGCCATTCTCACAAACCGTAGGACACTGATGGCTGAAAGTACTAAGCTGAACAGGTTTTACCACTTTACTGTTTGCAAAATAGTTGGCTCTCGTATTTTTGTGCAGGAGGAGTGGAATAATCTCTGCTTATCATTTTGGCAACAGGAAATATCTTTCTGTGGAAAACATTATATTGTAGCACAAAGGCCGATGTAGAAAGCTGCCCTAATGAGTTTAGTTTGAAAATCCATCTCTGCTCTTTATCAGCTAATTCTTTTTGAACATTACCCCCTCCCATCCAACAATCACTGAGTGGTGTGGGCTCTCTAGGACAGGGGACAGGTGGCAACATTCAGATACTAGATATTATATGCATGAGAATACGAACTGTGACTCCACTCAGACGGAACCAATTGAACAGCCAGATGAAAGCCTTCTGCTAGAGCTGAGGCTCTAGCAGAGAGGAGATTCAACACTTAAGGAGCATCCGTGATGACGAGACCTTCATCGACGGAATAATCCAGGAGCTGTCTCAGATCGCCGAACGAGAGCCTGACAAGACCATCCTTGAGACTTCCAAAGCTTCCAAAACTTCAGGCTTGAATCCAACCGTCGGAATTCAGGAAGTCACTGGAGACGCTGATTCCTGGCAGCTGGTGACTTCCTCCACAGGAAAACGCAGAAAACCTCATTCTGTTTCTCTCTCTCACATACAGGGCAGCTCTACATCAACACCACATATCCCCCTTAAGAACAGATACCAGCTGCTACAGGAGGATCTTGACAACGAGGTACAAGAAGTGGTTGAGCAGACGGTTCCGGTTCCAGAGTCAACAGGTCGGCCCGCCCCTAGAAAGCGCAGAGTTGTGGTCATCGGGGATTCGCTGCTAAGGGGCACCGAGGGACCAATTTGTAGACCTGATCTGCAATCAAGAGAGGTCTGCTGTTTGCCGGGGGCCAGGATCCGGGATGTAACCGATAGCCTGGACAGACTCATCAAACCCCAGGATCACTTCCCTATGATCCTCATCCACGTCGGAACCAACGACACTGCCAGGTGCACCTCGGAGAGCATACCCGAAGACTTCAGAGCCCTGGGAGAGAAGCTGAGGAGGATGGATGCGCAGGTGGTCTTCTCCTCGATCCTTCCAGTGAGGGGCAAGGGCAGTGCCAGGGAGGATCGAGTCTGGAGGGCGAACGACTGGCTGCAGGGATGGTGCAAGAAGATGAACTTTGGGTTCCTACACCACGGAGAGGCACTGCAAGGACTGCTGGGACCAGACGGGTTACACCTGACCAGGAGGGGGAAGAACGTCCTTTGACACCGTCTAGCCCGCCTACTACACAGGGCTTTAAACTAGGTAAATTGGGGGAGGGTACGGGCACAAACAACCCACCTGACGAGCTAAGTTACCAATACTCTTTTGAGACTGAGCTAAGTAAATACTATATTTCTGGGACACATTACTATTTTGGGTCTAGGGGGAGGATACATAGCAATTCTGGGTCTAGAGGGAGTACACATTATAATTCTGGGACCAGAGAGAGTGCACACGTTGCAAATTGCACTAAAGGAGCTCGAGTAGCCCAAACGGGAATACCCCCACAGGGTACACACATTACCGAGTCTGAGATAGGAGCACACTATAGTCATGGGGAGTCTGAGACAGGTTCAAGCTTTAGCTCTGGGTCTATGGAGTGTAAGAGACAGGCGAATAATGCTAGGGAGTGTAAGAGACATGCGAATAATGCTAATGGGGTCCTAGCTGATAAACACACAACGTGGAGGGCTATGTACGTCAACGCCCACAGTCTGGGAAATAAGATCCTAGACTTGGAAACAGAAATGAGGAATGCCGACCTGGATGTAGTGGCGATATCTGAGACCTGGCTCACAGACTCCCACGGGTGGGACATGGTCATACCAGGTTACAACTTGCTTCGCCGGGACAGGGAGGGTAAAATGGGAGGTGGTGTAGCATTATATACTAAAGATGACATTAAGGTCACCAGAATCACGGATGTACAGTACACTGGGGAATCCCTTTGGGTAAATTTGGCCAGAGGGAAGGACAAATGCCTGTATCTTGGCGTAGTATACAGCCCCGCAAGACATCAAGATGACCTATATAAGGAATTAATCGGAGATATAGAGAATATCACCTTGCGGGGTGACACAGTATTGGTAGGTGACTTCAACATGCCTGATGTGGATTGGGTCACACTTTCCTCTGCTTCCGGCAACAGCAGGAAGCTATTAAACTCTTTGAATGGAGCAAGACTCAGGCAACTGGTATCTGAACCAACAAGGGATCAGGTAATACTGGACCTAGTACTTACCAATGGGGAAAGTATCACAGAGGTCTCGGTGGGTGAGACTTTGGCCTCCAGTGACCACAATATGATATGGTTCAATCTCAGGAAGGGTTTCACGAAATCTACCTCAATGACCAAGGTTCTCAAATTCAAAGACACAAACTTCCAAGACATGGGAGACTTCGTTCACCAGGTGCTACAAAGCCAAGCAGACACTGACAGCGTGGAAGAAATGTGGTCAACTCTGAAAGCCACCATACAGGAAGCAACAAACCACTATGTTAAATCAGTAAGCAAATGGAGTAGGAACAACAAGCCACAGTGGTTCTCTACGGAGATCTCGGACATCATCAAAGAGAAGAAAAAAGCATTCATCTCTTACAAACAATCAGGGACACAGGACTCTAGAGTAAAATATCTGGCCAAGTCAAGGGCCGTCAAAGCAGCAGTTAGGGAGGCCAAATTCCGCATGGAGGAGTCTCTAGCAAAGAACATCCAGAAAGGAGATAAATCTTTCTTCAGGTATATCAGTGACAGAAATAAGAACTCGGGAGGGATAGTACGTCTCAGAAAACCAGACGGAGACTATGTAGAAACGGACTCGGAAAAAGCCCAACTGTTAAATAAATACTTCTGCTCAGTCTTCACCCGCGAGGCGCCGGGAATCGGCCCTCAGCCACAGACAAGGGTTAAATCAGTTGACCCGTTTAGTAATTTCAAGTTTACACCCAGCAGCGTCTATTGCGAGCTGTCAGAAATCAAGGTCAACAAGGCAATGGGGCCTGACAACCTACACCCTAGGGTGCTCAGGGAGTTGGGTGATGTCCTAGCGGAACCGCTATCCGCGCTATTCAATCTCTCCCTTAGTACAGGTAACGTCCCGATGGACTGGAAGACAGCTAACGTCATCCCACTCCACAAGAAAGACTCCAAGATGGAGATGGCAAATTACAGAGCAGTGAGTCTCACATCGATAGTGAGCAAACTAATAGAAACCCTAATCAAACACCAATTGGATAGAATCATGGACGAGGAGAAACTACGGGATCCCCGCCAACATGGATTTACTAAGGGGAGATCCTGCCAATCCAACCTGATCAGCTTCTTTGACTGGGTGACGAGGAAGCTGGATGCTGTTGAGTCCCTGGACATCGTCTACCTGGATTTCAGCAAAGCATTTGATAGCGTACCACACCGCAGGTTGCTAAGCAAGATGAGTTCTTTAGGTTTGGGCGACACATTGACAAATTGGGTTGGGAACTGGCTTGGAGGTAGGCTTCAGAGGGTAGTGGTGAATGGCACCCTCTCCGAAATGTCAGAGGTGATAAGTGGAGTGCCACAGGGTTCCGTCCTGGGCCCGATCTTGTTCAACATCTACATAAGAGACTTGACAGAAGGGCTCCGAGGAAGAATAACATTATTCGCCGATGATGCCAAGCTAAGCAATGTAGTGAACAAGAGCACAACAGACAATAATTCAATGGCAGATGATATGATGCATGACCTACTTCTACTGGAGCACTGGTCTAGGTCCTGGCAACTCAGTTTCAATGCCAAAAAATGCAAAATCATGCACCTGGGAAGCCGAAATCCATGCAAGATTTACACCCTAAATGGCGAGATGTTGACAAAAACTGAAGCAGAAAGAGACTTAGGGGTGATTGTCAGGGAAGACATGAAGTCTGCAAATCAAGTTGAGCAAGCTTCATCCAAAGCAAGGCAAATCATAGGTTGCATACGCAGGAGTTTCGTCAGCCATAAACCTGAAGTCATTATGCCACTGTATAGATCCATGGTAAGACCGCACCTGGAGTACTGTGTGCAATTTTGGAAGCCACATTACCGCAAGGATGTACTGAGACTGGAATTGGTCCAGAGAATGGCCACCAGGATGGTCTCGGGACTCAAGGAGCTCCCATACGAGGAGCAGTTAGGGAAGTTGCAGCTCTACTCACTCGAGAAACGTAGAGAGAGGGGAGATATGATCGAGACATTCAAGTACCTCACGGGTCGCATCGAAGTGGAAGAGGATATCTTCTTTTTCAAGGGTCCCGCGGCAACAAGGGGACATCAGTGGAAAATCAGGGGCGGGAAACTGCACGGTGACACTAGGAAGTTCTTCTTCACCGAAAGGGTGGTTGATCGCTGGAATAGTCTTCCACTTCAGGTTATTGAGGCCAGAAGCGTGCCAGATTTTAAGGCCAAATGGGACAAACATGTGGGATCTATCCACAAAGATAGATAGGGAGGGTCATTGGAGTGGGCAGACTTGATGGGCCGTGGCCCTTATCTGCCGTCTATTTCTATGTTTCTATGTTTCACTCATGGAGTATATTTAATCCAATGCCCCTGTGATAAGATATATATAGGGCGTACTATTTGCTCCATCAAAACTTGCCTTAATGAGCATAAATCGCGTGTTCGAACTGAACGCGATACTGCCCCACTAGTAAAACATTGGCAGCTCATGGGGCATTCTTGGTAGGATATCAGATGCAGAATTGTGGGCTCGGTGATTGTTGGGTAGGAGGGGGGTATTGTTCAAAAAGAATTAGCTAATAAAGAGCAGAGATGGATTTTTGTTTTTTTCCTTTTTTTAATATTTTTTATTAAGCTAAAAAAATGTATCAGTGCAATGAATAGGTTAATAACAGACAAAAAAGCGTAAAAGCACATACAACATACATGTATTTTTGCACAATGAATTTATCCCACCTTCCCTTCCAGTAAATAATCATTATAAATAACAAACATTTTCACCCACCCACCTTGGATGTGCATAGAAATAACCAAATTAAAACTATCCAGATGTAATATAAGATGCCAATGGATTTTCAAACTAAACTCTTTAACTCCACAAGACTTGAATGAAGAAATCGAGCAGCTCTCAATTATATAAGAGCTTTTGTGAAGATTTCACTCTGCCGCCTCTGCGCATGAGTATAGTTGGGTTGCTAAGGGAACAACGCTGATACAATTTCGCTAACGTCGGATGAGCTGAGCAGATTCCTCTACGGAGGCAGGAGGATGGATTAGCATTGGTGAGCCCAGCACGTGATGCACGTACAAACCAGCACAGTAGCAGCTGGTTTAAAAGTCAGTGATGACAAACCACGGCCATGTTTTTGAACGGATGGTAGCTCCCAGAAATGGTAAGCGTTAAGATTTTTACATCTTTACATGGCTTGTGCATGCTGATATGCCTTGAATTTGATCAACCAATGGCAATGTGGTTTAAGTAAATGTTTTATCCAGTCCAAAAGCACTATCAATAAATGTTCAAAAAGTATGTCTGGATCAATATAAGATTTTAATAACTTGTGATAAGTTCAAAAAGGACACCTCAGCCCCAACGCTCCACCGCATGTAATATTTTCTATAGCGGGAAGCAAATTGTGGTGCTTCATCATTGGCCGTCACTTTTTGTTTTTGAACTGTTGTTTTTTGTTATTTTTTATATATATATATGTGTATTTTCTTTTTAATCTCAATAATTTAAAGAAATAAATATTTCCTTAACACTAAACATTCTCAGTGTCAAAGTGTATAGTTTAAAAGTAAGTATATATATATGTGTAAGTAAGTACACATATATATATGTAAGTAAGTATATATATATGTGTATTTTCTTTTTAATCTCAATAATTTAAAGAAATAAATATTTCCTTAACACTAAACATTCTCAGTGTCATAGTGTATAGTTTAAAAGTAAGTATATATATATGTGTAAGTAAGTACATATATATATATGTAAGTAAGTATATATATATGTGTATTTTCTTTTTAATCTCAATAATTTAAAGAAATAAATATTTCCTTAACACTAAACATTCTCAGTGTCAAAGTGTATAGTTTAAAAGTAAGTATATATATATGTGTAAGTAAGTACATATATATATATGTAAGTAAGTATATATATATGTGTATTTTCTTTTTAAACTCAATAATTTAAAGAAATAAATATTTCCTTAACACTAAACATTCTCAGTGTCAAAGTGTATAGTTTAAAAGTAAGTATATATATATATGTGTAAGTAAGTACATATATATATATGTAAGTAAGTATATATATATGTGTATTTTCTTTTTAATCTCAATAATTTAAAGAAATAAATATTTCCTTAACACTAAACATTCTCAGTGTCATAGTGTATAGTTTAAAAGTAAGTATATATATATGTGTAAGTAAGTACATATATATATATGTAAGTAAGTATATATATATGTGTATTTTCTTTTTAATCTCAATAATTTAAAGAAATAAATATTTCCTTAACACTAAACATTCTCAGTGTCAAAGTGTATAGTTTAAAAGTAAGTATATATATATGTGTAAGTAAGTACATATATATATATGTAAGTAAGTATATATATATGTGTATTTTCTTTTTAATCTCAATAATTTAAAGAAATAAATATTTCCTTAACACTAAACATTCTCAGTGTCAAAGTGTATAGTTTAAAAGTAAGTATATATATGTGTGTAAGTAAGTACATATATATATATGTAAGTAAGTATATATATATGTGTATTTTCTTTTTAATCTCAATAATTTAAAGAAATAAATATTTCCTTAACACTAAACATTCTCAGTGTCATAGTGTATAGTTTAAAAGTAAGTATATATATATATGTAAGTAAGTACATATATATATATGTAAGTAAGTATATATATATGTGTATTTTCTTTTTAATCTCAATAATTTAAAGAAATAAATATTTCCTTAACACTAAACATTCTCAGTGTCATAGTGTATAGTTTAAAAGTAAGTAGTACTTATCTCAGCCAACACCTAGGGGGTCAGACTCCCTAGGTGTTGGCTGAGATAAGTACTACTTACTTTTAAACTATACACTATGACACTGAGAATGTTTAGTGTTAAGGAAATATTTATTTCTTTAAATTATTGAGATTAAAAAGAAAATACACGTATATATATATAAAAAATAACAAAAAACAACAGTGCAAAAACAAAAAGTGACGGCCAATGATGAAGCACCACAATTTGCTTCCCGCTATAGAAAATATTACATGCGGTGGAGTGGTGGGGCTGAGGTGTCCTTTTTGAACTTATCACAAGTTATTAAAATCTTATATTGATCCAGACATACTTTTTGAACTTTTATTGAATTTGATCAAAACAGTAACAAAGATACATTAGCAAAAGAAACACTTAATATACTCGATGCTGGATTGTGGTATGAAGATGTGGGTTTTAATGTTGTCTTCGGTGCAGCCTCAGTTCCCCTCGACCCTAAAGAAAGTTTCCAGTGAAACATGGATGGCGGGAGAGGTGGTTTATTGGAAGACAACGAATGCATTGAAGTTTTATTGTAAAAGCTAAGTGAAAGTCATTTCAAGAGTTAGGAAAACATTATATATAAAAATTCAATAAAAGTTGGACCGAAGGAGATAGAAACTGTATTCTGAAGGTCTATAAAAAAAAAAAATAGAAAATAAGATAAATTATAATCAAAATAAATCACTGTTTCATTTAATCTGTAATTTATGTCCCACAACTATATGCGAGTGAACAGTATATGCTAGTCCTTGAATTTGGATATTGAGAGTTTTGTGCTACATACAGTGGCTTGAGTTTTAAGCATTTAAAGCAGGGGTGTCCAACCTTTTGGCTTCTGGGCCGCATTGGCTGGAAAAAATGTTTCTGGGGCCGCACAAATGCGCAAACGCTGCAGCATGACAGAGGAAGGAGCCGTCAAGATGGTAAACACCCAGGGGCAACAGAGGAAAACGCTGCATCGCCCTCGACCGGGGCCACACAAAATCCTTCATGGGGCCGCATGCGGCCCTCGGGCCGCAGGTTGGACACCCCTGGTTTAAAGAATTAGAACAGTAAATGAGGAAAACCAACTAGTTGATGCACAAAAACATTACATTAGTGATTTCTATTCCGCCATTACCTTGCGGTTCAAGGCGGATTACATATGAGTTGTCAGAACATTTAGGAGTACATTAGGAGTTGTCTGGACCACAGAAAATATAGTGAGCTACTTCAGAAACCACAAGAAGATCAAAATCTAATACAGGAATTATTATGGGAGTGTAAATGGGATTTCAGATACTGCCTTTCTGTTGTTACAATCAAAACTGTTTGCATATTATATACAGGTACTTCTTTGGTACCTGGGGCAACGGTGACTTGCTCAGAGTCACAAGAAGCTGCAGAGAAAATCGAATCTGGTTCCCCTGGTTCTCAGGCTGCTACACTAACCATCAGGAGTGGTGGACTGAAGCCTAAGGATGAAAGAGTGTTATTGCAGCATAGGATAGCTATGAAGAAGACGGTGTCAGGTCAAAAGCGCGCCGGGACAAAGGCGCACGCAGACAATTGAGCGCAGCGTGGAGGCGCTTGCCGAAGAAAGTTACTGTTTTTAGGGGCTCCGACGGGGGTGTGTGGGGGGGGAACCCCCCACTTTACTTAATACAGATCACGCCGCATTGTGGAGGCATTGTGGGGGGTTTGGGGGGTTGTAACCCCTCACTTTTTACTGAAAACTTCACTTTTTCCCTGTTTTTAGGGAAAAAGTTAAGTTTCCAGTAAAATGTGGGGGGTTACAACCCCCCAAACCCCCCACAATGCCGCCGCGATCTGTATTAAGTAAAGTGGGGGGGGCTCCCCAACAAAACCCCCCGTCGGAGCCCCTAAAAACAGTAATTTTCTTTGGCGCGCGCCTCCGTCTTGCCCTCAGTTGTCGGCGTGCACCTTTTGTCTTCCGCGATTATGTCTATGAACCGAAGAAGATGGTTCACGACCAGCAAAACAGACAAATAGACAGATTTTTCAGCACTGAACTGGAAATAGTCACACACCTCATGTATACAGAAAGGCACAATAAGACAGCACATCTCATCCATTAGAAATTATGTGAACATACCAGAACCCTTAATATCAAAACTACAACCCCAGATATGGCCAATCTTCTCTCCAAACCATATGCCATAATCAAAAGCCAACACGAACACAAACCAGTTATCTGTGTCATGAACCCTAATGAAATAATACAATCTCTGGGATATGGCCAGGCTCTTGTAAATTGTAAATCACCTTGAGCTCCTTCTGGAGGCCTATTAGCGATCCATAAATACTCATGTAATGTAATTGCTGTGTCAGAAAAACCCTGGTTTCACGACCTGAATTGTGAAGAATGAAGAAGTTAAGATCAACTGGGATATTCCTGCTCCCAAAGATAAAATGCACAATGAAAGAAAAGCGAATTTTATAGTAACAAAGAAAACAGTACACGAACGGGAATATCAGTAACTAGTAATAACATGTGGAGAAAGACAAGATCCTAGACTCGAGTACCAACAAATGTAACCAGAGGACAAAGAAAATAGGGTAAAAAGTTACAAAAATTTTCCCAGCTGTATCGGGTACCAGGATTAAAAGGAATGTCCACACCTTGATGCCTCTGCAGAAGGAAGCTCTTTTGCATAAAATAAGTGTTGAGATGAATACTAACAGTGAATCTGAGATCATCTCTATCACACTCTTTGTGTAGGGGTTTTGTCACTGTGGGCAAAATTCCATATATGACGCCAAAAAGATCGTTGCCATAATAAAAGTACTATTCTATAAGCCAAGCTTAATGTTAGGACAACATTTACACCCAGGAAATGTGACTAAACGTGGAAATGTGGTGCAAATACAGATTTCTATTCCGCCATTACCCGTGCCTGGATAATTTAATTCTGCAATTACAAGTATAATTTAAAAGAACATCCTAATCCACCCATTTCTGTGCCCTCTCTTTTGATTCATGTCTAAATTTATGTACATAACCCTTGATTCTAATTAACACCAATAGTTGCTTATTAAAACGCCAATTATCAGTGTTAATCAGCTTATCATTAAATTCAATAGCATGCACAAATTTTGACACTTTCTATAGAAATAAGGGGTTTATGTGCAAAACATGTCCTGGGATTTTAGGATATCTACAGTAAGTATGTACAAGATTGACTGGTTGTGCGTGCAAATCTCTCTCTAGCATATTCATCACAGGTATCTTGAAACCCAGCTGACTGGGGGTCTTCCAGTATGACAAGGGGACAAATTTTCACCATCCCCTCAGGAAATCTCTATCCCCATTCCATCCCTGCAAGCTCTGTCCCTGTTCCTGCCCCATTCCTGAAAGCTCTGACCTCATCTGTACAAGCCTCAAACTCTTTAAATCATAAGTGTTCGAGGCTTGTGCAGTTAAGAGAGAACTTGCAGGAATGGGTCAGGGACAGAACATGGGAAGACAGGATGGGAATATTGAGATCCCACGGGGATGGGGACACTACTACATTTCCTCACTACTACACTCCCCTTAGAGCTTGCAGCAGCCATTTTAGCTAGCGGTTCGCTTGGGACTGGGTCATGAATTGGTTGAGTAGAAGACATCTGACGGTAATGGTCAATGGAGATCGCTCTGAAGAAAGGGATGTTACCAGTGGTGTGCCTCAAAGTTCTGTTCTTGGGCCTGTTCTTTTAAACACTTTTATAAGCGATATTGCTGAAGGGCTGTCAGGTAAGATTTGCCTCTTTGAAGATGATACCAAAATGATACCGGATGGTGTGAGTAATGTGAAGAAAGACCTAGCGAAGCTTGAAGAATGGTCTGAAATTTGGCAGCTAAAATGTAATGCTAAGAAACGCAAGGTCAAGCATTTGGGCTGCAAAAACCCAAAAGAATGGTACAGTTTAGTGAAGAACTTATGTGCACGACAGAAGGGTGGGACTTGGGTGTGATCATATATGAAGATCTTAAGGTGGCCAAACAGGTTGAAAAAGTGACAGCGAAAGCTAGAAGGATGCTAGGGTGCATAGGAAGAGGCATGGCCAGTAGGAAATAGAAGGTATTGATGACCCTGTATAAGACTCTGGTGAGACTTCATTTAGAATATTGTGTACAATTCTGGAGACCACATCTTCAAAAAGATATAAAAAGGATGGAGTCGGTCCAGAAGAAGGCTACTAAAATGGTGCGTGGTCTTCATCATAAGGCGTGGGAACAGACTTAAAGATCTCAATCTGTATACTTTGGAGGAAAGGTAGGAGAGGGGAGATAGAGATGTTTAAATATCTATGTGGCATAAATGCTCATGAGTCAAGGCTCTTTCATTTGAAAGGAAGCTCTGAAATGAGAGGGCATAGGATGAAGTTAAAAGGTGATAGGCTCAGAAGTAACCTAAGGAAATATTTTTTTTTATCGAAAGGGTAGTAGATGCGTGGAACAGTCTCCCAGAAGAAGTGGTGGAGTCAGAGACTGTGTCTGAATTCAAGAAAGCATGGGATAGGCATGTGGGATCTCAGAAAGAGGAAGAGATCATGGTTACTGTGGATGTGCAGACTGGATGGGCCATTTGGCCATCATGTTTCTCTGTTTCTATGAGCATAGGAAGATTGCTGCTACTCCATTTCACCGCAGCACCACTAGGGCTTTCAAGATAGGCTTTCTAGAAGTCTGAGGCAGGAGGGAGTAGGATGTTTTAGTGTTGGCTGGGACAGGACACAGGAGAGAACCCTCCTGTCCCAGCTCACTGCTAGACCACCAGGGTTTACAGCAGGCCTGGAGAAAGGCATAGAAGGCATCAGGTGAGGAAGGGAGAGAGTCTGGACGGGGTGCAAAGCTTGGCAGGTGAGGTAGGGGGAGGGAGAGGGGCTGGGGGCAGAGCATGGCAGGGAGAGAGAAAGGGGGGCTGGATGGAGAACCTGGCAGGGCATTTGAATATAAATCCTTAGTTTATATTTGAGTTAACCTTTTCCCCCCCTTTATAGGGGGGAAAAAAAAAAAGGTTTCTTTGGTTTATATTTGGATCAGATTATATTCAAGTGTATACAATTCATCATCTTCTCCTCAGTTATCCACAGAACAGTTTTAGAAAGCATGTGAGTAGACTGTCTACAAGTGCAGGGAATGTGGTACATGCAGCACAGCACTGGCTCTGCTATGTGTTCCAGATAGGGAATCCTCTAATGGCTGAAACTGATAATGATTTTCTATCCCACAAAACAGTGGCTCAGATTTTCCAGGAACATGGTCAGGTGCTAAATCTGGAGGATCCCATCTGAAGATAATGGAAAGTTTAGGTTGTAACTTTCTGTTTGGCCTAGCAGTTCCCTCCTGCTCCTTTGTGGGCTTCTAGATCAATTAGAATGGGTCTCAATTGGGCTACGGGGTCATTGGCCTTCACGCACAAGTACTCAGGGTTTTCCTCTACTTTAATATCTTCTTGAGAGAAGTCATTTCAATACTAGACCTTGGCCAGGAGTCACAGACTGTGTCTGGCTAGTAAATTTCAGTATTAGGTTAGAGCTGAGACTCCCACAGGGGCTGTGAAAGCTGCCTTCGTGTTCATTAATCAAATCTTTGTCTCTGCTGAGTTAGTCACCAGAGGTCACAGCCTTTAATAGAACTACACAAAGCAGATCTTGTTTAGCAGCCACTTACACTTATTGTAACTATCTATTTCAATAGCCCCTCTCTTCATGCCACTAAACTGAGAAGGTTTCCTCAGCAGAACTGAATATCTTTTGTCTCTATGCACCTCGAATAGTGTGTGCAATTCTGATCATCACATTTCACAAAAGAGATATAGTGGAATTAGAAGAGGTACAAAGAAGGATGACAAAAATGATAAAGGGGATGGGATGACTTCCCTATGAGGAAAGGCTAAAGCAGCCTGGTTCTTAAGCTGGAGAAGAGATGGTTCAGCGCAGATATGACAGAGGTCTACAAAATACTAAGTGGAGTGGAACGGGTAGACATGTTTACTCTTTCCTAAAATACCAGGACTAGGGGGGCGCACAATGAGGCTACTTAGAAAATTTAGCACAAACTGGAGAAAATATTTCTTCACTCAAGGAAAAAATTATGTCTTACCTAATAATTTTATTTCCTTTAGTCACAGTGCATGAATCCAGAGACGAGTGGGTTATGAGTTTATGACCGTCCACTAGCATGCGGAGATAAAAAGCTGAGCTGTGTCATATATAGAATGGGTAAGCTTCTTGGTAAGCCAGTATTCCTCGTAACAGAGCAACAAGACAAACATAAAGAGCAAGTTGACCGAGAACTCCCTCCTCACAGCTCTGCTAGCCAGTCCAATCAAGTTAGCCTGCAGGACCAATCCTAAAAGAGCAAAAGGAGAACCTAAAAAAGAAAGAAACATAAAAGGGCAGGACTCTGGATTCATCTGCTGTGACTAAAGGAAAGAAAATTATCAGGTAAGACATAACTTTTCTTCCTTGTCATCAGCAGAAGATAAATCCAGAGACAAATGGGATGTAGCAAAGCAGTCCTCATTAGGGCAGGACAGTGAACAGAAAAGCAGGAGATACCAAGCCAAGCAGTCCACTATCCCTCGCAGAATTGAAGGATGGGCCAAAGTATAACCACCGTCTCCAAGAAACAACACCAGGACCGCCTAACTGAAGGAGCTCTACCCCAGACAACCATCTGCCTCACCGAAGGAATGACCAAAAACGGTGTATTAGACCTCCAGAGTGAGACCTGTTTCACTCAATGCAAAGAACTAAACTGCTAGGAGAAGTCTGCCAAAGTCCAGTGCGGAACAAACCAGAGCACCTAGAGAAGACAAGGGATTGCAGTGTCCAAAGCCTAGGCAGACATCAGGGAAGAAGATGCAACATGCCCTCCCTAGGGATGAAGCTGCACCAAGGAGACACATTTGACAGCGAAGGAAAGCATCTCTCTCAGCAACCAGTGAAGAATGTGCACCTTAGAGATAGGGCTGTGCCCAAAAGCCAGACAAGAGATTGTGCTTGATGCCGAAAATGGAGCTATGCATGGCAGTCTGAAACAGGGCTGCACTCAACAACCAGCGACCGAGCTGTGCTCTATAATGGAGATGCACAGAGTCTCATGTGATGGATCACTGTGCAACATATAGCGATGGAGCAGCATACAGCAAGCAGCAGTAGAGCCACCACCAAATAGATCCACGCCCTACATCCAGAGATGGAGCTGTGCCAAAAAGGCAGCTGGAGCCGCACTCTATATCCAGAGATGGAGACATAACAAACAGACTGCTGGAGCTGCCTCTATATCCAGAGATGGAGCCGTGCCGGCCAGTCTAGTGGAGTCACACTCTACATCCAGAGATGGAGCCATGCTGACCAGTCTGGTACAGCTGCGCTCTACATCCAGAGATAGAGCTGTGCCAAACAGGCAACTGAAGCTGAGCTGTACATCTGGAGATGGAACTGAGCCAAACAGGCAGTTAGAGACGTGCCCTACATCAATAAATGGAACCATACTGGGCAGTTGGAGTCACACTCTACCTCCAGAGATGGAGCTATGCTGAACAGGCAGGAGGAACTGTGCCCAACATACAGAGAGGTAACCATGCTGAATAGCCAAGTAAAGTCACATTCCACCCCTAAAGAAGGATTCACGCTGAACAACCAAGAAGAGCTGCTCCCTATATCCAATCCTTGTGGAATAGCCAGGCAGGGGCCATGTTCTATATCTAGAGCTGGAGCTATACTGAGCTGCTAGGCAAAGCCACTTCTTACATCTAGAGACAGAACCATGCAGTACCGCTAGGTAGAACTGTGCTCTAGATTCAGAGATGGAGTGCCAAATGGACAAGTGGTATCATGCTCTACATCCAGAGATGGAGTAAAGCCGTATTGCTGGGTGCAGCTAGACTCCACAGCCAGAGATGGGGTGAAGCTGGGCGGCCAGGTGGAGCCATGCACAATGTCTAGATGTGGAACCCTTTAGCACATCCAGGAGAAATTGAGCTCTACAGCCAAAGATGGATACCTGCAACAGAGTCAGGCAGTGCCATACTCCACATCCAGAGATGGGGACATTCTGTACAGCCAGGCAGAGTCACACTCTACATGTAGTGATGAAGCTGAGCTGCACTGCCAGAAAAAGATGCACCCTAAATCCAAGGGTAGAACCGTGCTATAAAGCGGGCTCACTCCACAGCTAGCGATGGAGCCATGTTCAAAGGCCAGAGATGTCAACGCGCATGTTTCACATCCAGAGATGGAGCCAAGCTTGAGAGATAGAGATATCAGCATGCTCACTCTGCATCCAGAGATGAAGCCACGCTCTAGGGTCAAAAATTGCAGCATGATCACCCTACAGCTAGAGATGGAGTCATGCTCTAAGACTAGAAATAGCAACACACTCGCTCCACATCCAGAGATGGAGCTATGCCCTAGATCCAGAGATGACAGCACATTCGAATGCCTGAAACATCAGTGTGCCCACTCTTTAGCCAGAAATTGAGAAATGATCCACTCCAAGGATGCCAGTGCGCTCTACACTCAAAGAAGGAGCAAAGCTCGAGAGCCAACTTGGTGCTCCATATTCAGAGATTAACCTACACTCGAGAACTGGAGATGGGGGAGAGTGCCACACTCTGAGTTGAAACCATGTCTGAGGCTCAGAGAAGGAGCGCCCAACTTCCAGAGCTGAAGCTATGACCAAGCCCCAAAATGGCCACAAGTGCCAGTGACAGAGCTACAAGACTGTGCTGAGTGTGAACCCAATGGCCTCACCACCACCAATACCAGTGAGAGAGTAGCACTTTATACTCCCAGCTGAGATAGAAAGGAAAAGAAGCATAAAGGAGTACTCGCCATTGCAAAGAGCTAACAAACCTGAAGCAGTCTGAAGTGGCTCAGAACTAATTCAGCTCCCTCAAAACCGTGGCTGTAAGCATTTAGATTGATGCCAAAAAGTTCCCTCATTTTTTTGTGAGGAAGGAGAATAGGGCAGCAGCATGGAAGAAAGATGGTGTGGGAGAAGGATCTTGCACCACCAGATGTACCCTCTAATGTAGGCACCACTTAGCCTAAACACCCCAGACTTCACTGAACTGAGAAACTCAGAACAGAAGCAAAGTAACCAAGAAGACCATGAGCTTGTGAGAGGCCATCCATCCACCTTCTGGGAGATAGAGAATACTGGCTTACCAGGAAGCTTACCATTCTATATAAGACAGAGCTCAGCTTTTGTGTTCTCTATCTCTGCCTGCTGGTGGAAGATCATAACCCACTCATCTCTGGATTCATCTGCTAATGATGACAAGGAACGTGTACCATATATACTCAAATATAAACTGAGGTAACCTTGCCAGGCTCTACATCTAGCCCCCTAACTCACTAACTCCCCTGCCCTGCTAGTCTCTGCACCCAGCTTCCCTCCCTCCATGCCAGGTTCTGTACCTTTTCACCCCTCCCTCCCGATGCCTTGTAGTCCTCCACTGGGCCTGCCATGAGTCCTGATGATCCAGCGGTGGCCAGGACAGGAGGGATCCCTCCTGCTTTCTATCTCAGCCGATTCTAATTATTTTTAGCTCCCTCCCATTTCACCCATGTACCTTACGCATCCCTGGTAGTCCAGTGGTGGATCGCGACAGGAGCGACCTTCTTTCGCTCCTGCCCGTGTTTGCTAATTGGCTGCTGTGAGTTCTGGCGGGACCGCAAGAATTCATGGCAGCCAATTAGCTAGTGGCTCTGCATGGAAGGAGCGAAGGAAGGTCATTCCTGCCCATGCAGAGCCGCTAGCTGATTGGCTGCTGCAAGTTCACTGCGGCCAATTTGGTAGCAGCTCTGCAAGAGCTGGAGCAAAGAAAGGTCACTCCTGCTGTGATTCACCGCTGGACCACCAGGGATACTAAAGGTACGCAGGGGAAGCGGGAAGGAGAAAAATAATTAGAATTGGCTGGGACAAGAGACAGGACGGATCCCTCCTGTCCCAGCTACCACTGGACTACCAGGTCTCAAGGTAGGCCCGGCAGAGACCTGCAAACAGGTTTGGGAGGGGGGCGGGTCAGTGCTAACCCGAATATAAACCGAGACTACCATTTTGGGGCCATTTGTTGTCCCACAAATCTTGGTTTATATTTGAGTATTTACGGTAACTAAACTCTGGAATTCGCTGCCAGAGAATGTAGTAAAAGCAGTTAGCTTAGAAGGGTTTAAAAAAGGTTTCAATAATTTCTTGGGAAAAAAATCCATATGCCATTACTGTATTAAGATAGACTTGAGAAATCCACTGCGTATTTCTAGGATTAGCAGTGTAAAATCTGCTTTACTCTTTTGGGATCTTGAAAGATAACTTTGTGAACTGAATGGGTCACTGTTCCACTGTGGCAATGCTTAAGTTCTTATGTCTTATGGTATTCAAACTGAGAAGTGTGCAGCAAAAAGCGGAGGAGCAGCCGAGTGGTTAGAGATAATACGCTCGTATACCACCGAGAAGCAGAGATGCCAAGTTCAGGTACCGCATCTCCCATCAACACTCCTTGTGACTACAGACAAATTACTTAAGCCCTCTTTCACTAAGCCGCAGTAGAGGTGTCTGCCATGGCCCGCTAAATGCTCCAACGCTCATAGGAATTGTACGAGTCAGAGCAGAGTCAAAGCATTTAGTGTTTCTAATTACTCTTACAGTGTATAAGTGTTTCTTTCTGGCAGAAAAACCTCTCTGCCAACTGCTTCCAGATTATATTCTGTAGCAGTGGTCTCTATCACACAACCCCAGACTCCTCTGCGGCAACTCTCAACCATCCCTCCTACCACAGTTGGCATCCTTCCATTCTCCGCACCATGCACCCGTCCGCCTCAGTCCTCCAAACCTTCAAGTGCTACCACACCGAAGGATTGCTGCCTCTCCTATTACCTGAAGCCTCTCTCCGCAGCATCCTGCCTGCTCTGACAGAACTTCCTGTTTTCCAGTAGGACACTACAGAGAGAGGCCCCTGGGCGACAAGAGAAGAATGCATTAGGGGATCCAATTTACAAGCCGGCAGAATGACACAACACCTGGCAACCTGTGGAAATTAAAAAGCGGGAGGGGAAGGCGGAGGTACCGGGATCTGTAAATGATAGGAGCATCGGAGAAACTGTCAGTAATCTGAGAGCGGATGATCCAGAATTGCTGGTTTCTTGCCGGCACGACAAATATGTTGTCTGTCAGGAGCTAGAGTTTCAGTTTGCTGCTTGCAGACTATTGCTTAGCCACAATTCAGCCTGACAGTGCCACAAATTACTTGAGAGGGATTTTAATAGCTAGTGCATGCCTAACCTCTCAGCTAGTGCTGCTCAAAAAGGTACTGTCTGCAGGCTGCCAACCCAAAGGTATCTGGGACCACATCTCTGGATCCTGGAGCCATATTAAAAGCACTGCAAGTTTCTCTGGCTATTAGAGCTAAATATTGAGTTATGGCTATTATTAGGGAAGAGAAAAATAGGAGGATAAGAATAATGATTTTATTTTTATTTTAAAAGTTAAATGTGCATGCCTGAAATCATTTGGCGGCCCTTGGAGCTTCCTCATGAACATTCATGGCCCTTTACGTGAAAAAGGTTGGGGACCCCTGATCTAGAGTAATTCATTGCTCACTTACATGTTTGGCTATCTGCGGTTCGCAGGATCTTTTTGGAGCCATACCAGATTGTTTTGCAGTCATCTTGGAGTTTGTAAAACCTCTCCTTCCTCCAGGATTCGGACTTGATTTTTAGCAGCTGAGTGCCCTGCAGAATAAATTTTAAATCCTCATCATCTTGAAGCCCTGTGGAGAGAAAAAAAGCCTCCTTAATGTTGCATTAATGCAACACGCAAACGTCAAAATAGTTCAAGAGCAAAAAGGAAAAGAAGTCTACAGCGAAAAGAGGAAATTTTCATTCAAGAAAGGGCAAATATTTTGAGGAAGTTAGCAGGTTCTGGTGCTTGGAATCAGCAGTTGTATTTGCCTTCTTTATAATATGAACTGACCATTCACAGATTCCCTATTGTGAAACAGTAATCCCTATTAACTGACTCAAACATACATTGTAGCTAGTATGAAGGGCAGAGCCACCATGACTCTGGATCAGAAGGGCTAAGGCAAGGGATACAGGAGTTCATGCCTTGAGTGCCACAAAAAGACTAGGTTCTCAGGCTATCTCTAATGAATATGCATGAGTTCAATTTGCATACAATGGAGATAGAATCCTTGCAGATCTATCTCATGTATATTCATAAGATAGATCTGCGTGGATTCTATCTCCATGGTATGCAAATTGAACTCATGCATATTCATTAGGAATAGCCTGAGAGCCCAGTTTATTTGTGGCACTCAAGACCTGAACTCCTGCATCCCTGCCTTAGCCCCTCTGATTCATGGGCAGGAGGGAGGGAAGAAAGAAGGAGAGATACTGGACTTTGGGGAGGCGGGACAGGAGGAAAGGAAGAGAGATGTTGGGTTATGCAGGGGAGACAGGAGAGAAGAGAAAGATACTAGTCCTTGGGTGTAGGGAGTAGGAGGGAAGGAAGAGAGATGCTGGCCCCTGGGGTGGGAAAGAAGATAAGAGAGAAGGAAGGGAAAGGTGAGGAGAAAATCTGGACATAGAAAGGGATAGGGATACAGAAGGGTGATGATGGACAGAGAAGGACAGATACGGATACAGAGAGGAGGTACTGAATAGGGCAAGAATAAGGACATAAATATGGGAGATTCTCAACATGGCAGGAACATAGGGGAAATGCTAGACAAAGCAGGGACACAGAGAGAAGAAGAATGATGATGGACATGGAGAGAGAAGAGATTCCAAATGGATAAGGAATCCCTAGCAAGAGAGTTAAGAGAAGACAAAGGAAATCAGAAGCCAGAGACTGGGACCAACATAAATAAAAAAATAAAATAAAATGACCAGACAACAAAGGTAAAAAAAAAAAAAAAAGAATTTTGCTTTCTATTTATTGATTAGAATATGTCAGTTTGTAGGATATTAATTTGCCAAAATTAGTTTTAGACATGGCTTAGGCCTATTGGAAAAAACTCACTCATTGGTTTTCAGTCTCCAGCATAATGGCAGTAAATCTCCAGCTTTGATATGGACCTAAGGCATTTGCAAATTGTTCAGAACACTGCCATACAAATCATTGAGAATGCAAAAAAATTTGACCATGTCACCCCTCTCTTAATAATAGCCCACTGGCTACCAGTATCACACAGAATTACATATAAAATTCTACTATTAACATTAAAAACCCGCTATTCAAATCTTCTGGAATTTTTAAATACTCAGGCTAGAACCCTAAGATCTAATACCCATCACCTCCTATACTTCCATCTTTACGAGAGCTTAGCATGCATCGAACATCAGTCTTTTCCGTCACAGCTCCCACACTCTGGAATGCCATTCCAGCTGACCTACGAGAAGAACCATCTTTGGAACGTTTTAAAAACAAAACTGAAAACATTTTTAATTAAAGACGCTTTCAAGATTTAATGCAGTTTCTGCTCTTCTATGGCAGTACCTTTACTCTTAGCTCCCCCTCCCCCCTCCTTTTAGGATTAACACAATAGGCGGAATATCAAATTTTTAATAAAACTTGGAAAAAAAAACCCCCTTGAAATCACCCTTGCTGTCTCTGCTGGAGTAGACAGAAGACCATAAAAGAAAAAGCAGGTTAACCTTCAGATACTTCAAGCAGCTTCCTGCTTCCAGCTAATGCCTAATACCTAGGGGCATGTCTGTGGGCCTCTCTGCCATGGTCCTTTTCTCTGTAACACTAGTTTACTCTAGGTCACTCACTGGTCTGGTAGTTAGGACTCCCATCCTGAACTCTGAGACTGACGTCGATTGATGACCCTATTGGGATTTCACTTGACACAATTCAACAAAACAGTTTCTAAAATAACTATGAAATCTTCATAGGCCAGATCCTTCATTTCAATTCATAGTTAAGTACAACTACTGAAACATCAGGATCTTCCAGTTCAGGTGTGAAAGATCCCATGCCCTGATAACCTTTGACAGAAAGAATAATTTTACACTCCCAATCCTGCGGGTAAGACATTGCTGTCTTAATTCTAAAGCAAAAAAAAAAAAAAAAAAGACAGCTCAAATCATTCAATCTCAGAAAGATTCCTGCAGTTCTTCACTGTCTCAGAGATTCTACTAGTCACTCTCATCACTTCTTTCCAACCTCCCCTCCAAAACAAATACCGGTACTATTGGGGTGCCCAATACGTCGATCGGTCGATCGCTCAGGCAACCCGTGTCGATCGCAGAGCCATGTGGTTTCCCTTCTCTTTTTTTCCCCTCCTGACTGTAATTAATCTACCTCTTGAAGAACGCTAGCCAATCAGAGTGCTGGCAGGGCGGGGTTAGAAGATCGGTGGAAGATGGAACTTAGCGCCCTACTACAGGAGACAGAAGTGGTGCACCGCCTGTTGTGGTAAGAGCCAAGGTTGGGAATAGTGCTGCCCGATTCAAATCGATTCACTTTGGGTGAATCGATACGATTTAAAAACAAAAAACAAAAATTTTGGCCTCCCGATTCAGTGATTGACCCTTCCCCCTCGCCCCCCTAAAGCAGGATCAGCAGCGCTGCTTCTTGCTGGCAGGCCGCTGCCACTCCTGCTTTAGAGGGTGAGGGGGGAGGGTCAGTCAGGAAGGGCTGTGGTGTATGGCTTTCTCCCTGGCCTCCCACACATCCCTTTACCTAATTCTAGCAGGGAGCAGCCTGCAGAGAGGATCGCCAGTACTTTAGCGATCCTTGCAGGTTGCCATAGGCCTCAGGAGCTGTCTTCCCTCTGCCACAATCCTGCCTCTGACTCAGAGGAGGGGCGGGACCGCGGCAAAAGGAAGACAGCTCTTGAGGCCTATGGCAACCTGCAAGGATCGCTAAACTACTGGCGATCCTCTCTGCTGGAATTAGGTAAATGGATGTGCGGGAGGTCAGGGAGGAATACTCAGACCTTCCAGGGGGGTAATCCTTCAGGGGGGGAACAGGCCTTCAGGGGTGGTGGTGCAGGCCTTTGGGTGGGGACAGGCAGGCCTTCAGGAGGGATAGGCAGGCCTTCAGGGGACAGGCAGGCCTTTGGAGGGGGTAGTGCAGGCCTTCAGGGATGGGGTGCAGGCCTTCATGGGGGGGACAGGCCTTCGGGGGAGGAGGGCCCTGGTGTAGAAGTACACGGAGGGAGGGAAGAGGGGTTTAAAGAGACGTGCATATGTCGGACTTTGGGGGGGAAGAAATAATGGGTCTAAAAACAGCAGAGAGGGAGAAAGATGGTGGACAATGGGATTTAGGGAGGGAAGGAACAGAAAGGGAGAGAAGTTGGACACAAGGGATGGTGTGGAGGGGGGATAGAGATACTGGATAGGAGGGTAGTTGAGAAAAGAAAGGGAGAGATGGTGGACCCTGGGGTAGTGGGGAAGGAGGGAGAGATGCTGGATGAAAGGGTAGTTGAGAAAAGGTGGATCTGAGGATGGAGACGAAAAATAGGAAAGATGCCAGACTTCTAGGGGAGGGAAGGGAAACAGAAGGGGAGGACAGAGATGGAAGATGGATGGTTAGCACGGAGAAAGAAGAAAGAAAGAGATCCTGGCAAGCAAGTTATCAGAAGACAACCAGAGCCTGGGATCAACAAGATTTGAATAATGACCAGACAACAAAGGTAGGAAAAATGATTATATTTTCAATGTAGTGATCAAATGTGGCCGTTTTGAGAATTTATATCTGCTGTCTATATTTTGCACTATGGCCCACTTTTACTAAACCGCAATAGCGGTTTTTAGCGCAGGGAGTCTATGAGCATTGAGAACAGCACAGGGCATTCAGCGCAGCTCCCTGTGCTAAAAAACGCTATCGCGGTTTAGTAAAAATGGAGGGGGTATATTTGTCTATTTTTGTGTAGTTTTTACTGAGGTGACATTGCATAAAGTCATCTGCCTTGATCTCTTTGAAAAAAAACCTGGAATATAAATGATAATTAGCATTTTCTCTGCGTACACTGTGCTTTGTGTTTTTTAAAATTTTATTGTTGGTAAATCATTTTGACTTGGTCATTTTAAAAGTAGCTCGCAAGCCCAAAAAGTGTGGATACCCCTGATCTAACACATATCAAAATTTTGATTTATAGATTTTATTATACATTGGAGATCATAGGGACACAACATATAGGACAACACCCAGTGTCACATTATTATCATTGCCTGAAGTGTGTCTAAAGTAATGAACTAACTATCCAGTTTTTTAAAAATAATAACAATAGCACTGATGTCAGAGAAAATAGTGGCAATCTGACACTTTGATATCACATGTCATGCATAAATAGAAATGCAACCTAGTTATGACATGGAATAAAATCTATTATGCCTAAAGAACAATTTTTAAGCTCCTTAATTAAAATTTCACTTGAAAACTTAAGGGGTCAATATTCAACCAAAAGCGGCGAACAATTTTTTGCCTGCCATCGATAGTATTCCCGGATATAAATGGAGCCAAGTCCAGGCACCGGCAATGAATATTTGGTTATGTGCGACTGGCTAGCCCTTATGCAGTTATGATATTCAGCATGTAATTGGCTAAATGCAAGGCCCAGGGGCCAACAGCAGACAGTTCCCCCCGGAATTACCTCTTTGCATTCTGTATGCATTCTTACTCTAGAGCAGAAGAGCAGGGGGGAGGGATGTGCTCTGGTCCCTTCCCCATGCTACAGCCTGCAATCTTAGGGCCTCTAGCAGCATCAGTCAGCTGAATATGCTGCCTTTGGCAGCCTAGAAGCTTTCCCTCTGCAGCATCCTGCTTCTGCAGGGACAGAGTTGAAGCAGAAGGAAAGCTTCTGGGGCTGCCAAACTGATGCTGCCAGCAACCCGAAGATTTCAATCAGCAGTCTGGACAGAGAGAGAGAGATGTGCCCAACTACCCATTCCACATGGGGAGAAATGTCACACCTGACTGGGGGAAGGGAGGAGCAAAGGAGAAGGAAGAAAAAGAAAGGGAAGGGAGAGACAGATGCAAGACCATGGGGGAGAGAGGGAAGGGAAGCAGAAAGGAGAGAAATGTCAAACCACAGAGGGAGGAAGAGATTGGAGGGAAGGAGACAGAGATGCCAGATCATGGGGTAGGGTTGGGAGGGAAAGAAGGAAGGAAAGCAGAGAAGAGAGATACCACAGCATGGGGGAGGGAGGGAAAAAGAAGGGAGTGAGTGAGAGATGGAAGGAAAGGAGACAGAGATGACAGACCATGGAATGGTAAATCAAGGGCAGACACTGGATGGAAGGGGAAGAGAGAAAAAGGGCAGATGCTACATGGAAAGGAGAGAGAGGGCAGAAGTTACTACTTATGGTGTGGTACAATTGCTCTGTTAGCCATGAGTGATGTTTTGTATTAATTAACAATATGCTTGGTACTGAATTTTCTGACCATTCATGTTATTTCATGGTTATTACTAAATAAAGTATATATATATATTTTTTTTATTTTTTTTTTAATATAGAAGAGGGGGTGATAAAAAATGATTGGCTCTGGGTGTCACATACACAAGGTATACCACTGACTATACGCTGTTTTTAAATAAGCTATTCAAATGCCAAGGTTTAGCATGCCAAGGTTTAATAGATAAGCCCTTTATTGTTAACTTCAAATTTTTTAAAATATATTTTGGGTGATGAAAAATTAAAAGTTGTTACATGCAGTGAAAGCATTGTCAGAGCTGGAGAGCTAGTAGGACTTGGTTGATGGAGGGTTTTTTTTGCCACTTAAATTGTGTATCAGTGGGCAATTTGTTTATAACTTGGAAATAGATTTTGTGTAGTGTGCTAGAATTTGCAGTATTTAAAAGCACATAAATGTTGCATATGTATGTTTGGTCATGTAAATTTTATGGAGGGAAATTGTTCATCATGAGTGGGAGGGAACTGGTTTGAGGGGAATTAACTTAAGTGGTAATTTTCTAGGTAGCAATTAGTGGGTGGGAACTGCCCAGCGGAAATTGGCCAGGTGGCTACTGACCTAGGAACTAGTCAAACAGAACAAGTGGGATTTCTTTAGATTTCTACACAAACTGCATGGAAGTTTCAAGAATACTGCACCTCAGTCACAGGCCAAATAGGCATATCTGTAGATTCGCTGGGTGCTGAGCAATTTTGAGCAAGATTCTTCATTGTGTCCAGGGAGGGGTCATATGTATTGAATCTGGAACTCCCATTCATTTTGAAATGTTGGTGCCTATACACAAATAGATCCTCAAATATAGAACACAAATTAGAAATAGAAACATCAAAACAAAAACTGAATTGGCAAAACTCGGTATGTGCAACACTGGAGAATTTTTTTTTTTTAAAAAAGAGCGTTTTTTGATGACTTAAAAAATCTTTAAAAAATGGCAGATTCTGATGGTGACATGCCTTCTAGAATTACTAAAAACAAAGGGAGTCTTCTGCTAAGGCACGCTAGCCGGTTTAGCGTGCACTAAATGCTAACACTCCCATTATATTCTACTAGTCTTTAAGCCCGTTACATTAACGGGTGCTAGAATATATGTCTGTCTTTCTTTCTTTCTGTCTCTCTCTCTCTCCCGCTGTCTCTCTCTCTTTCTCCTTGGCCCCCTTTCTCTGTCTGTCTTTCTGTCTTTCTCCCTGCCCCTGTGTCTTTCTTCCTTTCTGTCTCCCTCCCTCCTGCTGTCTGTCTGTCATTCCAGCCCACTTCCCTGTGGAGCAGCAACAACATTTCCCTCCCCCCCCCCACTTCCCTGTGCAGCAGCAGTATTTGCCTTCCCCTCCAGGTCCCTGTGCAGCAGCAGCAGCATTTCTCCCTTCCCCTTCCCTTTTCTTACTGTTATCTGGCCTGCTCCGTTCAGCCCCTCCCCTGTGTTCTGGCCTGCTGTGATCTGGCTGCTCTGTTTAGCTTCCCTTCCATTCCCGCGGTCTAGCCTGCTCCATGCCCCCCCCCTTCCCTTATAGCGTTCCCCGCAGGCAGGCAGGCCCAGCTTCTTCCTTGCGGCTCGTGGCTGTAGTCCTCTTCTTTGTCGGCCCCCCTTCCCTTACCGCGTTTCAAAGTTTTTAAAAAAAGTTTACAGGTACCGCGGCAGCTCCTCTCACGATCTCCGCCAGCGTGGAACCCTTCTCCGACACTGGTGCGGCTCGAGAAAGGAGGCAACGCCGTGGCTTTTAAACCCTGTAATTGGCACAGCACAGGTGCAGAAGACAGTCCTGGAGACTTGTGCATGCGCACTCTGCCGACCACGGACCTACATATGAGGGATCAGGGAACACGCCGGTAAGAGTGCACATGCGCAGTTAGCATTTAGCACTCGCTAAATCGGCTAGCGCGCCTTAGTAAAAGACCCCCAAAATGCAGAAAACTGTCACTTTAAATTCTGAGAAACTGATAAAACCACTGAAAAGTTCCATGCTTTAAATAGCTCTTCCCAAATTCTTATGGCATATTAAGTGAGTGAGTCATACATTACACTCATTGGATTAGATTGGTTCATTTTGGCTGAAATAACCAATCGCTGTTCCTTCTGTGTGTTATGAGCACATCTGCTTCTGGAAGCTTGAGTGGATTACAGTGAAGAAAGCTATAGCTGGAAAAATCGGAGGCACCAGATCAGCAGAGCTACCAACATTTGGAGCCTAGAGTAAGCTGATGTATTGTTGTTGCAAATGCAAGCAGTGTCTCACTTCCAGCTCACCACACAATTGTTTCCCACGTACTCACCTTTATAGGACCCCCAGGGACCCCTGAAGAAGACTTTTTGTCGAAACGCGGACTGTGTTGGGTCCTATATCCCTAGCGGACTAGGTCCTTTAAGGCTCTTATGTGGATGATTTATTTTTATGTGGATGGAATTATTTTATGTGGATGATTTCAGTGTACTTTTTGGAACTTTGACAATTTCAAATAAAGTCCATTTAGGAACATTGTCACTCCACAGAGTTTTTTTGGGGGGAGGGCTTTTTTTTGTTTTTTTTCTCTGGATTTTCTTCTTTGTGAATATTTGGGGGCCAATTCCTTTTGGGGTTTTTTTTGTATTGTTCTTGCACCAGACCACTGCTAAACTTGGGCCTAGGCCTGAGAAGAACTCTGATACAGTAGAGATACACTGAAAGGAAGGGAAAAAACTAGAGGAATGGTAGACCAAAGAGAAAAAAAACAACAACAGTAAAGCGAAATGTGCATAGAAACGCAAAAAAAAAAAAAAAAATAAATATAGGAAAAAATAGTTAAAGAAAAATTTCCCGGCTTCGAACAGATTTTGTTCAAGTGCCCAGGTCTTTGAAATGCTGTTAACCACTGCTAAAAACTTAGTAATGTAATGTAATGTAATGTAATGTAATTTATTTCTTATATACCGCTACATCCGTTAGGTTCTAAGCGGTTTACAGAAAATATACATTAAGATTAGAAATAAGAAAGGTACTTGAAAAATTCCCTTACTGTCCCGAAGGCTCACAATCTAACTAAAGTACCTGGAGGGTAATAGAGAAGTGAAAAGTAGAGTTAGAGGAAAAATAAAAATAAAATAAACATTTTAACAAGACAGCATTGATCTAAATACTTTGGAAGGTATGATCAAATGTTGAAGTGGTACAGATTGAGTGTTACTATTTGCTGTGCTTTCTTTTGAAGCATTATATATTATAGAGAGGCTATAACTTTCTTTTTAAGGTTTTTTTTTTCTTCATCGACTTATTTGTGCCATGTGTTATAGTAGTCACAGATTGGACACACCCAGCTGTGGATCGAAAATGAAATGCTGTGTTTAAGATGCAGACTTCTGGTGCACCGCAGTAGTCTCTAGTCTCTAATAACATTCCTCACTTGGAATATATGGAAAGCTAAATTATATGTGGTAAAGCTGTATTCTAAATTTGGGAAGAGGTGCTCAGAATCCTAGGCTTGCATCAGTGCTTGCAGTTTCTGTGTGAATGAAATAAGCGCCTTGGAAGTAAACATTTTCTTTTTAGGACTGTGCAGAGATGGTCTGGCTAGAACTTCTTCAATCAGTAGCTCTAGGTTTCAAGTATATTTATTGCCGCAAATAGGAGGGAAGATGCAAAAGCCACACATAGCTGTAGTAATCTAAACTTTTCTGGTAATGCACATTTATTTGTTATTTCTATAGTGCTGAAAAGGTGTACACAGAGCTATACATTTTAACATACAATAGACAGTCCCTACTCAGAAGAGCTTACATTCTAATTTAGACAGGACATTACAGGGTTGGGGAGATTATGGTAGAGGAAATGATACAGTGGGTCTAGGTATCTGACAGCAGTGAGTGGGAGTTAAGAGTTGAAAGCAGTTTCAAAAAAGTGGGCCTTTAGCTTGGATTTGAACACTGCCAGGGATGGAGCACAACGTATTGATTTAGGCAGCCTGTTCCAGGTGTATGGCATTGCAAGAAAGAAGGGACGGAGTCTGGAGTTGGCAGTTTCCCTTTCTCCACCCTTCAGTATACAGTGGTACCTCGGTTTACGAGTGCACCGGTTCACGAGTGTTTTGCAAGACGAGCAAAACATTTGCAAAATCGGCGCCTCGGAAAACGAGCTTGCCTCGATTTGCGAGCAGCGCCCCCCGCAATCCGGCACCCTCCCCCCCCACTCGCGTCGCACCCCCCGCACACACACCACCCCCCGCTGTGATCTGAAATCCCCCAGCACCCACCCGAACATGCTGCTTACCCCCATCTGGCCACCGGCACCGGCACCAACGCACAGGACATGCCGGTGCCGGTGCCCGAAGATCTGCGTTCTCTTCTTTGCTGGACCTTGAGCATCTGTGCATGCTCAAGGCCTTCGAGTTCACGCTCTCTCCGAGATGGAGCTGTAAGTTGCTTGTGCAACCAAGAGTGCTGTCCAAGCACCTCCCGTACTCTGCTCATGTATACACCCTCCTTAAATTTGCGCACTTAACAGCTGCCCTTATAGAATAGAAAGTAGGGTGCTAACAAATGCATGAGCTACATTTTGGTGTATATATATATGTGCGCTGAGGCACCTAACTCCAGGCACCTAGTTCTAGAACTGTCTTTTATAAGTTAAAGGTAAGTGAGACTGGGACCACTCAGGACTTAATTTGTGTCAGAACAGGATGGAATGGCGTTCCAGCACTTCTTTTGGCTCTGGAAGTGACATCACTGGCCCCAGTGTCCACACCGCCCACTGGCATCTCTCTGCGGTTTGGATTCTGTCCCTCCTGACCCTCCGCAGCCAGCAATCCAGCAACTCCCCTTGTCTCTCAACACCCCAACTGTGTGCCTTTTAAAAATTTTCTTCTCTTCTAGAGGTCAGCGGCAGAGAGGAGCAAGTCACATATACAGTATTGCTCCCACCTATGCGGAAGCAGGACATTGTGTCAGAGAGAAGGCTCTAGGGTTAACACAAGCAGCGTGTATAAATTGCTGCTTGCTGTCGCAGACTTCTAGAAGACAACTTTTAAAAGGTACATGGGATGGTTAAGAGAGACTAGAGGAAATGCCAGATTGCTGGCTGGAGAAGGTTTAGGAGGGAGAGATGCTGGACCATTGTAAAGGCCAACCAAAACTGCTTTTCACATTTTCAATGGAAACCAAAACTGCCACTGAAACTATCTGAAAGCTTTTGACTGAAACCGTAACTGCAGCTGACACTGAATCCAAAAACTCAAGCTTGGTGGTGTGAATGTATACAGTGAAGTCAACTTGGGATCGTCAAAGTTTGCATTCTGGATCCCTTTGCTAAATCCACGGTATCCAAGTCAGAATATAATAATATACTAATGAAAGATCGTATTTTACCTCCTAGCAAAATAGCCGCCATACACATGGATCGCAATTAATGAAAACGGGCTGTACATGAAAGAAACCCCTCAAACATCTCACAGCTGAAAGAATTCTGCATTGAGGAGTGGGCCAAACTTTCCTTAGACCAATGTCAGAGACTGGTAGATGGCTACAAGAAGCGTCTCACTGTAGTTATTTCAGCCAAAGGGGGTAACACTAGCTATTAGGGTGTAGGGTGTCCTAATTTATTCCCCAGTTAGAGTACACATTTTTTGATATGTGAACTTTTCTTAAGAAAGAACTGATTATTTCATGAGCTGTCCTATTTTTTTCACAAAACTGTATCTGTGACATAGCCATGATTCTATAAACGGTGCCATCGCATGATTGACATGTGATCGGTGCCACATCGGTGTCACAACGCAATTTATAGAATCCAGGCCCTAGTGTCTGGTAAAGGACCATGAGTATTAATATCAAAAACATTACCATGCATGCTGCTTCTGTTTGAAATCCTCACTGCTAACTGGCTCTCTTGTTACTGAAGACTAAGGACCATCTAGAAAGTATTTATCTTCCGTAGGGATGACCGGGTGGGGGGGGCTTGAAGATTTTTCTTTGAATTGAAGGGATAGTGCTCGTGTGAATCAGGGGAGCTGCTGTGATTAAGGGATTGTTTTTATAGACTTGAGTGAGGCTGTGATGGGGCAGGAGAAACATCCTTTATTGAGTTGGGAGTATTGTCATGGGAGAGAAATCAATGCCTGAGTTGTAAGAGAGAGATAGGGATGGGATGCCTCAGATGACTTTCTTCTTGTCACAGGAGGAAGTTCCCACTGCTAACTACGGTAGTTCATTCAGTTTGGGCTGGTTCAAAGTCAGGATTTTTAATGGTACTGCGCATGGCAGCTAGAGGGTCTGGAGTTTTCATGCACAGAGGTCTCTTGGGACTTTTTCTTGTGGCTTTTAAGAGTTAATTTAAAGGAAGGGAAGAGGCTTCGAGATACCCCCCCGGCACCTAGCATAGGAAAGCCTAGAAAAATGGCGTCGGCCACGTGTCAGTCATGCTTAGGCGTCGTTTACAGAATTTCACCTAGCGGCGCCCACGTGAAAACTTAGCCGCCAGAAATATAGGTGAGAGTTTTAAAGGCCTACATTTCAGGTGCCTAAGTTTTTGGAGAATCGTGCTTAGCAGCGCCTAAGTTACGCTCCACCCATAGAAACACCCACTTAGGCATTAGGCGCCGTTAAGCACCATGCGATAGGTGCCTATCTTTTATAGACTCAGATAAGCAATTATTTTTTTTCTCTCCAATTATTGAGGCTATTAAGGGTATTTGCCAATTTAAGTGATGCGCCTAACTTTAGACGCCGTTTATAGAATCTGGGCCACAGTGCGCAGAAATATCACTTTGGCTTGCCTCCTTCCATATCTACCTTGTCGTCGTCCCGTCCCCCTTCCCCCCCTCCATTGCCACTTCAATTTTTTTTCTCCACAGACATTTCTGGTCTACATGTCCCATCGTGACTGACAGATCATATGGCTCCAGCAGATCCTGAGAACTGTCACCACCGATCCAGGCAACCAACCTCCTCATTCTCAAAATAAAAGAAAGCTCAAAGATACCTAGATATGCCCAACCCAGTGTGCAGAGAAAGCTGGTGATAGTCTCATGTTCTTTGCACAGTTAAGCACAACAAAATATATCCCGAGAAAGATTTTCAGAAAATGCACTTTTTATAACTTTATAGCCTTGCCATCACCTAGCCTCTGAAGCCATAACTTCTATTTTTAATTGTTGTTGCAGAAGAAAAATAACCTGAACGTCTCGCGCTATGCAGTAATTATATAAAAACATATAGTACAGGCCACAATGCTGACGCCACAGTAATTATTACAAAATTGCAGCTAACAGTTCCTGCTGCCTCCTCCTCCACCAACCAGTACTGCTCTCTCTCCTCTATTTAGCCCATGCTCTCATCTGATTCCTAACCACTGTCTCCCACCCCCATATGCCTTCTGCTGCTTTTAACACCCTACTTCTGCAGCCACCAGCAGCCCTTCTTCCTCTTGACCAACCTCAGAAATCTATTACATCTGAGCCACACTCATCGTTATGTCTCTGTTGTGTTTCACCTGTATAGCTGGCAGCAGTGAGGGGGTTACCAATGTCTACAGCAATAAGAAGCTAAAGGCAGTAGCAGGATCAGACCCACTTCTGCAGGATCACTTGTGGAAGTGAAGTAGTAGAGGCGAGTTGTGAGGGAGTCTACAGGACACTGTTCTTTGTCCTTAAGAATACTCCCTCACAGAGAGGACCACCTTAAGTCCCAAAGCCCTGCCCAAAGAGCGAGGGGTAGAGCCAGGAGGACAGCTGCCAGAAAGTATAAAAGGAGGGGGTCAGCGTTGGGTTAAGGAGACCCAGAGAAGGAAGAAGCGGATCCAAACTGTTATGTCTTCACCACCTACCCTAACCTACTGAAGCCAAACCTTAACATGGATAATTTGTAGGAATCTTATTCTTGAGGCCTGGTTGGCACCAGTCCAGCATTTGTACAACCCATGAGAAAGAAACTATGCTTTGGGGCCTGTCTATCACAGGCCTATATAAAGATTTTCTCTGAATCTCAAGAGATTTACATCTAACTTTCTGTACCTGTGAAGTAACAGGCCTCAGCCTTGAGACAACCTTTGCAACCTTGTCTAGCTGTATAATTTGAAGGCTTAGCCTCAGCCTTTGTTCACATTATCACATAGATTGAGGGATGGAAGAGACATATGTGTTGACTAGATCAGTGTTTTTCAACCTTTTTACACCTATGGACCGGCAGAAATAAAAAACTTATTCTGTGGACCGGCGGTTGAAGAACACTGGGCTAAGTCGTGGGCCAGACCCCGCCATCTCTACCCAATGTCCACCCCAGACACCACCCCCATAATAGTACTAATTGCACCTTGCACGTCCCTTGCCTCATCTGGAAACTTTCCCTCTGATGTTACAACGTCAGAGAGAAGGCTTCCGGATCAGGTGCAGGATGCCTGTAGGAGCCACTGCCCGTGGCTTTGTGCACTGAATCAGTTAGGAAGAGGGAGCTGGCTCGAAGATAACGCCGCATCAATCACACCGTGGACTGGCGGTTGAAGAACACTGTTTTGGGCCTGATGCACATGCTGGCCCTGTGGACCGGCAGGAAATTTTTGTGGACCGGCACTGGTCCATGGACTGGTGGTTGAAGAACACTGGACTAGACTGTAAACTCCACAGCGCTCTGTGTGGCCAGTCCATTTGAATGGTGACTCCTCCCATATCTAAATGGTGCTGATGTGAACATTTCTAACTTGGATGTTTTTGTGGTCAAGAATGGCGAATAAATTTAGACGTTTTGGCATCCTGTTTGAAAATGGACATTTCCGTGCTTCCGACTTTAGATGTTTAGCAGGAAGCATCCAAGTTGGACTTAGACTTCTTTTTTGAAAATGGCCCACCACATCTGTTGTCCGAGGAAGGTGATTTTATAGAAGTCATTGCATGTCAAAAACACAGAGCGTGTTGGGTTCTTTACACACCAATTGTTTCTACATCAACCACCCTCTTCATGAAAAAGTATTTCCTGATGTTATGTCTAATTCTACCACCCTGCATCCTCAGTACATGTCCTCTAGTTCTATCACCTCCCTGTCTTGCCTGAATAAGCAAGTCAAGCAGACCCCAAAAATATATTGGACATGATAGGGGATAGTGCCAACCCCTGAGATACTCTACAGCATTAAGTGAAAGGGATTGGGACTTGTATACTACCTTTTTATAGTGATACAACCACACTCAAAGTGATTTACATGCAGGTACTGCAAGCATTTTCCCTGTCTCAGTAGGCTCACAATCTATCTAATGTACCTAGAACAGTGGAGGATTAAGTGACTTGCCCAGGATCACAGGGAGCAGCGGGAATTTGATCCCACAGTGCTGAGGTTGAATCCAAGGTGCTGAGGTTGAAGCGCTACGCACTACACCACATTCTCCTCAAATGTAACAGGTGAGGTTCCATCTTGAAAGTTTGGATGTCATGTACTGCCTTTCTATGGCTACAAAGAAGTTACATAGTATGAGGGGCCACTGAAAAGTTCTCAGCCCAACTAAGAAGAGAATAATGTGGAGCCAAGAAACTTACAAGTTATTCCACACCTTTTCTTTTTATATCATTGAAAAGTGTGGCATAGCTTGTAAATTTCATGGCTCTACATCAGGGATCTCAAAGTCCTTCCTTGAGGGCCGCAATCCAGTCGGGTTTTCAGGATTTCCCCAATGAATATGCATTGAAAGCAGTGCATGCACATGGATCTCATGCATATTCATTGACGTGCACAGAGTCACAAAGAGGCACAGTGGGCATAGAACCCAGTTCCCCAGTTCCGCTGCACTCACCACTAGGCTACTTCTCCAGTTGGAATGGGAAGATTCATCGTGGCCGTTTCATCGTGGGACATTTTAAACATGGCCGTGATGAATTGTGCCCCGGTGGCTCTTGGTACCACTTCTCCACCTCCCCCCACCTGCCAGCGCCTCTCCCCCACCGGTGCCTCTTTGCCCCCCCCCCCACCCACACATACCTCTTGAAAAGTTTGTCAGGGCATCTTCCACCCCCTGATTGGCTCCTTTCTGACATCAATTCCTAGTCGTGACATCAGAGAGGAGAGAAGGTCGGCGCGAGCAGGGGGGTCAAAGATGCTGCTCGTGCTGGCAAACTTTTCAAGAGGTATGTGGGCCAGGGCGGTACTCCTATATTGGGGGGGGGGGGTGAGGATGTGAGGGAGCACTCCTACTGGGTGCTATGGGGGGTGCTCCTACTTTTTGGAGGGGGGTGGGAGACATAGTCCCCCACAAGAGATGAGGTGCTGTCATGGACAACTCATCGTGGCCGATTCAGCAATGAAACAGCCATGCTGAATCGGCTGCAATGAATTGGCCGTGATGAATTGATCTAGACCCTCTCCAGTATAGGCTCAGAAATTCAAGAATGATATAAACCAGGGGTGTCCAACCTGCGGCCCAAGGGCCGCATGTGGCCCCGTGAAATATTTTCTGCACCCCTGGTCGAGAGCGATGCAGTGTTTTCCTCTGCTGCCCACGGGTGTTTACCATCTTGTCGGCTCTCTCCTCTGTCTTGCTGCAGGGTTTGCGCTGTTCCAGAAACATTTTTTTCGGCCAATGAGGCCCAGGGAAGCCAAAAGGTTGGACACCCCTGATGTAAACCATTGAAAAACGTTACCTCTCAGCCGTCTACATCAAGCAGGTTAAAGGCAACTAATGGTGACCAATGTAGAAGTTAAGTCTAAAGCCACAATAACAGCTTGGTCTAAAATATATGGATTTCACTTAGTAGCGCTACCAAACTGGTTTTGGTACTATGTGTTTCCTCAGAACCACACTGGCATGGGTGTAGTATATTCTTTTTGTTTAGAGCAGGGCCTCAACTCAAGATTTCCACAATGAAGATGCATGAGATTCATTTGCATACAATGGAAGCAGTACATGCATATCGATCTCATGCATATTCATTGTGGAAATCTTGAAAACTCAACTGGGTTGTGGCCCTGGAGGACTGTGATTGCCCAGCCCTGGTATAGAGAGTCATTAAACAGAGGTAAAGGGAAGTTTACCCAGTCTTAGAAATAAAAGCGACATTACAAATTGGTCAATACTTTACCAGTGATGACACTAACCCAAATAAGAACTGTACAGTTTATATCAAACCATAAAAAGTATGAGTTTAGAAAATAGTTTAGAAATTCTACTATATGATATTTGCATGATGCTTTTATTCCTATGCCAAAAAATGTTTATAATGCTGGATGTCTCGGGGTTTATTTTCCTCCTATTTTATTCTATTAGATCTCATTTCATTTCATTTATTTATTCATTTATTTATTTGTTTTTTCTTCTCTTTAATCCGTTCGATATGATAATTTGAGGTCCTAATATATTGTGCCTATAATTGACATATCTTGTATTGTTATATTTTGATACAGCGGATTTATGTTTCCTTATGTAATCTTGAAAATAATTCAATAAAAAGTTTGAACTAAAAAAAAAAAGGAGGTAAAAAACAAGACAGCATTATAAACATTTTTTGTCATACTAAAACGAATGCTGTATATTTAAAAGAAAGTTTTATGCTGTCATTTTTAGAAGAGATTAGCATTTTCTATTTACCCACTTATGGATTACAGTCGTCGCTGACATTAAGCGGGACTTTGGAAAGTTTACTGCAATGGAGATTCACGGCGGATTCAGATAAGTGGATGGGATGCTTTGCAATACATGTCTTGGCTCTAACCCCCTCTTTTATAAAGCCGTGCTAGTGGCTGTCACCGGGCAACAGCCCCAAAGCCCTTTAAATCTCTATGGGCTTTGGGGCCGTTACCGTGCGGAAGCCACTAGCGCGGCTTTGTAAAAGAAGGGGTAAGTATTCTCACAAGTTTGTTTTCAGTATTGTCCACTCCAAGCAGTTAGTTACTTAAAGCTTTTGTATGCCTGGATTAAACCCAGGGTTTTTTCCCCCTTTTCTTTTTAGGGAGTTTTTTTCCCAGGGTTAGTACATCCGGAGCTGGCCTAGGATTAAATGGAGTTCCCCTTATAGGAGCTGTTGCCCCTGGGAACGGTTTTTGGTCCTTTGGACTTTTGAGGCCATTTGTGTAAGCTTAACACTGTTTGTTCAGGGGAACAATTAAGATGTGTTTTTTTTCTATTTTTTGAGTATATATATATATATATCCCATGTCTTATCCCTACATTATTTGTAATATTGGATTTTTAGAAAACAGCCAGCCAAGCCCAGATTTCTTACCTGGCACCAGAAAGAAAGGAGCACCTTCTCCTCTGTCTGGATGTCACTTTCTTGCAACTCCAGTACCAGCATCCTATCAAACTTCAAGGAAGCCAATAGAATTCAGAGCACCGTCATCTAAGAAGCATTACTAGCTAAAGACACAGGAACACATTTTTCCCCGTCCCCGTGGGAACTCAATTTCCTGTCCCATTCGCGCAAGTTCTATCCCTACCCCATTCCTGCAAGCTCTATCTTAACTGTATAAACCTCGAACACTTATGATTTTAAAGTGTGTGAGGCTTGTACAGATGATACAGAACTTGCAGGAATGGGGCAGGGACAAGAACAGAACTCGCAGAGACAGGATGCGAAAATGAGTTCCTGCGGGGACAAATGTGCACCCGTGTCATCAGTGGCGCACCAAGGGGGGGTGGGGGGGAGATCCGCCCCGGGTGTACGGCTTGGGGGGGTGCACAGCCAGCCAGGTCTGGGTCCTCCTGCCCTTCCTATCCCCCGGCTCGCGCCTCTGCAATCTTACCTCCCCCGCTGACAAGAAGTCTTTCCGACGTCAATTCTGACATCGGAGAGGACGTTCCGGGCCAGCCAGGCAGTGATTGGCTGGCCCGGAACGCCTTTCTGACATCAGAATTGACTTTGGAAAGACTTCTTGTCGGTGGGGGGAGGTAAGATTGCAGGCGCGGACCGGGGAAAAGGAAGGGGAGAGGTGACATAGTAACATAGTAACATAGTAGATGACGGCAGATAAAGACCCGAATGGTCCATCCAGTCTGCCCAACCTGATTCAATTTAAATTTTTTATTTTATTTTTTAAAAAATTTTTTCTTCTTAGCTATTTTTGGGCAAGAATCAAAGCTTTACCCGGTACTGTTCTTGGGTTCCAACTGCCAAAATCTCAGTTAAGACTTACTCCAGCCCATCTACACCCTCCCAGGCATTGAAGCCCCCCCCTGCCCATCCTCCACCAAACGGCCATACACAGACACAGACCGTGCAAGTCTGCCCAGTAACTGGCCTAGTTCAATATTTAATATTATTTTCTGATTCTAAATCTTCTGTGTTCATCCCAAGTTTCTTTGAACTCAGTCACAGTTTTACTCTCCACCACCTCTCCCGGGAGCGCATTCCAGGCATCCACTACCCTCTCCGTAAAGTAGAATTTCCTAACATTGCCCCTGAATCTACCACCCCTCAACCTCAAATTATGTCCTCTGGTTTTACCATTTTCCTTTCTCTGGAAAAGATTTTGTTCTACGTTAATACCCTTCAAGTATTTGAACGTCTGAATCATATCTCCCCTGTCTCTCCTTTCCTCTAGGGTATACATATTCAGGGCTTCCAGTCTCTCCTCATACGTCTTCTGGCGCAAGCCTCCTATCATTTTCGTCTCCTTCCTCTGGACCGCCTCAAGTCTTCTTACTCTTTCGCCAGATAAGGTCTCCAAAACTGAACACAATACTCCAAGTGGGGCCTCACCAATGACCTGTACAGGGGCGTCAACACCTTCTTCCTTCTACTGACTACGCCTCTCTTTATACAGCCCAGCCTCCTTCTGGAAGCAGCCACTGCCTTGTCACACTGTTTTTTCGCCTTTAGATCTTCGGACACTATAACCCCAAGGTCCCTCTCCCCGTCCGTGCATATCAGCTTCTCTCCTCCCAGCATATACGGTTCCTTCCTATTATTAATCCCCAAATGCATTACTCTGCATTTCTTTGCATTGAATTTTAGTTGCCAGGCATTAGACCATTCCTCTAACTTTTGCAGATCCTTTTTCATATTTTCCACTCCCTCTTCGGTGTCTACTCTGTTACAAATCTTGGTATCATCTGCAAAACGGCACACTTTTCCTTCTAACCCTTCAGCAATGTCACTCACAAACATATTGAACAGGATTGGCCCCAGCACCGAACCTGAGGGACTCCACTAGTCACCTTTCCTTCCTTCGAGCGACTTCCATTAACCACCACCCTCTGGCATCTGTCCGACAGCCAGTTTCTGACCCAGTTCACCACTTTGGATCCTAACTTCAGCCCTTCAAGTTTGTTCAACAGCCTCCTATGAGGAACTGTATCAAAGGCTTTGCTGAAATCCAAGTAAATTACATCTAGCATATGTCCTCGATCCAGCTCTCTGGTCACCCAATCAAAAAATTCAATCAGGTTCGTTTGGCACGATTTACCTTTTGTAAAGCCGTGTTGCCTCGGATCCTGTAACCCATTAGATTCAAGGAAGTACACTATCCTTTCTTTCAGCAACACTTCCATTATTTTTCCAACAACTGAAGTGAGGCTCACCGGCCTGTAGTTTCCTGCTTCATCTCTGTGACCACTTTTATGAATAGGGACCACATTCGCTCTCCTCCAATCCCCAGGAATCACTCCCGTCTCTAGAGATTTGTTGAACAAGTCTTTAATAGGACTCGCCAGAACCTCTCTTTAATAGGACTCGCCAGAACCTCTTAGTATCCTGGGATGGATCCCGTCTGGTCCCATCACTTTGTCCACCTTCAGTTTTTCAAGTTGCTCATAAACACCCTCCTCCTTGAACGGCACAGAATCTACTCCATTTTCTCGTGTAACTTTGCCAGACAATCTCGGTCCTTCTCCAGGATTTTCTTCTGTGAACACAGAACAGAAGTATTTGTTTAGCACATTTGCTTTTTCCTCATCACTCTCCACATATTTGTTCCCAGCATCTTTTAGCCTAGCAATTCCATTTTTTATCTTCCTCCTTTCACTAATATATATGAAAAAATTTTTATCTCCCTTTTTTACATTTTTAGCCATTTGTTCTTCCGCCTGTGCCTTTGCCAAACGTATCTCTCTCTTGGCTTCTTTCAGTTTCACCCTGTAGTCCTTTCTGCTCTCCTCTTCTTGTTTTTTTTTATATTTCATGAACGCCTTTATTTTCTCAGCCACTAGGTTGGAGAACCATATCGGCTTCCTTTTTCTCTTGTTTTTATTGATTTTCTTCACATAAAGGTCTGTAGCCATTTTTATCACTCCTTTCAGCTTAGACCACTGTCTTTCCACTTCTCTTATATCCTCCCATCCTAACAGCTCTTTCTTCAGGTACTTTCCCATTGCATTAAAGTCCGTACATTTGAAATCTAGGACTTTAAGTATCGTGCGGCCGCTCTCCACTTTAGCCGTTATATCAAACCAAACCGTTTGATGATCGCTACTTCCCAGGTGAGCACCCACTTGAACATTAGAGATACTCTCTCCATTTGTGAGGACCAGATCCAATATCGCTTTTTCCCTTGTGGGTTCCGTCACCATTTGTCTGAGCAGAGCCTCTTGAAAGGCATCCACAATTTCCCTACTTCTTTCCGATTCCGCAGAAGGAACATTCCAGTCTGCATCCGGCAGGTTGAAATCTCCCAACAGCAGAACCTCCTCTTTCCTTCCAAACTTTTGGATATCCACAATCAGATCCTTATCAATTTGCTGCGATTGAGTCGGAGGTCTGTAGACTACACCCACATAGATAGAAGTGCTTTTTTTTTTCTTTTTTCCGTTGCAGGGAGGGCAGGATGTAGGCAGGCAAGCTGGCTGGCTTTAGCGCAGCAGGGAGGGAGGGAGATAGGTAGGCAGACAGGCTTTGGGGGTGGACAAATATGGAAGGCACTGGGGGGGACATAAGGAGGCACTGGGGACACTAAGGACACAGGAAGGAGGTACTGGGGGCACCATGGACACGTGAAGGAGGCACTGGGGGCACTAAGGACATGGAAAGGAGGCACTGGGGGGGCACCATGGACACGGGAAGGAGGCACTGGGGGCACTAAGGACATGGGAAGGATGGAGGGAGGGAATAGAAAGGGACAATTGTTGGGCCTGAGTGCAGAAAGAAAGAAATGAAAGAAAGGATACACAGTCAATTAATAGATGTCCCCTTTTGATGAAAAAAATAAATGGTCACGTTACCTCTGACTTACTTTCTTTGCAGCAGAGTCGGCAGCCGCGCTGAGATGCAGGAAGGTCCTGCAATGACTCATCTGCCTGCTCTGCTCCGGAAGAAGTAAGTTACGTCGGAGGAGGTGGACCCGGCAGACTTTGCCACAACTCCCTGCATCTGCCGGAGCAGAGGCAGCAGACAAGTCATCGTGTGACCTTCAAGCATTCGGCTGCTGAGTCCGCTCCAGAGCAAGTACGTCGGAGTGGGGTGGACTGGCAGCCGGTAGCTACAGTCATCGTGGAACCTTGCTGCATGAAGGGAGAGAAAGGAGCAGGATTGCTGGAATGGAAGAGTGGTGGAGGGAAAGAAAGGGGGCAGGGTGGTATGGAAGGGTGGTGCTGATAGAATTGATGTACAGAGAAAGGGGAGAGAGGGGGAAGGATATTGGAGGGAAAGAAAGTGGGCAGATGCTGATTGAAGAGGGGTGGATGGCGAGAGAAAGGGCAGACATTGGATGGTAGTGGGGAGCCTATGCTGGATGGAAGTGTAGAAGGGAGAGATAAGGGAGCAAATGCAGGAAGGTAATGGGAGGAGAGAAAGAGGGAGCAGACGCTGGATGGAAGTGGACAGAGAGAGGAGAAGGTACTAGATGGAAGGGTTGGAGAAAGAGGGTACATGATGGAAGGAGGAGATAAATAAAAGGAGGGCACATGATGGGGCGAAAAAGATTGAGTTAGAGAAACACTGGAGGGGTGAGGGAAAGAGGTGGCAAGCTTTAGGTAGACAGTAAAAAAGGACATTGATGAGAGGGTACTAAAAACATAATCTAGACAGATGTAGAAAATAAATTGAAAAGGAAAATGAGGGACAAAAGGGAAAGGGATTGCAGAGGAAAGGTGTGGGAGAGGGAAGGAGAGGAGAGAGATGCCAGACCAATGGGGGTGAAAGGAGAGATGGAAAGGGGAGGCATACAGTTTCTGGAAGGGGCATAGAAGGAGAGAAAATGCCATATAGGGGAAGAGAGACGGCAGACAGTGGATGGAAGGAAGAGAGTTACAAGAAGATGAGGAAAGCAGAAACCACAGAAGACAAAGGTAGAAAAAAAAAATTCTATTTATTTATTGCTTTAGGAGACATGTGTCACTGTTTCTGTGGTGCACTGTATGCAGAGTCCAGCTTCTTACTGGTTCAATTTAACCTTTGTCTATGTATTTCTATTTTATCCCCCCTTTTACAAAACTGTGGAGCGTTTTTTAGCGCCAGCCGTGGTGGTAGCAGCTCTGATGCTCAGAATTCTATGAGCATCAGAGCTGTTACCATCACGGCTAAAATCCACATTACAGTTTTGTAAAAGAGGGAGGGTTTAGTTTGTGATTACATATTCCATACTAGGCGAAGGTGTTTTCTGTGTGTTCGAAAGACATGGTTTTCTGTTAGGATTGACTGCAGGATTGATCTGTACTAGTCTGGCTTGTTTAGTTTTACAATGAGTGTATTGATGTTATACTGCTTACTGCAGTATGTAAGAGGCTGCCTTTTCCTAAGTACTTAAGTGTGACATGTGGCTTGTTACTAAAAATCATGTTTTTCGTACAGATTGGGGGGGGGGGGAGTCAAAAAATGATGGGCCCCGGGTGTCACATATGCTAGGTACGCCACTGAGTGTCATTCTCTATTGCTAGCCTGCCCCTGCATTTTCAAGCAAGCAGGTCAGACAGGGCACTGCAGTTCAGGCTGAGCAGCGCTTGCAAAATAGCACCTCCAGTCTGGGATTGAGGAGAAGACATACGTTAACAGAATGTATATTCGTTCTCCCTATACCTAGAGATGTTAACAGTAGGGCTTCATTTCAATCAAAAATGTAAATTGCATTAATCATGTGATTACAAGCATGTTATTTACTTCCCCATTGCAGCTCCTTGTGACTCTGGACCGGGCAAGTCACTTAACCCTCCATTGTCCAGAGTCACAAGGAGCCTCAGTGGGAAAAGAAATAAATAAAATACCTCTCTAATCATGTGATTAATCATAATTACAAATGTTAATCAAAATGCAGCCTTAAAGAAAATTAAAGAATAAAAATAATGAAAAAAAATAATATAAAACACCAAAGCCTGCTTCAGAAAAGCAATAAGGCTAAAAACAAAGGGCAGCAAAAATGTTTTTTTTCAGAGGGGAGGCAAAACAATCTCAGACTCAACCCCCAGGCTCCCATGTCTTTCTTTCACACATTCAAGTATTTTCAGGCTTAGCTGAACATCTGGTTCCTAGTTTCTAATGCTCAATGGGCAAAATGTCGGGCAGACCATGCCCCCCCCCCCCCCCCTTCTCATTCAGCTGCCTAAGGAATAATCCTGCTCAGGAAGCGGTGAAGCTACTCTGTGTGACCCCTATGAGAAGGCAGCAATGAGGGGAAGGGGTAAAACGGACCTGACGGACCTCGCGGATCTAAACCCGCATGTCCTTAAAAATCTGAGGTCCGTGCCACTTGTAGTTAGTTTCTGGCTCTGACAGACCTCGATGACATTTTAGCGCTGATGGATCCGTCTCAGCATAGGGAGGGAAAAGTATTAGGATCCGTCAGCGCTAAAATGTCATCGAGGTCTGTCAGAGCCGCGGACCTCAGATTTTTAAATTTATTGGGGCTGCAGGAAACCGGTTTAAAGGATTCGTTTTAGAGCCGTTCCAGCACTAGTCTCTGGCTCTGACAGACCTCGATAACATTTTTGCGCTGACGGGTCCTAATACTTTTCCCTCCCTATGCTGAGACGGATCAGTCAGCGCTAAATTGTCATCGAGGTCTGTCAGAGCCAGAAACTTACTACAAGTGGCACGGACCTCAGATTTTTAAGGACATGCGGGTTTAGATCTGTGAGGTCCGTCAGGTCCGTGTTTTACCCCTTCCCAGGGGAAGGCAAGTTTTGTCTGAAGTCTATAAAGTTTCCAAGGAGTGCTCTCTCTGTCTTCCGGCACATCACAAAACAAACAGGATGCCAGTCCCATTCTGCTTCCCTCTCCCTAACATCACCAAAAGCAAAATCGTCAAAAACAAACAAAAAAAAAAAATCAGTAGTTTGAAAGTAACATTGCTAAATTTAAGGCTGCATTAATTCCATATTGTGTGTGATCGATGGCACAAATGTAACACAGTTGCAATGTTTGCTTTTGTTGTTCACTGATCCCGCAGACCAAGAAACATCTAAAGCAGGGGTAGGGAACTCCGGTCCTCGAGAGCCGTATTCCAGTCGGGTTTTCAGGATTTCCCCAATGAATATGCATTGAAAGCAGGGCATGCAAATAGATCTCATGCATATTCATGGGGGAAATCCTGAAAACCCGAATGGAATACGGCTCTCGAGGACCGGAGTTCCCCACCCCCAGTGGCGTACCTAGGGGGGGGCGGGGGGGGGCGGGCCGCCCCGGGTGCCAGCCCTAAGGGGGTGTTCCCGGCCTTGCCGTTCAGTCCCCCGCCACCCCCGAAGGACCGCTCGCCCCACTGACCTTCCTGCACCACCTGTGAAGCAGCCCGCAGCAGGATCGCGAAGTCAGCGTCAGCATCCCTGCGCTGCTTCCTGCGCCGCGATCCCGCCCCTCCTCTGACGTCAGAGGAGGGGCGGGACCGTGGCGCAGGAAGCAGCGCAGGGATCGCTGACGCTGACTTCGCGATCCTGCTGCGGCTGCTTCATAGGTGGTGCGGGGAGGCCAGGGGGGCGAGCGGTCCTTCGGGGTGGGTCGGGGCATCAGGCCTTCAGGGTGGGGCGGGCGGGCAGGCAAGCAGGCCTTCAAGGGGGGACAGGCCTTCAAGGGGTGCAGGCCTTCAAGGGGGGCAGGCAGGCCTTCAGGGAGGTGCAGGCCTTCGGAGGGGGTGTAGGCCTTTGGGGGGGTGCAGACCTTCAAGGGGGTGCAGGCCTTCAAGGGGGGGAACAGGCCTTCAAGGGGGGAAAGGCAGGCAGGCCTTCAAGGGGGGGACAGGCCTACAAGGGGGTGGGACAGGCCTACAAGGGGGGGGGGACAGGCCTTCAAGGGGGGGTGCAGGCCTTCAAGGGGGGTGCAGGCCTTCAAGGGGGAGACAGGCCTTCAAGGGGGGGAAAGGCAGGCAGGCAGGCCTTAAAAGGGGGACAGGCCTACAAGGGGGGGACAGGCCTACAAGGGGGTGGGACAGGCCTTCAAGGGGGGGACAGGCCTTCAAGGGGGGAAAGGCAGGCAGGCAGGCCTTCAAGGGGGGACAGGCCTACAAGGGGGGGGGAGAAGCTACAAGGGGGTGGGACAGGCCTTCAAGTGGGGGACAGGCCTTCGGGGGGGTGCAGGCCTTCGGGGGGTGCAGACCTTCAAGGGGGGGACAGGCAGGCAGGCCTTCAAGGGGGGGACAGGCCTACAAGGGGAAGGGACAGGCCTTCAAGGGGGGTGCAGGCCTTCAAGGTGGGACAGGCAGACCTTTAAGGGGGGACAGGCCTTTGGGTGGGGACCATGATTTAGAAGTACACGGAGGGAAGGGGGTGTTCAAAGAGACATGCATATGCCAAACTTTGGGGGGGGGAAGAAATAATGGGTCTGAAAATAGAGGAGAGGGAGAGAGATGATGGACCATGGGATTTAGGGAGGGAAGGAACAGAAAGGGAGAGAAATTGGACACAAGGGATGGTGTGGAGGAGGGATAGAGATACTGGATAGGAGGGTAATTAGGAAAAGAAACGGAGAGATGGTGGACTCTGGGATGGTGGGGAAGGAGGGAGAGATGCCGGATGAAAGGGTATTTAAGAAAAGGTGGATCTGTGGAGGGAGATGAAAAAAAGGAAAGATACCAGACTTCCTGGGAAGGGAAGGGAAATGGAAAGGGAGGACAGAGTTGGCAGATGGATGGTTAGCATGCAGAAAGAAGGAGACCCTGGCAAGCAAGTTATCAGAAGAAAACCAGAGCCTTGGACCAACAAGATTTGAAATATAACCAGACAACAAAAGGTAGAAAAATTAATTTTATTTTCTGTTTTGTGATTATAACATGTCAGATTTGAAATGTATATCCTGCCAGAGCTGGTGTTGGACTGCAAACGTGAGCTAGGATTTAACAGAAAGAGGAAAAGTCCTTTTTGTTTCTTTATTTTATTTACACCACAGCGCCAGTGTAGTTAGGAGAAGCCAAAGGGGGTGAAAAAGCTATAAAACCCACCAGGAGTTTTGAAAAAAATCACCCAACTGGGCAGGAAAATCGAATTGAAAAACCAATTCAATAGGGCTGAATCGAATCAAAATTTTTTTTTCCTGTATCTGGCAGCATTAGTTTGCGCTACTGTCTTAGACTTTAGAACCTGGGATTGGGGAGAGATGGCATCCTCAGTACTTTATAATGCAAGTGAAACGAGGATTTGGTCAGACTTTTGAAGGGTCTGCAGAAAAAAAAATATTGTATAGGCCGGGGACATGAGACAGCAGGAAATGGGAACTTTTCTTCCTTCTATTTTTGTGAATGGAAAGGCTGAGGATGTCAGAGAGGTCAGTTAAAATATGTGCTTTATAAGAAAATATAATAATGTGTTTTATAAAGTTTATAGCATAGCTGGCCTACCCAGTGAGGTGTTCCTAGTGGTGATGGTGGCAGCGTGTCAATGTGTTGAGAGGAAGAGGTGGTCTGGGAAATTCTGCTGAGCAAACTCCGGGCCCATTTCCACCCCCCAGTTAGTCCACTCCACTCAACTGATTCACACACTGAGTGGGTCTTTGGGTGTTGTTTTGGGATCTCTTCCAGTGGTTTATCTCCTTCTGGTCCAAGGAAGGAAACTTTGTTATCCTTAGCATTGACCTACAGAATATGTTTGTAACAGCGCTGCTTGTGTGGCATTAGGCTATGTAGTGATCGAAAGAAAAAAACAGACCTTTGCACATTTTTGCACTATATGGTGGGTGTATGAGGAGATTCACATTTCCTGCACAGCTAAGTCCATGTGAAGTTACCTTGTGCTGTATTTGACATCTAGCAAGGTCTCTGTTTGAAAGGAAAGATCTAAACTTAAAAATGAAGTGGCCAGAAGTTATGGTTAAAGCAGATAGTGTAGCTGGTTTTAAGAAAGATTTGGACAAATTCCTGGAGGAAAAGTCCATAATCTGTTATTAAGACATGGGGGAAGTGTCTGCTTGCCCTGGATCGGTAGCATGGAATGTTGCTACTCTTTGGGTTTTGACCAGGTATTAGTGTCCTGGATTGGCTACCATGAGAATGGGCTACTGGGCATGATGGACCATTGGTCTGACCCAGTTAGGCTATTCTTATGTTATGTTCTCATCTGTAGGGGCCTTTGTTTTCACTTCTTATTTTAATGTATTTTTTTTCTGGGAACTTATCAGTGTTTTTTATAATGGGAACAAAAATGGAAGAGAATTAATGTGTGTGGAATGGGGGGGTAACTAATTTCTTCAGCTAAATAATTCAATCCACTTCAAACAGACATAGGAGAACTTGTGCACCATTCACACACCCTCCCACCAAAAACGTCAAAAGAAAAAAACTGTTCGACAACCTCCTAGCCATTCGAGCTGCAACACTCGACCCCCAACTCTACAACCAATTGATATCAACCACAGACTGCAAAACCTTCAAAAAGAAATAAAAACCCTTCTATTCAAAAAACACATAAAACCGAACTAACACAATCAGAACTGTCCCAAGCATCACCTGCAACTACTCCATATGTACTTCTAATGTCATGACAATTTAGACATAATTTATGTTATGTTATGTTTGGAATAATGGTTACATATATGAGGTTCAATAAAAGAAAATTTTCACTGCCTGTTTCTATTCTGACCATTTATTCCATTTCATGGTTATTGCAAAAAAAAAAAAATAATAATAATAATAATTTTTTACATGGGGGGGGGGGTGTCAAAAAATGATGGGCCCCGGGTGCCACATACCCTAGGTACGCCACTGCCCACCCCTGATCTGAAGAAATGAATTAAACTGGTCCCAAGTTCAGAGATCATCTTTAACCGAACGGCAGTCTAGATCCTCGCCAGATTTTCACACAGCCCAGATGGGAATCCGCATTACTGTCATTCTTACAGGCTGTCATAACTAATGTTTTCCATTAGCCATCCGACCACAGCAGCCGTGAGCATATTAATACTGGGCTTCACTGGTGACAGAAACCCTAAAACTTGTAATCTTGACTACTGGAAAGGCCAGAACTATGGCTCTGTTTAGTTCCTCTGAGCTTCAACGAGTTTGTTTGCAAAGAGGCTTCCTGCCATTTGATTTATACCTAGGAAACTGTTTCCATGCTGGAACACAAAACTGCAACTGATCTAGCAAAAAAAAAAAAAAAAAAAGAGACATTCCAGCCTGTGCTTTTGGGGAATCCCCATTTGACATATTCCCAGGGCAAAGCCCCGCAGACTTGCCCTGCTCGACTACGGGTGCCACTCACCCAAATTTTTGCCGTTCTGCTCCGCCGCCTTCCTGCTCTCCTCCTGCAAATAGTTTTCCTGGGATTTGCTGCGCTTCGGCTGCCTCCTGATGCACTGCATGTTGCCCGTCCTAGCTCCGCATGGCCCGGGGTGACCGATGGATCCTGCAAACGGCGATGGGAGGGACGGAGGCGCGCGTGACGTGTCCTTTCTCTCCCCCCCCCCCCCCTCCGGGGGATTAGCTCTCACCTAGAGAGGACTCCTGAGCCTCTGTAGATAGCGATGGCAGGAAGCCTGGTGATGCTGGGCAGGGAGAGGCTTTTCCCCAGGGACGCAGCTCGCAGCCCGCTTTCGAGGAACACGAACGCTGCACGCCAGCGACCTCTACTGGCGGCTTTGAGGCATTTGGCTCTGCCTGGCAAGGGGGAAGTGAGATTTAAGGACGGTGTTAGCGTGAATACCAGTCCCGTCCCGCCAAAACAAACATAATTTCCCCGATTTAATCCTCCTAATTATCACATTAACTTGTTGACTAGATGAAAATCCAGGAGTTTCAGCAGTTACTCTATGGGCCTAGGTGTTACTTATGCCAGTACGCGGTGGCATTTTATGATTTGCCTTCCATTAGGGTGAGTCCAGAAATATTGAGATTGGTATTTTGGCATACAAAATATGAGCTGGATATCCAAATTCCTTGTCAAGAACTTGGATTCATCCTTTTCGGTGGTACTGGTATGTCTTGTTTTCAGGGTGTCAGGATGACCGAGATACCCTGTTGGCGCCATCACTGGCACAATTGCTCAGACTTCTCTTGCTAAATTCTTTTCTTTTCTTTTTTTCCACATAGTCCCTACAACTTATCATTAGGTTTCACAGGATTTCCATTGCCACTTCTGTCATTCTGTAGTCCATGTTCCTACATACAAGACTTAGATTGTGAGCCCACTAAGGACAGGGAAAATATCTATTATACCTCTATATAATATGTAAGGCAGTTTGGTAGAACCACAGAAAGGTGGAATATCAAGAATCTCATGTACCAAAAACTGGAAAGTAAAAGTTATTAACAGGCTCCTAAAAGTCCCTGTCCTTTACCAAATGATGGATGTGTCACCTTCGACCAAAGGTAGACAATTCCGGTCCTCGAGAGCTGGAGTCAGGTCAGGTGTCAGGATATCCATAATGAATATGCATGAGATGGATTTGCATGCACTGCCTCCTTGAGATGCAAATCTATCTCATGCATATTTATTGTGGAGATCCTGAAAATCTGGCCTGGCTCCAGCTCTTGCGTACCGGAATTGCCTACCCCTGCCTTAGACCAGTGAATCACAAACTGTGTGCCATGGCGAGATTCCGGATTTGCCGCCAGGGATTGAAGGATATTTGTATACCAAGTGCTACTTCCAGTGTTGATGCTTCTCCTCCTCTCCGCCCCCATACAAACCTCACCTCGTGTTCCCTGAGCTCGGGGCTGTGTCTGGAGGGCCTCCGAGCAAGTGGCCAGGATCCTTATTTTGTTTTTTTACTTGCAGGTAGCTCCTATCCAGAAAGGAGCCTGGGGCTGAAGGAAGAAGAACTATTGGAGGCCTAATGATGATTTTGAAGAGAGTCCTGGGGCTGATTTTCAGTGAATATATATTCTATGCCTATTTATGGAAGCTATATTCCATCTGTGTCGCAGAAGTGAATCTACGTTCTGGGTCAGAACTGGTATTCAGATTTGGCTGCAAGGAGTGGCAGCAGGAACTCACTCTGGTGAATTGCACATAGATTTTCAGATAAAGGAATCTCAGAGGAGAAGAAAAAACTCATCAGCAATAGATACTGATGCAGAGAAAATCCAAAAAGCTTAGGAGGGTCTCTAAAGAGTGATCTGAGAGGTCACAGGATAAAGTTAAGAGGTAATAGGCTCAGGAGTAATCTAAGGAAATATGTTTTTTTTTACAGAAAGGGTGGTAGATGCATGGAACAGTCTCCAGTAAAAGTGGTGGAGACAAAGACTGTGTCTGAATTCAAGAAAGAGTGGGGTAGGCACGTGGGATCTCTTAGAGAGAGGAATTGAAAATGGTTACTGAGGATGGGCAGACTGGATGGGCCATTTGGCCTTTATCTGCCATCAAGTTTCCATGTTTCTATTGTCTGGGACGTCGATTCAACACGTATTGTAAATGTTGTTAGGTAGAAGGGATTCATTCATACCAAAACGGACAGAAAAAGACTGTAGACAAAATCATAAAACATAACGGAGAAAAATAAACCTCAATTGAGAGCCGCCGGGCCGATAAAGGTGGCGCTGTAGTGGTATGGGGCTTAGATTTATATATTGCGGAAGCGAATCTACAACTTAATAATACAGATACTTATCTGAGATTAACTTATGATCCATCTTTAGAAATTTTCGAGAACATTGCGCAAATTAGTTCTGAAGCAATGAAACATGGATTCTTAACAAAAAAAAGAATTCAAGTTCCTTACTCCCCAACACTTTAAGGTCCCCATTTTTTATTTATTACCAAAAGTCCACAAAAATATTCAACAACCTCCAGGACGCCCGATTGTATCGGCCCGTGATTCTTTGTTAGAGAGAACAAGTAAATATATTGATAAGAAATTAATTTGTTTTCTAAAAAACATCAAATCGTATATTCAAGACACCACTCAGTTCCTTAAAATGCTGAATGATTTGGAACCTGAGATCCTCAATGATTGCATATTTGTCACATTTGATGTATGCTCTTTATATACGATATAAGTGAATGTTCAGTCACCTCCTTCGCATTAGTCCAGATTCAATGTCATTTATCTAGCAGACCAATGTAAACTCATTTGTCTAATCAAACACTTCTTTAGGGCTTCAGACATGCCAATAGTTGTTCGCTGATATTCTAGCGATACAAACAAATTTTTTGTATGTGTAATTGGCTATGGCTGTGGCTTCTTCATTTGCCCATTTTTTCTCCTGTTTTTTTATATCTGAAATATTATTTTTTCAACTTTTTTTATTTTATATATATAATGTGTTTCACAATAAATACTTATAAAAAAGTTAACTTATCTTTATAAATTTTCTTCTCCTTAATAGGATCGGGTCGGGGCTTGTCACATCGACATGTTTCGCCTTAACGGCTTTTTCAAGATATACACCCCCTTATTTTATTTCAACCGACCATCCCGATATCCGCTTTTTATTGACTTTTTATTGATCTATCCAAGATAGATCTTGGATAGATCAATAAAAAGCAGATATCGGGATGGTCGGTTGAAATAAAATAAGGGGGTGTATATCTTGAAAAAGCCGTTAAGGCGAAGCATGTCGATGTGACAAGCCCCGACCCGATCCTATTAAGGAGAAGAAAATTTATAAAGATAAGTTAACTTTTTTATAAGTATTTATTGTGAAACACATTATATATATAAAATAAAAAAAGTTGAAAAAATAATATTTCAGATATAAAAAAACAGGAGAAAAAATGGGCAAATGAAGAAGCCACAGCCATAGCCAATTACACATACAAAAAATTTGTTTGTATCGCTAGAATATCAGCGAACAACTATTGGCATGTCTGATGCTCTTTATATACGAGCATACCACAAGAGGAAGCACTTCTAGTCTTAGAAAGGTTATGGAATTCTCAGCTGAATGTAGATAATATCTCTACCCAATTCTTAAAAGAGTTATGTGCTATAGCTTTGAGAAATAATTACTTTATTTTCAATGGTGAGTTCTTTAAACAACTTTCAGGCATTGCTATGGGTGCGTCATTTGCGCCTACCATAGCGAATTTATACATGGCTTGGTTCGAAGAATCATTTATTTACAAGTTATCAGGATTTCAACATATATTGAAATGGTGGCGTTTTATAGACGACATATTTGTCATATGGACAGGCACTCTACAACAACTTCAAGAATTTTCTGTGATAATAAATCAGTGCCATGAATCTATTAAGTTCACCATGTCATACAGTACAAGTAAAATCAGCTTTCTAGATGTACTAATACAATGGAATGGCAATAATCTTATAACCTCTATCTATCGCAAAGATACAGATAGAAACACCTTACTGAGATTTGATAGTATGCATCCGGCACATTTGAAGACTAGCATTCCTTTCGCTCAATTTTTAAGATATAGGCGAATATGCAATACAAAAGAGAAATTTCTCCAAGAAGCTAAAGTTTTGGAACAAAGATTGGTAGCAAGAAATTATCCATATACCATAGGTAAAAAAGCGAAAAAACGTGCTCTTCATAATCCTAGAGAGATATTATTAGATTATAAGAAATCTCAAGAAGAAACAGATTTGATTCCATGTATAATCAAACAAACTCGAACATCTCCTCAAATTATCAAAAAATATAAAAGACATCTTCCACTATTGAAAACTCTCCCGTGCTTTGAGCATAAAAAATTCATTTTTTCTCAATCTAGAAATAGAAATTTGAGTGATTTGTTATGCCATACATCCAAAGAAAAATTTGATAACTATGGAACGGAAATTATCTCAGGACATAGCCCTTGTGGACACTGTTCAAATTGTAATGTAATGGCTGTGATTTTGAGTTTTATTAATCCATATGATGGGAAGAATTATGTTTTACGACATACGTCTACATGTCAATCTGTCAACGTTGTTTATGTCATTCAATGCCCATGTGAGCTGTTATATGTGGGTCAGACATCTCGCAGTTTGACCACAAGATTAACAGAGCACAAAAGTTGTTTAAAAACACAGAAACTCACAGCTCCCATAGTCACCCATTGTACACAGCTTGAACACAAATTTGAACATTTGAAGTGTTGGGTTATTGAAAAACTGGTTCCTTCTTTGCGAAGAGGTGATACAAGGAATTTGCTATGGCAAAAAGAACAACAGTGGATAAACCGGTTACATACCATTGAACCTTATGGTTTGAACACAGTACATGAATGGCAGCCTTTTTTGTGAAAATGAAGTTCTTTTGGAATGTATGCTTATTCTGGCCTATTGACCTATCATTTTGGACATTCTGGTGTTTAGCCTATCTGACATCACGTTGCCGTGATGATGTCATGACGCCCGGCTCCTTCGTCTTTTTGAACCAGCCGGGCGCGTCTCGCAGTCCTTCGTCCATTTTGTGAGGAGCCAGCTGTAATTTTGTCTTGTTAAGAAGCGTGGAGTATTCCGAATTATATGGATCCCCTGAAGTAGCCGTTTTCGGGCGAAACAGAAAGCCTTTTCTGTCGGGACTAGGAAGTTTCACATTGCCAGATGAGTGATATTTGATTTTTCGGTTTTTCAAAAGTCACACAGCTTCATGAAGTTTACATGCTTAGAGCTGAGCTGATTGCCACATTGTAGGTGTTTGGGAATGAATTCTCCTTTGTGTTTTGGACAGATTTAATAAGTGATATCTTGAATTATATTAAGAATATTGAAGAAAACGATAAAAGACTGAAAAAAATTTGAAAAAAATCTAATACTTTGATGTATGAAAGTTATCTATAATTGTACAGAGTTTTTTATAAACCCGTGATGATGAGAGCGGCTTAGGGTACTTGTGTAGTCCCGGCTGCTCTCAATTGAGGTTTATTTTTCTCCGTTATGTTTTATGATTTTGTCTACAGTCTTTTTCTGTCCGTTTTGGTATGAATGAATCCCTTCTACCTAACAACATTTACAATACGTGTTGAATCGACGTTTTTTGTGACTAAATACGATTGTACCTTTTGATATATTTAGTTGTATTAACAACTTTCTATTATCTGGGAGCCAGAAAAATCCACTGCTATAGATGCTAATGATTGATGACCTATAATTTGGTGACTGGTTTGTGAATTTCTTTATGGATGCTGCCCGAAATACAGTATACATTTTATCAAGGTATAAACATCTTACAAGTACCACAGTAAAATTTATTTTTGGAACAACTCTACAATCTGTGTGGTTTACGTAGCTAGAGGTACCTTTGGCATCCAGAAGCCTGTGGACTAGAAGAAAATCTTCCCTCTTTCCAATGGAACCCAAGATCTCCCGGCTGTGTTCATGTGTCCAAACAGAGGGTTGTACAGAACTGACATTTATTTAGCAATATAGCAGTGTCCTTGCTTAGTATAAGGACGAAGACTGGCGGGTACCCCGAAAGAGAAGGACTGAACCACACCGAGGATACAGACTTGAGACCAGTGAGGAAGCTGAAGAAGGGGAAATCTGCAGTCGTCGTGGGAGACTCAATCATGAGAGAAGTGGACAGTCACGTAGCAGGAGGGAGAGAGGATCGGCTAGTTCTTCTTCACCGAAAGGGTGGTCGATCGTTGGAATGAACTTCCACCTCAGGTGATTCAGGCCAGCAGCGTGAAGGATTTTAAAAGGAAATGGGATACACATGTGGGATCTCTAGGGGGGTAAATTCAAGGGGGTAGGGTTGTTGGAGTGGGCAGACTTGATGGGCTGTGGCCCTTTTCTGCCGTCATCTTCTATGTTTCTATGTTTCTATGTCTCCCAGGAGCAAGAACGAAGGACATCACCGACAGAATCGAGAGGATCCTGGACGGCGCAGAAACAGAAGAGACAGCAGTGATAATCCACGTGGGAACAAATGATGTCAACAGGAGAAATTACAGCAGGACTACGCTAATTGAACAGTTCAAGATCCTAGGAAGAAAACTGAAGCTGAGGACACAGAAGATAGCATTCTCAGAGATTCTGCCAGTACCGAGGGCAGACGTGAAGAGGCAGACTGAGCTACAAGCAATAAACGCATGGTTGAGGAGATGGTGCGAAGAAGAAGGATTCCTTTTTGTAAGGAACTGGACAACTTTTTGGGGGAAGAACAAGCTCTTCAGGAGGGACGGACTACACCTGAGCAAGGCAGGAACGAGACTGCTAGCAAACAACGTCAAGAGAGGAATTGAGCAGGCTTTAAACTGAGAAGAAGGGGAAAGCCGATAGTTGACCTGACATCGACGGTTCGGACAAGAGTATCCAAAGAAGATACTGAGCGGGAAAAATGCTGGGAACAGGCAAGAGACGAACAACAGAAGCTGTTGAGCAACAAAAAGGACAAACAGATAAAATTAGAGGAACAGGAGAGATCAGGAAATCAGGTTGCAGACGAAAAAGATACACCAAAAAATAAGGAACAAAGGAACAGAAAAGATACACCAAAAAATGAGGAAGAAGGGAACAGAAATGAGGGACTGGCAGCCCAAATAGGGGATGGTATGGGGAGCAAAACACATGTAAAACCAGCAGAGAAAAGAAAAGACCAGAACTTAAATTGCTTGTACGCTAATGCAAGGAGCCTAAAGTCCAAAATGGGAGAATTAGAAGCCATAGCCATAAAAGAAAACCTAGACATCATTGGAATCATGGAAACATGGTGGAACGAGGATAACCAATGGGATGTAGTGCTGCCAGGGTACAAACTCTATAGAAGAGACAGGACCAACAAGAAGGGTGAAGGAATAGCACTAAAAACGCTAGCCCACCTTAGTAAAAGGAGCCCGTACTGCCTTTTGTCCTGCTGGATCCCAATACAAACACGCAAAGACGCTGGATCCCAATACAAACACGCAAAGACGCTGGATCCCAATACAAACACGCAAAGACGCTGGATCCCAATACAAACACGCAAAGACACTGGATCCCAATACAAACACGCAAAGACGCTGGATCCCAATACAAACACGCAAACACGCTGGATCCCAATACAAACACGCAAAGTCTACCTGCCTGATTTGGTACCTAATATGTATGGTGAAGATAGAACCAAGGAACAATGGGATGGATATTCAGCCAGTGGTGATCAACTTTTTTTTTGGGGGGGGGGCCACTATCGGCTTTAACATGGATAAGAACATAAGAGTTGCCATACTGGGACAGACCGACGTCCCAATCCCAGTAGCCCATATCCAATAGTGGCCAACCCAGGTCACAAGTACCTGGCAAGATCCCAAAGAGTAAAACAGATTTTATGCTGCTTACTCTAGGAATAAACAGTGGATTTTCCAAAGTCCATCTTAATAATAGCTTATGGACTTTTCTTTTAGGAAATTATCCAAACTTTTTTTCAACCACGCGAAGCTATTTGCTGTTACCACATTCTCTGGCAACAAATTCCAGAGTTTAATTGCACGTTGTGAAAAAATATTTTCTCCGGTTTGTTTTAAATGTACTACTTAGTAGCTTCATCACATGCCCTCTAGTCCTAGTACGTATTTTTGGAAAGAGTACACAAGCGAATCACATCTACCTGGACAAATGTAGCCGGTTAAAACTAATGCAATTAAGCACAGTTTTCCATATTTAGCCAACTGATTGAAACCAGTTAAAGATAGGAATGTGTTTTATGGGTCCTATTTATGTGGTTAAGTGCTGAATATTGACACTTAACTACATTAGTGCCAACTCATCCCCAAGACAACCCATAAAATAGCTAGTTTTGGGTTAGGCGCTATCCAGACATATTCAGCAGCACTATTTGGTTAAGTGCCACTGAATATCCCCAGTTGGCTCTAGACAAGAGGTCTAAATGGTCAGGAGCTGTTTCTGGCTGTTTCAATCACTTTGAATATCGACCTCAATTTTATTACTTGTTACCTGATTACAGTAGGGATCAATTCATCCCACTGTGCTTCTAGCCTCATAGAAACATGACAGCAGATAAAGGCTAAATAGCCCATCTAGTCTGCCCCTCCACAGCATCCACTATCTCCCTAAGAGATTCCACATGCCTGTCCCCCATTTTCTTGAATTCAGACACAGTCTTTGTTTCTCAACTAGGAGAGCCTTTCTACGCCTCTATCACCCTTTCTGTAATAAAAAAAAAAAAAAAAAAAATTAATTAGATTACTCCTGAGCCTAATACCTCTTAACATCATTCTATTCTAAAATCCCCTAGTGATGAAGTGATGCAATTATATTACAATGTAATTATTACAATTAAATGTATGAGATGTTATAATCACGGTCAGATGTTTCAATAGGTTTCCCCTTTAATTCACACCAACACAGAGATTGAACATTTATTTGTGGCAACTTAAAAAAAAAAAAAACACAACAGCAACTGAAGGTAAAAGAAAACTAGATAAGTACATCCAACAATTGCTATTGGATTTTTTTTCTCAGGGTTTCCACAGCCGGCATCATGCTTATAGGTTTCTGGCCTCGCTGAATCTTGTTAGGTAGAACTGACATTTCAGCTATCATGCTGTGGCTTTCTTCAGGGTATGCTGTGAGGTTTGCAGTTTGTCTTTATATAGTAGGAAAAAGAGACCAAACAGCACATAGCTGTGAGTCTCCTAAGAACCTGACCCAGGGACCAGGTAGCAATGTTTCTAATGCTATATCACCCCAGTACCTTCAGGCCATGCCATGCCAAACTAAACTAAACTAAAGCTGAACTTTGTATACCGAGTCATCGTTCTAAGAAGGCTCAACTCGATTTACAGCAATTAAATAAACGGAATGATTTACAAATGATAAATAGAAGATAATAGCAAAATTTCAAAAGAATTAGTTTTCAAAATGTTTGGCAAATAGAGTAGTTTTTAAAGATTTACGGAAAAATTGAAACGAACTGGAACTCCTTAAAAAAAAGGGGAGATCATTCCAGAGTTGAGAGAATTTAAAGACCAAAGATTAACTGAAGATCTTGACTCCTTTAATCCCTTTTTTTAGAAGGAAGGGAGAGTTTAAATTGTTGGATACCTCTTGCAAAGAAGAATTGGTAAACATTCCAAAATAAAGGAATAAGAGGATTAAAGATACCATGTAGAATTTTAAAAGAAATACAAGCGCATTTAAATTGAATTCTAAAATAAACCGGGAGCCAATGAAGACTCTGAAGCAAAGGGGTCACATGGTCAAATTTACATTTTCCAAAGATCAGCTTCGCAGCACCTCTTCTCTCTGACAGCCCTTCTCTCCAGCACAGATCCTTCTCTTGGCTCAAGGCCAATGTCAGCACACTTCTGGGTGTCTCGAGCCGGGGACACTAGGTTTAATGTGTCCTGGCTCGAAAAAGTTTGCGAGACACTGTCCTAAAATATCATCTCACATGGCAGAAACTCCTACCTAAAAGGCAGCTTATGTGGCTCAGTGGTCAAAGCCATGTCTTCCATCTTCCTAAGGTGGTGGGTTCAAATCCACAGGAAACCCTCTGGTATTTTCACAGCCTCTCTTTGGTCTCATAAGAGAGTATGGGCTGTGGATAGGTATCTAACAGTTATCAAGAGGACTTTGCCATTTACATTTGCACTGTAATTTCCAGGGTACAGAAGGAAATTCATTTTTACACTGATGGCTATGATCTCCTAAGGTATCATCTCACATATCAGGAACCACTGCCTAACAGGCAGCTGATGTGGCTCAGTGGTTAAACTTATTCTTCCATCTTCCCAAGGTGGTGGTTTCAAATCAACAAGAAACCAAGAGATAGTCAGGTATCCCAGCCCATATTCCTTTTTTTTTTTAGTGACAATCTGCCATCTAGGTGCATATTGATGATGTCACAATGATGTCAAGATGGTGCATCAAACATGTCCACTTGCTCTGTGCCACAGAGGTTATTTTCTTAACCTTTGGGAATGAGGTTTAGTATGCAATATTTTTTTTTCATGTGCTTTGCTTGAGTAATGCACAGCCTCCAAATTTCCCTGGTCTCACCTGAAATGTGTGAAAGTGATTGAGGAACACAGAGGCCAAAAGGAAAGAAGAGGAAGCATTCAGGTCACAGAGTGAGAGAGGTTTTTTTTTGGAAAACAGCAGAGGAACTGGACAAATATTTATCCTAGAGAAATGACTGCCTGTGAATCATTAGCATATGGATTAATGCAGTGTCCCACAAATTTTCTCGAGCTGCGGCACACTAAAGGTAGTGGCCGTGGCTCAAGGCACCTGGAAGTGCGCGGATATCGCAATGATAACATCACTTGCATACGTGACATCATCATATTGATATCTGCTTGTGTATGAGATGCCAGTGAGGGGTGTCAGAAGGGAAGAGGGCCAGAGAGGATAGGTGCTGGCACCCACTGATTGCCTACAGGACGTGCCTCTCGCCACGAGCTAGCGCTGGTGCCTCTCCTCCTCCCCAGTATACCGCGGCACACCTGAAATTGTGACTCTTGCCACGAAAGGCACGGAATGTAGGCAATCAGCTGGTGCTGGTGCCTCTCCTCCTCCCTAGTGTACCGTGGCACACCTGAAATCTCAGGAGGCACACTAGTGTGCCTTGGTACACAGTTTGAGATATACTGGTTTAATGCCTGGGGGGAGGATGGATCAGCAGGCCGAGGTTCAGGGAGGGAAGGCAGGCAGCAGAGCCCATTTTTATTTTTTCTTGGGAGAGTTCATTGTAATATGTTCCCATTACATACCAATTGTTGAGAGATAATGAAACATATTGGTGGCACTAAACAGCCTCCAGAACTAGAACTTGGGTCCATGGCACCTAGCTGCACACATATAGGTTTTATCTACTTTATCAGGGAGAGAAAGAGAGTAAGAGCAAGCAGGTGAGCAGTGGCTCAGTGTTAAAGCTGCTACCTCAACACGGTTCATAGACAACGCCGCGAAAGACAAAGGCGCACGCCGACAACTGAGCGCAAGACAGAGGCGTGCGCCGAAGAAAATTACAGTTTTTAGGGGCTCCGACGGGGGGTTTTGTTGGGGAGCCCCCCCAGTTTACTTAATAGAGATCGCGCCGGCGTTATGGGGGGTTTGGGGGGTTGTAACCCTCCACATTTTACTGTAAACTTAACTTTTTCCCTAAAAATAGGGAAAAAGTGAAGTTTTCAGTAAAATGTGGGGGGTTACAACCCCCCAAACTCCCCACAACGCCCCCACAACGCGGCGCGATGTCTATTAAGTAAAGTGTGGGGTGTTCCTCCCCCCCGCCCCCCCTCCCCCCGTCGGAGCCCTAAAAACAGTAATTTTGAGCGGTGTGCGCCTCCGCGCTGCGCTCAATTGTCTGGGCGCGCCTTTGTCCCGGCGCGCTTTTGACCTGACACCTCTCAACACTCTGAGGTTGTAAGATCAAATCTCAGTACTGCTCCTTGGGCAAGTGTTTATAAAAAGGATATCTGTGAACTACTTTATACATGTGACAAGAAGGGTGTTTTTTAACATTATTATTTGTAGCAGGATAGCTCCATTGCTACTTGCAGCACGAGGGAAGGAGGCATGCCTGTTGTATCTCTGGGTGAGTCATTCCCAGGCCCTTCTGTACTGTAAGTATGTTCTTCTCTGGCCTGGGAGGCCAAAATAGTGGTGCTCCTTTGGGAGGAAGAGCCTGGCCAGCAGCCTGGAGTCTTCCTCTATAAAATCGGGCTGTCTCTTGCATGCCATTTTACCGCACACAAATCTTAACTGTGAACAGCACAAAATCACTGTTCTAATGACATCACGGCGCTAAAACACGATTATATCATTAGGTATCATCCGGACGTCTATGCGGTGCCTAAACAGCGATTCTGCAAAGCACGCACAAAACCCCCCACCCAATTCTATAAAGGATGCCTAACAATATAGGAACATTTAGATTTGCTGAGCGTGATCCTCTATTGCGCTTCTAAGCATTAGAGAAGAGTACTGAGCGTTGTCATGCTGGACGTCTAAATGATGCCTAACTTTAAGGTGTCATTTATAGAATTTGCCCCAAAGAGTCTAATAATCTCCAGATCAGCTGGCAGTATGTTAATGGGCTGGATGGAGGGAGGGGGTGGGGTGGGTTTGAACTTGTTTCGGGGACAACTGAACCTGTGTCAATGGCTGTTATACTGTATTCATTGTTTTCTTTTCTGGTGTTCAATAAAAAATTGTTCAAAACATACCATTTGGCCAAATACAAATAATGAAAAATATTATTCAGTCAAATACCAATAATAAAGAGAGAAAGGGAATGGGATTTGGTATACTGCCTTTCTGTGGTTACAATCGCAGTGGTTTACATATTATATGCAGGTAATTATTTTGTAGCTCGGGCAATGGAGGGTTAAGTAACATGTCCTGAATCACATGGAGCAGTTCCCTTAGTTCTCAGGCTATCGTACTAACCATTAGGAGACTCCTCCACTCCAAACAATAACAGAAACAATGTGAAATCAGAGATCAAGTGCATAAGAACATAAGAATTGCCACTTCTGGGTCAGACCAGTAGTTCATCGTGCCCAGCAGTCCGCTCCCGCGTTAGCCCTTAGGTTAAAGACCAGTGCCCTAACTGAGACTAGCCTTACCTACGTATGTTCTGGTTCAGCAGGAACTTGTCTAACCTTGTCTTGAATCCCTGGAGGGTGCTTTCCCCTATAGCAGCCTCCGGAAGAGCGTTCCAGATTTCTACCACTCTCTGGGTAAAAAAGATCTATCCCCTTTTAACTTTAGAGAGTGCCCTCTCGTTCTCTCCACCTTGGAGAGGGTGAACAACCTGTCTTTATCTACTAAGTCTATTCCCTTCATTATCTTGAATGTTTTGATCATGTCCCCTCTCAGCCTCCTCTTTTCAAGGGAGAAGAGGCCCAGTTTCTCTCACTGCACGGCAACTCCAACTTAACCATTTTAGTCAATCTTCTCTGGACCCTTTCGAGTAGTACAATGTCCTTCTTCATGTACAGTGACCAATGCTGGATGTAGTATTCCAGGTGGGGGCGTACCATGGCCCAGTACAGAGGCATGATAACCTTCTCCGATCTGTTTGTGATCCCCTTCTTAATCATTCCTAGCATTCTGTTTGCCCTTTTTGCCACCAGTACTCCCAAGTCTCTTTCCTGGGGGGTCTCTCCGAGTACCACACCGGACATCCTGTATTCGTGTATAAGATTTTTGTTATCGACCTGCATCACCTTACACTTATCCACGTTAAACCTCATTTGCCATGTCTTGGCCCATTCCTCGAGCATGTTTATGTCACGTTGCAGGTCTTCACAATCCTTCTGTGTCTTCACTACTCTGAATAACTTTGTATCATCTGCAAATTTAATCACCTCACTCGTCTTTCCAATTTCAATAGGATTTGGCACAGTAGGACTCTGGATTATTCGGCCAAATATGAATAATGTATTCAGCGAACTATTCTGGGCCAAATCAAATTGAATATTTGGTGCAGCCCTAGCCTATACCCACATTGATTTCTACGGCTTCTGGTAATAATAGAGACCTGCTGGCACCCTGTATAATGTAGCCTAAGAAATGATACCACATGAGCAAATATAGGTGCAGGCTATCAGGGGTAGAAAATAGCACCTGTGAATGAAAAAATGAAGAACAAGGGAAAGCCTGCCAAGTATGTGCATGAATCAAAGAGCAACCAAGATGATAAAGGGGAAGGAATTCCTCTCGTATGAGGAAAGACTAAAAAGGTTAGGGCTCTTAAGCTTGAAAAAGAGACTGCTGAGGGGGGAGATATGATTGAAGTCTACAAAACCCTGAGTGGAGTAGAACTGGTACAAGTGGATCGATTTTTTCACTCTGTCAAAAATGACAAAGACTAGGGGACACTCGATGAAGTTACAGGGAAATACTTTTTAAAACCAATAGGGGGAAATATTTTTTCACTCAGAGAATAGTTAAGGTCTGGAATGCGTTGCCAGAGGTTGTGGTACGAGTAGATAGCATAACTGGTTTTAACAAAGGTTTGGAGGAGGAAAAGTCTATAGTCTGTTATTGAGAAAGACATGGGGGGAAGCCACTGCTTGGCCTGGATCAGCAGCATGGAATGTTACTACTCTTTGGGTTTTGGCCAGGTACTAGGGACCTGGGTTGGCCACCGTGAGAATGGGCTACTGGGCTTTATGGACCACTGTCTGAACTTGTTCGCATTCATTTTATACTGAATACACTTTTGTTGAACATGCATAGTTATTAAATAATGCGCCATTATAAAACATCTATTATCTGCAGGCAATTAAGCGGTTCTTGGGTTCTAATTATTTGATTGACAACAAAAGGATTTTTGCATCTCAGTAATCACAATTGGTTTGCCTTTCCATTGAGCTGATATTAGTGCTTAATCTGTTTATCTTAAAGAATGTTTATTTTAAGAAATCCTCTCTATAAAGGGGTTATCAATAGGCCATGCTTTGTGTGTTAAGGCTCCAATGCACAAAAGGTTTCCTTGCAAGTAAAACTGGTTTTAACCAGTCCTACTTGCAAGGAAACTCTCTTGCCGATGCAGAAAAGGGTTGTCCGTGAAGGTATAATAGTTCTCAAATCTAGACAACTGGGGGGGGGGTAGTCTTGGCAGAAAACTTGCTTTTGAGTAAAAGTTATATTTTGGGAAAGAAGTGTATCTAATCTAATCTAATCCTTAGGTTTGTATACCGCATCATCTCCACGTTCGTAGAGCTCGACGCGGTTTACAGTAGGAGAAATAGGAAGGAACTACAACAAAGGGTTAGAGGTAGAAGTGCGAAGAAAATTTAGAGGACTTGGGATGCCAAGATATAAGAGTTTCCTTGATTCCTAAGTTGGAGGGAGACTTACTTTTTTTGAGAAAAGCCAGGTTTTCAGATGTTTGCGGAAAACTTGGAGAGAGCTCAAGTTCCGAAGAGGGGAGGTAAGGTTGTTCCAGAGCTCAGTGATTTTGAAGTGGAGGGAGGTCCCTAGCTTTCCTGTGTGGGAAATGCCTTTTAGCGAGGGGAAGGATAGTTTTAATTTGTGGGAGGATCTGGTGGTATTAGGGTTTGAGGAATTCCAAGAAAGAGGGATAAAGGGAGGGAGGATACCATATAGGATTTTGAAAGTTAAACAGGCACATTTATAATGGACCCTGGCGATTATCAGAAGCCAGTGGAGCTTGGCCAGGAGCGGGGAGACACGGTCAAATTTACTTTTAGCGAAGATGAGCTTGGCTGCGGCATTCTGAATCCGTTGGAGTCTGTGGAGGTTTTTCTTAGTTAGGCTTAAGTACATAGAGTTGCAATAATCCAATCTGGAGAGGATGATGGATTGGACATTGTTTATAAGATACCCCACCCTCTATTTGGTATTGGAGAAACAAATTTCACACCTTATGGCTCCAGACCATATGACTCCAGAAAAAAGGGGACGGATTGAGACATCCGGGTTTTGCTTCCATTGAAAGCATTGGTTGCTTTCAATGGAAGTAAAACCCGGATGTCTCAATCCGTCCCCTTTTTTCTGGAGCCATATGGTCACACTAGTTATGGGGGTATCTATCCGCAAGTTATTCTAGGTGAAAAAGCAGAGACTTCTTATGAATACCATATTTGTTCACTCTCTCTCACACTGAGAAGCCAAATACTGAACAACTTGCATTAGCCAACAATTTCTCTTTTACCACCACCTGGCCCCTAAGGAGAGGGGAGAGGGAGGGAGGGATTGTGTGTTAATACACTGCTTTGGTGCATTTTCTGCAGAAGAATCACTACCGTGGCTTTGTAAAAGGGGCCCTTAGTGGGAATAGGTTCCCCTGAAGCTTAAATTGGAATGAAATTATCTATCATTTTGACATCATTTGAGGACCCAGCTTTATGGCCTTTTCCCAAATAGATAGGATACAGATGAGCTACGTTTGTTGCCTCTAAGGTGAGCACGTGAGTGTTTGCTTATACCTTTTATGAGCGTTGCTCACAGATTTCGCATAGTCACTCATGTGCAGGGCCGCTCTGGCATGCTGTCGGCTGTGCCGGTCCTCTGTCCCAGAACAGGAATTGACGTCAGAGGAAGCAGAGGATTGGCACAGCTGGCAGCGTACCAGAGCAGAGCAGCCCCACACGTATATAGGTATGCTGTTCCAATGTAGATTAAATGGGATGTGGCTGGCACAAAATGAACCCCGAGGTATGCGATTATTCTTCCTCTTCTAAACTGTAAGACCCATTCAAGGAACTGATCCCATACGTGCACCTGTGTATCCATTGTGCTGAGGGTAAATGGGTGTGGGAAGGAATGTATTTCGAGGTCTGACCTGATCCTGTGTGGTGTGAGCTATGGGACTGGGAGGAGGATAGAGGATGGCAGTTTTGTTATTTAATGGAGAGGAAACACAAGCACTGATAGAAAAAAGTTCTTGATAAATGCCAGTTTCCTGAGGTAGCGTGGATATGCCTTCCTTAGGGGCAAGTTCACAGCTATAGGAGTAAAGTGGAAGAAAGATGAAGACAGAAAAAAAGGAAAGAATTATATGTTACTAGTATTTTAGCCTGTTACATTAACGGGTGCTAGAATATATGTCTGTCTGTCTTTATTTCTGTGTCTCTCTCTGTCCCGCTGTCTTTCTTTCTGTCTGTCTCTCTCCCTGGCCCCCTTTGTCTGTCTGTCTTTCTGTGTCTCTCCCTGTCCCTGTGTCTTTCTTCTTTTCTTTCTGTCTCCCTTCCTCCGACTGGTGCTAGAATATATGTCTGTCTTTCTTTCTGTTTCTCTCCCTACCCCTGTCTTTTTCTTTCTGTCTCTCTTCCTCCTGCTGTCTTTTTTTCTATCTCTCTCCCTCTGTTTCTCTCCCTACCCCTGTCTTTTTCTTTCTGTCTCTCTTCCTCCTGCTGTCTTTTTTTCTTTCTCTCTCCCTCTGTTTCTCTCCCTACCCCTGTCTTTTTCTTTCTGTCTCTCTTCCTCCTGCTGTCTTTTTTTCTATCTCTCTCCCTCTGTTTCTCTCCCTACCCCTGTCTTTTTCTTTCTGTCTCTCTTCCTCCTGCTGTCTTTTTTTCTATCTCTCTCCCTCTGTTTCTCTCCCTACCCCTGTCTTTTTCTTTCTGTCTCTCTTCCTCCTGCTGTCTTTTTTTCTATCTCTCTCCCTCTGTTTCTCTCCCTACCCCTGTCTTTTTCTTTCTGTCTCTCTTCCTCCTGCTGTCTTTTTTTCTATCTCTCTCCCTCTGTTTCTCTCCCTACCCCTGTCTTTTTCTTTCTGTCTTTCTTCCTCCTGCTGTCTTTTTTTCTATCTCTCTCCCTGCCCCTGTCCCTGTCCCTGTGTCTTTCTTCCTATCTCCTTCCCTACTTCCCTGTGCAGCAGCCGAAGCATTTCCTGTCCCTCCATTTCCCTGTGCAACTATTAATCTGGTGTCCTATTTTAAAGCTGGATATAATTGCTCCAGCTGGAATCCATGAACATCTTTCATTTTCTTTTCATAATTGTGGATGGTCTCCAGTAGTTTAATTGACTGTCTTGGTAAACATAGAAACATAGAAAGATGACGGCAGATAAGGGCCATAGCCCATCAAGTCTGCCCACACTATTTACCCACCCTCTTAAATCTACTGACCCCCTAAAGAATAATTGTAATTATACTGTCACTCTACTGACCCGCTCATTCAGTCCTAGTGACCCTAACCCTTGGCATGACCTCGTAGGGATCCCACATAGGTATCCCATTTGTTCTTGAAGTCTGAGATGCTGCATGCCTCGACCACCTGCACTGGAAGCTCGTTCCAATGCTCAATCACTCTCTCCGTGAAGAAGTATTTCCTGGTGTCTCCACGAAACTTCCCTCCCCTGAGCTTGAGCGGATGTCCTCTTGTGGTCGAGGGTCCCCTGAGAAGAAAGATATCATCTTCCACCTCTACCCGTCTGTTCTGTCTCAGTCCTCCGGTTTTCATATTGTCAGGAGTTTCTCGGGCTGACCGCCACCCACTGCTGGTGGCTCTGTGCTCGGCCGCCGCGGCTTGCAGCCGCCGCCAGCCACCGCGGCCTGCAGTCGCCGGCAGCTGCCATGGCCTGCAGCCACTGACAGCCGCCGCGGGGGGAAGAGAGAGAGAGATTCGCGCGTATGCGCATTCCTACCTGTGGTGCCCTACAGTTCACAGAAAACAGGAGCAGGCAGGTGGGAGTGCGCATGCGCGGCTTAGGGTTTTATTATATTAGATGATTGCAAGGAAATAAAGCAAGTAGGTTGATGCCTAGGTTGCTGCTAAAGTTCTAGGTGTCAGATATAAATTTATTTTTAGTATTTATATACCACATAACTTAATTGGTGTACATTCAGGTACTCAGACATTTTTCTCTATCTGTCCTGGCAGGCTCACATTCTATCTAATGTACCTGGGGCAATGGGGTACTATAATATATACCCCTACTCACTTCTTTCAATCACTTTAAATCTAAAATTCTTGCTCTTATACCATGTGTATATAAACAATGAACGGCACCTGTAACAATTTAGTGATCTATTTTTTAGATCTTTACTTTATATTCACACTTTCATCTATAATTATATCTGTTAGGGTACGTCTGTAACACAAGCAATTGATTTGGGTTTGCTTCGCGACACATGAGTTCACTGCACTCGGCTGTTCCGAAATGCATATTAACCTCTTGACTAGGACATTTGACAGCCAGTGATGTTACAGGGTCTGAGGTCACTGCGCTTTTAAACTGAGGCTGCTAAGCTACGCGGCCATCTTTGCCACTTGAACAGAGCACAACAGTTATACCTTGTTGCTTTGAGAAAAACAATTAACCAGGCTGGGAATAATTTTCATTCCATTGTAGAAGAACACATCCTATTACCCTGACGCAGCGAATAGCGAAACGCTGGCCTGCCAATGTCGGAAGTCAACACGGAGGACATTGGACATAGCTCATACAGGCTGCACTAATTTTGAAACCAGAGTAACAACGATTGTTTGTTTAACAAGATAAGTTATCGCCGCCCATATCATCTATTTCACTATAAGTATATATTGATGGGTTGAAGTTTGGAACTGCATAGAGCTGTGTCTGAAATTAAGTCTGAGTTTAAGTGCAATCCTTATTATGATTTCTAAGCATTTCCTAATGACCATATGCTGTGCAAGGAGGTTTTTTTTTAAAGCTGGTGACGTTCTTACCGTTTCTAGTCCTTCAGCAAGATTTGTTCTGGCTGAGGACGGGGATCTGAGGCTTTTTCCCTCCTTGCTGAAGTGCATACACGGTATAAGAGCAAAAATTTACATTTAAAGTGACTGAAAGAAGTGAGGAGGTATATATTATTTTTGATCGAAAGGAACCCACTCCCCCTGCATTACATAAGAACATGATGGCAGCTAAAGGCCAAATGGCCCATCTAGTCTGCCCATTTGCAGTAAGCATTAAGAGATCCCACGTGCCTATCCCAGGCTCTCTCGAATTCAGACACAGTATCTATCTTCCGGGAGACTGTTCCACGCATCTACCACCCTTTCTGAAAAAAAATGTATTATTTTGATAGGACTAAGGGCTCCTTTTACTAAGGTGCATTAGGGCCTTAAAGTGAGGAATAGCGCACACTAAATTGCTACGTCCACTAGACCTTAATGCCAGCATTGAGCTGGTGTTATTCTAGAAGTGCACCGCGCGGTTTAGCGCACGGTAATTTTATGCGTGTTCTAAAAATGCTAGCACACCTTAGTAAACAGAGCCCTAAGTGACTTGCCCAGGGCTACAAGGAGCAGCAAGGGATTTGAACCCACAACCCCAGGGTGCTAAGGCTGTAGCTCTAACCACTGTGCCACACACTCCCCCACACTCCACATAGGATTAAAGACAAGAAGGATATAGATATTAGAAAGGCAGGGCTGTTTGGAACTAAACACACTAGAAAATCTGGCAGCAGAGGGGGAACTAATAGCTCTGTTATAACATTTTAGAGTAAACCTTGTATTCCACTATAGATGGACAGATTTGTTGGATTTTAACAATTGTCCAATGGTGAGAGCTGATCTCAGTCTCATAGGGTGATGATAACCACAACTATACTTCTCCCTCCATATTCGCTGTGATAGGGGATTAACAGAACCGCAAATATTGAAAAACCGCAAATAACTTTTTTATATGGTATTTGCTGTTTTCTATTAAAAACCATCATGAATATGGTGAAACTGCGAATAATATGGTGGGAGACCAGGCCTTTTTCCTGAAGGAGAGGCAAAACACAGTGAAGAAAGTGCTGCGAAAAATCTGTACACACTTGGAATCAGCAATTTCTCTATGCAAGCTGATGTAATTTGGGGGGAGGAGCCAAAAAACATGAATAATCGAAACCGCGAATACAGAGGGAGAAGTGTAGATTGTTTTAATATAGTTCTTTGGCTCTGTATTCTTCTGCTCCCACTTGTTTTTACAACTTGTGGGAAGTTTATCAACCCGTAAGAAGCTTGAGGTCTGCTGGGAGAATGCTATTAACTAATCTAAAGGAAGATAGGATTCGTTATGTGAAATCTAAAATATCTATCTTTTCCATTGCTGGTAAAAACCTCTGGAATTCCACCCCAGGAACAATGAGATTATGTAAAGATCGTATGTCATTTAAGAAATTATTAAAAACACAACTATCCTTCTCTTCCCAGTTCTTGCCATGACTGCCTGCTGCATACAGTATCTATCATCTCTCTTCTCTTTCCCATCATGTGGGAGACTTACACACGCACACACACATGAGAATATAGAAGTGAGAGACTGGCATACATAATGTCAATCAGAGTAATTAAAATGAGTATTACCAGCCACTAGAATGAAGCGATTCATCTGCTTCCTGAAACAGAAGAGTGAAAAGAGGAAGCAGGCACTGGATGAAAACTCCAATAGCAGAGTTCCTCTAAAGCCCCCCTTAGCCTTTGCAATGTTTCTACTCTCACTGTTACTGTCTGTTTCTATTCTGCTCTAACATTTCTAAAGTATTTTTAGAGTAACTGTTGTAGTTGGGGTTTTTTAATTTAATTTCAATGAAATACAAAGCATTATACTTTGACAGGAAAACTAGTAACATATACAACCAATTATCCATTGGATTTTAAATTTAAACTAGAAAAACAGGAAATTAAATACAACTTGATATATAGTCCTCAAAAAACAAGGGAGGCATGAAAGAAAACTCTTCCCGGAATAGAGATCAATACAGTCAATGTAAAGAAGAAATAGAGCAGAATATTTCGGAACTATTTTCTAGACTTCATTTACTCTGGTTAACCCTGAGTTGCAAACGAAATCCTTTTCCCTTCCAAGCTGATGTGGATCATAGAAAATATACTTATTATCTTGGTATAAAACAAAACATTTACAGGGAAATCTTAACTGAAAAAAGGCTCCCAGTGAAATAACTTTCACATTAAGATAGCAATTCCTTTCTTCTGGTTTGAGTCCATTTTGATACATCAGGAAAAATATTTTTTTTTTCCCTGATAGGAAATTTGTTTTAAATTGTAATATGACTTCAGAATCATGTCCTTATCTTGGTGAAATACAAAAGACACTAGTAGCGTAGCTCGACCCACTAGTTCAATGTCTGATGATTCCAGAAGAGCTGATACCCCTTTCTTCCCGATCTTCATTCATTCCTTTAAGTGTCCTTTTCAAGTAATAAACTATTATAGATTCTGGTTGCAAACTTATCACTTCAAGACAAAGAGGTCAGTTAAGATTTTCTTTATTCACACACTTAGGGCTCCTTTTACTAAGGTGCGCTAGCGTTTATAGCGCACGCAGGAAATTACCACGCGCTATGCTTCTAGGACTAACGCCAGCTCAATGCTGGCGTTAAGGTCTAGAGCGTTCGACAACGTAGCGCACTATTCCGCGCGTTAAAGCCCTAATGCGGCTTAGTAAAAGGAGCCCTTAATTACTGGCAATGAAGGAGTCTCATGAGACTTAATCACTGGCAGACAATTGTTGGTTCTCTTCTCATGAGCTTCTTGCCTGACAGAGAAAGCGTACAGAACTATATAGGCAAAAAAGAGCTTACATCAGTGGGATTAGCTAATAATTAGTTCTATACTAGAAATTCAATAGGTCAACAAAAATGCAGAAAAGGGGACTTTGATTAATAGGTAAGAGACAGAACATATCTAATAAGCCCGAGGTCATAATGCCATTGTACAGATCCATGGTGAGACCCATCTGGAATACTGTGTACAATTCTGGAGGCTGCATTATCAAAAATATGTGCCACCAGGATGGTCTCAGGTCTCAAGGATCTCCCGTATGAGAAGGGCCGGATTTAGATGAAAAGAGGCCCTAGGCTATTCCACTTATGAGGCCCTTTCACCTCCCATTTTTAAGTTTGTAAATTACATGAGAGATAATAAAATACATCATTACTGTGATATATATCAATATGTCAAATGAAACATGTTGTTATTGGTACTAACCTTTATAAAAAAAAATGTGACACGGATAATAAATAAAAAAAAGTCGAGAACACTTATTTGGACATTTATTCTCAGCACCATATATAGTACTTGTAACAATAACTAATCAAACATAACACACAACATTGCCCCTTCCTATGTCCATAGTGCCCCCAGTGTGTCCTTCCTCACCTCACCCCCCCCTCCGATGCCCGCCTGCCTCCCATTCCCCCTTTCATTGAACACCCCCCATGCCATCCTGCCTGCCTGCCATTAAACCCCCCCCCCCCCCCTCCGATGCCAGCCTGCCTGCCTCCCATCCCCATCCCCATTCCACTGAAACCCCCCACCCCACCCCCACCCCCGATGCTAGTCTGGGCTGCCCTGTCCTGACGGATCCACGTTTTGCCTCTCTCCCTGCGGGGCTGGGCTTTGCCCAGCTGTTTCCGGACTGACGTCTTTCCCTCCCCGATCCTCCTCCCAGGGCGAGAAAAAGAAAGGGAGAAGCCGAGTCGGCACCCCGTTGCGGCCGGAGCCGGTTCCGATCCCGAAGCGTAGAATTTCTCCTTATTTTCGGTTCAGTGTTTTAGTGTTCACTGTTTTTAGAATAGTGTAATTTTAATTTTGCTAACAATTTGAATGTAGGCCCCTCTTGATCTTGAGGCCCTAGGCTGAAGCCTAGTTAGCCTATAGGAAAATCCGGCCCTGTGTATGAGGAATGGCTGGGTAAGTTGTAGCTATACTTACTCGAGGAACGCAGAGAGAGGGGAGACATGATTGAGACGTTCAAATATGTCACGAGCCGTATCGAGGTGGAAGAAGATCTCTTTTTTCTCAAAGGACCCACGGCAACAAGAGGGCATCCGTTGAAAATCAGGGGTGGGAAATTTCAATGGCGACACCAGAAAATATTTCTTCACCGAAAGGGTGGTTGATCGCTGGAATAATCTTCCTCAACAGGTAATTCAGGCCAGCAGCGTGCCAGATTTTAAGAAAAGATGGGATTGGCATGTGGGATCTCTTCATGGAGGTAGTTAGGGGGTGGGTCATTAGTGGGCAGACTAGATGGGCCGTGGCCCTTTTCTGCCGTCATTTTCTATGTTTCTATGTTAATACAGAATATTTGTCTAAACTTTTGGTACCAAGACTAATCACTAATGTCTTATCTAAGCTAAACATGTACTGCTTGTCTAAAAATAAGCACCTAGTACTTAGGTTTGTTTTTTCTTCCTCTATCTTGGCGTTCCTCATCCATTAGATTTAAAAACAAACCTGCATACATTTTTAATCAATTACAGCCATTTCCCTGACATTTGGTGAGGTCTGATAAGACTCACTAAAGACAATTTTCCCAGAATTATAATTTACAAAGTTAACCCTGAATTATCCAGATCCACACTAGTAATACACATATGCATGCTGAGGGTATCATTTAAGGCTTACAGCAGAAATGGACTTGCTTCATATCTAGTCTGTCCATCTAAACCAACTGCTCAACTCTACAAATCTATACTGCCCTGGGTGAATTTCCCCCAAAAGTCAGTACAATTCCTTCTTCTTTCACAGAGATTCCCCTGCACTTGTCTCATACTTTCTAAATCTGGGCACTGTCCTTTTCTTCAGCTGAGAGACCACACTACCTTTTCTGTAAGGAAACATTTCCTTAAGTTACTCCTGAGTTTACCCTCTTTCATTCTCCTCCTATGTGGTCTCATTTCGGAACTTCCTTTCATTTGAAAAAGGTCTTCCTCCTGTGCATTTATGCCAGGGATGAATTTATATATTTCTCTCCTCTTAACATAAGAACATAAGAATAGCCTTACTGGGTCAGGCCAAAGGTCCATCAAGCCCAGTAGCCCGTCCTCATGGTGGCCAATCCAGGTCACTAGTACTTGGCCAAACCCCAAGGAGTAGCAATATTCCATGCTACCGATACAGGACAAGCAGTGGCTTCCCCCAAGTCTTTCTCAATAATAGATTATGGGGTTCATAATAAAAAAAAAAAAGTCTAAAAAGTGTCCTAAATGGCTACTTGGACGATCAAAAAGCCTGATCGTCCAAGTACCCATAACCAAAGCTAGTTTTTAGACGTATCTAAAAACAGCTTAGGCCTTTCCCCTGCCTCTAAACGCACAGAGAGAAAAGAGGCATGTTTAGAGGAGGGGAAAGGGCGGGCAGTGGGCGGGAGGTGGGCCGACCTACACCTAGGCGTACAACAGGTATAACCAAAACCGTAGGCAGGTTGCCTAGTCGGCACTTAGACCTTTTTGACTTAGACGAAGTCAAACCAGGTCTAAGTGCGGAAAAAGGGGGCGCTGAGCTGATTGTGGCTGCTGCGATCAGCTCAGCAGCCCCAGCAACATGCTTACCCCTCCACCGCAAGCATCGCGGCAGGAGAGATGCCTCATCTCCCCTACCGCGATGCCATCACTCCTCTACCCGAACTGCCGTGACCCGCGGCAGGAGAGATGCCCTATCTCTCCTACCACGGGTCGTGGCAGTTCGGGTAGAGGAGTGATGGCATCGCGGTAGGGGAGATGAGGCATCTCTCCTGCCGCGATGCATCACCCCCCCACACACACACAACATCAGGGCAAGAGGGAACCCAAGCCCTCTTGCCCCACGGCAGCCGCGGCACCCCCGACGATATCGGGGCAAGAGGGAGCTCAAGCCCTCTTGCCCCGGCGATTGTGCTCTCCCCCGCCGAGTACGAGCAGGCCAGGAGGGAGCCCAAACCCTCCTGGCCCCGGCGACCCCCCTTCCGACAGCAACGGGCCAGGAGGGAGCCCAAGCCCTCCTGGCCCTGGCGACCCCCTAACCCCCACTACAATACGGGCAGGAGGGATCCCAGGCCCTCCTGCCCGCGACACAACCCCCCTCCCCCCAACGACCACCCTCCTCAGATCCCCCGATCGGCCCCCCCCGCCGACCCGTGACCCCCCAGCCGACCCCCCGACCCCCCACCCCCTTACCTTTTACGTTGGCCAGACGGACGGGTGCCAAGCCCGCCCGTCCGGCAGGCCAGCCGGGTCCAGAATGGGGCCGGATTGGCCCAGGCAGCAGAAACCCCGCCCACAGGTGGGGCCTGAGGCGCCTGGGCCAATCAGAATAGGGTGGTGGGGGGGATCGTGGGGTCAGCTGGGGAGGTCACGGGTGGGCGGGGGGGCCGATCAGGGGTTATGGGGGGGCGGTCGTTGGGGGGAGGTGGGTTGTGTTGAGGGCAGGAGGGCCTGGGATCCCTCCTGCCCATATTGTAGTGGGGAATGGGGGGTAGGGGGTCGCCAGGCTTGGGCTCCCTCCTGGTCTGCTTGTACTTGGCTGGGGGGGGGGCACGATCGCTGGGGCAAGAGGAATTGGGCACCCTCCTGCCTGGATCATTGTGGGCAGGGATTCTGTAACCGGTGTTGTTTTTGACAGACACCAGTTACAGAATCCAGCTTTTAGGCGAAGGACTGGCTCCTCCTTCGCCTAAAAGCCCTTCTGTTGGACGTTTGGGGCTTAGGTGTTTTTTTGGTTCATTATGGCCAAAAAGTGTAGACGTCGTGGGGGTGTACTTGTAGACGTAGTGGTGATCTGGGTGTTTAGTAGAGGCAGGCCATAATCAAAACAAGGATGTTTGTTTTGGTTATGGACACTTTCCCTGCTTCTGCTTTGAACGTTTAAGGACTTAGGCCAAAAAGGGAATTAGACGGTTTTTTTTATTATGCCCCTCCACAGACTTTTCATCCAGGAAATTGTCCAAACCCTTCTTAAAACCAGCTATGCTATTCGCTCTTACCACATCCTCTGACAATGCGTTCCTAAACTTAAATATTCTCCGAGTGTAAAAATATTTCACCCTATTGGTTTTAAAAGTATTTCCCTGTAACTTCATCGAGTGTCCCCTAGTCTTTGTAATTTTTTGTGGAGTGAAAAATCGATCCACTTGTACCCATTCTACACTCAGGATTTTGTAGACTTCAATCATATCTCCCATCAGCCTTCTCTTTTCCAAGCTGTAGAGCCCTAACCTTTTTAGTCTTTCCTCATATGAGAGGAGTACCATCCCCTTTATCATCTTTGTTGCTCTTCTTTGAACCTTTTATCTTTCTTGAGATAAGGAGACCACAATTGAACGCAATATATTTCTTCCAAATTATATGTATCGGCAGCTAAGCTTTTGCCTGTTCAGCAGTACAGGAGCATTTAGTACCACTAAGGGTGGTCAACCTTTATACCCAGAAGGGCCACATAAATGTCAGCACTATCCAAAGCAAGCCACACACAGAAAATTAACAAATGTACCATATAATTAACTGGATAGGCAAACAACTAGTAAAGGCAAACAACTAGTAAAGGCAAACAACTAGTTACTAGTTGTTTGCCTATCCAGAATTTTTGGGAACAACCCTTTTTCTGAAATTCTTCCCAGTTGTGTATATTGGCCATATAATTAACTGCCAACAAAACAATTACTAACACTGTTAAGAAATCTTCTCCTGTTGTATCCTTCAGCTGTTCCACTGACAACAAAACTCAGGTTAAACATGTAGGGTGACCATATGGCTCCAGAAAAAGGAGGACGGATTGAGACATCCAGGTTTTACTTTCACTGAAAGCTATGGAAATAAGGAGGACAGATTGAGACATCTGGGTTTAATTCCATTGAAAGCACTGGAAGTAAAACCCGGATGTCTCAATCTGTCCTCCTTTTTCTGGAGCCATATGGTAACCCTAGGTTAATTATATTTCTGCAGGCCAATTTCTGTGTATACTTCCCATGGTCATGTGGGCTACATAAAATTCAATGGCAAGCTGCAGGTTGCCCACCTCTGCTCTAGCAGAGGAAAACAAAACAAATCAATAGCGCTGGAAATATTAAATGCTTTTCTTTTTCAGCCTCACAATAGAGCAGGGGTAGGGAACTCCAGTCCTCGAGAGCCGTATTCCAGTCGGGTTTTCAGGATTTTCATAATGAATATGCATGAGATCTATTTGTATGCACTGCTTTCAATGCATATTTATTGGGGAAATCCTGAAAACCCGACTGGAATATGGCTCTACGGATACGAATACGGAGCCAGGTCAGGTTTTCAGGATATCCACAATGAATATGTATGAGATGGATTTGCATGCACTGCCTCCTTGAGATGTAAATCTATCTCATGTATATTTATTGTGGATATCTTGAAAACCTGACCTGGCTCCGGCTCTAGAGGACTGGAATTGCCTACCACTGGGCTAGTGGGTTGAGAACCTGGGGAACTGAGTTTGCTACAAGTCAGTGACAATGAGCCTTGCATGTTTGTGATAGCAAATCACTTGATGTTGGAAGAAGTTTTTGACTTTTATGTTTATTTTGCAGGCTCAGTCCCTTCGATACCCTGACGCAACCACGAGGCAAAATGCTGGCCATTGTCAGCTGGGCTGAGAGCTTGTTTGCTTCACACTACATTACATTACATTACATTAGTGATTTCTATTCCGCTTGTGCCTTGCGGTTCTAAGCGGATTACAAGTTAGAAGACTGGACATTTCCAGTAGCATTGCAGTACATGTAATCAAGAAGGTATCCAGTTACAATTATTAGTCTGGACTTTTCCAGGAGAAATTGATAGCAGGTAGTAGATAGTGATAGGTTGTTTAGACGAATAGAGATAATACTGTCCGGGTGTTGCTGGTGGAGGTGATGGAGGTGGTCATGAGAGCATTTTCTAATACTTTTGTGAGGTTATGATGATGGGAAGTGTTTTTTGAAGAGATGAGTTTTGATTTCTTTTCGGAATACTTTAATGTCTATTGATTTGGTCAGTAGATTGGTGATGGTAGTATCGATCTTTGCTGCCTGTGTCGCTAAAAGGCTGTCGTATAGTTTCTTTCGTCATGTTCCTTTGAGAGGGGGGTGAATGAATAGGCTCTGAGTTCTCCTTAGTCTGTGTGAGAGGTTACGGTGTAGTCTGTTGTTTAGGTAACTGGGGGCTGTTCCATGTATTACTTTGTATAGTAGACAGTAGAATTTGAACTGGGATCTTGCTTTTATTGGTAGCCAGTGTGAGTCTAGGTATGCTTTGGTGATGTGGTCATATTTGCCGAGTGAGTATATGATTCTGAGGGCTGTGTTCTGAACTGTCTGTAATTGTTTTATCATGTAGTTTGGGCATGACAGGTATAGGCTGTTACAGTAATCTACAATACTTAGTACTAGGGATTGTACTAATATCTTGTATTGATCTTTGTTGAAGAATTTTCTTATTTTTCTTAGGTTACGTATTGTGAAGAAAGCTCTTTGGATGATTTTGTGGATTTGAGACTGCATTGTGCAATTTCTGTCTAGTTGTATTCCCAGGATCTTGAGTGTACTTTGCATTGGGTACTTGATTGTATTTAATTCTAGTTCTGTGAGAGATGGTTTTTTTTTCCTTCTCTAGTAGTAGGAATTTAGTTTTTTCCGAGTTCAGTTTTAGTTTATGACTTGACATCCATTTTTCTACCGTTTCCATTATTATTTTCAGGTGGTTTGTGGATGATGGGTTTTGAATATTAAAGGGGAGGAGGATGGTTATGTCATCCGCATAGCTGAATGATACTGTGTTTAGGGCGTCTAGGGTTATGCCTAGGGATGCTATGAAGAGGTTAAATAATATGGGTGATAATGGTGATCCTTGTGGTACTCCACATGGGTTTGACCATGGGTCGGATATATGCTCTTTTGATTTGACTTTGTATGTTCGTGTTTTGAGGAAGCTTTGGAACCATTTGTGAACATTACCTGAGATTCCTATTGCGTCTAATGTCTGGAGTAGCGTGTGATGGTCAACTAAGTCGAATGCCGCAGAAAGATCGAGTTGAATGAGAAGCAGCTTGTTTCCTTTGCTGAGGTGTTGTCGGACAATGTCTAATAGTGATACCAGTAGAGTTTCTGTGCTATGGTTGGATCTGAATCCGGATTGTGTTGGATGTAGTATGTGATGGTCTTCAAGGTAGTTGGAGAGGTGTTGTGCGACAAGGCCTTCTGTTATTTTAATGTATAGTGGGATTGAAGCGATTGGGCTATAGTTTGCAGGATTATCTATAGGACCTTTGGGATCTTTTAGGATAGGTGTAATTATGATTTCTCCTAATTCCGGTGGGAAATGACCTTCGCTTAATGTTGTTTGAATCCATAGTGTGAGGCTAGCTTTAAATTTGATGGAAGCTGTTGCTAGTAAGTATGAGGGACAGTTGTTCAAGTCACATGAGGATTTGCTGTATTTTTTGTAAAGCCTATCCAAGTCTGACCATTGTATCTTTGGGAAGTTTGTCCATATCCTGTCTGCTGGGATTGCTTCATCTGTTTTGGGATTGATTCGTATTTCTTCTATGTTGATTCTTGAGTTGTTGAATGTGGATCTGGTTGTGATGATTTTGTGTTTGAAATGATCCGCTAATTGGGTGGCTGTGGGAGTTTGGTTTCCTTGGGTGGCGAGAAATGGTTTGGTATCAGTGAGATTTCTTACGATGTCAAAAAGTATTCTTGTGTCTGGTTTTTCGGTGCTGATGAGTTTGGAGTAGTAGTTTTTTCGTTTTTCCTTCAGTTTGGTATTGTATTGTTTGATTAGGATTTTCCATTCGTCTTTGATGTGATTGTGTTTTTGTTTTTTCCATGTCCTTTCTAATTGTCTACATTTTCTTTTTAGTTGTAGAAGTTCGTCGTCGAACCATTTATTAGATGGTCTGTCTATTTTGTTTTTGTTTTTTATTGGAGCTAGTTCGTTTAGTGTAGATTCACTGAGGGTCCGCCAACTGTTTATGAATTCTTTGGGGTTGTTGGGGTCGATTTCGGGGTCGACTGTGTTCCAGAATGTGTGAGGTTCGATTTTCGGTCTGATCTTGATGAGTGATTTCTTTGGGATGGGTTTGTTGTTATTTTGAGCCCAATTGATGGTGAATGAATATTTGAAGTGATCTGACCATAGAGTGGGGTGCCAGGATCCGTTTGAGATGTAGATGTTTTGTGCGTTTTGATTTGGAGATGAATAAGCTGCTATATCGAGTTGATGACCTTTTTCGTGTGTGGGTTTTGGGTTGAGAATTTGATAGGATAAAGTGTTGAGGTATGATATAGTTTTTGTGATTTGCTATTTTGAGATTTTGAAAATTAGCTATCCTGATAATTTGAAACAACAATGGAGGTTTTTCTGCCTAGAGGAAGGTTTGCTCTCTGACAGGGTTCTGAGACTTTTTGTATGTTTGAACTGGGTTTGATTCCCACTGTAGCTCTTTGTGACTCTGGGCAAGTCACTTAACTCTCCACTACCCCTGGTATAATATTTAGATTGTGAGCCCATAGGGACAGAAAAAGAACCTGCATATAATAAATGTAAACTGCTTTGATTATAGCATTGAAAAATGGTATATCAAACCCCATTAGACTTACCCTTATATACAAAACTGTATCTTTTGCTTGCCTATACTTGCTTGGTGTAAATAGTTTTCTGTGAATCACTGTCCCAGTTATCTAACAGTCAAATTTGAGTTAATTCTTGTGGTTTGGAATTTATATTCAGGTATGGACTGCTTTATTCACTGACAGAGGTGTGGTGAGTATATGGATTAAGCTAGTCCCACTCCTGGCCTCAACCCAGTCCAAGAACTCTTTAAGTAACCTGCCCTAATGCTCACCAGGTAACCTAGAATTACATAAACATATTGAGAGCTTTTAAGTCTGTCTCCATATGCTTTTGGATGGAACATACAAGTCATTATCTGCTGTCACTTATTATCACTTTAAATAGAACATAGAGAGATATAGCCTACATGGAGTAGCAAGTATAAATTTGGCCACCTTGTTGGGCAGGCTGAATGGACCATACAGATCTTTTTCTGCCATCATTTATTATTTCCTAGTAGCAACCCTTTGGAACGACTCCATGTTTTTTAAAAATATCTTTTGGAAAGTGTAGTCTCCCCACTACTTCAAATGAGGTAGAGTGTGGCACAGTGATTAGAGTTACAGCCTCATTACCTTAAGGTTGTGGGTTCAAACCCACTTTACTTCTTGTGACCCTGGGCCCAATTGCCCCAGATACAAATAGAGTGTGAGCCTGCTGAGGCAGACAGGGAAAAATGCTTGAGTACCTAAATAAAATTCATATAAACCATTCTAAGCTCCCCTGGGAGAATGATATAAAAACCGGAATAAATAAATAGTATCGCCACCTTTTTCCCCCCACTGTCCATTCCTCCCCCTATGTACCCAGGTATCTTTTTTGGCTTTTGCCATCATTTTGTCTACCTGAAGATCATTCGATATGATCACTCTTGGGTCCCTTTCTGATTTGGTGCACAAAAGAATTGCATCCGTTCTCTACATTACTGCCTCGTTGGGTTTTTGTAGAACAAATGTAAAATCCTGCATTTTTAGCATTAAATCTAGACCATTTCTCCAGTTCTGCTGATCCCTCAGTCACATTTTCCACACGTTCCAGGATGCCTACCCTTTTGCAAATTTTGCTGTTCTTCACCAGCTGGATCTTCTTAAGCATTTCTTCCACAGAATGAGAACTCCTTTGGAGAACAAGATATTGCCACAGGTGTCATTAGTGCTTTCAGGCCTGATGCAGATTACTCAATCTGACTGGGAGTTTCAGATCCTAACTTGAATTTCTAGTTATAGTACCGACTACAAAGGCCAAAATGCTGCTTTCGTGGGGGCGTTGGACTGTGGGCGGCACCAAAGTGAATTACTTTGAAACACTTGTAAAAATTGTCATGTCAGTCCTTTTAACAGACTCAGTACCAACTAGTTTCAGCTCAGATTGTATCTACAAAACACCTCTGAACGGTTAAATGCAAAATCCACAAAGAGAGCAAAGTCATATTCTTCCGGGAGTGTTGCCTGAACTTTCACAACGGGACTAAGAAGTCTTCCACAACAGTCAGTTTTTAAAAGCAATACAGTACAGTGCTCTCACGAAAAGGTTTCTTTCTATCATTCTCAAGTCCTTGCCAAAAGTCCACTTTCCTAATTTCCTGCCATCACTTCTTCTCCTTGTACTTACACACAAAGGGGAAAAATCTATTACATGGCATCTAAAGTTAGGCATTAATTGCACACCCAACCTCGGGCACGGAAACATGCTTTAACAAATGCAAGGTGCATAAACGGGGCTGAAACAGCAGATTGACACTCACATATCCACTCATAGGATAGCACCTAAGTGTATTTATGTGCAATTGCAAAGGGGGTGTTCCCATGGGGTAGGCATGGGCAGGTCAGGAGCTACAGCCTCAGCACCCTGAGGTTGTGGGTTCAAACCCACACTGCTCCTTGTGACTCTGGGCAAATCACTTAATCCCCCCCATTAGATAGATTGTGAGCCTGCCAGGACAGACAAGGAAAAATGCTTGAGTACCTGAATAAATTCATGTAACCTGTTTTGAGTTCCCCTGGGAGAATGGAATGAATAAGTAAATAAATAAGTTCAAATTTTTTTAATTAAATTTTTTAAAAAGGTACAAATACATTCAAACAAACAATCAGGAAGTCATCTTGTTTTAAACAGTGTGTGGAAAGTTTCATCCTCTGGCAACCAGAGCTGATGTTGTGATGTTATAATGTCTCATTCCATCAACCTCATCAGTGATGTCACCATGGCTTAATTGCCCTTTACTTGGCTCACTTTCACTACATTTTGATTTCTAGAGTAGTACAGTGGTTAAAGTTGCAGCCTCAGCACCCTGACTTTGTGGGTTCAAACCCACACTGTACCTTGTGATTCTGGGCAAGTTACTTAATTCCCCCCCACACACACATTTCCCCAGGTACATTAGATAGATTATGAGCCCACCAGGACAGACAGGGAAAAATGCTTGAGTATCTGAATAAATTCATGTAAACTGTTCTGAGCTCCCCTGGGAGAACGGTATAGAAAATTGAAGAAATAAAATAAATAAATATTACAGAATTCTGCGGATGTGAGCCCAACATGCATACCAGGATTTACACCTGGTTTCAGTTGATATAAGTCCTTGCACTCAAAGCTGGGCACAGAATTCAACAACCAATGCTATTCTATAAAGAGTGCTCATCCCAGAATGCCTTTTATGGATTGACTGGAATGCCCTCCCAAGGGAGGTGGTGGAGATGAAAACGGTGACAGAATTCAAAAGAGCATGGGATAAACACAGAGGATCTCTAGTTAGAAAATAAACGGTATATAACAAACTGAGGCTAGTACTTAGGATGTCCTGTATATGGTGATTGGTTTAGGATGAGCTGGGGGGGGGGGGGGGGCTTTGATAAAAGCTCCAGTGACAAGATGGTTAAGATAGGCTAGAGTGGGCTTCAAGGGCAAATCCAGCAGTGGGAACCTAAAGACAGTACCGGGTGAACTTCTATGGTCTATTGCCAGGGCCGGATTAACCAATAGGCCCAGTAGGCACATGCCTAGGGCCTGAAATGGTCAGGGGGGCCCAATGAAGGAGGGCATCAACATTGTGTTTTTCCAAACGGCGATGGGCCCCTCCAGCATCGATTGGCAATGTGGGCCCCCCTCTCCCCAAAAGGCAACATGGGCCCCCCCCCATGGACAGAAAATATGACAAGCAAGCAACGCGGGTAAGAAAGGCACAAGCACAAGCCAGCATGCTCTGCACTGCTCCGATGGTCATAGAATTCTTAAGATTGTCAGTACAGCGCAGAACATTCAGCCCGCCAGCCAACGCTAAAAACCTCTTCCGTGCTTTAGTAAAAAAAGGGGTTTCGTTTGTGGGTGGGGCAGGGGTGAGGCTAGGGGGCCCAGTGGACTTGTGTGCTTAGGGGCCCTCGAAGAATTAATCCTGCCCTTTCTATTGCCCAGAAATATTAAAGAAAAGACAATTTAAACATGAATGTATAATGAGAATGACTATTGGGCAGACTGGATGGACCATTCAGGTCTTTATCTGCTGTCATTTATTATGTTACTATATAGAACAGCTCTGGGCACTGATTTTTTTTTTTTTTTTTACAGTATCCACATTTGGGCACCATTGACAGAATCTGCTCACTGTCTTTAACACTGGCATGTGTTTCTGCTGATTAATACTCATCTAGAAGAAGGGAAGGCATAGAAAAGCGTGCAGTAAATGCAATCGTTCATTGAGCCAGTCCTAATTTCTAAACTTTTTTTTTTTCAAAAATTCCCAAACAAGTGACTGCTTGTTCTGAAACACTTAGTAGTAGAAGATGTCTCACTACTACTTGTGAGAATCTTGTGATAACTGAAAAGACATAATGCCATGCAAAGAGACTTACGGTTGAGAGCAGTATCAATGCTGTTCGACAACATCCTGTAGGGAAAACTGAGCTGAAATAGCTGTTGTTGAAGAAATCCCAAGCAAAGAGAAACTACCGTAAGTGAAATACTAGTTCCCTGCTAATAAATAGCAATGGTTTCTTTCGTCTTTGGTAGATGTAAGTGTTGTCCCTTTATCCTTCCATTTATAAGCTCCCATCAGATGTTTAAATGTGTTTCTCTTGTGATATTTTTTTTTTCTTCTTTGTTTTCTGCCAGGAGTAGCCTGTAGAGTCAGTTTTGGCATGTGCATAATTGAGAGAGGCTGGGAAAAGGATCAGAATGCTGACCACGCCTTTCCTGCTACTCTCACATAGCTGCATGGATACTGCCTATGAGCTCGTCAGCATCTGCAGGCCCTGCCAAGGAATGCTCTCTGGCACAGAAACGGGCTCTCTTTATCTCCAGTGACCAGGCATAAGATGAGGCACAGAGTTCAACTCATCTCAAGAGTCCAGGCAGGAGCTCTAGGACAGATTTCATTTCTAAAAAACTAGGAAAGAGAACTCCGTTCATCTCTGGAGCCCCAAGAAAATATTTAATATCTATAAATCCAGGAAAAGAAACACATCTCACCTGTAGAACTCACCAATGAGCTGCAGCACAGATTCCATCTCTAGAGTCCATGTATGAACCCCAGCACAGATTTCATTTTGAAAAATCCAGGAAAAAAGATCTCACCTTACCTCTAGAACCCATGAATAAGCTGCAGCACAGATTCAATTTCTAGAATCCAAGAAAGAGAGCTCCTCTCATCTCTAGAGCCCAGGCATGAACTGCAGCACAGATTTTATTTCTAAAAACCTAGTAAAAAGAGCTCATCTAACCTCAACTCTAGAGCCCAGGCATGATATCCAGCAGAGATTTCATTTCTAGAATCCAGAAAAGATCTGATTGCCTCTCTAGAACCCAGGCATGACTGGTCGCACAGATTTCATATCTACATATCCAATAAAGAGAGCTCATTTTATCTCTAGAACCCTGGCACAAGCCCCGATAAAGATTTTAGTTCTTGAATACAGGAAAAAGAGCTCATGACACCCTTAGAACCCACAATGAGTTGCGGCACAAATTCCACTTCTAGAGTACAGGAGAGGCTCAGCTCATCTCTAGAGCCCAGGCTTGAGTGACAGCACAGATTTCATTAATAAAAATCCAGGAAACTGTGCTCATCTCTAGAGCCTAAACATGAACTCAACTCCATATTTTACTTCAAGAATCCAGGGAAAAAAAGCTTATCTCATCCCTAGAACCCAGGCATAAGCTACAACTGGGGGAAGCCACTGCTTGCCCTGGACTGGGGGAAGCCACTGCTTGCCCTACATCGGTAGCATGGAATATTGCTACTCCTTGGGTTTTGGCCAGATACTAGTGACCTGGATTTGCCACCGTGAGAATGGGCTACTGGGCTGGATGGACCCATTGGTCTGACCCAGTAAGGCTATTCTTATGTTCACTCTTAGAAAACTGGAAAAAGAGCTCATCTCATCTCTACTAGTATCCCAGGCATGAGTGGCAGCACAGATTTCTTTTCTAAAAAAACATATAAACAAACAATCCTTTTAGACCAGAGCTCATCTCAATCAGCTCTAGAGCCCAGGAATGAGCTGCAGAACAGAGATCACCTTAGCTGTTCCATGAATACCACTAGTACTAGCTAAATATTTATATAAGTTTAATTTCTTTTTAGTATTATAAAACCATCTAGGTACAAGTTAGTATATCAAGTATAGAATAAACTTGGAAACTTGGTGGCCCAAGTGGACCCCCCAGACCACATAACATTCTTTGCACAACTGAGTCTTGGCTGCATTCGGGCAACTGAGCCACTCTTCTGGAGTCTTGCTCTCCAGGCTTCCTTTCCTTCCTTTCATGCACCCCACCCTTCTCACTGTGGCAATGGGGTGGCTTGCTTTTTTTCCTCTAAACTTAATGTAAACTCTTTGCCCTTTAAACCACTATCTATCTCCAAAGCACTCATATTTTTTACATGGCTCTAGTTTAGCATCCCCTCCCCCTTCAACTCTCTCCCTTCACAAACTGCTTGCCTTTACCTCTGAGTCTTCCATTCTCTTTAACACTCATTCTGCTGGGCAACTTTAACCTGCTACTATCTGACCTTGCCTGTCTGCTGTCTTATTCAACACTTTCATATGCTGATCCAGTGTGCTGGTAATGCCTTGGATCTTGTTTTTACCTTTTCTGACATTGCCCATAGCCCCTTTATTCCTGGGCAGACTACTTTCTTGTTACCTTCTCTTTTCTCTTTCCCATGTCTCCTTCTTGATGGTCTTTGTCATTTTTCACTTTCTGTGCCCTTAATGATTGTGCTATCAACGTACATGTGCCTCTCAGACCAGGTATCTCTCAGCGCACAAAATCAGCCCTATGGTTCTCCCTGGCACTCCGGCAGCTATGATCCTATGTTCACAAAGCAGAATGCTAATGCACACAGCACACAATCCTTCCTCTCTTAGCTTTTTGTGGACTAGATATAAGGAATACTGCGTTGTACTCAGGCATACCAAAAGAGAGTTTTTCTCCTTGAAGATTTCTAAAGCTTCTTCTAGCTCTTTATGGCATCACTCAGTTGTCCTCATCTCTCTGGACTTGTCCTCTGCTTTTGATCTTGTAGATCATTCTTTACTCCTTCAGCATCTCAAATCTATCAATATTACAGGCATTCTTCTATCTTGGTTCACCAGCTACCTTTCGGGTATGAACTCACCTTCAATCATTCATCCACAGCTACTATTAACCTTGAATTGGGGGACCCACAAGGTTCTATGTTGGCTTCTTTGCTATTTAATGTCTTCCTTTCTCCGTTACTAACTATACTCATTGTATTTAAACATAACATATAAGGAACAAAGACGTCTACAAATTATACAAAATATCGCTATTAAATTAATCCATCACGGGAAGAAATACGACCACGTAACGCCTTATCTAATAAATTCACATTGGTTACCAATCAACCAAAGAATAACATACAAAATAGCTTTATTAGTATTTAAAACAACAACTACCAATGAGCCACAGTTCATCGACCGCCTTCTAATTCCACAAACCTCAATTCGTTCTCTCCGATCTAATACACAAGACCTATTAATGGTCCCCTCACTAAAAACAATAGGAACTAGACGCCACGACATCTTCTCAGTTAAGGCACCGCTTGTCTGGAATACCCTTCCTTTGTATATCAGAAACTCTAAAGATCTCAACTCATTTAAAAATAATTTAAAAACATTCCTCTTTAAAGCTGCATTTAACCTCTAAATTCTCATCCTTCTATGTAAATTTTAATTCCAGTTTCTTATACCCAAATCCTAATGTTTTACCCTCCCCCCTTCAACCCTCTTTTTCTCCGCACTAGGAATCAAAATTTTGTAACTTTTTCCCTCACGTTTTTTCCACTTCACTCCAGTTTTGTAGTATTTGTCAGTATTGTCAGTTTGAAATTGCCCTGTGTCATTTATAGTAGAATTTTTTATTAATATTTTTAATGTTTTACCCCAATTGTACATTTTATGTAATTCGCTTAGAAATATTAAGCGAACCATCAAATTTAAATAAAACTTGAAACTTGAAACTATAATCTGGGACCACAATTGTGCACTCTATTCTTATGTTGACGATATTCAGATCTTTTGCCACATTACTGATCCAGTCCTTTCTATTTCCTTTCTTAATGACTGTCTCTCTTAAGTACCGGTAATCTCACTGGTTAAAGGAAAAATTTCTCTTTCTTAACCCTTCTACATGTGAATTGATTTGTTTCTCTTCATTTGATGAGGAGATGCTGTTCTCAGCCACCCCATCTTCTTCCCTACAGAGAATCTATCAGAATTCTAGGTGTTGTTTTTTATACTAAACAGCTTTAAATTCCAGATTGATTCAGTTATTCATTCTTTTCCCTGCACCATAATCTGTTCAGTTCATTCCTTTCTCCCTCCCTTATGTGACTCCTCATTCTCACCATGGTGATATCCCACCTTGACTACTGTAACTCTTTGTATGATGGCCTCCCTTTCTCTTCCCTAAAGTACTGTTTACAACTTATCCAGTCTACCTCAGTTAAGCTGCTTCATTCACACACTAATTGATCATGTTACGTCCTTGCTTAAGTTTGAACATTGGTTTCCTGTTTCTGCTAGGATCACCTATAGACATCTTACTCTAATCTACAAATCACATTTACCCTCAGCACCAGCCTCTCTTAGTAAATTAATATAATCTGTCTACTTCGATCTTTTGACCACACCTTCTCTGTATTATTTCCTTTGACCCTTGAGCTATGTATGTTTCGTCATTAGCATAGCTACTGCAAAATTTAAATTTAAATTTTTATATATATGCGGATGACATTTCTATTTTAATTCCTTTGAATGATTTAACTAATGATATTTTAAAACAAATTTCTCATATCATGACTGAGATAGAACAATGGACAATCAATTTTAAATTGAAACTCAATACAGAGAAAGCTAAATTTTTCCTGACTAGCCCTAAAGATAAAATAATCAGACCATCACTTTGTTTGAATGGTCAGGACTACCCGATTTCAAAATCTATAAAAATACTGGGACACTTGATTCTCAGCTAACCATGGTAGAACATGCAAATTTAGTGGCAAAGAAGTGCTTTTTCGCACTAAGGAAATTAAAGACCATAAAAAAATACTTTGATCCACTATCCTTTAGACCAGGGGTAGGGAACTCCGGTCCTCGAGAGCCATATTCCAGTCGGGTTTTCAGGATTTCCCCAATGAATATGCATGAGATCTATTTGCATGCACTGCTTTCAATGCATATTCATTGGGGAAATCCTGAAAACCCGACTGGAATATGGTTCTCGAGGACTGGAGTTCCCTACCCCTGCTTTAGACTATTAGTACAGGCATTGGTCTTGTCTATACTGGATTACTGTAATATTGTTTATTTGGGGGCACCAAAGAAAATCCTGAGAAAACTGAGAATAGTACAGAATACAGCTGTCCGATTGAGGAAAAAAGATCATATCAGTCCCTTCTATCGTCTGTTACATTGGCTCCCGATAGAGGTGCGCGTACTATACAAATTTTCTTGTATCTGTTTTAAGTTGATTTGGGGAATTGCCCCAACTTACCTTTTAACCCATTTTATGTTATATAGGCCAATGAGGACAACTAAGAGTTCTAATGTATTTGTCTACCCAAAATTTACTGGTTGCAGATACAGGACTTTTTTGGATAGGACCCTTGCATTCCAGGCAAATGAGCAGCAGTCCAGTTAGGGTAATTGCATCGGTGGAGCTATGATGTCTTATGGTGAATTTCGAAAAGTAATTAAGTCAGGGTTGTTTGATAAATTCATAGCTTCCATACTAAACCACCTCTATGACCTTTTCAGCAAAGGCAAAAACGCACTGATTCTGCAACTAGACCTTAGCAGTGCATTCGACCTAGTAGACCACAAAATCATACTACTGTGCCTTGATGCAATGGGAATCTCAGGAAAGGTAAAGAAATGGTTCCAAGAATTCCTAACAAACAGATCCTACTGAGTAACCAGCAATGGAAATTACTCCATCCCATGGAAAAACCCGTCAGGGGTGCCCCAAGGCTCCCCACTATCTCCCACACTATTCAACATCTACATCACATCCCTAGGTCACCTAATACAAAAATTAAACTTAAACCACTATATATACGCAGACGATATAGCCATCCTCATCCCCTTAAATGACATCACAAATGAAACTACAGATAACCTCTCACACACAATGACAGAAATCGAAACATAAACCACCAACTTCAAACTGAAACTAAACACGGAGAAAACAAAAGTCTTTTTGGCAAGCCCCAATGACAAAATAACAAGAACATTGTTAAAAATAAACGACCACGAATATCCAATCTCCAAAACCATAAAAATACTGGGTATTACACTAGATACTCACTTAACCATGGTTGACCACACAAACCTACAAGTGAAGAAATGCTTTCACACGCTGAGGAAGCTAAGAACTATTAAAAAATACTTTGACACAACATCCCTTAGATTACTGGTGCAGATGCTAATCCTATCAATCCTAGACTACTGCAATATCGTCTACCTGGGTATCCCACAAAAAAACAGTACAAAAACTAAGACTGCAGTTCGCTTGATCTTCGGACTGAGAAAAAAAGACCACAATAGCCCCTACTACAAAAAACTGCACTGGCTACCAGTGGAGGCGTGAATACTTTTCAAATTTGCATGTCTATGTTTCAAACAAGTCTGGGGCCTAGCACCTTCCTACTTGCAAACACACTTCACTCTACACAACCACACACGAACAACCAGAAACAAAAACATCTTTGCATACCCAAAGATCACAGGCTGCAAATACAAATCCTTTCTAGACAGAACCTTCATGTTCCAAGCAAACAGACAGCAATCATGGCTGGAAACTACATAAATAAAGCCGGACAGACCTACAACGCATTCCGAAAATCAATTAAAACCGCTCTATTTGACAAATTTATGGCCTAAGCAATTGACCTTCTCCCACTTTATTACTGCCCCGCTGCGATCCCTGACATGTTTCTCAGGTAACACCAATCTTTCATGTATTCCCTCCCCATGTATCTCCAATCTCTCCCCTTGTACCTCCAATCTATTATGTATTCTCTCCAATTCTATTATGTTTTCTCTCCCCATGTATCTCCAATCTATTATGTAATTTATCTCTTCAAGCACTTTGTAATTCGCTGATTGTCCAGCCTTCTTTCAATGTGAACTGCCTAGAAGTCTTTTGACTATGGTGGTATAGAAAAATAAAATTATTATTATTATTAAACTCTGAATAAGTTTAAACTTCAAATCAGAAATCAACCTATGCTCTCCGGTTTCAAAAAGGCACTCAAACCCCACATGTTCACACAATTATTTGGCTCAACAATCACCTAATCATTTTTTTCTTCTCCTTTTTAATTGTAAACTGCAATGAAGCCTTGACCTAGGCCATTTGGCAGTATGTCAAATGATAATACAATAAAAACATAAATTAAATTTTAAAAAATGCATCTGGTGACCAAAACGGGCCTATGTAACACCATACTCACCCCCCACCCAACAATCTCTCTAGTTGTCCAAGCAGGCTACCTCAACTTGCTATTCCCTTTCCCTCAACCTACAAAACAAATTCTGCTGGTTTAAGAGGACTCCCAACCTCCTCAACTCCCTTCCTGACCCTACCCACCAAGTTGGGAGGCATGATTCCCACTCGCTCCTGCTGCTGGCGTTGCCATCTTCCAAAATGGGGGTGTCTGACCTCTAGTGGTACATCAAGGCAAACTGCTAGGGGTCAATCTGACAAATAAGGCAATCCTTCCCAAATAAATGAGAAATCTTATTTGGCAGACTGAATCCTAACAATTCACCCCAATGCACTATTAAGACTAACGTGCCAACATTTTTCAAGATGATGGCAGGACACAAAGGATCCTGGTGAATGTCTTTCCAGGGAGATATAGAATCATGGGGTATCTTTGGTTAAGGACCTCATAGGGCCAGGTGCCCAGGCTAGGGATGACTTGACCTGGAATACTCTAGTTAAAATAGCCCAGGTGAAGGATTGGGGCACTACAGAGTTCTTGAGGGTGGAGGTAGGAAGGGTCAGGGAGTCAGTCTAGCACTTTTTCTTAATGTCTTCCTTCCTGTTAGTGTGTGAATCAATCTCCATTCACAGGAAGCGAGACATTTTACATATGATGCAACAAATCACTTCCAGATTACCAAGACAGTATGTGCTGTCTTTCTGCCAGTGCACACTTTTTAACACTGCAGTATGTTTTTTTGCCCCCAGATCATCTCTAGAAACAAATATGTTCCATCTTGAGGTTAATCAAAGCACAAGACATGTATTCCCCAACTCATCAAATCATCAACCATTAGCCACACCCTACCCCCTTTTTCCAGTCTTCTGAGAACTGCACTTACCCATCATTACGCAATTTGTTATACAAAGGGTGGTGATGATGAAGGTTTATCCATATTTCTCAGCAAAGCAAGATTAGACACCATAAGCAGACGATAGTGAGCCACCTGTCTTACTTCTGCCAACTTCTTGTGGTAAGAAGGTCCTTGTCTAGCACAAAGCTTGGAAGTATAAAAGAAAGCAATACTCTGGTTGTAGCATCAGGAAACAGACTGCTCTTATAGGTCCCAGGTTTGTTTCACTGGGCTAAGAGTGAACAGCAACAACTCAGGAGTCAGTCAGCATGGATGGCTAAGTCACTGGTGGCTGGCAAAACATTTTGGGGAGGGTGTTTCTGCAACCACACAATCCCAGGACAGAGTAAGGAAATGAAGGGTGCTAGTACTTGCTGTCCACCCTTCTCCTAGAACAGAAGGAAACAGTTACTTAGAACCTCCTTTCAAAAGCTAGGATTCCGACTGGCTGATCCGTAAGCACTTCTGAGCCAATCAACATGTGCTCACAAATACAGGGAATCCATTTCATAATTCTGAAAAACTAACATGCGTCCAGGAGACCCTCTATGCTCTTTCCTCAAAACACAGCTCTGAACACTCATCCCTTCATTGCCCTCACTGCCAAGATACAATTGCAGCTTAATTGTGTGAATTTAAAACTTTATGGTTAATAGTTTTGCATTAACATTTTTGAACTACTACAACAATTTATTCTTTATTTCTGTTTATTTTTAACACAGTGAAGATAAAATCTAACCCCACCTTGCTACAGGAAAGTAGGAGAAGAGGCTCTGCTATTAAGAGACAAACTTGGTTTTTTCTGTTACTTAGAGCTTTATGGACCCCTGTTCGTTTACAAAAATTGGATAGCTCTAAGTCTAATGAATGTTGGCACTGTCATCTCGAAGCAGGGACTTTAGATCATTTATTATTCTATTGTCCATTCATTATGAATTTTTGGAAATCAATTTGGGACCAAATTAACTGTTTATTAGATAACCCTGTGGCATTATCATATGATACTGTGCTGTTTGGTATGGCAATGAGAGCGAAAAGTCAGATATCTACAAATAATAACAAATTATTACTTATAATGACTGGGGTTGCCATTCAACAAATTACATATAATTGGAAAAATTGGAATAGATTAAATTATAATTTTGGGTGGAACTCCTTATGTCATATTTATAAAATGGAGAGACTTATTGCAATAGAACAGGGTTGTTTCAGGAAATTTCAAGATATTTGGGAGCCATTAACAAAGTATTGTAATGATTAGAAAAATCTTGTTTCCCTTAAATTTACAAGTTCAATTATGGGGTGGGAGCTGGGAGGGAGGGTATTTTTATTGTTACATGTTGTATAAGTATTGATTATATGATAGATAAGAGTGGGGAGGGGGGAGATAAGAGAATATTATATGTATCATTGTTGATTATTAAGTGATATATTTATGGTTATTTGTATGGATATGTTATCACACTTATTATAAGTTTAAAAATGAATAAAGATTAAAAAAAAAAAAAAGTTATAATATTTGATATTTTTTTTTTTCATTCTTAGTGTTACACAGTGCTAATAACCAATTTTAATGCAATGATGGTCCTGAATGGGGTTTTACATCTGAACCTGCAAGTTGCTTGCAGAATGCTGTCAATCATTCTTTCAACTCCGTCTCCTTCTCCATAAGTTTTTCTTCTGCAAACAAGTTGCTCAAAAGTGTTTCTGCTCTGTGGCTTTATTATTTTTGAGTATTTTTTTTAAAGTGTTTGGTCGAAGGCTCGATGCCCAGAGGTTCCCACTTGTTGGGACCTCTGCCTGGGAGATGACGCACACTTGTGATGCGGAAGTCTTCTGCTAGCAGAATCAGCCCTTGAGGACACCTAGCTAGCCAGCCTGCTTTTGTATTTTTTTTAGTTCAGGGGCCATCCCCTGCATAGCTGCTCGCATCCCTGATTTATCAGGAGCTTGAGTACAGGCTGTTTGGCTCCTTCCCAGCTTGGCCAGGATAAATAGTGGGTTGGCTATGTAGTCTTGTCCCCATTCAATACACAATGTTTTCCGGGGGGGTTGAGGCTCAGTCCGACCTTGGTCCGCCTGGCAGCCCGAAGACCAAGTACGTTTGTGTCTGTTTTGTTTTTGTGTAACCCTAATTATTTTAAATGTACGCCGCTTAGAAAAATGATAATCGGATTATCAAATTTTAAATAAAACGTGGAATCTGTGAGGCAGGTTTCTCCCAACTGCATTTCTAAGCTGCATTTCTAAGCTGCATTTCTAAGCTGTTCTCCCAACTGCATTTCTAAGCTGAAACAAGCAGGCACATGACACAGCGAGTAAGACTATTACAGCCTATGGGAAAAATTGAGGAGGGAGGGTTTGTGTCTCTAAAACTGAAATGTAGAGGTTTCTGCAGCCAGAGCCAAGATCCCCCACCACTAAAACCACTTTCCCTGCAATTTTTGTTCTTCAGGGAAGTCTGCACAGGCTGTTTTTGGTAGATAAAGACAGGTTGGTAGATAAAGACAGGTTGTTTACCCTCTCCAAGGTAGGGAGAACGAGAGGGCACTCTCTAAAGTTGAAAGGGGATAGATTCCGTACGAACGTAAGGAAGTTCTTCTTCACCCAGAGAGTGGTAGAAATCTGGAATGTGCTGCCGGAGTCTGTCATAGGGGAAAACACCCTCCAGGGATTCAAGACAAAGTTAGACAAGTTCCTGGTGAATAAGAGCATACGCAGGTAGGGCTAGTCTCAGTTAAGGCGCTGGTCTTTGACCAGAGGGCCACCGCGTGAGCGGACTGCTGGACATGATGGACCACTGGTCTGACCCAGCAGCGGCAATTCTTATGTTTTTATGTTCAATTTTACTGGTGGTGGCCATCTTGGATTTTTTTAAAAATTGCATCAAAACCATCTATAATAATAAAACCCTAGGGCGCGCATGCGCTGTCGAAAGTCCGTGAGTCCTAGTGGCGTGAGGTGTGCTTCTGTGCCAGTCCTCACGGCACCTGCACTAGCTGGAGGCGTTTGTGCCAGCGACTCCTCCCTCCCGCTACCGGTCCTCTTCAAAGCGGCCTGCTGAGGTTTGCCAGCCGCTGTAGCGAACCTTGCAGGCCGCTCTCCAAAGGATCGGTAAAGAAAACTATAAGAAGGTGAAGGCGGGACAGAGGCTGCGATCGGCAGTGGCTGCTGCTACTCCTCCAGCCGCCTAGCTCCTCTCCGCCGGCCCCGGCCGGCAGCCCCCTCCGCCCCGTCCTCTCTGCTCCGGTGGCCCGCGCAGGGGAAGGAGCGGATGATGCAAGGGGGTTGAAAAAGCGAAAGGTGGGACGGGAAGGGGAAAGGGAGGGGGAGGAAGTCTAAAATGAAAAAAAAACCAAAAAACAATTTTATACAGGAAGAGGAGTCTCTAGCACCCGTTAATGTAACGGGCTTAAAGACTAGTAAACAAATAAAGATCCACAAGCATTTGGCAGAAAGCTCATTTATAAACTACCTGTTATAATCACACCTAAGGAGTCCTGTCCTTTGTTTGGCTTCCTCTTCCTACACTGCCTGCCCAAGAGTCTGTCTTTCTGGGATTTCTTTTATCAGCAGTCACCTCGATTGGAAGGATAAGGGATATCTGGGACTTGATACCACCCTCCTAGATTTTTTTTCCAGCAGGATTGTAGTTCCCCCCGTCATATTCTTTCTCCCCAGGATAGCTCTACACAGGGATAAGGAGATTCCTGGTTCCTATCTGGAACAAGATGTACATTCTGTCACATACACCCTCCTTCTCAGCTCAACCTTCTGTAGTTGAGCACGCTCTCTGTGTATATTACCTGGGATATCTAGCATCCAGTCCCACTAAAAGGGATGAATTTTACCACTTTATAGAACTATGGTCAGACCGAACTTAGAATATTGTGTCCAACACTGGTCTCCATACCTCAAGAGGGATATAACTCTGTTGGAGAAAGTGCAGAGGTGAGCCACGAAACTTGTCAAAGGAATGGAGAATTTGAGCTACAAAGAACGACTCAGGAAACTGGGATTGTTTACCCTTGAGAAGAGAAGACTGAGAGGGGATTTGATAGAGACTTTTAAAATATTAAAAGGATTTGATATAATAGACCAAGAAGCAGCATTGCTAACATTCTCGGATGTGACACGGACAAGAGGTCATAGCCTGAAACTGAGCGGCAGCAGGTTCAGGACAAGTGTCAGGAAGTTCTGTTTCACACAGCGAGTGGTGGGTGCTTGGAATGCACTCCCGGAGGAGGTTGTGGCGGAGACTACTGTACTGGGGTTCAAGCGCAGGTTGGATGCACACCTTCTTGCATATCATATTGAGGGATACGGTAAAGTCGGGTCTCCAGAAAGGAGTACCTAAATGGGCCGCCGCGTGTGCGGAGCACCGGACTAGATGGACCTCGGTCTGATCCGGTGAAGGCATTTCTTATGTTCTTATGATCCAGCACCTGATCCCTCCAAAATACTGGATCCACTCAGATCCAGCACTAGTTAGCATCAGAAGGCCTGCATCATGTCATATCTAGCACAATTATTTTCTAGCTTCTCTCTCCATAATCTTCAAGATATCACACCCGTTTGATTTCCAGCATGTCTCTTCTTCCTTCCCTGCTCCCTTAATATCCAGCATGCCTCTTTTTCTTGTTCTCCTACCTCCTTGCTCCCCAGAATATCTCTTCCCTTCCTCCCATAGTCCCATTATCTTTCTTTTTCCTCTGCTCACCCCCCACATTGCCCTCATCCCACCTTGTCCAGCATCTCTCTCTCTTCCTGCTTCCTGGATAATAATGCCATTATCCAGCTTTCTCATCTCCTTCTCTCAGGGCCGGCTCTACCTAAGGATCCAATGAGGCCCTGGCTCTGGGCAACAAAATCCTATTCTGGTCCACCGTCAGATTTGTAGAGGGATATATGCTGGACTAGGATTTTGGTACCCTTCATCATCAGTGCCCTGAGTCAATACCTCACCTGGTCCAGCAGAAAGTGAAGACTTGAGAGAAAGATGTGCTCAACAAGTCCCTCCGCTCCCAGGATGAAATAAGCCTCAAAATGCCCCATGGTCATGCCCTTCAACTGCAAACCGCCAAATGATGTTCCACCTCCCACTTCACTGGAGTTGACTGCTCCCGTAGATAAAATCCCTTGAAGGACTCAACTTTAGGAAAGCAATAAGAACATACCTATCCACCTAACTCCCATGACCGACAGATTATACAATTTACAAAGAAATGTATATTGATGTAAGATCCTCGGTATGTGTCACATTAGGATAAAAACTTGTACTGTAACTGTGACAAATTTAACCTGTAAATTGTATATTACCGATATTGGTATTAGATCTCTAGTGTGTGTCATTAATACATACTAGATAAAAACTTGTACCAGAAAAAAACAACACCTTGTACTATAACTATGGCATATTGTAACCTGTATGTTAACCTGTAACCCGTCGGAGGACAGGATAGAAAACAAAATAAATACATACATGCCAGATCATGGGGTAGAGAGAATGATAGAGTTACTGGATTTCAGGGGGGGAGGGGGAAGCGCCAATTCAGAAGCTGACTCTGGGGGCCACAGCCCCTTGAGCCTGCCTTGTCCTCTCTCTCTCTGATTTCCCGCTTCCCCTGCAGCAGCTTCTCCTTTTCCTCTCGGATTCATATTGCTCAAAGCACAATGGAACAACGGCTTTATTTCTAAGGTAGTACCGAGAGGATCAGTGGGATCTGTTTTTTTACCTTTTGTGCAGAATTCCCCCAAGAGCTTTGTTTGTATTACAACCAAGGCAAAAACCTTGCGCTTTTCAGCGCCCACTTTTAATTGTATATCTACAGCCAACCCAAAGCAAAGAAAATTGACCTCAGGAAATCCACAGAGATAAAAACAGGAGAAATCAAAAAACACTATGGAGTGACGATGTTCCTACAATGGACTTCATTTAAAATATAATATAATCCACTCAAAGATAAAATAATCCACATAAAAATCTAAAAGACCTAGTCCGCTGAAGGCATGGGACCCAACACAGTCCGTGTTTCAACAAAAAGTCTTCTTCAGGGGTCCCCGAGATTCCTATGGTTGTAGATACGTGGAACAAACTAATATGTGGAGTCATGAAAAAGACGTTGCTTGAAACCAAAGCAATGAATATCTGAAGCCATATAAACCCGTACATAAACCAAATTACATATGAAGAATTTACAGCTTTAGGTACTTTTTTTGATACACCTGAACTGAAGCTAGCAACAGAAGAAACAGTTTATTTGCACATTTTGTTGGAGGGGCTTTTTTTTTGTTTTGTTTTGTGGGGTTTTACTCGTAACGCTGTCAAAGAAGTGCTATCACTACAATGCACTCATACGCTTTGCAGGAAGTAGGTGGCGATGCCAACATGAGGCTTGAAACGCACTGAGGAGAACTATTCGAAGACCAGAATGAGGCTTGGAACACACCGAGAGATGCTGTTGGAGCCTCAGAATGAGGCTAGGAATAGTTACTAGTGTTGCGATTGTTTTACTTCGCTGCCCGCTCCCCTTTACACAGGAAACTGAAACTCCGCACCAACTCAGGGAGTCTCGTTGCTAGGCAACTAGCCGCAACAAGCTGTGCTGAGGTGTCACGCGATTCCCAAGCTTTATGTAGGTCTGAGGAAAACTACTTCACGGCACCATGTCAGGGAAGCAGGACTACAGTAGCACGAATATCCGCAAACATGGCAGTGAGTCATCCGAAGTAAGCGTGGCGCTCTGTTTAATGCCCTGGGATATCTCTTGCTTTCTCCCGCGGTTCTAATCCTCGTTTCCTTCGCTTTTCGACTCCCTTCTCTAAACAGTGCAGGAAAAAAAGAGGTGTATTTTGCAAAAATTGTAGCTAGGGAGAGAGGCGCGATATTTTAAAGTTTCTTATACTGGATGGACTGCTTATTTCCCAGAACAGAGCAAACTTTGATCATGGATGTAGTCGGGGCTGGATTTCCAGGATCCTCAGGATCTAGGGCAGACCACCTTAATAATGGAATCTGCTACTGTCCTTCAGCGGGACAAGGTCCCGCCCCCTATGATGCAGTTCTTTGTTCCTGTGGCTGGGATTGGCAGCGAAGGATCAATGATGTCAGCACGGGGGTGGGGCTGCAGAATGACAGCTAGTGGGGCAGTCAAAACAATTTGCACTCTTTTCTCATCAAAAGCGCAGGATTTGTCGGGATCTGCCAGGATCCTGCAATTCTGACCCCAGAAAGAGCTATATTCACTTGGAGTCAGCACCCTTCACCATCTATAAAGCAAGAAACATCTGTATCCTGCATGCCTTCCCCATCAAAAACACAGGATCTACCAGGATCTCCCAATATCCTGCAACTTTGAGCCCAGGATTCAGCACCCTTCACCACCTATAAGGCAGGAAACATCCATATCCTGCACCCTTCCCAATAAAACACAATAGATATGCAGAATTCTGCAGGATATCATTTTGGCTGCCCTTCTTTGAACCTTTTCTAGTTTTGCTCTATTTTTTTTTTTGGAGCTACGATGACTAGAATTGCACACCATACTTAAGGTGCTACTTAAGACCTAGCAGTGTAGAGAGTTAGAGGCATTATAATATTCTTGGTCTTATTTTCTGTTACACCAACGAAAGCGCACAGGACATCAGTGTGCTGAAAATCACACGCCGATACCTGCACGCAGGCCAAAAGCACGCTGCCAGTTCCACCGCTTGTATGCCTTATTGTTAGCATTCTAAGGGGAGGTGGGGGGTGGAACTTCCAGTACACTTATAACTTCATGTTCCCATTGGGGGGGGGTTGGGGAGGGGGATACCCCCCAGTACACTGAAAACCTCTGTTCTCTTGCTGTTCGGGAGTTTTAAGTGTAGTGTGTGTGGGGATTCTTCCCCTACACACACACCCGAGTGGGAGCTGTTATAAGTGTAGTGGGGGGGTTCCCCCACATACCATCAGAACACTAAAGGTAAGGCATAAAAGCGGCAGATTCAGCAGTGTACTTTCACCCTGTACGCAGGTGTCGGCATGCGATTGTTGACGTGCGAATGACTGACACGCTTTTGACGTGCCACCTATTTTCCATCCCCTTCCTAATAATTGCTAGCATCCTGTTTGCTTTTTTGGCTATTGCCTTACATTGGGCAAAAGATTTCAGTGTATTTTCAATGATGACACCTAGATCTTTTTCTTGGGTGCTGATGCCTAAGGAGGACCCTAGCATCAAGTAACTGTGGTTTGGGGTTATTCTTCCCAATGTGCATCACTTTGCATTTGTCCACATTAAATTTTATTTGCCATTTGGATGCACAATCTTCCAATTTCCTAAGAGCTACCTACAATCTGCATGTGTTCTATCAACTTTGAATAGTCATCTGCAAATTTAATTTGCATCTGCAAATTTAATTGTCATCTGCAAATTGTCATCTGCAAATTTAATTGCTTCACTTGTCACTGGTTTCAAGATCATTTACAAATACAGTATGTGAAATAGCACTGGTTCCTATGGCACTCCACCTTATCAAAGCTGAAATAAACTCGGTAACTTTTCCACTAAGAAAAATGGCCATTAAATCTACCCTCTGTTTTGTATCCAGTAACTAGTTCCTAATTCACAACATTGTCTCCTATTACATTGCTTTTAAATTTTCTCAGGAATCTCTTATGAGGAAAATCTACATCAACCAGTTTACCTTTATCCACAAGTTTATTCTTACCTTCAAGGCAAGACTTCCCTTGGCTGAATACATGCTGATTCTGTCACATTAAACCATGTTTGTTTTTGTGTTCAGAAGTTGGTGTTCAGGTATTATGAATGATTTTAATGACAGGTTATAGATCACTAACGGTAGATCTGCAATTTCATGTTTTGAGTTCATTCAGTACCCTAGGATGTATACTATCCAATCCAGGTGATTTACTACTCTTTGGTTTGTTGATTTTGCTCAGTAGTTCTTCCAGGTTCATCAAGATTTTTTTCAGTTCCTCTTCATCACCCTTGAAAGCCATTGCTGGTACAGGCAGATCTCTTACATTTTCTTCAGTAAAGACTGAAGCAAAGAATTAATTTAGTCTCTTTGCTCTTGCTGAATGCTCTTTTTGCTTCTTGATGATCTAATGGTCCTATGAATTCCCTCATAGGCTTTCTGCTTCTGATGAATGTGAAAAAGATATTCCTATGAGTTTTTGCATTTGTGACAATTTCTCTTCATATTCTTTTTTACCCTTCTTTATCAATGCTTTTGCATCTAACTTACCAGTACTTATGTTGCATTTTCTTCATTGGATCCTTTTTCCATTTTTGAAATATATTCTTTTGGCTCTAATAGCCTCTTTTATTTCACTTTTTAACCGTCCTAACTGTTTGCTCTTTTTTTCTACCTTTATTAATAAGTGGAACACTTTTGGTCTGGGCTTCCAAGATGTTAATTTTAACAACACCTATTCCTGATTTAAAATCCTGATCTTTGCAGCTGATCCTTTAGCTTCTTTTTAATAATTTTCCTCATTTTATCATAGTTACCCTTTTGAAAATTAAATGCTGCTACAGTAGATTTTCTTTGTGACTTCACTTCAGATATTAGTTCAAATTTGTTCATGTTATGATCACTGTTTTGCAGAAGACCCAACACTCTTACCTCTCATACTAAGCCCTACATTTCACAAAGGACTAGATTTAAAATAGCTTCCTCCTAGTTTTATTCCCTATTGTAGTTCTTAAGAAAAGTAAAACTGCTTGCCTGTGCATGCAGTTGGATAAACCCATTTCTTGATCAATATTGTTGTGTTGTTTTGGAGCCACTGGAAACTGTACTTTATCCTGCGAACCTTCTTTCAAACAATAGCCAGTCAGAAGCCTGGTCAGTTCAGGCCAGGAAATGAATCAATGTGCACTCTTTTTCCTGTTGGTGGTCCCACTTTCTTCTGGGTTTTGAAGCCGTGAGTGGAGCTAACTCATTCCTCAGCTTGTGTACTTTTAAACATGGTAGTTCTCCTGCTGCCACAAGTAGTCCTCCAGCTAGCCATTGCTATACTGAAAAAGGAGAGTAATGGTCAGGTCAGTCCCCTCCCCCCTCATGTTGTTTACCCTAGGCAGAAGAAGAAGATGTCATGTTTTCCAGGTTGAAAACTACTGTCTTAAGAGTATAAGAATATTCCAGCAAATGAGCAATTGTTAAGGCTCCTCCTGCAAAATGATTGTATTCTAAAGTGCATGTTCTGGTTCACATTATTCATGGGCATTGATTTGATTCTTCACAGATGTCTGCAGTCATTGAAATCTTTAAAATGCAGAGGCCAGAAGATTGCGGGATATTCTCCTCCTCATCTCCAGCCATGTTCAGACCTAAACCATTATCTGAAAGGTCTCAGGTAAGGATTTATCGACTGGATTCATAAATACAGGATATCATATTAATCCTTAAAATCAGAGGTGTTGAACTCATTTTGGTGTAAAGTCACCTTAGGAACTAATATACCTAAAGTGGCCTGACTGGTGGCATTACTAATGCTGCTGTTACTTTTTTTCTGAGGGTGCTTTGGATTCCTGCTGGAGCCCCACTTTTGCTACCTATGTGCCATGTTATAGATATGATAAAGGATATTTAATTGAAATTATATCTAATAATGCATAATACAGTATAATTACTTTATTATAATCTGTTATCAATCTACACATACAATATAATTGCATTTTCTAGATCTGTTGCACATCCAAAACAAACTGCCTACTCTTTCCCTGGAAGGAAGGCATACAACTGTCAACCCCAATCTGCATCGATAGATTACTACTGATCACCGAGGTATATGCAACAAAAATCCTGGGTGTGATCATAGACAGCAAACTCAATTATCATCAGCAAATTAGTGCCATGGCCAGAAACTGTTTTAATAAAATTCGACTTTTGGTGGAATTCAGTTTGCCATATATATAAGATGGAGCGTACATTTGCAACACAAAAAGGATATATCGATAAGTTTAAGAAGATTTGGGGACCATTAACAGATTTTTGTAACGACTGATATAATTTTTCCCATAATAAGATACTTGATAAAGGAGGGGGGGGGGTAGGTTTATTCTCTTTATCATAAATTATAAATAAATTATCATAATAGTTGTTATATTGTGTGCAACTAACAAAATAAGGGGAGGGAAAGGGATTCATAATTGAATAATAATTGATAAAATTATTAAATTTTTATATGATGTCTAAAATTATAGTAAGGATTATATAAGATATGTTGTATGTACAATATGTTATGGAGATATCAAGTGTATACTTAAGGTAACTGTATGAATCTTTATGACACACTTGTTATATGAAGAAAAAATCAATAAAAAGTTAAACATTAATAAAATTTGACTGATCAGATCTCTTTCTAGCTTCCTGGAGCCTTCTTCACTAAATATTCTAATTCACTCGCTAGTTATCGCTACAATTGACTATTGCAACTCTCTCTATAAAGGAATTATGCAAAAGGAAATCAAACGGCTATAACTCATTCTAAACACCTGTTAATAAAATTATTTGTAACGCAAAAAAATATGACCATGTCACTCTGTTATTAAAAAATGCACACTGGCTTCCCATTCCACATCGTATCACTTTCAAAATTGCACTTCTCACTTTCAAAGCGCTCAAATCCAGTCTACCAGCTTTTATTGATAAGCTATTGATTCCGCACACTCCAGCTAGAATTCTAAGATCTTCTTCCCACAATTTTTCATACGCGACGTACCACTTCATTTGCCGTTACAGCACCCCAGATCTGGAACTCCTTGCCCTCTTATCTGAGGGAAGAATCAAATATTGATAAATTTAAAGGAGCATTAAAAAGCTTCCTCTACAAAGATGCTTTTACTCCATAACTCAGGACTCGTTTTATGAAAAGGCAGCTCTCAACTAACTTTCCCCTACCCTTTTGTGTTATCCTTAACTGTTTCCTTTTCTAAAATATTGTATTTCACCCTCTACCCTCTTGTTTTCTGTCTATCTGTGGGTCTTGTCCGTGTTTTGGTTCTTGTTAATTATTTTAATTTTGATCCCCTCAATATAGTTGCATTGTAAATCGCCTAGAATGTTAATAGGCGAGTAATCAAATTTTTAATAAAACCTTGAAACCTTGGTAGTCACTACTTTTCTCAGCAAACATCTGCTTAGACAAATATAAATACCTGGTACTTAAGTTGTTGGGGCTGTCTTTGCATGAAGAGCTGAGGAGGAGAGAATAGCAAAAGCAATCTCTCCTGCTGCAGATAGTCTCCCATTTCCAGATAGCACCCATGTTTCCACTCTTCCTTGAGGCAGGGGAATAGCTTGGAGATGATGAGGGGAACTGCAAGGAACTTCTACACTCCAGCTGCAGACTGGGAATGGGGAGCCCTGAACTAGCATATTTTGTCATTTCACTGAGTACAGCTTGCTGCAACAGGAGAGAGGAACTGTTTGTATGTGTATGTGTGGGGAGGGGGGGGGGGGCTAAGGGAAACAGCAGTTGTAGAGTTAAAGCCAGGCCTGAGAGGGAGATGAATAATGATAATGATGGCTTCTAGTTGCTACATGTTGCCAGAGAAGGGGAAAGGGGAGCTGCTGTTGATTCCCAAAGTAGGGAAAAGTGGTTGAACCAGCAAGATAACTTGTTCTCTTTATGAAGGTCAGTCAAATGACATTACCCTCAACTTCTGATGATGTTTGACAGACTTGATGACAGACTTTTATGCTGAGAAAACTTCTTGAGGTCCTTTATATTTGACACTCCTATTTTAAATTATTCTACTTCATACAGATCGCTTATTAGTAAGTCTCATATCCTAAAAGCTAAATGATATTTTAAGATCAGCACAGAATAGTAAACTGTGATTCAAAATTAAAGAAATATTACTAGAATAAATCAACAACCTAAATTCTTTGCTATATGAGAAAGTATAGGCAAAATATATTTATTGGCTTTAATAGAAGTAACTGTGAGCAATTAAATATATCACTTTTCCGCATAGTTCCCATGCAAGACAACGCATTTGTTGTATTGTTCAGTTAGCTTCGGCATTCCTGCGGAGAAGATATGTGGCTGCTCCAGAAGCCAAGTGAACATCGCTTCCTTTACTTATCATACTTTGTTTTTTGCTCTCTGGGTTGTTGCCAGTGACAGTTCTCTCCAGAATACCTGGATCTTCTTTATACCATCTCAAGAATTGGGTCACAACCTCCACACGCTGTTGCTTGTGCAGATCAGTAAGCATAGATAAACCACTTAGGTCTGTAATATGCTGATGTGGTATAACAAATGCTAATAAAACATAAACATGAGCTGTGTAGGAACCCATAGTGCGTAGACTTTCCTCTATCCCAGGTCATCATGTAACATAGTAACATAGTAACATAGTAGCTGATGGCAGATAAAGACCCGAATGGTCCATCCAGTCTGCCCAACCTGATTCAATTTAAATATTTTTCTTCTTCTTCTTCTTAGTTATTTCTGGGCAAGAATCCAAAGCTCTGCCCGGTACTGTGCTTAGGTTTCAACTACTGAAGTCTCTGTCAAAGCTCACTCCAACCCATCTACACCATCCAAGCCCTTGAAGCCCTCCCTAGCCCATCCTCCACTAAACGGCCATATACAGATACAGACCATGCAAGTCTGCCCAGTACTGGCCTTAGTTCTTCAGTAATTACTATTATTTTCTGATTCTAGATCCTCTGTGTTCATCCCATGCTTTTTTTTAACTCCATCACCGTTTTCTTCTCCACTACCTCTCTCGGGAGCACATTCCAGGCATCCACCACCCTCTCCGTAAAGAAGAATTTCCTCACATTGCTTTTGAGTCTCTCACCCCTCAGCCTCATATTATGCCCTCTGGTTTTACCATTTTCCTTTCTCTTGAAAATATTTTGTTCTAAATCTAAATTCAAGTACTTTCAAGTACTTGAATGTCTGAATCATATCTCCCCTGTCCCTCCTTTCCTCTAGGGTACACATATTCAGGGCTTCCAGTCTCTCCTCATACGTCTTTTGGCGCAAACCTCCTATCATTTTAGTCTGGACTGCTTCAAGTCTTCTTATGTCCTTCGCCAGATACGGCCTCCAAAACCGAACACGATACTCCAAGTGGGGCCTCACCAACGACTTGTACAGGGGCATCAACACCTTCTTTCTTCTACTGGTTACGCCTCTCTTTATGCAGCCCAGCATCCTTCCGGCAGCAGTCACCGCCTTGTTGCACTGTTTTTTCGGATACTATCACCCCAAGGTCCTTCTCCCCCTCTGTGCATATCAGCCTCTCACCTCCCAGCATATACGGTTCCTTCCAATTATTAATCCCCAAATGCATTACTCTGCATTGAATTTTAGTTGCCAAATTTTAGGCCATTCCTCTAACTTTTGCAGATCCTTTTTCATGTTTTCCACTCTCTCCTCGGTGTCTACTCTGTTACAAATCTTGGTATCATCCACAAAAAGGCAAACCTTATCTTCTATCCCTTCATCAGTGTCACTCACAAATATATTAAACAGGATCGGCCCCAGCACTGAACCCTAATCACCTTTCCTTCCTCCGAGCAACTTCCATTAACCACCACCCTCTGGCATCTGTTCGACAACTAGTTTCTAATCCAGTTCACCACTTTGGGTCCTAACTTCAGCCCTTCAAGTTTGTTCAAGAGCCTCCTATGAGGAATCATGTCAAAGGCTTTGCTGAAATCTAAGTAAATGACATCTAGCATATATCCTCGATCTAGTTCTCTGGTCACCCAATCAAAAAATTAAATCAGGTTCGTTTGGCACGATTTACCTTTTGGATCCTGTAACCCATTAGATTCTAGGAAGTTCACTATCTTTTCTTTCAGCAACATTTCCATTATTTTTCCAACAACCAAAGTGAGCTTTACCAGCCTGTAGTTTCCTGCTTCATCCCTGTGACCACTTTTGTGAATAGGGACCACATCCGGTCTTTTCCAATCCCCAGGAACCACTCCCATCTCCAGAGATTTGTTAAACAAGTCTTTAATAGGACCCGCCAGAACCTCTCTGAGCTCCCTTAGTATCTTGGGATGGATCCCGTCCAGTCCCATCTCTTTGTTCACCTTCAGTTTTTCAAGTTGCTCATAAACACTTTCCTCCGTGAACGGCGCAGAATCTACTCCATTTTCTCCATTTTCTTGCATAACTTTGCCAGACAGTCTCAGTCCTTCTCTGGGATTTTCTTCCGTGAACACAGAACAGAAGTATTTGTTTAGCACGTTTGCTTTTTCCTCATCACTCTCCAAACATCGGTTCCCAGCATCTTTTAGTTTAGCAATTCCATTTTTCATTTTCCTCCTTTCACTAATATTTCAGAAAAATATTTGTCTCCCTTTTTTACATTTTTAGCCATATGCTCTTCCGCCTGCGCTTACGCCAGACGTATCTCTCTCTTGGCTTCTTTCAGTTTCACCCTGTAGTCCTTTCTATACTTCTCTTCTTGGGATTTTTTAAAAATATTTCAGAAACGCCAACTCTTTTGCCTTTATTTTCTCCGCCACTAATTTGGAGAACCATATCAGTTTCATTTTTCTCTTGTTTTTATTTATTTTCTTCACATAAAGGTCTGTAGCCATTTTTATCGCTCCTTTCAGCTTAGACCACTGTTTTTCCACTTCTCTTATGTCCTCCCATTCGCGAATGACCGGGGGAACACTGTATACCTTTTTTCCCTTTAAAAAAAAAAATTCTAAACATTCCCAATAAATCTAGCTAGCAGTTTCTATGCTTTAATCTCCAACTACAGATTAAGCCTTAAAGCTGTTCTCTGTTCTGACTGGCTATGTAAAATAAGTCTTGCCTGCAGTAGGAAAGATGGAAGTGTTTATCCCCTCTAATGACAGAGCTAAGCAGAAGAGAGGAGTTACCACACTATAGACAAACAGTCATGTAAGTTTAGGTTCCAATAATTAAATGATTAATAAAGCCTATATTATGGCAAATGCTGATCCATAGCTGATATCCAAATTTGCCAATTGAGACACCATAGTCCATCGGTCTAAACAAGGCATCCGCCCTCTCAATGGGGGACCAGAATGACCTTTGTCGGTTACACCTGTTCTTTTTGCTTTAAACCTTTTTTATCACTCATAAACCTTTTGTCGATTCATAATGCTATGTCAATACTGAGTTAGTATCTGACAGTGAATTTCCACAAGTTTTACTCCCTCTGCCCAAAGAAAGTGCACTACTGCACGTTGTTCTTCGATAATGCAATCTTAAAATGAAGCATCCATGTTTCTGACCTCGTGGCTGCCACAAGACTACAGGCCGAGTGCCGCTCTGTGCATGGGTGAACTATCCAACAGGTAATGTACAAGCAGTGCTGGGTAGTAACTAGTTACAGCAACGCTGGTTATTATAGGTAACTATCAATATAACTGGTTTCCCGCAGTGATGACTCCCCCTGCAATCGGTGCAAAACAGTGCTGCACGACTCATCTACCAACCTCACTACACTCATGTCACTCCTCTCTTTTAATCACTTCATTGGCTCCCTATCTGCCTTTGCATACTGTTCAAGCTCCTATTGCTGACCTTCAAGTGTGTTTATTCTGCTGCCCCTCAGTATCTATCTGTCCTCTCTTCTCTCTCCTTACACACCTCCCAGAGAACTCTGTTCCTCAGATAAGCTACTCTTAGCTGTACCCTTCTCCTCCACTGCCAATTCCAGACTTCGTTCCTTTGATCCAGCTGCCCCATATGCCTGGGATAAATTACCCGAGTTTGTCCACCAAGCCCCTTCCCTTGTTTAAAAGCAGACTGAAAACCCACGTTTTTTATATAGCCTTCAAGCCATAACCCTACTCCACTCTGCCCACCAACCCAGCCAGCAGATTAACAATTCCCCTTATAGTATTAGAACCCCTATTATTAGCTATTAATCAAGCAAAGGGGATACAGGGTATTCCTCGTAACGATTGGGAATATAAGTTCTCTGCTTATGCAGACGATATTTTATTATATTTGAGAAATCCTGTTTCCTCCATTCCTTGTTTGTTAGACTTGATAGACAAGTTCGGTAAATTTTCAGGATATAAAATAAATTGGAATAAGTCTGAACTTCTTCCACTCAATGTACATTGTTTAAAAAGTATGTTTGAGTCCTTTTCTTTCGTTTGGAAGGATGATGGTTTAAAATATTTAGGAATATGGATTAAAAATACAGTAGATGAGACTGTAAAAGAAAATGAAAAAAGACTGTTAAAAAAGGTTACGGAATTATGTGAGCATTGGAATCCATTACATTTATCTTGGTGGGGGAGAGTTCAAACGGTTAAAATGATGATTCTACCTGTAGTTTGCTATCAAATGGGTATGATACCAGTATTTTTTCATGGATCTTTTTATAAAAAATTGAACTCGATTATTATAAAATGTATTTGGCTTGGTAAAACTCCTAGAATTGCTATAGCATCTTTGCAAAGACCAATTAAGGAGGGCGGGGTAAATTTTCCAAACTTTTATAGGTACCATCAAGCCTATATTTTACATCAAGGTATGTATTGGGTCCTCCCGGATCTCATTGAGTATACTCCTGATTGGTTATATTTGGAATGGCGACTCATGTTTCCTTTACATCTTTCTCATGTGCTCAGTATCAAGATGCCCAGATTGTACAAAGAAAATAGAATTCTAATGGATACTTGGAAAACATTACGGTTTGTCAGTAATTTAACAGCAATTACTATTAATAATTCAACGAATCAATCCATATGGCTAAACTCCAAGATTCAAATTGGCGGTTTTAAGATCGTCTGGAAACATTGGATAATTGCAGGTATCAGAACTTTAAATGATGTAATTACTAATGATAAGCTGCTGGATTTTACACAATTGCAACATAAATTTGGGCTTCACAAATCGCAATTTTTTCGTTGGTTGCAATAGGGTTCCCTGAATGGAAAAATTTGAATAATCAACCTAGCATATAATTTTTATGTTTTCAGGCGGACTTTCTGGGACATCAGGCCGCACACTGGTATAAAACTATTAGTGAATTGGTTAAAAAAAAAACCTAAAAATACTCTTAGGATATTTGGAGCATTGAGATTAAACATGATATTTCAGCATCTCAATGGCCACAAATTTGGTCTTGGAGAATGAGATGTACAATGTCAGCGTCTATGAAACAAACTTGGTTTTTTTTGTTACATAGAGCTTTTTGGACCCCAGTTAGATTGCAAAAATTAAATAGTTCTTTGTCTAATAGATGCTGGCATTGTAATCTGGATATAGGGACTTTAGATTATCTTTTGTTCTATTGTCCCCATATCTTAGCCTTTTGGAACTCAATCTGGGATCAAGTAAATTGTTTATTGGAAAATCACGTAGCATTAACTTATGATACTGTACTTTTTGGTATGTCTATGAGAAAAAAGAGTCAGATATCAATGTGTAATAACAAACTTTTATTGATTTTGACCGGAGTAGCCATTCAACATATTACTAATAACTGGAAAGACCATAGTAGGCTCAATTTTAAATTTTGGTGGAATTCAGTTTGCCACATAAACAGAATGGAAAGATCAACAACGGTGCAAAATGGAAATTATAAAAACTTCATTAAAATTTGGGAACCATTAACGTCCTTTTGTCATGATTGATGCCATTTTTCTAATATTTCTATATTTAATATGTAAGATAAGGGTGGGGTGGGGGGAGGGTTTCTATTATATGAAAAATAAAAATTACTAAAAGGATTTCAGGATGGGAGAGGGAGGGTTATATTTACAACTATAAGTTATAATGATAAGATGTACAAGTGGTTAAATCTATGGAATTCACCCGAGAGTCTTAAAGGAATTGAAGGTTGAAATCGGAGAGTTATTGCAAAAACTTGCAAACCTGACAATCAGAACTGGACAGATACCGGACGACTGGAGGATAGCGAACGTCACGCCAATTTTTAAAAAAGGATCGAGAGGGGAACCGGGCAACTATAGGCCTGTGAGTCTTACGTCTGTCCCCGGCAAGATGGTTGAAGCACTGATCAAGGATAGCATAGTCTGGCACTTGGACGCACACGACTTGATGAAACCCAGTCAACATGGATTCAGGAAAGGGAAATCATGTTTGACGAATTTACTCCAATTTTTTGAGACTGTGAACGAGCAAATTGATAGTGGGAAGCCGGTGGACATAATATACTTGGACTTCCAGAAAGCGTTCGACAAAGTTCCACATGAAAGACTTCTCAGGAAACTACAAAGCCATGGCATAGAGGGGGATATACAAAGGTGGATAGGCAAATGGCTGGAAAACCGAAAGCAGAGAGTGGGCATAAATGGGAAGTTCTCCGACTGGGAGAAAGTGACTAGTGGTGTACCACAGGGCTCGGTACTTGGGCCGATCCTTTTTAATATTTATATCAATGACCTGGAGGAAGGAACAACCAGTGAGATCATCAAGTTTGCAGATGATACAAAACTATGCCGGGCAATCAGATCGCAGGAGGATAGAGAGGAACTCCAGAGCGACTTGTGTCGGTTAGAAACATGGGCGGAGAAATGGCAGATGAAGTTCAATGTGGAGAAATGCAAGGTAATGCATTTAGGAAATAAGAATAAGGAATACGAGTATACAATGTCAGGTGCAACTCTGGGGAAGAGTGAACAAGAAAAGGACCTGGGTGTACTGATAGATAGGACCCTGAAGCCGTCGGCACAATGCGCGGCAGCGGCAAAGAAGGCAAATAGAATGTTGGGCATGATAAAGAAAGGAATCTCGAGTAGATCGGAGAAAGTTATAATGCCGCTTTATAGGGCAATGGTCAGACCACACTTGGAATACTGCGTCCAACATTGGTCTCCCTACCTAAAGAAGGATATAAAACTGCTGGAGAGGGTGCAGAGACGAGCAACAAAACTGGTGAAGGGTATGGAGAAACTGGAATACGAGGATAGACTTATAACACTAGGATTGTTCTCCCTAGAGAAAAGGAGACTGCGTGGGGATATGATCGAGACCTTCAAAATACTGAAAGGAATCGACAAAATAGAGCAGAGAAGATTATTTACATTGTCCAATTTGACACGGACTAGAGGACATGAAATGAAGCTAAGGGGGGACAGGTTCAGGACTAATGTCAGGAAGTTCTGCTTCACTCAGAGAGTGGTCGACGCCTGGAATGCCCTCCCAGAGGAGATTATTGCGGAATCGACCGTCCTAGGCTTCAAGAGCAAACTAGATGCATATCTCCTTAAGAGAGGCATATAAAGATATGATGGACTATAAATTACGCCAGGGTACACCTGGCAGGGCCTCCGCGTGCGCGGATCACCGGACTTGATGGACCAAAGGTCTGATCCGGAGATGGCAGTTCTTATGTTCTTATGTTCTTATGTTATGTTATTGTGTTGCAATTTTTGTACACTTGATGAAAGTTTTAAAATGAATAAAGAATTATAAAAAAAAAAAAACAAAAACCAACAATTCCCCTTAACTGTATCCATGCCATCCTGTTTGTCTTTGGGAAGCAGAGCTGAGCTTGTGATGTCATAATGCCTCCTTCTACCACTAAGAGACAACCTCATCAGTGATGTCACAATGGCTTGATTGTCCTATACTCCCCGCAGCCCTCCATCCCAGCCAGCTGATTAACCATTCCCCTTAACTGTATCCATGACTGTCTGATTCTGGTAGAAATCTCCCTTCTGGGCTGTCTCTCTTAGCTGGTGTTGGGACAGTTTTATCTCTGGCAGTGTCAGAAGGGGTATTTCTACTTGAGACAAGGCAGTTGCCTGTCACAATATATATATTTTAGGATTTGTAGACTATAAGCACCTGTGAATAAATAAATTTACAATGTCAAGGACTATATTTAATGTGGGGATGGGGAGGTATTTTATGTGATTTAATGGGTTTATTCCTGATGAATGGGATGGGTGAGGAGGGGTCCTTTTTATATGCATTTGACAATAATTGTTAGAATGTCAAGTGATTTGTACAAATTATCTGATTGAATATTGTACACTTGTTGCAAGAGTTATAACTGAATAAAGAATTTAAAAAAAAAAAATGTAGAAGGCTTACCTGTAGCGTTATAGAAATAATTAATAGTAGTAGTAATGATATCAGAAGTATCGCTCATTAAAATTTTTTCTTTTTATTAGGATATTTCTTATTTGTTGACCAACATGTTCAAGAACCTATACACTGGGGATGTCATAGGAAAGGATAAAGGAAAAAGTCTATTAACATCCCGTGGAGGAGACAACCTGTATCATGAGAAGTTTTTGGAAGAACTTCAAAAGGTAAGAGAGGTTGATTTAGTGCCTGTCTTATCAAGCTACAATAGAGTATTTTAGTGTGGGCTGGCGAGGTAAATTCTTAGATGCTCATTCAATTCCTATGAGTGTCGGAGCATTTACCTCATTGGCCCATGCTACAATGCTCTACAGTGGCTTGATAAAAGGAGGCCTTAGTTTGTATCTATGGTCCTTAGAAAAACACCACATGGGCTTCAGGGTTTTGTGCACCAAAAATTCTAATGCTCAGTTTGTGGCTTAGTTTTTTTCTTTCCCTCTCTCTGCCTTGTGGTAATACAGCAAATAAAATAAAACCATCACCTTCTTTTCCAGCACTAAATAACTTTTACATTCCCTCTCTCCAGCCGGAGCTATCTCCTTAGGCTCTTCCCCCTAATAAAAACCTTTCTGTATTGAGGTCACCAACCTCTACAGATCCCTGGTCAGCTTCTCTGCAGCAGAAGCTAAAAAACTAGCAAGAAACACCATATGTGGGAGACTAGCCTAGTTGGGCAGGCTAGTCTGGCTTGCTAGAAGCATTTAGCATACAAACATTTTTCACAGAAACCACTTTGCTTTATTGATTTTCCTCACACCAATCAAAGAATATAGCCGTGACTTACCTCAGCCAGCTGCTACAGGCATCAATCTGTTTCCCAAGGCCTGACTCTGCCCATATCTAGGGAAAACTTGAGAGTTCCTCTTTCTCCCTTGAAAACATCTCTAGAATGAACCCAGCCTGGATAGAAATACCTCTGTCCTGTGAATCCTGTCCCTGTGACTCAGCACTGAGCCCCAAAGTTCAGAGTATGGTTGGACATGTAGTCCCTTCTCTTTCTGATTAGCGTCTCCTGCTGCCTAGAGGTATAATATTTTCATTGGGGAGGGAAAACCCCTTAATCTGTTACATGCTTATTCAAGGGGATAGATTCCATACAAACGAAAGGAAGTTCTTCTTCACCCAGAGAGTGGTAGAAAAATGGAACGCTCTTCCAGAGGCTGTTATAGGGGGAAACACCCTCCAGGGATTCAAAACAAAGTTGGACAAGTTCCTGCTGATCTAGAACGTAGGCAGGTAAGGCTAGTCTCAATTAGGGCACTGGTCTTTGACCTAAGGGCCGACGCGAGAGCGGACTGCTGGACACGATGGACCACTGGTCTGACTCAGCAGCGGCAATTCTTATGTTCTAAGGGATACAATATAATATTCACAGTGCAAAAATGTATCAGCGGGAACTATGTTCAGAAAGAAACTTCAAAGGAATCTCAAATTAATATTAAGTAGTGATGTGAATCCTCAGTGTCGGGTAAAGAGCTATGGAAAACCAGTTCCTCCAAATAGGAGAGCCTAGGTTCAATTGCTCAACCTGGCTCTGGGTGCTTTACTGGCAAGAGACTTAGCTCCCATATTCAAGGAATAAGCAGATTTTTTCCCCAGTTTACCTTAATAATGTTTTGTGGTCTTTCCTCCCGAAACCTGTCCAAATCTCAAATCCAGCTACATTAATAGCTTGTACCACATCCCCCAGCAATGAATGCCAGAACTTAATTATGTGCTGATTGAAACAATAGGACTTGTTATATACAGGGACTTTCAGTCCTGCTCTGAATGAAATCACTGTCTCAGTATATTTTCCAATTCCTGTCATAAATTTTGTTTATCTAATTCACATACCAGGTTCGTACTGTGCATTCTCAGCGAATGAGAGATGCTGACATGGCCGAAAGGCACATTATTCAGGCACGAGCTCGAGCAACTGCTGAAGAAGAAAGGGCCACAAAAATGCAATTAGAAGAAACTGGTGAGAGATTTGCTGACCTTAAACTTCCTCCAGGTAAGTTTGCCTGAAAAATCAAAAATCAATACATTCAAGTCGACCTGTTTTCCCTCACTGTATTCCACTTTATCCCATTTTAGCTAAGTCTTTATATATATATATATATATATATATATACAGTGGTACCTCGGTTTACGAGTGCACCGGTTTGTGAGTGTTTTGCAAGACGAGCAAAACATTTGCAAAATCTGTGCCTCGGAAACCGAGTATGGCTCGATTTACGAGCACCCCCCCCCCGCAATCCGGCACCCCCCTCCTGCGATCCGGCACCCCCCCTGCCTCGAACCGGCACCCCCACTGCCACGATCCGACCCCCCCGACACGATTGTGCACCCCCCGACACGATCCGACACCCCCCCGACACAATTGGGCACCCCCCGCCGCTTCTTACCCTCATCTGGGCACTCTTAAAGATCGGCCTACTCGTCTGCTGGGCCTTGAGCATCTGAGCATGCTCAAGGCCTGCGAGTTCACGCTCACATTCAGAACGTGAACTCGCAGGCCTTGAGCATGCTCAGATGCTCAAGGCCCAGCAGACGAGTAGGCCGATCTTCAAGAGTGCCCAGATGAGGGTAAGAAGTGGCGGGGGGGTGCCCAATTGTGTCGGGGGGGATGTCGGATCGTGGCGGGGGGGTGCCCAATCGTGTCGTGGGGGGGTCGGATCATGGCGGAGGAGGGTGCTGGATCGCAGGGGGGGGCCTTCGAGAGGAGCAATGCCGGTTCTCGGGGGGGGGGAGGGGAAACGCATCAAAGCAAGTTTCCATTATTTCCTATGGGGAAACTCGCTTTGATAAATGAGCATTTTGGATTACGAGCATGCTCCTGGAACGGATTATGCTCGTAATCCAAGGTACCACTGTATATATATCCCGCTTACAATTTAAGCGGGTCACAAATTTGAAACACACATAATAAATATAATAAGGATAATATAAGATATGTTTTATATAAAGTACATTATAGAAATATCAAGTGTATTGTTAAAATAATTGTATGAAAATTTATGACACTTGTTATATGAAAAAATCAATAAAAAACTTAAAACAAAAACAAACAAACAAAAAAAACATAACATTTACCACACAAACATGTTAATTTGTTGCTGACATTCTTCTTACCTAAGAGAAATATTGGGCTGCTCATCTCTAGTTAAGGAAACCCTCAGTTTGCCAAAAGGTCAGATATTGAAAAATGCCTGAACAAGTATCGCTGGCTTTTTCAAAGCTGTGGTAGAGGTTTCTACCACGGGCTGGTGAGGTAAATGCTCTGACGCTCATAGAATTCCTATGATCGTCAAAGCATTGTCCTTACTGGCCCACAGTAGAAACCCCTACTGCAGCTTTGTAAAAGGAGTCCTATATTTTTAACAATTTCCTAAATTGAACAGTAGTCTTACACAGTCGCAAATAACCTGGTAAAGCATTTTACAAGATCAAACATGTAACTGAAAATGCAGGCATTCTTGTAGTCACATAATGTACTGGATCCACGTTGCTGTTTTAGACCTCAGTTGTCTCCTCTGTATGTGAGGTGATATTCTAGAGCAGTGGTTCCCAACCCTGTCCTGGAGGACCAGCAGGCCAATCGGGTTTTCAGGCTAGCCCTAATGAATATGCATGGAGCAGATTTGCATGCCTTTCACTTCCATTATATGCAAATCTCTCTCATGCAAATTTGTTAGGGCTAGCCTGAAAACCCGATTGGCCTGCTGGTCCTCCAGGACAGGGTTGGGAACTACTGTTCTAGAGCAATAGGCGTATCATTCTGGACAAGCAGGTTATCTCCCCATGGCCACAAGCCATAGGCAGCAGGATTTTTTTCTGCGACCTCCTACTTCACCGGGGGTCTAATGCCACCTGAAGTTTTTCCTTTCTGTGCGCGAACCTGAAGGAGTGTTTCTGTTCTGCTCTCCCCTTGATTTATTTTATTTGGTATCTTTTTCGATTATATTTTTTAAGTACTCGGAGCTTAACAGTTTCAATATTAGCTCTGCCTCCATAGAAAAGAAGCAGACTGCGGTCTGTAGCTGACAAGCCAATCCTTGGTGGTACCTATTAGCCAGCCTGCACATGTAATTTTGGACTTTGGGGCCATCCCCGCTTTCCCCCTTTACCTACTGCTTAGCAGTGGTTTGAGTGCAGGCTGTAAGGAGGCTTCATTTTTACACCTCCCCCTTTCTGTAGCGCGTCCAGGTGGAGATACAGTCAGACGCCATGTATGGCTGACAGCCTGGAGATCAGCATTGAAGAAGCATTTCACATTATTTCTGTACACAGCATGAGGCTGTGATTTCTTCTCATTCCAGCTACTGTACAGAGCTGAGGCAGGCTGCAGCACAGGTCACACTGAGTAAGGCTGTTAACAGCCTGTGAGGTGAATCGGATTGGGGGGGGGAATCAAAAAATAATTTTAAAGGGTTTCTACATGTTTCCCTGTGTTTCCCCTCCTGAAAAAATACTAAATTTGCTGGGTTTTGACTTTGGGAAGTTAGTAGGCGTGAAAATCTTGCTGGTGGCCATCTTAAATTTTTAGCAATCTTTTTTTTCCAAAAGTTCCCTGCATTTCTAAAACTTAATTATTTGCCTCAAAACTGGTTGAGATGGATGGATTGGAGAGGTGAGAGCAGCCAGCTTAATCTCTCCTGAGCATGCTCAGCTGACAAAAAGGGTGGCTAGCCCACTGGGGCGGCTTTCTCTATTTTCAGGGCCTGGATATGGTGACCATTCCATGCGACAGGACACAGACACCCCACAGCCCAAGCAGCGCAAAGTGGAATCATCACAGGGTGACTCCTTGCTCCCTGGTATGGCTTTCTTTGCAGAATTTATTCATTTATTGTGGAAAGCCTTTCAGGAGAGCTGAGCTCTGCCTGCACAGTCCTGCTACGTGCTGGACTTGTCTAATCAAGGTGTAACCTTTCAAGGCACAACTACTTCATAGACTGCTGCTGCTCAGGCCTTGGGAAACCTGTTTGCAGGGGTTACCAATGATGAGGATAATCTTACTGTTCCCTTATTGTCTATGGATGCGCCTCTTCTGTCTGGAGACCCATGAACGTGTGCTGGCACTTTAGATCCTATTTTGACTTTGGAACCTGGGGATGATCCCACTGTTCTGCATTTATTTAAGTGCTGTCTTACCAGATCTCATTTCGGAGCTCAGTTTATACACACAGCCAGCTCCTTCTGCCTCCTCCTCTCGAGTGGAGTGAGGATTCAGTTATCAGCATTTCCCTGGCATCTGGACATTATTCTCTTGATTGGGAGCAGTGGGATTCTCCTGAAGGGTGTCTCAAAATAGTGAGAGCTATGTCACGGCTGTATCCTATGACACAGGAGTGTCTGCAACTTTTTAGTCAGCCTAAAGTGGATTGCTTGGTTGCACAGGTTTCTAAGCATACTTCAAAGCCGGTGTGGTGCTGAAGAATATGTAGGACCACCAAGTGGATGTAGTTTTCAGGTAACTTTTTTAGGCAGTGGCTTTTTGGGAGTCAAGGCTGCCTCGGTGGCATCCTTTGTCACACGTGCTTGTTTGTTCAGGCTGTGCACTTAGGAGAGTGAGGGAGATGAACCAGCCGCTCAGTTTCTTTTACCCAGTGTAGATTATGCAGATGAAACTCTCTATGACATTATATGTGTTCTGGGTAAAGTGTCAACTTATTCTATTTCTGCTCATAGAGTGCTCTGGATCGGACAATGGGCTGCATTTCTACCTCTAAAGCTACTCTTGCCAGACTTCCTTTTTTGGAGCATTTCTTATTTGATAAAGGCCTGGATGATCTCATGAACTGTGTGGTGGACTGTAGCCCCAAGACTCTGCCTGTTAGTAGACCTAGAGACTCAGGGCACTCTTGTTTTCGTGGTTCCAGGCATTCTCAACAATGTCCCAATTCCACATTGCAGAGATTCTCCCAGGGCTACAGGCAGTGGTTCTCCATAACCAGGCCTAGCCAGGCCTCCACTTTCCGTGCTGTTTCTTCCACCAACAAATTGCAATGACACCAGGCCAAGGGAGGTTCCTCTTCATATAGGGGGCAGTTCCTTGGCGTTTGTGCAGGCCTGGGTTCAGAGTTTGCCCGGCCGTTGGGTTCTGGACTTTATGCGGTCCAGCTACAAGCTGGAATTTGCCAGGCCTCTAATAGATTGATTTGTGGGCTCTCCCGCAGGGCACCCAGAAAAGGCGGTTGCACATCATGCTTTATATTCAGGCCATAGAGCCTGTGTCTCCCAAACTCAGGCTTGGGGAGATACGGAAATATTTCAGAGTTATTTAAAAATAACTTATCTAGTTACATTCCAAAAAGATCTTTGCATTCTGAGAACTTGGCTCTACTGAAGATGACTGTGAATTCAAGGTTAGTTGATACTTTTTGTTGTGCAGGAGTTAAGATTTGGAACTCTCTGGTAGGACAGATACAGAACTATTGTGAGAGGGGTATGTTTAGAAATTACTTAAAACACAGTTATTTGCTGATGCTTTCTTTTAGACATATCTTTTTTTTTTTGGTAAACCTGATGAACCGTTTATGATCCACAGATACGCTATTAATTTGTGTCTACGACATGCTTAAGCTCTGTTTCGATGCAAAGCTATGTTAGAATTTTTTAGCTATGAATTATAAGACTTGTTTCATTTTATTATGTTTTAAAACTATGGCATGTATATCCTGTTAACCATTTAGCTGTAAACGGTATAGAAATTTTTAAAATAAATAAATACTTTATCATGCCAAAGAAAGTCTCTAACAATTGGACTTATTTTCCCAGACCACAGAAGGTTTGTCAGATTTCATGTTCTGGACCATCTTTATCAATTTTCAGCTCTTAGGTCTGGTGATGGCTCCTCGAACCTTCACCACAGAGATGGTTTTGGTAGCAGCTCACCTGCATGAGAAGGGATTGCAAATGCATCGCTCCCTCATTGTTGATATCAACATATTTATCAACGATCTAGAGACAGGAACAACAAGTGAGATAATTAAATTTGCTGATTATACAAAATTGTTCAAAGTAGTTAAATCGCAAGAAGATTGTGAAAAATTGCAAGAGGACCTTGTGATACTGTGGCATCAAAAGAGCAGAAGACGTTTAATGTGAGCAAGTGCAAAGTGATGCATTTTGGGAAAGAGGAACCCGAACTATAGCTACGTGATGCTGGGTTCTATGTTAGGAGTCACTGCCCAGGAAAAGGATCTAGGTGTCATTGTTGAGGATACGTTGGAACCCTCAGCTCAATGTGCGGCGGCGGCTAAGAAAGGAAATAGAATGTTAGGAATTATCAGGAAAGGAATGAAAAACAAAGATGAAAATGTTATAATGCTCTTCTATCGCTCTATGGTACAGCTGCAACTTGAATACAATGTGCAGTTCTGGTCGCTGTATCTCCAAAAAGATACAGGGGAATTAGAAAAGGTACAGAGAAGGGCGACAAAAATGATAAAAAGAATGAGACACCTTCCCTATGAGGAAAGGCTAAAGTGGCTAGGGCTCTTCAGTTTGGAGAAGAGATGGCTCAGGGGTGATATGATAGAGGTCTATAAAATACTGAGTGGAGTAGAAAGGGTAGATGTGAAACGCTTATTCACGCTTTCCAAAAATACTAGGACTAGGGGGTATGCGATAAAGTTAGTAAATAGTAGATTTAAAACAAACCGGAGAAAATATTTCTTCACACAACGTGTAACTAAACTCTGGAATTCGTTGCCGGAGAATGTGGTGAAATCAGTTTGCTTGATGGGGTTTAAAAAACTGCTCTGTTTCCTCTGTATTTCTCAGAGGATCTATTCTAGAATATTCCTTTTAATCAGCTGATTTCACTATAACAAAATGTTTTGTTTTATTTTTTTTTGGGGGGAGGGGTTGTTCCTGGGTAATAAGGGGCTCATAATAATAATTAAAAAAAAGGTTCAAAAAGTGGCCTAAATCGGTACTTGGACGATCAAAAAGCCAGATTGTTCAAGTACCAAGAATCAAAGCTGGTTTTAAATGTATCTAAAACCAGCTTAGGCCTTTATCCTGCCTCTAAACGCCTAGAGTGAAAAGAGGCATTCCATTAGTATTTTTTATTTGTTTGTTTTGTTTACACCGCAGGACCAGAGAGGGCAAAGGGGTGAAGAGGCTATAAAATAAACCCACCAGGATGTTTGGAAAAAAACCACCCAATTGAGCAGAAAAATCAAATCAAAAAATCGATTCAATAGGCTGAATCGAATCGAATCAAAATTTTTTTTTCCTGAATCGGGCAGCAGTAGTGACTATGTAGCTCTCAGTTCATCTCTAGTGGAATTATCTCACATGTGGCACAGTTAGAATTTCATATGGCAGAACACCAATTTCTAAACTCTGTCAGATTTAATCTCCTTTTCATTCTTTTGTTTTGCATTAAAAAAAACAAAACCTTTTTTATTTTGCATGTTACTGGACATTGCAGTTTGGTATTGCATTTACACTTTTTATACTTTTGTATGGTATGGTGTTGGGGTTTTGCCATAACTCTTTACATACTAACGTACCAGCCTGACGTTTGAAAGCACCTTCTTGTTTTGTTATACTACACCTTTGTTAGGATATGTTATTCTTGATTGTTCATTGCTATTCTTTTTCCAAATTCAATAAAAATTATTGAACAAAAATGATTATTTTTTTACTAAATTAAGAGATTCCAAGGTCTGGAACCAGCCCACCTGTAGATTATCTGTTACCTCTCTTTGTTTTCCCAAACATATACATATGTGCTTACAACTGCTATGCCTGACAATTAAATTCAACCACATTTTCTCTCTGTGTGACCAGAAAGTGTTAATGACTCCAGCAGCGCAAATTATAATAAGCAAGAGATAAAGGAAAAAGGAATCATTCCTGGTATACTCATGAGCCTCCTACTTAGGACTCCTTTTACTAAGGTGCCCTAGCGGTTTTAGCGCGGGCTACAATGCCGCGCACGCTAGATGTTAACGCCTCCATAGAGCTTGCGTTAGTATTTTTAGTTTAGCGCAGGGTTTGCATGCGCTAATCTTCAGCGTGCACTAAAAACGCTAGCACACCTTAGTAAAAGGAGCCCTACTCACAGTGAAGACGGATAATAAAACAAAACTCACACATGCATAATAAATTATGAGAGCAATGAAAAAATTTGGTTTAGTAGCTCAAATGCAGACATTTTTTCTTACATATATATCAGGGGAGCTCCATGTCCAGAAATGCATCCCCTGGTCCCTGAAGTGATGATCACTTCTGTTGAGTCTAAGGCAAAGCTCTGCATTCTTGGGTATGGGTTTAGATTAGTATAACACAAAATGGAGTTCATGTCTTTATTTGATTGGTTTAAGTGAGATTCTTTTGGTTTTAACTAAGAATAGCTCTGTGAATCATTTATCTGATCTTTTCTGTTAAACTCTTCTATACAAAGAAACATAAATAATTTTCAATGCACCACATAGACAAAGCAAATTGAAAATAGCAGTTGTAGGTGGTTGATGTCATTATTTTGTTTGTGCGAGTTGGCTTTTGGCTTTTTGCTTTGACTATTTGCTGGTTATTGTTTGTCCTGGATGTGAAAACTTCTAAATAGAAAAAAAAAAAGAAAGAAAATAACAATTGTAAATTCTATTCCTTATAAATCTTGTTCGTTTAATACACATCTATGGAACTGATGTCCCTTAAAGTTTGTAAAAAAAAAAAAAATCTCTAAACCAAAATTTGTATAACTATTTATAAAAAAAAAAAAAAAGAATTATTATGGTTTTTAGTTTAAAACACAACTTGAGTAAATAACAAAAATCCTCTTTCATAAGAACATAAAAATTGCTGCTGCTGGGTCAGACCCATCGTCCATCGTGCCCAGCAGTCCGCTCATACGGTGGCCCCCAGGTCAAAGACCAGTGCCCTAACCGAGATCAACCCTACCTGCGTTCATTCTGGTTCAGCAGGAACTTATCCAACCTTGTCTTGAATTCCTGGAGGGTGTTTTCCCTTATAACAGACTCCGGCAGAGCATTCCAGCTCTCTACCACTCTCTGGGTGAAGAAGAACTTCCTTACGTTTGTACGGAATCTATCCCCTTTTAACTTTAGAGGCTAGCTTTGGCGTGGCAGGGAGGGAGGGGAAGCGATCGCCTGTCCCGTTGTCCCTGCGCACAGCTTCGGGACGCTGTCCCTGTAAATGTGACATTTCGGCGTCCCGAAGCTGTGTGTGGGGACAACGGGACAGGGGATTCAAAAACGGGACGGTCCCATTCAAAACGGGACGTATAGTCACCTTAGTCATGAGTAGCAGCAATAGTGGTGGAGGTGGCAGTGGAAAGGAGGTGAGGAAGGGGCATGGGGAGATTTAGCCTCCTCAAGCCTTATATAGCAGGTGCTGGTGGTCCTGTGCACCCTCAGCTGAGCCCTCTTGGAAGCTTTTCAGCTTGTAAACACAGCTCTGATATGAACTTTTCCAGATTATGCCACTCAATTGTAAAACATGTTCCAGTGTAATAGATGAGACATTCTAAACAGTAGGGTTATTTCCCTTTAGTCATATGGTTCCAGAAGAATTCCACTCTGGATCTTTTACTCTACCTCTATAGTACTTCACTGATCAGTTTAGCCCTCTACAGTTTTTTTTCCTTCAGCAAGCACAGATGTAGTTGTGTGTGTTCTGCTCTCCCAATTTTATTGTTTTAATGCGATGTAATTTCATCCCCTTTCCGGGTAATTTAGTGCTTGAAGCGATTTTAAAGCTGTGCCTGCTTGAGAATTTACAGATTTCGGTCTGTAGCTGACAGGCAGATCCCTTTGTAGGTACTTGTTGACCAGCCTGCATAGTTTTCTCTGGAGCTCAGGGCCATCCCTGAAGTGGTCTCACCTTCTGTTAATCAGGGGTTGAGCGCAGGTTGTTAGGCTTGCAGGGCTTACAGGCTGTGTTGTTGTACCTCCGCTTGTTCTGGTGCACATTCGATGGTCCGCGAGGATGGAGGTATAGTCAGACATTGGAATCTGACTGGCAACCCAAATGTCAGCTTTGTAGGAACATTCCCAGCTTTGTGGCAGTGATTATTCTCTTCCAGCTACTATGTGGGAGCTGAATGCAGGCTTCCAGCACTTCTAACTGATCCTGTCAAGTTACAGGAAGTACACAAGCTGACATCGGGGGAGGTGTGAAAAGTGGGGTTTTGAGTGTTTCTGATTATTCCCTATGTTCCCTCTCCTGAGAAATCCTAAAATTGTCATTTTTAAAGTTTGGGAAATGTGAAAAATATAACAATTTTGGTGTGAATTTTGTGATGGCGGCCATCTTGGTTTTTTAGCAATTTTATTTATAAGTTCCCTGCTTCTTCAAATCTTCAAAATTTGCCTGGAGACTTGCTGGGATGGAGTCCTTGGGCTCGCCTCATGTGTATTCTTGCCAGGTTTGCGCAATTTTGGCACTTTTATAGCATTTTTTGCCACATGTTGTGTGGCGTAGCTGGGGGAGGGGCCACAGCATCCAGTTTCATCTTTTCCCTGCTGAAGCAGGTGACCAAATGCTCAGCTAGTCTTCATGGTTTTCGGGGCTTGGCACAGCTGGTAATCCCATCCACCATGCTGCAGATCTTGCACATCCTCAGAAAGTTCAGTTTCACCACATTTATGTGAGCTATGCCCCAGGATATGCTCTGGATTTCAGATCACTGTGTTTTTCCCCCTGCGCGGTCCCAATCCATCTACATGGTGTCTCTCAGGGGCGTTACTCTTTTCGACATGTCCTAGACTCACCATAATGCTTGCGCTGCTTGACCCTGATCTGGGGGATCCAGGTGCAGATGATTTACTTGTTGACCTCTTATTTACAGGTGTAGCGTTTCCCGAGATGGGAAATCAGGGACTGTGTGCTGGATCTGTGGATCCTTCTGGGGTTTTGGGAGCCTGGAAATGCTCACACAAGCCTGTGCCTATTTGAATTTGCGGCTTTGCCAGCCCTTTATGGGAGAACTTTTTGTTCTCTCTGTCGGCTCCGGCCACTTCTTTCTCCTGACTTTGTAATATATACTTGCTACTTTCCCCTGGTACCCTGATATATTTATTCTAGTCCTGGAGCAGTTTAATTCTCCTGAGAGTGCTCCTGAGAGTGCTCTGCTGGGACATGCAGCTCCTGATTGGTAAGGCCCGACTTTAGTACAGGAAGAGGCAGTCAGAGCATACAGTGAGTGATTTCCTTCACTCGCTGGCGCTCCAGATGCCCTCTCCTGTCTCCCCTGCCTGGTCATTCATGGTTGGAAATGCGAATTACCGGGACCGTGAACCGCCAACTGCGAATGATCGGGGGAGCACTATATTTGGCACTCCTCTGTACTTGAGTACTAACTGTAGAGGGCGCTAAACTGATCAGTGAAGTACTATAGAGGCAAAGTGAAAGAGCCAGAGTGGATTCCTTCTGTAACCATGCGTCTAAAGGGAAATAACCCTACTGTCTAGAATGTCTCATCTATCTACTGGAAAAGAGCTTACCAGGGTAAGTACATAATCTCTTTATATTCTGCTCTCCTCAGAGGACAGCTATTATGGGTTGTCCATTTTGCTTTATGTAGGCAAAAAATGTCAACAAGTGTTAAGAACCTAAAGTTGAATGTTTTTTTTTATTTTTTCTTAACCACAATAATTTTAATAAGATGACACTTAGAATCTGTACTCTTTTAACTTGTGTTTTTTTATATTCAAGTTGACTCTTACTTCAGATGGTGTGTGAATAATGATCTTCTGAAGAAACATAATTTAATCTGTCCTGAGGATTACATCTCTGACCCTGTGCCTCTTACCAGAGCCCCAAAAGGTATAATTTCTTTATCCCCTTCTAATGGTTAGAATAGTATTACATTTCTTTTAAGATATAACACTTATTTGAGGCAATGAATCATTGGACATGATACATTTGATAGGGCAATAATGGTTCTTGAAGGCCCCAGCCCAGTCGAGTTTTCAAGTGGGATATACTGGGAGGGGCCTAAGATTCTGGTTCAGAAACCAGAGACCCCTCCTATGGGAATGACCTTAGATGCTTGGGCCAATCAGTGCCTTAGGCATCTCCCAGTGCGCACCGGAAAGGGGATGGCATGCCATTTTGAAGAGGCTGGCCTGCCAGCAGGAGGAAGTGGGCATCCCTTTTGCCGTCATCCAAATAAGGTATGTGGGGTTGGTTCAGGTTATGGGATGTGGTGAGTCTGGTTATGCCGAGGCAGGAGGAAGTGGGCATCCCTCTTGCAGATTTTCAAAGTAGGGTTGGGGAGATTCAGGTCAGGTCATTGGATGTGGGGGGGGGGTGGTTATGCCAAGGCAGGAGGGAGTGGGCATCTCTCCTGCTGTTATCTCAATAAGGTTTGGGGTGGCAGGTTGTGTCATGGGATATGGGATATTGGGAAGGGTCTGGTTATGCTGAGGCAAGAGGATGTGGGCATCCCTCCTGCTGTCATCTGAATTAAGGTACGGGGGGCTCATGTCAGATTGTGGGGTGTGGGGAGATCCGGTTATGCTGAGGTAAGAGGGAATAGGCTTCCTTCCTGCTGATTTAAGTTTGGGGGCAGTCTTCGTGCTCCTATTGGGAGGAGGGTTTGGGGGAAATCCCCCCAGTACACTGAAAACTCCCATTGTCCTTTCCGTTTTTGCTCTTTGGGAGTTTTTCACACACTCACCAATGGGAGCACGAGGACTTGTAAGTTTAGTGGGGGGTTCTCCCCCCACCTTCCCTCACAGCACAAACAGGAAGGCCTGAAAGGCGGTGCACATCTGTCTTGCACGCCAATGTCACTGCAAGATTATCAGCGCGCCAGTGTCCGGCGCGCTTTTGAAGGGTCACTGTGAGCACAGTAGCAAGGTGAACGATAAGGCAATATAAGTATAGCAGCTAGAGATACAATACATTCATTGCACAGGGCAAATACATTCAGTACATACATAGTGGAAGGATAGTAAAAAAATGAATTCACATATAGCAGATAGGCAGAACAACCGATTGAAAGATGAATGGTAACAGTGAGATAATTCCTATGTACTGCATGTAGGACTGAATACATGTTAAGGGGGGATGAGCACACCCTTGAAAACCATTTCCCGTAAAGACCGAAGCAAAGAATTCATTCAGTCACTCCGCTGTGGCCTTATCCTCCCTGAGCGCCCCTTTTGCTCCTTGATCATCCAAAAGTCCCTCACAGGTTTTCTGCATCTGATGTACCTAAAAAAATAGTTATGAGTTTTTGCCTCTTTTACAAGTTTCTTTTCATATTCTTTCTTAGATTTCTTTATCAATGCTTTGTTGTATATTCTGCCTGTAATGAACTAAGCTTATTTTTTCATCTCATCAACTTTCTAAAATCTCTACAAAATGCTTTGCTTACAGTTGATCATTTAAATACCTTAATACAGTGGTCTGTATCATGTGAACCCTGAAGTCCTCAATTGCAGCCCTCAAACAGTAGGCTGAAATGCTCTTCAAATCTTGTAAATGTGTTAATTTCAATCTTGCTCACTTGATATTGTAAATGGAAACAATCTTTTAAGTATGTTACTCAGATGTCTCATTTATGGAATTTGAAAAATAGCTGGAAAGCGATGACCACAAATGCTCGCAGTCTAAGCAACAAAGTTCATGATCTGCAAGCCCTGATATTAGAGGCAGATCTAGATATTGTTGCTATCACAGAGACATGGTTCAGTGAATCACATGGATGGGATGCAAACATACCGGGATATAATCTTTTTAGGAAGGACAGAGATGGTCATAAAGGTGGAGGAGTAGCTCTCTATGTAAAGATCAATATCCAAGCGACCGAAATGCAAGGGACCTGGGGAGAGGAAGAAGCGATATGGATTGCTCTGAAAAGAGAAGATGGAACTTCTATCTACGTGGGTGTAGTCTACAGACCTCCGACTCAATCGCAGCAAATTGATAAGGATCTGATTGTGGATATCCAAAAGTTTGGAAGGAAAGAGGAGGTTCTGCTGTTGGGAGATTTCAACCTGCCGGATGCGGACTGGAATGTTCCGTCTGCGGAATCGGAAAGAAGTAGGGAGATTGTGGATGCCTTTCAAGAGGCTCTGCTCAGACAAATGGTGACGGAACCCACAAGGGAAAAAGCGATATTGGATCTGGTCCTCACAAATGGAGAGAGTATCTCTAATGTTCGAGTGGGTGCTCACCTGGGTAGTAGCGATCATCAAACGGTTTGGTTTGATATAACGGCTAAAGTGGAGAGCGGCCGCACGATACTTAAAGTCCTAGATTTCAAAAGTACGGACTTTAATGCAATGGGAAAGTACCTGAAGAAAGAGCTGTTAGGATGGGAGGACATAAGAGAAGTGGAAAGACAGTGGTCTAAGCTGAAAGGAGCGATAAAAATGGCTACGGACCTTTATGTGAAGAAAATCAATAAAAACAAAAGAAAAAGGAAGCCAATATGGTTCTCCAACCTAGTGGCTGAGAAAATAAAGGCGAAAGAGTTGGCGTTCATGAAATATAAAAAAACCCAAGAAGAGGAGAGCAGAAAGGACTACAGAGTGAAACTGAAAGAAGCCAAGAGAGAGATACGTTTGGCGAAGGCACAGGCGGAAGAACAAATGGCTAAAAATGTAAAAAAGGGAGATAAAAATTTTTTCAGATATATTAGTGAAAGGAGGAAGATAAAAAATGGAATTGCTAGGCTAAAAGATGCTGGGAACAAATATGTGGAGAGTGATGAGGAGAAAGCAAATGTGCTAAACAAATACTTCTGTTCTGTGTTCACAGAAGAAAATCCTGGAGAAGGACCGAGATTGTCCGGCAAAGTTACACGAGAAAATGGAGTAGATTCTGCGCCGTTCACGGAGGAGGGTGTTTATGAGCAACTTGAAAAACTGAAGGTGGACAAAGCGATGGGACCAGATGGGATCCATCCCAGGATACTAAGGGAACTCAGAGAGGTTCTGGCGAGTCCTATTAAAGACTTGTTCAACAAATCTCTGGAGACGGGAGTGATTCCTGGGGATTGGAGGAGAGCGGATGTGGTCCCTATTCATAAAAGTGGTCACAGGGATGAAGCAGGAAACTACAGGCCGGTGAGCCTCACTTCAGTTGTTGGAAAAATAATGGAAGTGTTGCTGAAAGAAAGGATAGTGTATTTCCTTGAATCTAATGGGTTACAGGATCCGAGGCAACATGGCTTTACAAAAGGTAAATCGTGCCAAACGAACCTGATTGAATTTTTTGATTGGGTAACCAGAGAGCTGGATCGAGGACATATGCTAGATGTAATTTATTTGGATTTCAGCAAAGCCTTTGATACAGTTCCTCATAGGAGGCTGTTGAACAAACTTGAAGGGCTGAAGTTAGGACCCAAAGTGGTGAACTGGGTCAGAAACTGGCTGTCGGACAGACGCCAGAGGGTGGTGGTTAATGGAAGTCGCTCGAAGGAAGGAAAGGTGACTAGTGGAGTCCCTCAGGGTTCGGTGCTGGGGCCAATCCTGTTCAATATGTATGTAAGTGACATTGCTGAAGGGTTAGAAGGAAAAGTGTGCCTTTTTGCAGATGATACCAAGATTTGTAACAGAGTAGACACCGAAGAGGGAGTGGAAAATATGAAAAAGGATCTGCAAAAGTTAGAGGAATGGTCTAATGCCTGGCAACTAAAATTCAATGCAAAGAAATGCAGAGTAATGCATTTGGGGATTAATAATAGGAAGGAACCGTATATGCTGGGAGGAGAGAAGCTGATATGCACGGACGGGGAGAGGGACCTTGGGGTGATAGTGTCCGAAGATCTAAAGGCGAAAAAAACAGTGTGACAAGGCAGTGGCTGCTGCCAGAAGGATTCTGGGCTGTATAAAGAGAGGCGTAGTCAGTAGAAGAAAGAAGGTGTTGATGCCCCTGTACAGGTCATTGGTGAGGCCCCACTTGGAGTATTGTGTTCAGTTTTGGAGACCGTATCTGGCGAAAGACGTAAGAAGACTTGAGGCGGTCCAGAGGAGGGCGACGAAAATGATAGGAGGCTTGCACCAGAAGACATATGAGGAGAGACTGGAAGCCCTGAATATGTATACCCTAGAGGAAAGGAGAGACAGGGGAGATATGATTCAGACGTTCAAATACTTAAAGGGTATTAACGTAGAACAAAATCTTTTCCAGAGAAAGGAAAATGGTAAAACCAGAGGACATAATTTGAGGTTGAGGGGTGGTAGATTCAGGGGCAATGTTAGGAAATTCTACTTTACGGAGAGGGTGGTGGATGCCTGGAATGCGCTCCCGAGAGAGGTGGTGGAGAGTAAAACTGTGACTGAGTTCAAAGAAGCGTGGGATGAACACAGAAGATTTAGAATCAGAAAATAATATTAAAGATTGAACTAGGCCAGTTACTGGGCAGACTTGTACGGTCTGTGTCTGTGTATGGCCGTTTGGAGGAGGATGGGCAGGGGAGGGCTTCAATGGCTGGGAGGGTGTAGATGGGCTGGAGTAAGTCTTAACAGAGATTTCGGCAGTTGGAACCCAAGCACAGTACCGGGTAAAGCTTTGGATTCTCGCCCAGAAATAGCTAAGAAGGAAAAAAAAAAAAAAAAAAAAAAATTTTTAAATTGAATCAGGTTGGGCAGACTGGATGGACCATTCGGGTCTTTATCTGCCGTCATCTACTATGTTACTATGTTACTATGTTAACAATCCAGAATAAAGTGAGTTTAAAAAATATATCCTTGAAGTGTTATAGAATCAATATTAATATTAATTTTTAATGATTAATACTCAATCTGAACTAGAGCTGCTTGATTCACCGATTCACTTTGGGTGAATCGATTCATTTTCCCCAAAAAAACTGGACTCACCGATTCATCAGCAATGGTATGGGATTAATAATAGGAAGGAACCGTATATGCTGGGAGGAGAGAAGCTGATATGCATGGACGGGGAGAGGGACCTTGGGGTGATAGTGTCCGAAGATCTAAAGGTGAAAAAACAGTGTGACAAGGCAGTGGCTGTTGCCATAAGGATGCTGGGCTGTATAAAGAGAGGCGTAGTCAGTAGAAGGAAGAAGGTGCTGATGCCCCTGTACAGGTCATAGGTAAGGCCCCACTTGGAGTATTATGTTCAATTTTGGAGATCGTATCTGGCGAAGGACGTAAGAAGACTTGAGGCGGTCCGGAGGAGAGCGACGAAAATGATAGGAGGCTTGCGCCAGAAGACGTATGAGGAGAGACTGGAAGCCCTGAATATGTATACCCTAGAGGAAAGGAAAGACAGGGGAGATATGATTCAGACGTTCAAATACTTGAAGGGTATTAACGTAGAACAAAATCTTTTTCAGAGAAAGGAAAATGGTAAAACCAGAGGACATAATTTGAGGTTGAGGGGTGGTAGATTCAAAGGCAATGTTAGGAAATTCTACTTTACGGAGAGGGTGGTGGATGCCTGGAATGCGCTCCCGAGAGAGGTAGTGGAGAGTAAAACTGTGACTGAGTTCAAAGAAGCGTGGGATGAACACAAAGGATCTAGAATCAGAAAATAAGATTAAATATTGAACTAGGCCAGTACTGGGCAGACTTGCACGGTCTGAGTTTGTATATGGCTGTTTGGTGGAGGATGGGCTGGGGAGGGCTTCAATGGCTGGGAGGGTGTAGATGGGCTGGAGTAAGTCTTAACAGAGATTTCGGCAGTTGGAACCCAAGCACAGTACTGGGTAAAGCTAAGAAGAAAAAATAAAAAAAATTAAATTGAATCAGGTTGGGCAGACTGGATGGACCATTCGGGTCTTTATCTGCCATCATCTACTATATTACTATGTATGTTACTATGTATGAAGTTCTTTCTTAGCCCCCTTGCCACCGATGTACTCTGCACTAGAGAATGACACGGGGAAAAATCTGTCCCCGTCACCGCCCCGTCCCCGGCCCACCATCCTCTGTACCACCCCGTCACCACAGTTCCCTTCACCGCCCCGTCACCATCACCGCCATCCCTTTCACCGCCCCGTCACCGCCACTGCCATCCCATTCACTGCCCCGTCACCGTCCCCGCAGCATCCATATAAGCCTTAGTACTGTAATATTTAGCTTATTCCTTTCTTATAAATCAAAGTTCCTGCTGCTGAACTAGAGAAAGAGATGTTCAGCTGGCAGGACTTTGTTTATAAATTTTTATCAACACAACTAATATACTACTTTATCCTAATGCAAAAAATAAATAAATAAATAGAATTTTTTTTTTTCTACCTTTGTTGTCTGGTTTCTGCTTTCCACTTTCCACATCTTCTCATTCAATTCTTTCCATCCACTGTATGTCTTCTCTCTGCGTCTTCCATTTGCTGTTACTGTGCCTCTCCCTTCACCCCCCCCAATTGGTCTAGCACCCATCTTCTTCCCTCCGCTCCCCCATAGTCTGGCATCTGTCTTCTTCCCTTCCAGCATCTTCTCCCCACTCTGTCTTCCACATTTCCCTTCAGGGTCTGTTCCTCTCCACCCTCCTTCAATGTCTGTTCTATTCCTTTCCACCACCACCCTTCCCTCCCTCCTTTACCATCTGTTCCTTTCTACCACCCTTCAGCTCTTTTTGCATGGCCTATCTACCTTCCTCCCTCTTATTTTCGTGGCACGTTACAATGTAATTTGTGCAAGCCACTGGAGCCTGCGAGCTCGGTCCCTGTCCCATCCCCACAAACCATCTCGCTTCTGTGCCCCTATATTCCCCATTTCTAATATCTCCCCTATGTATCTGCCATTGCCCCCCCCTGTGTCCATATACCATCCCCATGGCATGTCCCCTTTATGTCTCTGTCCCTATGCCCCCATGCACATAATTTCCCCTCTTTCTGTTACCTTCCTGTGTCCAGATTTCCCCTATCTTCCTCTTCCATACCAGTGTGTCTCTTCTTTTCAACCCCATCTAGGTTCTTTCGCTCTTTCTCCCCTCCCCCCCTGCTTCCAGCATCTGGCTCACCTGCCTGTCCTCCCCTTTCTTTCCTGCTGTGGGTTTTTCTTTCCCTCTTCATCCCCTTGGCCCAGAATCCTTTTCCCTTTCACTTTCACTCCCTGCTTCCAGTGTGAGCCGGGATCATGCGCGGTCCCTGCCCACCCACCCGATCGATCGTAGCGTTTAGCCAGCTCCCTCCCTTCACCTCACCTTAGTTTGCAGGCTTTCTTTTTCGGCGACCCACACGCTTTCAAAGAGCCACGCATGCGCAGCTGCTCAGTGTTCAATCTTCTGCTCTGCTGCAACTTCCTGTTTCCGGTTGCATCAGAGCAGAAGATTGAACACTGAGCAGCTGCACATGCGGGTCGCCGAAAAAGATAGCCTGCAAACTAAGGTGAGGTGAAGGGAGGGAGCTGGCTAAACGCTACGATCGATCGGGCGGGCAGGGCCTGCGGGGACCGTGCGATCCTTGATGCCTCACTGTGGAGACAAGACCATTCACCGCTCCACGGGGCGGTGAATGGCCTTGTCCCCGTCCCCACAGCGACTGCTATTTTTCTTTCCCCGTTTCGACGGGTTACCTGCGGCTAAACGCGGCTAGCCACGGGTAACCGCCACCGTGTCATTCTCTACTCTGCACAAGCCCACTCAGGGTTTCTCTCTGCCGGAGTTCTTCTTTCTAATGTAATTTCCTGTTTTGCGAGTCAGTTATGGCTTTCCCGACTGCTCCACCTACCTCCTCCCCAGCTGCTATAATTTTAAATTTTGGGGCAGCCGGCAGTGGCAACAAGGTCATCCTGCTGTCGTCTGCTGCCCGAAGATTTAAAATTACAGTGATCGGGGAGGTGGTAGGTGGGAGTTAGAGAGAGAGGTCAAGCCACAAGATCTTGCTGAGGGGGCACTGGAGTTAAGGTTGGGAAAGGAGGGAAAAACATGCTGCATGGCTGGGGCTTTGGGAAGGCAGGGAAGGACAGATGCTGCAAGGGCAGGGAGGGGTGTTGGGAAGGCAAGGGAAAGACAGTTGCTACATGGGCTGGGGTGTTTGGAAGTCAGGGAAGGACAGTTGCTGCACAGGCTGGGAGGTTGGGAAGGCAGGGAAGGACAGATGCATGATATAGATGCATGATAGGGAAGGACAGTTGCTGCATGGGCTGGGAGTTGGGAAGGGAGGGAAAGAGAGATTCATGGGTGGGGTGGTGGGAAGGGAGGGTAAGAGATACTGCCAATAGGACATACCAACATATTATAGCCATATTTCTTTATAATGATTTTATTCCTGTACATCGCTTAGAAGTCTGAGCGATTATATCAAATTTTATTTTTTCCAATTCTTTATTCATTTTTTCATCTTGCAACAAGCACCCCATATTATATCATTAAAATTTTTGAAACTTGAAGAGAAAGGGAGTATGGTTGGACATAGGTGCATGGAGTAGGAGGGAAAGAGAGATGATGTACATGGGGAAAGGAAGAAAGAGAGAGAATTGTTGGGCATGAAAGGGGTAGAGAGGAGGGAGGGAGAAATATTGGATGTTGTGGAGAGAGAAGGGTGGGATAGATGGAAAGTAATGCAAAAGGGAGGAATGTTGGACATGGTGGTGGAGGGAAGGGAGGAAGAGAGTAAGACATTGGAGTGGAAACATATGTATACGTCCAGAGATTTGAAATTTAAATCTTGATATGTACTTTCTAAATAAGAACTGGAAAATGTCATTCATTTAATCCATGCTTCTAACTAATTTTAAAGCTATGTTATAGATTGGATGTTCCTATCTTTGACACGATATTGCCTTGGTTAAATAAAATGTGTCATTGAAAATGAATCGAATCAAAAAATTGATTCAACAGATCAAATTGAAAATTTTTTCTCTGAATCGGGCAGCACTAGTCAAGGTCAAGGTCAAGGTCAAGGTCAAGGCAGTTTACAAAATAAGCTTGCAATTTTATGATGGCCCTCAGAGCTTTCTCTTATTCATGCTGCGGCCCTTTACATTACAAAGATTGGAGACCACTGCTTTAATATGTAGTTGTAAACTGAAATGTTACATTTTCTTATACATTTATATTACATATGCTATATAAAACTGCTTTTGTGTTCTTTTTTTTTCTTTCTTTTTTAATAATTACAGAAACACCAAATGTAGGACACTTGAAGGAGACCGTTTGTTTTAAACAGCATATATCTAGAAGCCCAGTAGATGATGGATACACAAAACTTCCAACCCCCACACTAACTATGGAATCGAAGCCAACAACATCTGACTCTAACTTAACCCTCTCTTCAGTGTCTCGTTCCAAGATCCAGCTGATAAATTATCCAGTAAGGTAGTGGAGTTTGGCAGTGTTTTGAATTTGAAGGTTGCCACCAACATATGTTACGTTGTAATCAGATTCTTCATAGTGCAACAGTTCACTTTATGATAATTATTTTTACAGAATTAATTATTACCCATTAAAAATGCAATGGGGGATATTTGCTTTATCTCTTCCAACTCTCCTTTTTGCTCCGATATCTTCCCCGACCCCTTAGCCTGACCCCATCACTCTCCCATAAAAACAAAGAATACTCATACTGGGTCAGACCGATGGCCCATCTAGCCCAGTACCCTGTTTCCAACAGTGGCCAATCTAACTCACAAGTACCTGGCAGAAACCCAAATAGTAGCAACATTCCATGCTACCTATCCCATGGCAAGCAGTGTCTTCTCCCCATATCTAAATAGCAGACTACTGTATGGATGTTTCTTTCAGGAGCTTCTCTAAGCCTTTTTTAAACCCAGCTATGCTAACTGCTATTTCAACATCCTCTGGCAATGAGTTCCAGAGCTAACTATTCATTGAGTGAAAAAATATTTTCTTCCTGTTTGTTTTAAAGGTATTTTCATGTAATTTCATTGAGTGTCTCCTAGTCTTTCTAATTTTTGAAAAAGTGAAAAATCAATTCACTTATACCTGTTCTATACCACTCAGGATTTTGTCGATCTATCTCCCCTCAGCCATCTCTTTTTCAAATTGAAGAACCCTAGCCTCTTTAGCCTTTCCTCATATGAGAGGAGATCATCCATTATATCATTTTGGTCGCTATTCTTTGAATCTCTTCTAATACAGTGACCAGAATTGAAAGTAATACTCAAGGTGAGTTTGCATCATGGAGCAATATAGAGGCATTATAATATTCTTGGTCTTATTTATCATCCCTTTCCTAATAATTCCTAGCATCTCGTTTGATTTATTGACTGCCACTGTACACTAGACAGTAGATTTTATTGTTTTGAAACATAGAAACATGATGGCAGATGGCCCATATTGTATTGAATAGGATATCTTTTGTTCCCAAAATTCACAAGACTCTAATCAATCCACCAGGCCGCCCCATAGTTAACACCCGCCAATCCATTCTTGAACCCCTTTCAAAATTCGTTGATTATTTTTTGAGGGATGAGGTCCCCAAGATTGCCTCTTACATTAAGGACTCGTCTCATTTTTTGAGGAAGGTGGAAGGCATGGAAATTGATATGCATAGTAAATGGATGGTGACATTAGATGTCACATCCTTATATACGCAAATTCCACAAAATGAGGCGTGTATTATAGTGGATCAAATACTCCAACATAGACAGGACCCCCAACGTATTACGACAACTTTTTTGAACCAACTTACCCATTGGGTAATCCATGACAACTATTTTAAATATCAGGATCAATTTTACCAGCAGATCCAGGGGGTGGCCATGGGAGCCACTATGGCTCCCTCAGTGGCATCCCTCTACATGTCTAATTTTGAGGACAAATTTGTGTATGGGTCCCCTTGGTTTAATCAGGTTCTATATTGGGGCCGGTTCCTTGATGACATATTTTTCCTTTGGCAGGGCACCAGAGAGTACTTGGATGAGTTTATTGACCACCTGAACTCTGTTGATATTAATATCAAATTCACCATGACATGTCATAGTACCTATATAGAATTTTTGGACATTGCTATTTTGGTAAGGGAGGGCCGTATGAATACTTCTTTATATAGGAAACCTATTACTAGGAACATGGTCCTCCATTTTGATAGCTTTCACCCTTACAAATTACGTTTCAACTTGCCTATAGCCCAATTCCTCCGTATTCGCCGGATTTGCTCCTCTATGAGTGAGTTTAAACAACAAGCGAGAGCCCTCTCTGAGCGCTTTAGACAGAGGGGCTATCCGGATAAAGCTATTAGACAGGCATATTTGCGAGCTAAATTCGCCCAACGTGACCTCTTGCTTCAGGGGGCTAGTCCTTCTGATACTATAGATGAGATTTTGACTTGCGTGCTTCCTTTTTCTAGGGCAGCCAGTAAAGTGGTGGGCTTGATGAAACGGCATTGGCACATAGCACAGACCCACAGCATATTTCAATCTTTCCCTAGGATAGCATATTCTAGGGGGGTCACGTTGGGACAGAAATGTAATTCCCAAAAATATGGGGGGATTCGTGAGAGAGTAAGGGGGAGTCACACCAAATGTGGCAGATGCCAATGGTGTGCCTATACCATTGAGGGGGATTCATGGGAGGTCCCCGGGAGAAATGTGATTTTATACTCCGAGATAGACACTGATTGTACTTCCCAGGATGTGATTTACATGATCATCTGCCCCTGTGATTTGATATACATGGGGCGTACATCAAGAGCAGTTCGTGTAAGGCTCAATGAGCATAAATCACGTATTGTGAATGGGGTCCGACAAGCCCCCCTGGTAGACCATTGGATCACTTATAAACATAGGATCGACGAGCTGAGATGGCGTGTCATTAAAAGAGTTATTGGGAGGGACGGTGGGAAAGATCATAATAAACTTAATGAGAATGAGCAGAGGTTTATCTTTTCATTAGATACTATAGCACCTTCTGGCTTGAATGCTGAGATAGAGTGGATGTCTCTGGTAGGTTAGTGTTCCAAACAATCAGGCCCTGGGGGGAGGTGCAGGGATTATGAATGACTGTAGTTTTTTCTATATATAACCCGAGGCTAGACGCCGCGGCCATCTTACTCTGAGCAATACTATGAGTCGGATGACTAGCTCGTACTCGGTAAGCACACATTTTTTCTAGTAATAAATGATATTGAAGGTGTAGGTTTTGAGGGACAGTTACATAAAACTTATGGATAACTGTTTGTCTTTTTAGATTTGTATTTAGGGAGACCCTTGATACAGCGCCATTTGGCGCGAAACATGTCGGGTTAGACTCCCAGACGTTGGCTGATAAGAGCTAAGTATTTACACCACTCTTTATATTAAGAAAAACATTTTTAAGTATTCAAGTATATATGGAGGATTTTTCACGATTCTATAAAAATCAAAAATATATGAGCAGCCGATGATGAAGTGCCACATAAATCTCCACGCAGTCACAAGATAGCACAGCGGTGGAGTGGTGGGGCTGAGGCATACTCATGAAAAATTGAAAGCATTGTTATTGAAATTGTTATGCACTAGTCCAGTTTTTTGATATTTTCATCCATATTGTATTGAAACATAGAAACATGAAGGCCAAATGGCCCATTCAGTCTGCCCGTTCGCAGCATCTACTATCTCCTATGCTCCCTAAGAGATCCCACTTACCTGTCCCACACTTTATGAATTCAGACACAGTCTTTGTCTCCACCACCTATACAGGGAGATTTTCTGTAAAAAAAAAAAAGTATTTCCTTAGATTATTCCTGAGCCCATCCCTCTTCATCCTATGCCCTCTCATTCCGGATCTTCTTTTCAAATGAAAGAGACTCGCCTCATGTGCATTTATGCCACATAGGTGTTTAAATGTCTCTATTTTTATCTCCCATCTCCCACCTTTCCTCCAAAATATACATATTAAAGTCTTTATATCTGTCCCCATATGCCTTATGACGAAGACCACCAACCATTTTACTAGCCTTCCTCTGGACCATCAACTTTCTGTTTATATCTTTTTGAAGGTGTGGTCTCCAAAATTGTACACAATATTCTAAATGAGGTCTCACCAGAGTCTTATACAGGGGCATCAATACCTCCTTTTTCCTATTGGCCATACCTCTCCCTATACATCCTAGCATCCTTCTAGCTTTCGCTGTCACCTTTTCTACTTGTTTGGTCACCTTAAGATCATCACAAACAATCACACCCAAGTCCTGCTGCTCTTTCTTTCACAAAAGTTCTTCACCCCTAAACTACACCCTATTGATCCCAGTAGCCAAAATGAGATTCAGTCCATTAATCAAAAGTTGAATAAAGTTCATGACTGGTTGAATATTAATAAGCTTTCTTTAAATATTTCAAAAACTAATACTCTACTCTTCTCGAGAAAAGAGGGGGCACAATTAATCTCTCCAGTCACCATAGAAAATACTCCACTTGTACCAATCGTGACTACTAAAATCTTAGGTGTCCTTATAGACAACAAGTTAACTTTTCGACCACAAATTAGTGCATTGGTTAAAAATTGTTTTTATAAATTAAGGATGATTAGATCGCTGGCACCTCTACTTGACACTAATTCCTTGAACGTACTGATCCATGCACTCGTAATATCAAAAATGGATTATTGTAACTCTTTATTAAAAGGGATCTATCATAAAGACTTAAAGCGCTTGCAATTAATCCAAAATACAGCCATTAAGATAATTTTGGGCGCAAAGAAATTTGACCACGTCACCCCACTGCTACAAAAAGCCCACTGGATGCCAGTCCTACACAGGATAACTTATAAAATCGCCCTTTTGACATTTAAAACTTTACAAACCAATACACCAGCATTTATAGACAGATTTTTGATCCCATATGACCCTCCTAGAGCTTTAAGATCTATTTCACAGTATAATCTTAACGTTCCATCTTTAAAAATAATTGGTACACGTCGTACCTCAATCTTTTCCGTGACAGCCCCTTTGATTTGGAATTCTCTTCCTTTACACTTAAAAATGGAAAAAAACTTGCAAAAATTTAAAAGCAACTTAAAGTGCTTTCTTTTTAAAGATGCTTTTAATTGATCAACTGTCTTTTAGTAATTAACTTAATTTTGTTTCTTATATTTATTCCCCAATTCCCTTTTGTGTTTACCTTAATTGTTTCTTACATTTTCTATATCAAATGTATTTCTCCCCCCTTTCTTATTTGTGTCCAGGGGCTTTACGGTCCTTTTTACCCGGTATGCATTTGTTGTTGGTCATGCAGTTTTTTTTTATTAATTTAATTAATAATAGATTTGTTATCATGATAAAGTTTGTTTTATTTGTCAAAAATTTTTTGTTTAAATGTTAATTTTTATATTTTGTAAAACGCTTTGTAGTTTCGAATAAGCGTTTAATCAAATACCTGAATAAACATAAACATAAACAGTTCCTCGGGTTTTTGCAGCCCAAATGCATGACCTTGCATTTCTTAGCATTAAACCTTAGCTGCCAAATTTCAGACCATTCTTCAAGCTTTACTACGTTCTTCCCCATTATATTCACACCATCAGGGGTGAATAACATGCAGATTTTGGTATCATCTGCAAATTTTGTCCACTGCAAATTTTGGTATCATCTACAAAGTGGCAGATCTTACCTAACAACCCTTCCGCATTATCACTTACAAAAATATTAAAATGAACAGGCCCAAGAACCAAACCTCGAGGTACACCACTGGTAACATCCCTTTCCTCAGAGTGATCTCCATTGACCACTACCCTCTGTCACCTTCCACTCAACCAGTTCTTGACCCAGTTTGTACTTTGGGACCCATACCGAGGATACTCATTTTATTTATTAGATGCCTATGTGGAACATTGTCAAAGGCTTTGCTAAAATCTAAATACACCACATCTAGCACTCTCCCTCTAACCTATTCTCTGAGTCATACAGTCAAAGAAATTGATCAGATTTGTCTGACAAGACCTGCCTCTAGAGAATCCACATTGCCTCATGTCCTGTAATCCACTGGATTCCATAAATGTCACTATTCTCTGTTTTAAAAGTGTTTTCATTAATTTACTTACCACATAAGTCAGACTTACAGGCCTGTAGTTCCCTACGTCTTCCTTGCTTCCACTTTTGTGGAAACGGACCACATCAGCTTTTACCACTCCTCCGGTACCACTCCCAACTCTAGAGAAGCATTGAAAAGGTCAGCCAGCAGAGCCTTCAGAACTTCCCTAAGTTCCTTCATTATCCTCAGATGTACACCATCCGTCCCCATCACTTTGTCCACCTTTAGTTTAGCTAGCTCCTCAAGAACACAATCCTCTGAAAATTGATCAAGGCCTACCACACCTCCATCCCTATTTGTGTTTGTCTTCTACAGGCCTGCTCTCATCTCCAGCCGTGAACATAGAATAAAAATATTTATTAAGCTATTCAGTCTTTATCAGCTTTTACATATTTCTCCTCTTCACCTTTGAGTCTCAAAATGCCACTTTTGTATTTCTTCCTATCACTAATATATCTAAAAAATATGTCTTTTGTCACCCCATTTTACCATGTGAGCTATTTTTTCTTCTATTTGCATCTTTGCTTTCCTGACTACTCGACCAGCTTCTCTTAACTTTTCCAGATATTTTTGCCTCTCTTCCTCTTTCTATGATCTTTTGTAGTTTATAAAAGCTAACCTCTTTTACTTTACCTTCTCAGTTTTTATTTTGAGAATCAGAGGCCTTCTTTTCCTCTTACTTTTACTTACTTTCCTTACAAACTAGTTTGTTGCCTTTACAATAGCTGCTTTCCTAATCCCATCTAGACAACTCCTTGACATAAGCCCCCATCTGAACAAAGTTCTTTTAAAAAGTCTATAACCTTTGCTATCGAATACACCATATCATACTATGTGGTGATAATTGGATGCCAGATGATCTCCCACTATAATATCAAAAACACTTTCCCCATTTGTAAACACTAAGTCCAAAATGGCCCCATCCCACATATGTTCAATTAGTAAATGCTGGAACAGTTTTCCTTGTAGAGAATCCAGGATTTCCCTACTTTTAGGAGATTCTGCAATAGGGATACCCAATCAACATCTGGCATGTTAAAATCACCTATTAGTAATACTTCCTTCTTGCTGCTATATTTTGAATGTCTACTATTAAATCTCTGTCCACTTCTTCTGTCTGTGAAAGAGGCCTATATATCACACCAATGTAAATACATTTTCTATTCCTTCTTTCCAGATTGACCCACCGTGCTTCTTCCTTACCATGTAGATCCTGCAGTTGGGTGGCTTTAATATACTCTTTAACATATAATGCCACTCCTACTTTTCTTCCTACCCTGTCTTTCCTGAACAGATTATAACCCGGGAAAACTGTGTCCCAGTTATGGTTCTCTGTGAACCATATATCTGTGATCACCACAAAATCCAACAGCCTTTGTCATCACAGCCTTTAGATCCAGTACCTTGTTTTCCATACTTCAAGCATTAGTATGTATTGCTTTCCAGACATTTGCCCCTTTTTCCCATTTGTGTAGAAGTATTTAGTGATTCATTTACCTGAGAGCTTATACTTACATTGGGGCTTTGCTCACCCTGCCCCAACAATTCTAGATTAAAGCCCTCTTCAGTAGGTTAACCAGTCTGCTGCTGAAGAACTTCTTCCTTTCTTTGATAGATTTATACCATTCTTGCCCAGCAGCCTTTGGAAAATCATCCTGTGGTCCAGGAAGCTGAAATACTCTTGATGTTACCATTTGCTCAGCCATTCATCTCCAGGATGTGAGCTTCTCTGCCTTGGCTTTTACCCTTGATAGGGAGGATTGACAAGAATACTACCTATGTACCTGACTTCTTCACCTTCTCTCCCAAAGCTACAAAGTAATTTTTGATATGTTTAGAGGGGTGCCTACCAGTATCGTTAGTGCCAATATGGATGAGCAGCATTGGATAATGTTATTGTCTATAATGACATCTAGATCTTTTTCTTGGGTGTTGACTTCTATGGTGGACCCTAGCGCCTGGTAACTATGATTTGGATTATTTTTCCCAATATGCATCTCTTTGCATTTGTCCACATTAAATTTAATTTGTTATTTGGATGCCCAGTCTTCTAATTTCCTAAGGCATTTCTGCAATTCTGTATCGCTTGGTAGACTGGTATTGTCTTTATGAATGGCTTATATGCCTCACTGCTACCAGCAGGTAGAGACTGAACACAAACTTGTATATCAGGCTAGAATCTGTCTAGCAACTCAGTCTTCCTCACTCTCTGTTAAAGCAGGTGGTAAGACTAATTCGGCTCCCCTCTTAGTACTGTTGGAATTTTGTTTTGGACTCCTGGGTTCCCCTTTTGTGCCGGATAGAGCTTTGATGGGTCCTGTTTGGGTATCTGTCCGACCTCGGGGGTGTTAGACTCGGCGGGTCTCGTTCTAGGTCTCTCCCCCCACCTTCCTCCACTTCCCTATATTTTTGTAGAGGTGCCTCAGACAGCGGCCTGGCCCCCTGGTTGGTCAACCCTCCAGCTTTGAGAGCCGTGGAGTCTGGTCTATTAAAAGAAAAAAAAAAAAAAAAGACAAAATCCTGAGGTGTGTCGGTCTAAAGGGCTCATTTCCCTTTAAAACTGCCTTTTTACTGTATTTTCTCATCTAACCGGCACTTTTCTTTCAGCTATGGCGGTTTTCAGCACCATGAGCACTTTTAAAGGAAAAAAAATGCTCATTGTGCTCCAGATGCGAGGTAGAAACATAGAAACATAGAAATAGATGGCAGATAAGGGCCACGGCCCATCAAGTCTGCCCACTCCAATGACCCTCCCTATCTATCTTTGCGGATAGATCCCACATGTTTGTCCCATCTGGCCTTAAAATCTGGCACGCTGCTGGCCTCAATAACCTGAAGTGGAAGACTATTCCAGCGATCAACCACCCTTTTGGTGAAGAAGAACTTCCTAGTGTCACCGTGCAGTTTCCCGCCCCTGATTTTCCACTGATGCCCCCTTGTTGCCGCGGGACCCTTGAAAAAGAAGATATCCTCTTCCACCTTGATGCGACCCGTGAGGTACTTGAATATCTCGATCATATCTCCCCTCTCTCTACGTTCCTCGAGTGAGTAGAGCTGCAACTTCCCTAACCGCTCCTCATATGGGAACTCCTTGAGTCCCGAGACCATCCTGGTGGCCATTCTCAGGACCGATTCCAGTCTCAGCACATCCTTGCAGTAATGTGGCCTCCAGAATTGCACACAGTATTCTAGGTGCGGTCTCACCATGGATCTATACAGTGGCATAATGACTTCAGGTTTACGGCTGACGAAACTCCTGCGTATGCAACCTATGATTTGCCTTGCTTTGGATGAAGCTTGCTCTACTTGATTTGCAGACTTCATGTCTTCCCTGACAATCACCCCTAAGTCTCTTTCTGCTTCAGTTCTTGTCAAGATCTCGCCATTTAGGGTGTAAATCTTGCATGGATTTCGGCTTCCCAGGTGCATGACTTTGCATTTTTTGGCATTGAAACTGAGTTGCCAGGACCTAGACCGGCGCACCAGTAGAAGTAGGTCATGCATCATATCGTCTGCCATTGAATTTTTGTCTGTTGTGCTTTTGCTCACTACATTGCTGGCCTATGCAAGCGTTGTGTAAGCGTGGAACGGTGGGAGAGTCTTGTCGGCAGCGGTTGCCAGTGGCCAGGGCACCCCGCCGCATGTATCTCACAAAGGAAACAAACCATACAAGTCTGTCCAATATTGGCCTTAGATTTTTTATTTATACCATTTGTTTTCTAATTAGAAATCATATGTGATTATTTCATGCTTTTTTAATTCCATCACCGTTTTCCTCTCCACCACCTCCCTTGGGAGGGCATTCCAGGCATCTACCACCCTCTCAGTGAGAATTTCTTAACATTACTCCATTTTTTTTTTTTTTTTTTAATATTATAAATTTTTAGTTTATAATTTCTTTATTCATTTTTTCATATTACAACAAGTGTATCAGAAAAATTTATATGATCTTATAAATACACACTTGATTTACCTTCATGAACACTTTAAGTACAACATATCATATTTATATTCATATTTTATAATGTTTTAAATAATATGTAATTCATGCTTGGTAACATTGTCTTCTTCCCTGCAACCTCAAGTTATGCTCTCTAATTTTTTCCCCTTCTCTGGAAAAGATTTGGTTCTATATTAATACCTTTCAAATATTTAAATGTCTGTCTCATCTCTCTCCTGTCCCTCTTCTCCTCTAAAGTATACATGTTTAGGTCTTCCAGTCTCTTCTCATACTTCTTTTATTTCAAACCCCTTACCATCTTTGTCGCCTTCCTCTGGACCGTTTCAAGTCTTTTTATATCCTTCACCAGATATGGCCTCCAAAACTGAGCATAATACTCCAAGTGTGGCCCCGGCAATGACCTTCTGCTGGTTATTCCTCTTTCTATACAGCCTAGTAGTATTCAACAGCCACTGCCTTATCACACTGTTTAGATGCCTTTAGATCCTCAGACACAATCATCCCAAGGCCCCTCTCTCCATCTGTGCTTGTCAGCCTCTTACCTCCCAGCACATACGGTTCCCTCGGATTTCTAACCCCCCCCCCCCAAATGCATCACTCTGCACTTCTTTGCATTGAATTTTAGTTACCAGACATTAGACCTTTTTTCCAACTTTTGCAGATCCTTCTTCATGTTTCCACTCCCTCTGGGGCGTCCATTCTATTACAAATCTTGTTATCATCCGCAAAAAGACTAACCATAACTTCTAACCCTTCAGAAATGTCACTCACAAGGCACTCCACTATTCACCTTTCACTCCTCCAAGCAAATTCCATTAACCACCACCCTCTGGCATCTGTCCATCAACCTGTTTCTAATCCAGTTTACCACTTTGGGCTCTAACTTCAGCCCATGGAGTTTATTCAAGAGCCTTCTATGAGGAACCATGTCAAAGACTTTGCTGAAATCCAAATAAATTACATCGAGTGTACATCCTTGATCCAATTCTCTGGTCACCCAGTCAGAACATGACGGCAGAAAAGGGCCATCGGCCCAACATATCTGCCCACTTTAATGACCATCCTCCTAAGCATTTCCTCGAAGTGAACCCACATGTTTATCCCATTTTTTCTTAAAATCGAGCACGTTGCTGGCCTCAACTACCTGAAGTGGAAGATCATTCCAACGATCAACCACCCTTTCGGTGAAGAAATGCTTCCTAATGTCACCGTGAAATCACCCACCCTTTTTTTTTAATGGATGTCCTCTCGTTGCCTTAGGTCCTGTAAGGAAAAAGATATCTTCTTCTACCTCAATATGGCCAGTAACATATTGAACGTCTCTATCATGTCTCCCCTCTCTCTGCGTTCCTCGAGAGAGTATAGTTGCAACTTACCTAGACGGTCTTCATATGGGAGATCCTTGAGTCCTGAAACCATCCTAGTGGCCATTCACTGAACCGACTCCATTCTCAGCACGTTCTTTTGATAATGTGGCCTCCAAAATTGAACACAATATTCCAGATGAGGTCTCACCATGGACCTGTACAGTGGCATTACAACTTCAGGCTTTCTGCTGACAAAACATCTTCGGATGCAACCCAGCATTTGTCTAACCTTGGATGAAGCTTTCTCCAACTGATTGGCAGTCTTCATATCTTCACTAATGATTACTCCTAGGTCCCGTTCTGCCACAGTTCTTGTTAAGGTCTCACCATTCAGGGTGTAAGTTCTGCATGGGTTTCCACTGCCAAGGTGCATAACCTTACACTTTTTAGAAACAGAAACATAGAAACATAGAAGATGACGGCAGAAAAGGGCCATAGCCCAACAAGTCTGCCCACTTGATTTTACCTCCTTAGAGAACCCACGTGTGTATCCCATTTCCTTTTTGGCATTAAAACTCAGTTGCCAAGTTGTGGACTATTGTTCCTGTAAAAGTAGGTCCTGCGTCATAGTCATAAACGTTGCACAGTTTAGTGTCATCGGCAAATAATGCAATTTTACTTTGAAGTCCCTTAGGCAGGTCCCATACAAAGATATTAAATAGGACTGAACCCAAGACCGAGCCCTGAGGCACTCCGCTGATCACTTCCGACGTTTCGGAGGAAGTACCATTTACCATCAGTCAAAGAATTCAGATTTGTTTGGCACAATTTACCTTTAGTAAACCCATGTTGCCTTGGCTTGTAATCCATTAGTTTCTAAGATCGATTACTTTGGCACCAACTGAGGAGCGTGCTGTGCTCCACTGCAGAAGAGGAGGAGTTCTCAGGTTCTTAAAGGGATATCCTTCTGCAGTTTGCAGGAAATGGGAATCAACAGCTCAAGTATGGACTCCTGTGTATCCTAACAGAACCCAGATTACCAAGGTAAGAACTTAACCTGTCGTTTGTCTACATGTTCTGTAATTTTAGAATGTTTATTTTGTTTGACTCAGTTCCTTTTTAACACAACCCCCTCTCCTATTTGATCCGCTGTATCAATGTGATATAATTTGTACCCTGATAGCACAGTGTCCCACTTGGTCTCTGAGATACTACTACTAATACTATTAATTATTTCTATAGGCAGCGCTGTACAGAGTCACAAAGAAGACAGTCCCTGCTCGAAAGAGTTTATAATCTAAACAGACAAAACAGGATGTCATGGATACAGTTAAGGGGAACTCTTCATTTAGTGCAGTATACTTTAACTCTCCCATGTTATTTTTTTAGGCTTCTAGCATTTGTAATCAGATACTTCAAATTGGATTTTTTCCCTACATTTACAGCTGCTTAGAAATTAATGGGGATAATTTGCATCCTTTACTCTGTTCTCCTCTTAAACATTCCTGGTTTTCTTTCCTTATTTCACCTCTCTTGAGACTCTCGGAATGTCCTAGTTCAATAGTATCCTTCAAGAGTACTGCACATTGAACCATGTGCTGCTGGGCAACTTTTGGCTTTCCACCTCCTGATCAGTCTCACTCCCTCCCCCCACCATCCCAAGCAGTCCCAGCATTCTGTCCTCCCCAGGTTGTCACAGAACATGCTTCTCTCCATTATAGCCCGACCTCAATGCATTATGCTCCATTCCTTCCTCTGTCCTTCCCAGCTGGTCCTTATCACCATCTCCATATTCCCCCTCCTACTATTGTCACTACATCTTTCATCCATCCGTACAGGATGATGGCAGTTATCACAGACAATGTGGCTGCATGCACTAGCTGGAAAATGCCTATGCCATCCTATTCTCATGACTGCTGGATTTCTGCTGTTTCTAGCTGCAGTAACCTGTTTCCCCCATCAATTATCTTCCACTCCACAGGATCCTGATATACCTCTTGGCCTATACAGTACTCCTCCGAAATTCATGGGGGTTCCGTTCCAGGAACACCCGTGAATTTTGAAAAACCGCGAATGCGGTTTAGAAGCAGATCAGAGGCAGGAGAGGGCAGCTGAGGCGGCATTTCAAAGCAGCTCCTGATTGGTCTAGCCTGACTTTAGTTCCCAGACGAGGTGGTTGAAAAATACCATGAAAGACTGAGTCCGTGCATACTATGATAGATAAGATAGCAGTATCTAGTGAATCTCTTTTTTCCCCACAAAATTCTTAGGTAACATGGTTTGCTATTAGAGCTATGAATACATTACAAGGTTCATGGGTATGACTTTACTGAGTTGCTGTTATAAAAGAATCGTTCCATGTGAACTATTTTACTTTCTGTGGTGCAGTGGAACATTTTCTACAATCTTTTGTTACACCATAGTACCTGGTTTACCTGGAGAATAGAATACCTGAACCATCTTTCAACAAAACTGTTAGGGGTTATTATCCCAGGACAAGCAGGTAGCATATTCTCACATAAGGGTGACGTCAACCACGAAGCCCCGATGCGGACAGCTTCACAAACAGACTTGCTTGAAGAACTTTTGGAAAGTTTGCGAATGCCGCACTGCGCATGCGCGAGTGCCTTCCCGCCGACATAGGGCGCGCATCTCCTCAGCTTCTCCTCAGGTCTAAGTTTTCTGTGGAGCTGAGAAGCCCTCGTTTCAAGGCTCTGCGCAAGAATTAGTTCTTTTCATGCCTTCTCATTGCCGTGGCTTGTGTTTTTTCTTTTTTCTTACAGTCGCTGCATTGCGTGTGTTAAAAAAAAAAGTTTTGTGTAATTTTTTTCATTTGTGTCACGGCGGAGCTTGTTCCACAGCCACAGCCTGCAGACTTTGATTTAACTGGGGCCATTTTTCAAACCATGTCCTGGCCGGTCACAGGGTTCAAGAAGTGTAGCCGATATCAACACGCGATTTCTATCACTGACCCACATAAGTGGTGTGTGCAGTGTTTAGGCCTGACCATCGTCCGGAATCATGCACCCGCTGATTCTGAGCCCTTAAACGTCGTCGAGTTCAAATTGAAAACATCTTTGAGGGCATGGATCTTTCTTAAGCTAAAGCCTCGACCCCGATTATGACCTCGACCTCAACCCCACTGAAGTCTTCTGTGGGGCCCAAAGCTTCAACCTCAACCTCATTCAAGCCTTCCTCAATGGGAAAATCCTCATCCTTGGGGAAGTCTGCTAAATCATCCCCGGAAGGGCTGTTATCTTCAGTGTCTCCATCAGGTAAGCTATCTAAGTCAGCCCTTCAGGAGTCACAACTGTGGCGGTGCCGGTGCCCGGGTATACGCTTGGCTCCCGACAGCGCTCAGAACAGCCTGCGTCCTACGTGCTTCCAGAGAAGGCTGGAAGTCCTGCTGGTCACACAGTTCAATGAAGAAGCAAAAAGATTCAAAACAGTCAATTTCAAATGAAAATAAAGTCCCACTTTATTGTGGACATCAATCTTGAACAGGGTTCAGTTCATTCTTTTCCATAAACATAAGAAAACGGGAAAAAGTAAAATTGAGTTGAAAAAACAAACAACTCACACCTTTCTTGCCGGTGTCACAGGTAAGTAACCGAGTGCAGTCTTAATCGTTCTGCCTTTGGCAAACAGGCAGTAACAAACTATCACACTTCCTTTATAAATAAAGACAGTGTTGTGTCCAAGCCTAGATTGAAGCTGGCTTGACCCCAGCCAACTTAACAGTAGTTGGTGGGGGAGGGGAGTAGCCGAATCCACTAATTATACTCTGTAAGAAACAGAATGCCACAAATGGCCCCACAATCCCAACCTAGGATATTATGTGGATTCTTCCCCAAACTACCTCCCAGGTACACAATCACAATTGCAGCTTTTCTTGCTTTCAAAAACAAAAACATAAACTAAACAGTCCAGCACAATTAAACCTAACAAAAAAGGTTTCCAGTTCCAGGCACCTTTCAAGGAGCTCAGCACTGCTCTCTTACTTCTCACAGGTGCAAACAGGTTCCCCAGAAAGAAGCCCAAAAGATTGCTAGCTTGAGCATACAAAAAGGAAAAGAAAATCACTAATGGTACTTAGCTCTCTTCCATAGGGCAAGCCTCTGTATTCATGGCAGTTTCTAGACAGTCCATGGGCTCTGGTTCAGCTAGCTGGTTGGCTTCAGGGTCAGGGGCTGGTTCCACCATCTCAACGTCCTGATAGTGGTGAGGCTCAGGAGAGCAGTCCTGAAAGCCTCCTTCCTGGGCTGGCCCAGGGCAGACTAACTGCTTCCTCCTCAGTGCAGCCTCAAGAGCATTGAGGCGGCCACGCCCTGTTCCAAGAGGGGGAGGGGCAGCCTGCAGCTTCTGACTATGTTTCCCAGTGCTCCTCATTAAACCCTGCAGCTGGGAGTTAGCTGAGTGAGTAGAATGTTTCTGAGGCTGTTCCCGGCTGTTATCCTCATAGTCCTCACCTCCCCAGGGTTCTGCAAGCTGGGAACTAAGAGGCAACTCAGAGCCTAACTTTCTATTCTGGTTTGCTCTGTCACACTGGTTAGCCCTTTTAACAGCCAGGCTAGGTTTAGGCATAGCACTCCCCGGCACAAGCCGAGCTTTAGGGCTAGGGTTGTGACACAGCCCATGACAACCTTAGTGGAACCGGTGGCTCTGAGGCTTCCAAGAAACAGGTCTCAAAATCGAGGTACCACTCTTCCTCCAGGTCGTCTTGCTCAGAGCCCATAGTTACACCAAGTATACAAGCTCCAGTGGTCTTGATGCCGGCTTTGCAGAATGTGTTGAAAACTATTCTGCATCAGGAGTTTGGTAACATGCTTGCCAAATTGACTCCTGCCTGGACCCTGCTTCCTGCAGTCCAGCCTGAGCACTTAGCAATTTTACAAGGAGTCGAGTCCTTGAGAGTGCCTCGAGGTCAGTCTGAACACTATACAAGGAGCCGAGTCCTTGCAAGTGTCTCGACCTCAATCTTCAACTTCTAGCCCTAACTCTCAACTTAAGGCATTGCCTTCTGCGAGGCACAGGGCGAGGACTCCTCGATATTCCATATCGAGGCTGGATTCGAGATTACTGCCTCGTTCTTCGAGGCTCATTTCATCTCCACATAATTTGTCGAGGCATTCATCGAGGTCCAGGTCTTCTTCTCGAGACAGACCTCGTTTATCGAGGCATCGAGATTCTTCAAGACAACCTACTCCTTTGTCGAGGAAATCTACTGTGAAACCTCAGCATTCTTGCCAGTCGAGTTCTTCTCCTACGAGGTTTTCTTCACCAGCTGGTTCTTCAAAACGAAAATGTTCTGCTTCTCCTACTCATTCTAAAAGTGGACTTTCGTCTTCATCTTTGCCTATGGATTCAGATCTTCGGTACCAATATTCCAGAAAAGCTTCACCTTCTCTAAGGGGTACTTCTAGGGGCTGCTGTAAAGGGTACTTCTAGGGGCTCTCGTTCACCTTCACCTCAACAGGGCCATCTCTCTTCTGATCCGGTATCCTTTATTAAGTTCCTATGCCAAATGAATAAAGATCTTAACATTGCATTGGAGTCTGATTCAAAATATTCTAAGGAGTATTTGGAAGAGCTGAGTATGCCTAATCCTCCTAGGGATTCTCTCAAATTAACCATGAATGGCATTCTCTCTCAGACTTTCAAGATAAATCTGGATACACCGTATTCTATTCCTGCAGTGCCAGCAAAGCTAGAATCCCATTACAAGATGGTTCATTGTAAAGGATTTGAGAAGTCTCAACTGTCCCATCAATCTCTTCTCGTGGAGTCTTCTTTAAAACAAACAAATCCTGCCAAAGTTTATGCCACAGTTCCTCCTGGCCGGGAAGGAAGGACCATGGACAAGTTTGACCGTCATCTGTATCAAAATTCTATGATGATGAATAGGATTTTGAACTATAATTTTGTCTTCACATCCTATCTGAAGCATTGGGTCAACGCCATGCCTACTTTCTTTAAGTATTTACCTAAACATTGCCTCCCAGAGTTTCAACATATGCATCATACTCTAGGTCAACTTCGCATGCATATGGTTCAGGCGGCATATGATACTTTTGAAACGTCCTCCAGGGTGACGGCGTTCTCAGTGGCCATGCACCGTCTAACCTGGCTCTGCACTGTAGATATGGATCCAAATCTGCAAGATTGACTGGCTAACATCCCATGTCAGGGGGATGAGCTGTTTGATGACTCTACTGAGGCAGCTACAAAACGCATGTCTGAGCACGAGAAATCGTTTGCCTCTATAGTTAAGCCAAAGCCTTCCACTGCTAAGAGTTATAGGCCTCCTCCATCTTATCAAAGGTGATATCCTCAGAAGGCAGAACCTTATTCAAGGCCACCTCCTAAGAAACAACAGCAACAACAACAGCGGCAGCATGTCTCAGACTCCTGCTGCCCCTAAGTCCACTCAGCCTTTTTGACCATCTAACACAGAGCATAACCTCAATCGTTCTGCCTCTGTCCTCTCCTCTTCCCATCGGAGGTCGTCTCCATCATTTTTATCAACGATGGGAACTCATTACATCTGACCTCTGGGTTCTCACAATAATCAGGGAAGGTTACTCTCTTCTCTTCCTTCAGGTTCCACCAGATCTCCCTCCAAGAGAGTATCCTTCCAATTCGTCACAGACCACCCTTCTTCTTCAGGAAGCTCAAGCTCTGCTTCGTCTCCGGACTATCGATGAAGTTCCTCTGGAACAGCAGAGCACGGGGTTTTACTCCCGTTACTTCCTTGTCCCGAAGAAGATGGGGGATCTATGACCTATCAGGGATCTCAGAGCTCTCAACAAATTTCTTGTCAAAGAAAAATTTTGGATGCTGTCTCTAGCATCCTTGTATCCCCTTCTGGATCACAACGATTGGTTATGCTCTCTGGATCTCAAAGAGGCTTAAACTTGTATTCCCATTCATCCAGCCTCCTGCAAGTTTCTCAGATTTCGGGTGTGAAATCATCATTTTCAATACAGAGTGCTACCTTTGAGCCTGGCATCATCTCCCAGAGTTTTCACCAAATGCCTGATTGTAGTAGCAGCAGCTCTACGCAGCCATGGTCTTCAGATTTTTCCCAGCTACAGCCCTCTCAAACCCTACAGTTTATTGGAGCTGTACTGGACATTGTGCAACTCAGAGCATTCCTTCCTCAACAACGTCAGGATACACTCATACAACTTTGTCTCAAGGTGTCATCTCTCACTTCACTCTCAGCAAGACACATGATGGTTCTCCTAGGTCAAATGGCCTCTACAGTTCATGTGACTCCTTTTGCCAGACTTCACCTCAGAATTCCTCAGTGGACTCTGGCATCTCAGTGGGCACAGGCTACTGACACACTCTCTCAGCACATTACAATCACTCCTTCACTGAGACAGTCTCTCCACTGGTGGATGCTCTCTTCCAGTCTCTCCAGAGGTTTACTGTTTCAAACGCCCCCTCATCAGAAAGTCCTCACGACAGATACCTCGACCTATGAGTGGGGAGTTCATCTCGATGGCCTCCGTTCTCAAGGTCATTGGTCCATCACAGATCGTTGGAGTTGCATAAATCTATTGGAACTCAGAGCGATTTTCAATGCTCTCAAAGCTTTTCGACATCTTCTTCACAATCAAGTAGTCCTCATTTGTACAGACAATCAAGTAGCCATGTACTATGTCAACAAGCAGGGAGGAACAGGATCCCCTCCCCCTTTGCAAGGAAGCTCAGAAAGTTTGGAATTGGGCAATTCTTCACATCTTTCTGAAAGAGGTCTACATTCAAGGAGAGAAAAACTTTCTGGCAGACAAATTGAATCGTCTTCTACAACCTCATGAATGGACACTCAATTCATTGCCTCTACATCACATTTTTTCTCAGTGGGGGAACCCCTCAAATCGATCTCTACATCTCCCCACAACAGCAAGCTGCCTCATTTTTGCTCCAGGATCTACTCTCCTCACCACCTGGAAGCAGATGCTTTTCTCCTGGAATGGACGAACCAATTCCTGTATGCATTTCCTCCATTCCCTCTAATTCTCAAGACACTTGTCAAACTCAAACAAGAACATGCCACCATGATTCTGATAGCTCCTCGGTGGCCCAAACAACCTTGGTTCTCCCTTCTACTTAAACTCAGCAGCAGGGAGCCACTACTTCTATCAGTTTTTCCGTCTCTGCTTACACAGAGTCAGGGTTCTCTGCTTCATCCTAACCTGCAGTCTCTGCACCTGACAGCTTGGTACCTTTCAACGTAACTACCAATCTACAGTTCTCTCAATCTGTTCAGGATATTTTAGAGACTTCCAGGAAGCCTGCCACTAGGCAGTGTTACAACCAGAAATGGACTAGGTTTTCTGCTTGGTGCACTCTTCATCACAAGGAGCCTCAGTCTACCTCCTTGTCTTCAGTTCTGGATTACCTGTTTCATTTATCAGAATCAGGCTTCAAATCAACCTCTATTAGAGTCCATCTCAGTGCAATTGCTGCTATCCATCAGCCGTTGGAAGGGAAACCTTTATCTGTTCATCCTTTGGTTTCCAGTTATTTGAAAGGACTTTTCAATGTCAAACCACCTCTCAAACCGCCTCCAGTGGTTTGGGATCTCAATGTGGTTCTTGCTAACTTGGTGGAGCCTCCATTTGAGCCAATGTCTATGGCTCATCTGAAATATCTCACTTGGAAAGTGGTTTTTCTCATTGCTTTCACGTCTGCTCACAGAGTCAGTGAGCTACAAGCTTTAGTAGCAGACCCGCCTTTCACGACAAAGTGGTCCTCCGTACTCATCCTAAATTCTTACCAAAAGTAGTTTCGGAATTTCATCTCAATCAATCCATTGTACTTCCAGTGTTTTTCCCAAAGCCTCATTCTCATCCAGGAGAAACAGCTCTTCATACTCTGGACTGCAAGCATGCTTTGGATTTCTACTTGCAAAGGACTAAGCCACAGAGATCTTATCCTCAACTTTTTATCTCCTTTGATCCAAACAAGTTGGGACATCCAGTTTCCAAGAGAACCATCTCCAACTGGTTGGCTGCTTGCATCTCATTCTGCTATGCTCAGGTTGGACTGCATCTAGAGGGTCGAGTCATAGCCCATAAAGTTAGAGCCATGGCAGCATCTGTAGCTTTCCTTAGATCTAATCCTATAGAATAAATCTGCAAAGCTGCCACTTGGTCCTCTGTTCATACATTCACCTCTCATTATTGTCTGGATTCTTTTTCCAGACGGGATGGCCACTTTGGTCAGGCAGTATTATAAAATTTATTCTCCTGAATTGCCAACACTCTCACCATCCCATTCTGGTTAGCTTGGAGGTCACCCATATGTGAGAATAGGCTGCCTTCTTGTCCTGGGATAAAGCACAGTTACTTACCGTAACAGGTGTTATCCAGGGATAGCAGGCAGATATTCTCACAATCTACCCACCTCCCCTGGTTGGCTTCTTAGCTAGCTATCTGAACTGAGGAAACGCTGAGGAGATGTGCACCCTACATCGGGCGGGAAGGCACTCACGCATGCGCGGTGCGCAGTCGCGAACTTTCCAAAAGTTCTTCAAGCAAGTCTGCTTGTGAAGCTGTCCGCATCGGGCTCCGTGGTTGACATCACCCATATGTGAGAATATTTGCCTGCTGTCCCTGGATAACACCTGTTACGGTAAGTAACTGTGCTTTCTATGCCAAGTGGTCTAATAGTCCCCCCCCCCCCCCAATGTTTCAGATTTTGTTCAAAATTTGCACACAAAATAGTTAGGGTACTAAGAGAATTTTCCTATAATTTTAGATTCTTAACTGCAATAGTCACTGATCTAGACCTACCTGTTTGGCTGGCTGTTGGTAGCATTGTGCACAGTGATGAATAAAATGTCATTTTTAGCTGCTTATAAAGAATAAGCATTAAGAATGCTTATAAAGAATAAGCATTAAGAATAATTGATTGAGTGCTAATTTTTGGTAGTCCAGCATAACTTTTTGTTCTAGCTGCAACAAAGCTAGTATGAGCATCATGGATACAAAAGCCCACTTGAAAATTTTGACCAAAGTGTGCCCAAAAATTTGTCTCAGTTTGTTGCAGCAGATTTTGATCAGTTTATCTGCACTATAGCGCCAGAGCAAGAGTAAATACAAACTTCAGATTTTTATCATAGATTATCCTTGCATTGGACACTACACTCAAATTTGCAGCAAATATGCATGAATAGCTACATCATAACATTCCTTCAAAGTTGGCATCTTTCACACAGGGGCTGAAATTTGTCAATTATCAGGGTCAATTATAAAAAAAGGAATCTGCTTATATCTTCCTAAAAGCAATACTGTTTGAAAGAGAAAATTTTACGCTGTAAGATACTGTACATGCCTTTTGGTTTTGCAATGCCACTGTCATAAATTCACCTCAAAATTAGGAATGCTTAGCAGAGTGACATGCAATATTTGCATTTTGCATTTCGTATGTTCAATAATTTGAATACCACTGTATATCTAACTATTTTATCCTTGTCAAGGACTTCTAAAGGTTCTACAGTATTGTTGCAATATGTGCTTTTCTGGTGGTAAATAAGTTTAGTGATTGGTACTAGATTTTGTGCTTCATTTGCTGTCCATTCTTCAGTGAAGGCAGTGCTAGGTTTATTAGTTGGTTGCTATGTATAACATTTGTGTACCATTCATTATGTTCTAGGTATTAAAATAGTTTTTACACTCAGAATTGATAGGCTTAAGTAGGCAGCTGCAGATTAATGAAGCCTCATGAAAGTTCAAATAGACCAGATAACGCAGGCTTGGGATCCTAAAAGAGACCCACAAACAGGCTTGGGATCCTGTGTAAAAGGAACCCACAAACATGGGTGAAGTTTTATGTTATCATGTTGATTTTATGTATGTTTTAATCTTTAAGCTGCCTAGTTTTTAGGCAGTATATAAACTTTTAAATAAATAAATAAACAGGCTTGGGAACCTGCGGAAAAGAAACCCATCCAAGGCTGTTGTTCCATGACTATTTGGCGTGGGGCCACTATGGTGATGGGAATACTAGTTTGCTCGTTTGGAAACCAGTAGTGGCAAAGCCACCGTGGACCAACACAAGACCTATTTCATATACATTTTCTAGCCTTGTGATATGTCTATATCGTGGACCTTGCATATATAATATCCCACACTTTTAAACAAATTTATATTTTAATAAGGGTTGCATTGCAAAACAAATAAATATAAATCTTGTATAATAGTATTTCTTCTTTCAGATAGTACTAGTTAGAAAAAGATTCAGGAAGACTTTTTTTTATAATTGACCCTGAAAACTGACAAATTTCAGCCCTAGGGTCAATGGTGCAAAATTTGAAGGCATGTTCTGATTCAGCTATTCATACTGAATTGCTACAAATTTGGCAGTGCAAGGATAATTTATGATAAAAATCTGAAGTCTGTATCTACTTTTGCTCTGGAGCTCTAGCAACTAACTGGTCAAATCTATCACAATAAACTGTGACAAGTTTTAAGGCACACTTTGAGCAAAAAACATACCTATCCCTCCCCCCTCTCCCCAAGCACTCCAGTGTTCAAATGTTCAGGAGAGCATTTCGGGCTCTATGGGATAAGGTGTCCCAAACAGGCGCCCAAATAGCCTGAAATCTCCTCCAACGCCCAGGGCCACCATGATTAACATCCAAATATTCATATTTTAACAAAAGAAACACCTCATTTCTCCACAGTAAAAGGATACATTTCCTAGCCAACAGGGAAGCTTTTTGAAACAATTGAGAATGACCCCTAGACAGTTCCAAAGTAGAAAATTGTGAAAAAAGTAATACATCCGCCTGCAGAGAAATTCTACGCTGTAATATCGTCTGCAGATATAGACAGACAAAAGACCAAAAAGTTTGCACTAGGTCACAAGATCAAAACATATGGAACCAGCTGGTGTAGATTGGCACTTGGGGCAACATGCCTGAGAAGCATATCCTACCATATATGCTCTATTAGGGGAAATGTAGAGCTGTAATAAAAACTTGTAATATTGTTCTTGTAAAACAATAGAGCAAGTCAGTTGCAGAAGATGTTTCATGAGAAGACGCAATCCTTCACCTGTTATCTGCTCAGAAGTGGCAAGATCCTAATTCCACACAACCGCACAGCTTCATAGTCCCAGGGCACACTGAAACTGTCCAAACTTGGTGAAAGGAGAGGCTGGTCCTGGGTTGTCTAGATAGTGTCTAAGTTTCCTGGACCATATCCGCCATGTCTTCATTTAAGGTGTTGGAGTCCAGGGAATGAAGATAATGGGAAACTTGGCCATAAAACAACCAATCTCTAGCCAGCAGAGCGCCTCGCACTTGAAGATATGGAAAAGAAAGAGGAAGTCTGTGCTCATTCATCACATCCCGCACATAACATATCTAATCTAATCTTCTATTTCTGTGTCGTACATACCTAGGCAGGCTCAAGTCGATTTACAAAGAGAAGAAAGAGGAATGAAGAGGGAAGGGGAGAGAAAGGGGAGGAGAAAAATGGGGAATATTTGGACAGGGGGAGATCTGAGAAGTTCAAGTGTCAAAGAGGTTGGTTTTCAGTTTTTTCTGGAATGTGGTGTAGTTGGGTTCTATTCTGGTCGTTTCAGTGAAGTCATTCCAGGTTTTCACTCCTAGGAAGGTAAGCATGGAGTGAAAGATTCACTTGTATTGGAGATTCTTTGTTGAGGGAACGTTTAGTAGTATCGTATTAAGGGTTCTGTAGGAGGTAGACCATACCTTTGAGAAAAGTTGGATGAGTGGAGCTGCTGAGTTTCCGTGAATTATTTGGTATAAGATGCATGAAGTTTTAAATTTTATTTATGATGGGATGGGTAACCAGTGTAGTTGCCTGATGAAGGCTTATATCGAGTCGTATTTTTTTCAGTTTGAAAATTAGTCTTACAGCTTTGTTTTGTATGAGTTGCATTTTATGGATCAGTGCACTGTTGATTCCCAAGTAGGTGGAGTTACAGTAGTCCAGCTGTGGTAGGATCATCGATTGCATAATCAGAGCAAAGTGATTTTGATGAAAGTATGGTCTGATGAGTCTTAGTTGCTTTATGGTGAAGAAGGACTTTTTCCGAATACTAGAGATTTGAGCTTCCATGGTTAGTGTGGAATCAAGAATGCAGCCTAGGATTTTGGAGGTTTTATCGACAGCGAGAGTGTGACCCGAATGGAGAGTGATGCTTGTCAGTGCTGTCTGTCGGGCTGTGTGGAAGTATAAGATTTTGGTTTTGGTTTGGTTTAGTTTTAGCTTGTTGATTGTTGCCCAATTTTGGATTATTTCAATGTTGATTGAGACTTTGTTGATGGCATCTGATTGGTTGTTGGTTATGGGGATGAGGAGCAGAATGTCATCTGCGTAAGACATTATGCTTTCATCATCAAATTTGATGTTTCCGAGGGAGCTCATGAAAAGGTTAAACAGGAGGGGAGAAAGTAGAGAGCCTTGAGGCACCCCACAGAAGGCTTTCCAGGGGCTGGAGATCTCTTCATTCTTTTTGACAAAGTATTCTCTGTTCTGTAGGAAGTCAGAGAACCATTTTAGCACTGTACCAGTAATACCGATTTCTGACAGTTTTGTTAGTAGAAGGTGATGATCCACGGAGTCAAAGGCAGCTGAAATGTCAAATTGCAGGAGTACTGCCTGCCCTGGTCAGCCCAACGGAGCAAGTAAAACTTGGATGTGTCCGGGTCCAAATCACGATGCCTCCAGAGGGATAGTAAGATGGTGGATGTAAAAGGCAAATGCATGCGTTTACACAACCATTGCCAACACTGTCTCATAGATTTCAACAGAGGATGGGAGCAAGTAGGGAAGATTTTATGAGGTCTTTTTGCATGAAGATAATATAACAAGTGCGTTAGTGCCATCAACTGTTGTTCCAAAGTCACTGACGTGTAATACTGAGTATTTTTTATCCAATCTACCAAGTGTTGAAGGAGACAAGCTATATTGTATCTTCTCAAATCCGGCAAAGCCAGGCCACCTTGTCCCACTGGCAAGGAGAGCTGCTCAAGAGTCATTCAGGGTTTCTTATTGTTCCAAAGAAATTTGCGCAAAAGTTTGCATTACATAAATCCATTTGGGAAACAAAACCATTTTAAACAATGCAATTCTACCCCTCAAAGTCAAAGGAAATTTGGTCCAAAGTGCCAATAAGTCCTGTGACTTTCCCAACAGTACAGTGAAGTTTTCCGCATAAGCTTTCTTCAGATCATTAGTACAGTTTGTGAGCATAATTCGTTCCAGAAGCCTGCTTGTAATCCAAAGCACTTGTATATCAAAGCAAATTTGCCCATAGGAAATAATGGAAACTCAGACGATTCGTTCCACAACCCAAAAACTTTAATACAAAATACTATACATACTTGTATTGCAAGACCTTGCTCATATAGAACAGTCACTACACTCCCGCAGCATCAGAGAGAGAAGAACCATCGACTCAGTTGTGATGATGTGAAACATGTATACTGTATGTACTCGTATTGCAAAACTTGCTAGTAAAACCATCTAAGTCGTTCCACAACCCAAAAACTTTAATACAAAAAATACTATACAACCAAACTCATTTAGAACAGTCACTACATTCCTGCAACGTCAGAGAGAGAAGAACCATCAGCTCAGCTGTGATTATGTGACGCGTGTATGATGTATGTACTCATATTGCAAGACTTTGCTTGTTTAGAATAGTCATTATACTCTTGCAGTGTCAGAGAGAGAACCATCGGTTCAGTTGTGATGCATGTATGCTGTATGTACTTGTATTGCAAGACATTGCTTGTATGTCAAGTTAAAATTTAATAAAATGTTTTGCTTGTCTTGCAAAACACTTGCAAACCAAGTTTCTTGCAATCCAAGGTTTTACTGTAATATAAACCCCCAAAGACTTAAGTCTGTGCACCATTTTCCTCAGAGGAAATGGGGAAATCCAATCCTCATAAGCATACCCACAAATATGCAAGGCCTCAGATTTTTCTAAATTTAATTCAAAACTAAACACCCCCCATTGATATTCACCAATTGCAGAACCCTCTGAAAGAACCGTTGAGGTTGGGTCAACAGCAATAAAACATCATCAGCAAATGCCAGACAACGTACCTCAGCCTGTCCCAACAGGAAACCCAAAATAGAGTTGTCCTCCCTTATATGCTGCAACAGGGGTTCCAATGACAATATGAACAATAAAGGCGAAAGGGGGCACCCTCTCCACCGGAAAACTCATAGACATCGCTCCGTTCACCAGCACCGCCACAGTCGGATTGGTATAAAGTATCCACACCATGTCTAGAAAAGGGCCCCCAGACCATATTGATGCAGGACTGCAAATAGATAATCCCAGGCCACACAATCAAAAGCTTTACAGGCATCCAGGCTAATCAAAAGGGCCAGGAGGGAATGAGTGACACTATGTCCCAATGCTGCCTTACCTTTCGCACATTCCACACCGCCTGCCTTCCACGAACAAAGCCAACCTGATCCTGGTGAATTACCTCAGGCAACAATGTGGACAGACGGGAGGCCAAAATTTTTGCCATCACCTTTAATTCATAATTAATTAACGATATCGGCCTATAATAGTCTATCGAAGCCAGATCCTTATCAGGCTTAGGGATCAACGTGGGCATGATTAGCATAAGCTGGAAAATTCCCTTCAGAAATCACCCTAGCAAAATTATCCTCTAAAGGCTTAACAATATGATCCTGCAAGATTTTATAAAACTCAGAGGAAAATCCATCCGGCTCTGGAGCTTTTGACCTGTTGAATCTCCTGAGAGGTAATGGATTCATGGAGAAACTGGCTACTCTCCTCAGAAAAATGTGATAAATGAAGTGACTGCAGGTAAGAATCTAAAACAATAGGATCGGACCGCCTCCCTGAGTAAAACTCACTAAAATGCCAGGAAAAAATCTCAGTAAGGCGCTCCCTACTTTTTACAAAAAAACCCTGATACAAAAGTGAGGGCCCTGCCAAGGATGTACTAAACGAGGTAGCAATTTACCAGAACGATTACCATATTTATAAAAGCAATGTCTGAAAAATTGATGGGACCTCATAGTATGCTCATGAATCTTAACCTGAAGGGAATCATGATCCATCTGGGTCCCAGATGCAGTCCACTGATGTTTACATACCTCAATATTCCTATGCAGATACAACAGTTCCCTGGAGCGTTCTTTCTGCAACCTGGCCACATACGCAATGGTTTCCCAGCCTTTGCAGTTTCCCACAACACAACTGGGTTAGATGTAGAAGAAGCATTATCCAACAAAAGTTGCTCCCAGCGTTTAACAATGTGAGCCCGAAAATACTGATCCCAATACAAAAAACGAGGAAATTTCCACGCTCTGGGCCTACTGCCAAATAAACATTTTTTTAAAATGCTATGCTAGCTCTACATACAAATTTTGAACAAAATCTGAGACATAAAGGTGGGGAGCTTTTTTCATTTTACACCACTTGGTATGGAATGACCCAGTTCCTACCAGTTGAAACATGATATGTGATCTTTGGATCTGTGATGCTTAAATTGGTCCACGTGCTTTGTTGTTTGTTTGTTTTAATATTTATTGATTTTTAATCTAAAACAGTGTCATACAATTGAACAAACAGTAGGTATTACATATATTACACTAATATCTGTGCATATACAACATTCAAGATTTATAGTTATCTTACATATAATAATAACATAATATATATTATAAATAAAGAATAAAGTTACCCAAATGTCCCCATCAATATTTATTCCCCTCCCTGTGCTTTGTATATAACTCTATGTTTATGTTCCCAAGAAATCCAGATCATCCATGAAATTTCGCTGGAAAGATGATATGCTTTATGAAGATAGAATTCAAAACCGCTCAGATCTTGCTCAGCTTGAAAGCCGACACAATTATTTGAAGAATTCTCGTTTTTTCCCACCAAATTCAATGTATAGTGGCAGATCTCTGATTACAGCTTTGAAGAAAACAGAACGAATAATAGCAGGAAGAAAAAAGGTTTTTCAAGAAAGGTATAATTTACTTGATCTAAAACTAAATATAAGACATTTTTACCCTCTACAGTGGAACCTCGGTTTGCGAGTAACCCGGTTTGTGAGTGTTTTGTAAGAGGAGCAAAACACTCCCGCAAACCATAACTCGCAAAACGAACACTGTCCCGCTAAACGAGCACCCCCCCCCCACTCGAACCGGCATTGCACCCCCTCCCGCGAATGCCCCCCGCGAGAACTGCATCGCATCCCTGTGCTGAAAGCGGCATCTGCCCGCCTGTCCACCCAAACAAGCTCCTTACCCCATCTGCTGCGTGCCGGTGCCAGTTAAGGAAAGATCCCACCTCTTGCCTGGGCTGGGCCTTGAGCATCTGCACATGCTCAAGGCCTTCTGGCTTTTGTTCTCTCCGGTTTGAGCGAGGGAGGGGGGTGATGGAGCAGCGCCGGTAACCTCGGGGGGGAAGGAGGAGGAGGTGGAACGAATCAAAGTGAGTTTCCCTTACTTCCTGTGGGGAAACTCATTTTGATATATGAGCAATTGGGTTTACGAGCATGCTTCTGGAATGAATTATGCTCGTAAACCAAGGTTCCACTGTATAATAAAACCCTAAGCACGCATGTGCACTTAGGGTTTTGTGATCCCTGCCACCGTGCTGTTTGCCTCTGTGCTGAATTAGATTTCCGGCACGTGGGGCGGCTTGTGGCGGTGCGTGGGGAGGCTTGTGATAGCGGTGGCAGTTTGACTCCTGCGCTGCCGGGATGCCTCTTCTCACCCCTGGACCAGCAAATGCAGCAGCCGTGGAGTATTTGCTAGGCCAGCCCACTTCGATAATGCGAGGTGGGCCGGCCTAGCAAAAGCCCCAAGGCTACCCGGGCTAACGGATGCTGGACAGGGGGAGCAGGGAAAAGAGAAGGCCTACTGCTGGACAGGGGGAGCAGAGAAGAGGTGCTGCTGGACATGGAGGAGGTAAAACGAAGGGAGAAGGGCTGCTGCTGGAGAGGGGGAGCAAGGAATGGGTGCTGCTGGACACGTGGGAGGTAAAAGGAATTGAGAAGGGCTACTGCTGGACAGGGGAAGCAGGCAAGGGGTAGTGGTGGACAACCGAGGAAAGAGAGAGACAGAAAGAAAGAAAGACAGACAGACAGAAAGCAGTCAAGGGGAGAGAGAGAAAGAAACACACATCTATTCTAGCACCCGTTAATGTAACGGGTTTAAAGACTAGTCCTTATATAAATCCTTGACTGGCTACTACTATTTAGGATAAATTACCTTACATGCTTCAGGATTTCTGTCTGGATCAATCTAAATAAGAAAAAAGTTAAAAACAGTTTTAATTTTAATTGTACTGATTCAATAAGCATGTGCAAGGCAATTCTATAACAATGCCTGGTAAGAGCTCATTCTATAATGAAATATAGGCGCCAACTTTCTTTTATGGAATACTAGCCCAAATGGTTAGATATACCGTATTTTTCGCTGTATAAGACACACTTTTTTTCCACCCAAAAGTGGGTGGAAATGTCGGTGCGTCTTATGCAACGAAGACGACCTGACCCCCCCTACATGCCCTACTGACTGACCGCCTGCCCTTTTAAAAAAACCCTCTCCACCACCATATCCAACATTTCTCTCTCTCATCCTTCTATTTCCCATACATGTCTACCTCATTCCTCTCTCTCTATGCCCAATTTTCCTTCCTTCCTTTCCCCATGTGCACCATCTCTCACACACACTCAAGCCCATCAATTTTCCCTTTCTATTCCCTCCCTTCTGTATCTAATGTTCCTTCTGTGTCGAGTTTGTGCTCCCTCCCCCTCCCTGTCTTTCACCTTTGTCCAAAAATTAAGTTGCATGCTGGTGATCCCTGCCTGCTCCTCCCACCCGCAAACCCCGCCCCCCCCCAAGCCGACCTGTCCACAGAAGCCGCAGGCACCGCTGGGGATCCCTGCCTACCCCGCCTGCCTGCCCCCCTCCCATGATGCTGGGGATCCCTGCCCACCCGCCCCTTCTGAAGCAGCTGCTGGGGATCCCTCCCTCCATCCCTGCCTGCTGATCTGTTGCACCACCCCCACCCCCGAAGCCGACTCTTACTTCGTTGGAGCTGAACTCGCTCCATCCTTCCCCAGCAGCAACTCCATGCAGGGACAGCACGTGCAACGATTCACACGCTGCACATAGCTGGCCCACAATCCTTCCCTCTGACGTCAATTCTGATGTCAGAGAGAAGATTCCGGGTCAGCTATGCAATGTGTGAGTCCCTGCACGAAGTTCTACTGGGGAAGGAGGAAGCCAGTCCAGCTCTAACGAAGTAACAGGGTCGGCTTCGGGGGTGAGGGTGGTGCAGCGGGCCAACAGGCAGGCAGGGAGGGAGGGAACCCCAGCAGTGGCTTCAGCTGCAGACAGTCAGGCATGGAGGTATCCCCGGTAGCAGCCAGGCCACATACCCCCAACAAGCGGCCCCCATATCCCCAAGGTTATGTGTACCGCATATTGAGAAACACTGAGTTAGTGAACCATAGAGAGGAGGACCCAGACTCATAAGCCACTCTAACCACTACGTTAATGGTGGAAAATGTAAACCCCCCAAAACCCTACTGTACTGCCATATAGGTGCTACCTGCAGCCATAAGGGCTACTGGGGTTGTAGACAGGTGCGTATAGTGGGTTTTGGGGTGGGTGCTCTCCATAACCTATAAGGGAGTTCTGGTGAGATGTTTATGTGGCACACTTTATATGAAGTTCACAGCAGTGCCCCACTGCTCTGTTGCCGTGTCTGGGTGGCCAGTCCATCACAATGCTGGCCCCTCCCACATCCAAAAGGTCTTGTTCTGGGCATTTGGAATGTGGTATAAAGATGGATGTACTGATAGTCTGGATGATCAAAAACCTGGACAAACAGAGAGTTGATTTTCGAAAAAAAATATTTTGGATATACTTCTTGAGAATGGACATTTTTCCGCTGCTGACTTTGAGCGACTAGTGCCCTACATCTAAATTGGACATAGACATTTCTTTTGATTATGCTCCTCCACGTGTTCAATCCCAACCCGCAATCTGGGAGTGGCAGAAATTCACAAACGTTTCTGAACACATGCTCCACCCTCTTAGCCTGAGAGCTAGCAAACATATCCAGTCGACCAGAACAGAGTCAAGGGTCCTCAATATTCTGCAGTGCCTCTTAGACATGGGGATGCTGGAACCTGTTCCAGAACATGAATCGGACTTAAATGCAGGCTCAGAGTGAAAGGATTGGATCTTGCGCAAATTGGCTGTCAATTGAGTCTTGCACCACTGTTTGGAGATGACTAAGGATTCTTGGCGGTCTGATTACCTATTTGTCCTGACAGCTGCACCTTGCCAGGGTCGGCCAGTGGCCATGGCTTCAATCGCTAGATGGATTTGAATGGCCATTTCTGCAACTTCCATCACCTGCAGCACGCAGCTGCAGATTTTGCTTAAAGCCCACTTGTCTGGTAGTGTGGCTACGTCGTGGGCGGTGTCTTGCGTGAGTCATCCTGATGAACTTTTTAGGGCAGCTACTGAGTCCTCTCTTCATACTTTTACCCGGTTTTGCCGAGTGGATGTGGTGGCTCATTCTGCTGCCACTTTTGTGTTATCTTATCCAGATCAGTCTTCCTGAAGGGAACAGTTAAAAGCTATTTTTTAAAAATGCATTTTTAAAAGAGTCTTAGATTTGGGAAAAGATCGTTCCACCCTAATTTCAGAGCAGGACAGACTTGTTCTTCAGGGAGTTTCCCCATATCCCTCTTTCATATCTGTTTCTAGAAGGGGCTATTACCTGCTTTGGAACTAACTGTAGGAGACAGCAGGAGGGATTAAAAAACTGTAAGGCTCATGAGCACTGGGATATAACCCACTTTTTCAGAATGATACACGTACCTACTAGGAAAGATATTAGCAAGGTAATCTCTTTTTAGGCTTAACAACAATGAACATTCCACATTATTTAACCATCTATCACATGGCCAATGTTCCCTCTAAGCTGAGCGCATGAGCGATCGCTCACTATTTTCAGTGGCGTCGCTCATACGTTTTCTCGTGTCGCTCAATCGAGGGCGGGCGGAGGTGAGAGGAAGCGGCGGCAGCGGTCTGCCCTGCTCGCCTTAGTGTATTTTAAAGTTAAAAGATGCAGCGGCGGCTCCTCTCAAGATCCCCGACTGCATCAGACTTCCAACGCAGGTGGGAATTCATGAGAGGAGCCGCTACCACGTCTTCAGTGGCGTACTAAGGGGAGGGGGCGGTCCGCCCCGGGTGCAGCCTTAAGGGGGGTGCACAGCCGGCCAGGTCCGGATCTGGCCGGCTGTGCACCCCCCTAAGCCTGCCATCGGAGAGGAAGTTCGGGCCAGCCAATCGCTGCCTGGCTGGGTGGAACTTCCTCTCCGACGGCAGAATTGACGTTGGGGAATGCTGGTCGGCCCGACGGTGGGAAGCAGAGAGAGCTTGGGGCAGCCGCGGCGGTGGCTTTGGGGCCTGTTTCCCCCGATGGTGGCAGCAGTGGCTTTGTGGAGGTTAGGGAGAAAGAAAGGGGGCAGGCAGGGAAACAGAAAAAAAGAAAGGGGGCATCAAGAGAGAAAAAAGAAAGAAAGGGCAGGGAAGAAAAAGTTAGGGGAGGGAATGAGGTCTGGAGGAGAGGAAGCATACAGGCTGAAAGAAGGGAAGAAAGATTGGATGCACAGTCAGAAGATGAAAGTGCAACCAGAGACTCATGAAATCACCAGACAAGGTAGGAAAAATGATTTTATTTTAAATTTAGTGATCAAAATGTGTCTGAATTTATATATGCAGTCTATATTTTGCACTATGGCCCCCTTTTACTAAACCGCAATAGTATTTTTTAGCGCAGGGAGTCTATGAGCGTCGAGAGCAGCGCTGGGCATTTAGCGCAGTTCCCTGCGCTAAAAACTGCTATTGTGGTTTAATAAAAAGGAAGGGGGGTATATTTGTCTATTTTTGTATGGTTGTTACTGAGGTGACAATGCATAGAGTCATCTGCCTTGACCTCTTTGAAAAAAACCCAGAATAGGAATGATAATTAACATTTTCTCAGCGTATAGTGTGCTTTATGTTTTTTAATTTTATTGTTGGTAGATCATTTTGACTTGGTCATTTTAAAGTAGCTTGCAAACACAAAAAGTTTGGACACCCCTGAGCTAGAGCGTTGAAGCTGTGTATTTCTATTTTATCTCCCTTTTACAAAACTGTGAAGCGTTTTTTAGCGCCAGCCGTGGTGGTAGCAGCGCTGATGCTCAGAATTCTATGAGCGTCAGAGCTGTTACAACCGTGGCTAAAATCCACACTACAGTTTTGTAAAAGGGGGAGGGGTTAGTTTGTGATGACATATTCCATACTAGGCGAAGGTGTTTTCTGTGTTCTGTGTGTTCGAAAGACATGGTTTTCTGTTAGGATTGACGGTGTAGGATTGATCTGTGCTGGTCTGGCTTGTTTAGTTTTACAATGGGTGTATTGATGTGCTGCTCACTGCAATATGTAAGATGCTGCCTTTTCCTAGGTACTCATGTGTGACGTGTGGCTTGTTACTAAAAATCATGTTTTTCGTACAGATGGGGGGGTGCCAAAAAATGATGGGCCCCGGGTGTTACATATGCTAGGTACACCACTGTATGTAAAGATACCTGAAAGCTGGCGAAGCAAAAACTTTAAGTATATTGTTATTCTTCTAAGTTTTGAGTATTTAACCCTCCCACAATCTCACGGGCACTCATTTCAAGTTTCAAGTTTATTGAGATTTTGATTTAAACGCAATATCAAATATTTTCAATGCGTATAACAAAAATAAATTTGGGGAAATAAATAAAACCATTTGAACAATAAACATACAAACAAATCATAGATGATTAAAAATACATAAGGAGTACAAGGATAAACTACATTTGTTTAAAAATGCGTTCTCTGCGCCTGCTCATAAATTTGTGGAGTATGTAACTTGTCGCTCATGCATATTTTTTTTTGCACACACCTCATCAATCCTTAGAGGGAACATTGTACATGGCCCTCCTTTAATCTCACAAAGCTGACCCTCCGCAGCTGCCTTATTTAACACTAACGGATGGTAGATTAATCCACTGTTCTGTTTATCCACTGTCTTCTCTATATATTCTTGTAATAGCTGGCTACATCATAATTGGGAGTGTGTGGCGCAGTGGTTAAAGCTACAACCTCAGCATCCTGAGGTTGTGGGTTCAAAACCCTGCTGCTCCTTGTGACCCTTGGGCAAGTCACTTAATCCCCCCATTACCTCAGGTACATTAGATAGATTGTGAGTCCACCAGGACAGACAGGGAATAATGCTTGAGTACCTGAATACATTCGTGTAAAACCATTCTGAGCTCCCCTTGGAGAACGGTATAGAAAATTGAATAAATAAATAAATAATTAATTAATTAAATGATCTTCGTTTAGTACAGTGGTCTCAAACTCAAACCCTTTGCAGGGCCACATTTTGAATTTGTAGGTACTTGGAGGGCCTCAGAAAAAATAGTTAATGTCTTATTTAAGAAATGACAATTTTGCATGAGGTAAAACTCTTTATAGTTTATAAATCTTTCCTTTTGGCTAAGTCTTAATAATAATATTGTAATTTATAGCTAAAGAGACATATGATCAAGAAACTGTTTTATTTTACTTTTCTGATTATGATAAACGTACCAAGGGCCTCAAAATAGTACCTGGCGGGCCGCATGTGGCCCCCGGGCCGCGAGTTTGAGACCACTGGTTTAGTATGTTGTTTGCTTTATAACTGCTATGTTTTCCTATCACATTGTAATTCTCTTGAATTGTAAGTCACCTTGAACCTTGCTAGGCATAGAACAACCCAAAAATTGCAGATTTTAGATTAGACTATTTTTAGGAGAATCATTCCAAGGATAGTCAGTTTGGCCAAGCAGTTCTACAAAATTTATTCTCTACTTTGACGCCAGCTTCCTTTCAACCCTCTGTGGTTTTGACAGCTAGGGAGTCTCCACATGTGAGAATATTCTACTTGCTTGTCCTCGAATAAAGCAAAATTACTCACCTGTAGCAGGTGTTATCCGTGGAGAACAGGCTGCTTGCGGCCAGACCTGGCAAAGCCTTTCCTTTGATGCGTCAGAAGTGACGCGTCAGAGGTAAGGCCTTGCTGGGGCTGGCCGCAAACAGCCTGTTTTGAGGCTGCCTCCTGCTGATTGCTGTGCTTGGGGTAAGGAATAGAGAGAGGGAGGAAAGTAGCAAAGGAGTTCGTGGCTCAAAACTACTGCCTGCTTCTGCCACTTCAGGGTTTGAGAAGAAAAGGGAGGAGAACTTTGCGGCTTAGGATCGCTGCCGTGTTGGTGCTTCGGGGCGGGAGGAAGGGGATTCATAGCTGCTTGAGGCTTGAGGGAGGGAGAGAGGATTTGCAGCTCAGGACACGGCTGCTGATGCTTCGGGGGACTTTTTTTTTTTTTTTTACACCGGCAATTTTTTTTGACGGTTGTGTGAGAGTCCTGGTTAACTGAGACTTGGTTAACTGAGACTCTACTGTATATATGTTTAAATATTTCTATTTTGTTGTTATTGTTTCAAGAATTTAATATGTGGAAATGTGCTCACCTTTTTCAGTATGAATAGTATTTCTGATTTTAGGTTATAATCAATAAAAAATAATAAATACACCAGTGCAAAATAATTAAAATAAACATTTGTTGGATTAAAAACAGAAAAACTCCATTTTTCCTGATACTCTCTCACCCCTCCAATGGCTTATCTTGTAGCCCCACTCAGTTTTCAAGCCTCTTCAGTGCTAATGACTCCATGCAAACACACATTTTCGATTCCATTGGTAAAGGGAACTAACAAAAGTAGCTGCAGCATGAAAAGACCAATTAGCACATGTTTTTTTTGTTTCCAGAAAGAACTCTTAACTTTCCCCCCTTTTACAAAACTGTAGCACGGTTCTTAACGCTGGCCATGGTGGTAACAGCTCCCATGCTCATAGGAATTATAAGAGCATCCATACTAATACCGCCACGGCCAGTGCTAAAAACTGCACTATTGTTTTGTTAAAAAAAAAAAAAAAAAAAGGGGGGGGGGGTTAATTAGCTAGAAAATAAACATCTGAATTTGCAAGTTATAAACTCTTAAGTATGTGACAGTAGGACTCAGAGACAATTTCTCTTGTATTTTAGTTTACAAAATATTTGTTCTATTGCTACTGTATTTTTGAAAGATCTCATTTCTTTCTTCCAGTGATCCATTACTGCCTATTCCTGTATTTCTGTCTAATCCTCCACTTGTACTTTTCGCTGAATATGAACTTGGACAGACTTATGAGGTAAGTGCATCTCTACCATGCCTTAAAATGTGGGTACTATGTACAACAGAATGAAACAAAAAACTAAGCATGTCTGATATTAAACAACTGGTGTGAAATCTTTGATGGAATTGCTCCTATCCATGCTGGCTTCAATTTCAAAACTGCTAGAAATTGTGGCAGCCATTTTAGCAGCGAAGATGGCTTGGGCAGGAATGACTTAGGATCACTCCTGCCCCAACTAGCCATTAGACTAACAGGGGATGTACATTAGGCCAGGAGGGAGTCTACTGGTGTTTCTGGGAAAGGGGCTTCTTCTGTTTCGGGGAGACAGGAGAGAAGGAGGAATGCTTCTTCTATTTGGGGGGAAGAAGAGAGGGAGAACTAGGGGACCCAGCATAAAGTTTCAGTTCCACACAAAAATGCGCTGGCATTTTAAGCCAATACCAAAACAAGGCCAAAAATGAAATTCAGTTGGCTTCTGCTCCAAGAACAGTAGGATAACATTGCCCCATCCTAGGGTTACAATATTTTGAAAAAAAAAACAACAACCCTGGACACATAACCCCGCCCTGTTCTGCCTCTAGCCTCACCCCAGTCTGCCTCTGGCTCCACCCCAGTCCGGCCTGTTCTACCCGCAGCACCACCCCCGGCAAGCCTCTTCTCATCTACAACCAGCTCTGGCTGTGTCTGGAGGGCCTGGAGCATTCGCGGATATGTGTGACATCTGCGCATGCACAGAGGCCCTCTAGACGTGGCAGGAACTGGTTGGGGCTTTCCAAAACCTAGACAAATGCCGGGTATTGCAAAGTCCGTCCTCTAAACAGAGGACATGTCTAGGTTTTCCCAGACGTCTTGTAACCCTACCCCATCTACCTCCTCTTAGAGTTGCATTCTGTTAGCAAATGCACTAGACCTGGTCCTGTGTGAAGATAGCAGTTGAGTTACTTTCAAACACTTTTAGAAAAGAATGTTGAGAAGTGTCTCCATGCTAGATGACATCATCCATTATATGGATATGCTTCCTGCTGTCCTCAAAGAACACCTGCTACAATAAGTAATGTCACTTTGTCTTTAGTTTGTTATTCCTGAAGCAACCCTCAATTAGCCAAAACTGGATCCCCCAAAAAAGAATTGCCCTGTACCATGGCAGTATGGTTTCGGTAATGACCATAGTACGGAGACAGAATATCTTTAGACCAGCACTTTCAAGTTCTAGTCTCCCTAGATCTCTCTTTGGCACTCAGTAACATAGATCATAACCTCCTCCTCCTTAGACTGCATGATATGGGTATTTCTAGAAAAGTTTTGGGTTAGTTTCACTTTTTTCTCTCTGATCATACTTAATTTAGCACATGGGATTATTTCTCATAAAACTATCCATTCGTTTTCCACAAGGCTCTATTCTTGTCCGCACCCCATTTTACATCTTCATAGCCTTCCTCCTGATGGTGATTCAGTCCCAAATGTGTAGTCCCTTTTGTATACTGATGATCTTCCACTGGTCAACAAGCATTTTCCTACTGGAGTTCTATCACATCTACCTTAACAAGGGCCACATGCTGACTCTAAATCTGAAAATAGTTTTCGTCTATCACATCCTGTTTTTAAGTTATGTGTCAATTTGTGTTTATATCATTTTTGTCAATAATGCTTCCGTGAAGCGTCGATATTTTACTTTTTCTGTAACACAATATTGCATTTTAGGACAGTTCATCGATCATATAAACCAGTAATTTGAAAGTTTATACTAAAAAAGTGATTGTGCTACTTTTTCTACCTGTGAATTTTTATATTTTGTTTGTTTTTGTGCAAGATATTATAATTATTATGAACAGATGAGGTTGTGTTAACCATCCTGACAATTTACTGCACAAGATCAGCGAAAGAATCGGTCCAGCAGACTTCAAAGTGCATACAAGCATTATTTTGGCTGTAAAGCTGGTGACCAAGATAAAGCATAGGCACCTCATGTGTGCTGCACTGTCTGCTATTCCGGATTAACACAGTGGCTGAATGGGAAACGGAAGAAGATGACAAAAATTGCTGGATTCACAAAGAGGAATACATCAAAAATTGTGTATCCTTTGATTGTCTGTCAGCAATTAAATCCGTTCCTCATGACTCTGAGAATCCACATCTGCAGCACAATGTGCCGAAAGTTCAGATGAAGAATGTGCCTCTGCTGCTGTGGAGTTGTATGAAGTTCATGAACCTGAAGTGGATGAAAAACAACCTCACCTGTTAACTCAAAAGATCTTAATGATCTGGGTAGAGACTTGTCACTGTCAAAGGAAAAAAACAGAATTGTTGGCTTCTTTTTTTTTTTTTTTAATTCTTTATTCATTTTCAAATTGAACAGCAAGTGCACAAAAGAATATATTATACAAGATTTTCCACAATAGCACATTAATCTCTACCACATAAAAATCTAGTGATGCAATAAACCCCCCAACCACCCATCCTTTATCACATTTTCAATAGGAATAAACACACATATTATATAGCATATTATAACATATTATGTAAAATTATTCCTAACTCCCTCCCCCCTTTTGTGTGCTAAAAAAGAAAAGGAAAAGAGAAGAATCAATGACTATTCACCACAATATTTTGCTATAAGAATTGTTAGGTTCAAGGCTGAATCTTTTAAAGCAGGACACCAAAATATCTTTTTGTCCGTGATTGTCACACCATCCTGGCTTCCTTTTACCAAATGGTACAAACGTAAATGCAAGTGTCTCAAACATTTCTGAACATGCTGACATCACTTTTGTGTGAGTTAAGAGAGGCGTAAATATATGCTGTAACATGTCTCCTTATTGTCTTTATGTTTGTTTTCAGAGTAAACTCCTTAACACAAGTTTGGTGGGACACAGTTCATACTCGCAATATTGTGCCAATATGGCAAACTGTCTAAAAAAAATCAGTAACGTGTATCTCAGAAACTTGACATGCTAGCTGAATTTCAGGATATGTTTTACTTTTAGACTATATTTTGACATCAAAGTTTTTGATTAGAAAATGTTATATATTTTATGAAATGTATACTAGTGAAAGTGGCAGTCTATGAAGAAAATGGCAAAAAAGAGTATTAACGAAGTGGGCTGTTTTTGAAAACCACAACAAATGGGAAGCATTTTGGCGCAAATTCTATAAACGGCATCCTGATTGTAGGCAGCGGTAGGTGTCCTACCACTGTCTAATCAAGTTTCAAATTTATTAAATTTCAAGTTTATTAGGATTTTATATACCGCCTATCAAGGTTATCTAAGCGGTTTTACAATCAGGTACTCAAGCATTTTCTCTATCTGTTCCGGTGGGCTCACAATCTATCTAACGTACCTGAGGCTATGGAGGATTAAGTGACTTGCCCCCTCCCACGAGGCATACCACCTACACTGTAGGCATCTGTTGCGGGTACAGGGAGATGCATCAGGACACTTAAACTCTCCAAAGGCTGGGCGTGATTTCGCCTGGAAGTGGCCTTGGGCGAGCTTAAGTGGCCCTAGGCATCTTCCTAGGGTCACGATAGATGTCTGAAATGTAGGCCAGCAAAATGTCTTGAATGTCCGCGACAGGAGGGATGCCTATTCCCTCCCGCCACCATCCCCGAACCCCCTGCGAATGTCCACAACAGGAGGGATGCCCACTCCCTCCTGCAACCACCCCTAAACCCCCCCATCAAATCTCCTGCCACCCCCTGGAACTTCCCCTCCATCCAGCGACATCCCCCTTCCAGAGCCCCCCCTACATGTAGAACTCCTGGCACCCTCCCTCCACCCTGTACCTTTTAAGGTGAAAGTCGGACCAGAGGGATGCATATACCCTCCGGCCAGTTGGCCTGCCTTTCCAAAATGGCTTGCCTTCCCCTTCCTGATGCATTCTGGGAGAGGCCTAAAGCTCTGATTGGCCCAGATGCCTAAGGAGGGACTTTAAGCATCTGGGCCAAACAGAGTCTTAGGTTTCTTTCCCGGTGCACTTTTTTTTTTTTTTTACTTCCCCAGGTATTCCCATCTAGCTAACAACTCCTTAAGTTATTCTCCTGTATTAATTAAGTTAGTTTTTTAAGTCTAGACTTTAAAAAAAAAAAAAGAAAGATATGAACTCAGAGCATCTAACTTTTTAATCCATATAGAGATAATGGGGGTTTTTTTCAGCCAAATTATTGATTGAAATACTGAGCGTAGTAAAATCCTGTCAGGTCGATTTTCAATGCGGCTGATATATACTGTGTATATATATAGTATGTATATATATATATATATATATATTAATGCCACTTGCAGTGTTTAAAAAAATATACAAATTCTGTACTACTATCAAGATAGGTGGTGGTGTTAAATATGAATATAGTACAGTTACATCTGGTAGCTGTATATACAGCAGCAATATTCAGCATCTTTCATTATAGCTATGTGGTTTCAATTATAAAACCTATTTTTCAAACTCAAATTAAACCATTGATACAAAGCTGCGGTAATGATGCTGCTGCTGCGGTAAATACAACAAAACCCAGTTTCTTTGGGCTTTGGTGCATTTTCCACAGCAGCATCACTACCATGGCTTTGTAAAAGGGGCCCTGAGTTATAATGGCTGAATATTGTAATTAAAGGTATAGTTAGGTGGCATGCCTTGCTCTATCCCATCATAAACGTATATGTCCTTTTGAAAACTGGCCTATATATTTTGATTCATCCGCATAATATTTTGCAATCTTGCTTTCTTAAATAGTCATTGACTTGAAAAAAATGTTTCTCTTGTCTTACCCCACCTCATTGTTTGTCTTGTTTTTCTTAAGTAGATGACAATAGAGCTCCGGAATTTGACATCAGTCTCTCGTCGTCTTCGAATTATTCCTCCATCTACTTCATGTTTTTCCATTGGACTGGGTAAGTTAACTCGTGCCTTAGAATGGCTGTAGATTGTTTTCTAAGTTCTACTTTGAAGCTTTCAAAATGTGGCACAGTGGTTAAAGCTGCAGCCTCAGCACCCTGAGTTTGTGGGTTCAAACCCACGCTGCTCCTTGTGACCCTGGGCATCACCTAATCCCCCCATTGCCCCAGGTACATCAGATAGATTGTAAGCCCGTTGGGACAAACAGAGAAAAATGCTTGAGTAAACTTGAGTAAAAATTCATGTAAACTGTTCTGAGCTCCACTGGGAGAACGGTACAGAAAATTGAATGAATAAATTAATTAAGTATATTAAGAAAGTGAATAAATTAGTATCTTCTTGATTCCTGAGCAGCATGTAAAGATTCACCCTTTGTGCCCGGTCACAATTGTAAGCTCTTTCAAGCAGGGACTGTCTCTTCCATGTTAATGTACAGCGCTGCATATGTCTTGTAGCACTAAAGAATGATAAGTAGTAGTATGTTTTAAGCACTCTAAGGGCAATTATATAAACTGGGATCTAACAGTTATATATCTACTGTGCACATAAATTTGAGGTATATAAATAAAGATTCATGTATTGTTATAAATGTTAGAATAACTAGTATATAGATAGATAGATATATACACACACACAAGTATATACATGTGGATGTTCACTAATATGTGTATAGACCAGTATGCCACATAAGGGATATACAGCAAATATGCAGCTTTCTTTTATAGTTTTGCAAGAGGGGAATACACATGAGTGGATTAAGAGCAGGACAAAGACAGGGCTCCCATTTGTGTGCATAACTTAAAGGGATGATTAACAAGACTAAGAATGTTATAATGCCCCTGTATCGCTCCATGGTGCGACCTCATCTGGAGTATTGCATTCAATTCTGGTCTTCTTATCTCAAGGAAGTTATAGTGGTGCTGAAAAGGGTTGAAAGAAGAGCGACCAAGATGATAAAGGGGATGGAACTCCTCTCATACGAGGAAAGACTAAAAAGGTTAAGGCTCTTCAGCTTAGAAAAGAAAGGGCTGAGGGGAGATATGATTGAAGTCTACAAAATCCTGATTGGAGGAGAACAGGTACAACTGGATTGATTTTTCACTCCGTTAAAAATTACAAAGACTAGGGGGACACTTGATGAAGTTACAGGGAAATACTTTTAAAACCAATAGGAGGAAATATTTTTTCACTCAGCCAAGAGTTAACATAGAAACATGATGGCAGATAAAGGGCAAATGGCCCATCTAGTCTGCCCATCCGCAGTAACCGTTATCTCTTTCTCTCTCCGAGAGATCCCACGTACCTATCCCAGGTCCTTTTGAATTCAGACACAGTCTCTGTCTCCACCACCTCTTCTTGGAGACTGTCCAATGCATCTACCACCCTTTCTGTAAAAAAGTATTTCCTTAGATTACTCCGGAGCCAATCACCTCTTAACTTCATCCTACACCCTCTCATTGCAGAGTTTCTTTTCAAATTTAAGAGACTCGACTCATGCACATTTACATTACGTAGGTAGTTAATCGTCTCTATCATATCTCCCCTCTCCCACCTTTCCTCCAAAGTATACAGATTGAGATCTGTAAGACTGTCCCCAAACGCCTTATGATGAAGACTACATACCATTTTATTAACCTTCCTCTGGACCGACTCCATCCTTTTTATATCTTTTTGAAGGTGCAGCCACCAGAATTGCACTCAATATTCTAAATGAGGTCTTACCGAAGTCTTATACCTCTCCCTATGCAACCTAGCATCCTTCTAGCTTTTGCCGTCACCTTTTCAACCTGTTTGGCCACCTTAAAATCATCACATACAGTCACACCCAAGTCCCGCTCTTCTGTCGTGTACATAAGTTTTTCACTTCCTAATCTGTACCGTTCTCTCGGGTTTTTGCAGCCTAAATGTAAAGTTCACTACCCTCTTTATAATCACTAATTCTTATTATGTTTTTCCTTCCTTATATTAAAGTTCCTATAAACCGTGCCAAGCTCTATCTTTATGGAGAGGATGTGGTATATAAACTTAAGGTTTAATTTAGTTGCCAAATTTCAGACCATTCTTCAAGCTTTGCCAGGTCTTTCATCATGTTATTCACACCATCCAGCGTGTCTATTCTATTGCAGATTTTGGTATCATCCACAAAGAGGCAAATTTTACTCTACAACCCTTCAGCAATATTATTTATAAAAATGTTAAAAAGAACAGGCCCAAGAACAGAACCTTGAGGCACACCACTGGTAACATCCCTTTCCTCAGGCAAACTCAATTGACCACTATCCTCTGTCACCTTCTACTCATACAGTTCTTGACCCATCCCGAGGACACTCAGTTTATTTATTAGATGCTTGTGTGGGACACTATCAAAGGATTTGCTAAAATCTAAATACACCACATCTAGCGCACATCTTCTATCCAATTCTCTGGTCACCCAGTCAAAGAAATTGATCAGATTTGTCTGACAAGAGCTACCTTTAGTGAATCCATGTTGCCTCCGGTCCTGTAATCCACAGGATTCCAGAAACTTCACCATTCTCTGTTATAAAAGTGTTTCCATTAATTTGCTTACCACGGAACTGAGACTTACTGGTCTGTAATTCCCTACTTCTTCCTTACTTCCACTTCGCCAGTCATCCGGTACCACTCCTGACTCTAGAGACTCATTGAAAAGGTCAGTCAGCGGAGCTACCAGAACTTCCATAAGTTCCTTCAGCACCCTAGGATGTACACCATCCGGCCCCATTTCAAAGGGTTGAGGCTCAGGCCAACTGGTAACCAGAAGACCAGGTTCATCCAATGAATCTGTGAGGCAGATTTTTAATCCATTTGTTCTAGCTGAAATCTTATGCTGATGCAGGCAGGTACCACATGGCACAGTGAGTAAAGCTATTATAGCCTATTGGGAAAATTGGTGGTGGTATTGAAGATTTCTACAGCCAGATCCTAGGTCTCCCACCTCTAAAACCTCTTTCCCTGCACTTCTTGACTTTCCGGAAAGGCCCCATGGGCCATTTTTGTGAGATTTTACTGGCAGTAGCCATCTTTGATTTTTTTTTTCTGAAGCCTCCATCTGCCTCAAAACCCCTCAATTTTGCTTAAAATCCTCAGGGCTGGACTCCTCAAGCCTTCTAACCCCTATATTATGCCTGGTTTGCACCAGGGAACGCCCATGTCCCGTGTGCAGAGAATGCAAGGGAATGGCAGGAGCCTTGGGCTAAAGCTCCTCTGAGTCCTTCAAGGTTACTGATCTGCAGGAGGTGAGACCCTTTCGGGCCTCTCCAAAGGTGGTTAAGCCAAGTGCAGTCGCATGGGTGCTGCGGAGCCCAGGAGGATCAGCATGGGGTCCCTGCCAGGGTCTTTGAGACCCCCAGTACAAGGCTTCACTCCAGATTTTGTGAGCCTTAAGTGGAATGCCTATTTGAACTTCTGAGGGTCCTCAACATCTATTTGCAGTGCACCAGTGGCAGTGGCACAGGGGAACTCCCCTCAACATGCACCCCAATCAGATGAGGACACAGACTTGGACCAGGAGGTTCAGTCTGTTATAGACGAGAAGGATGGAAAATCTGATTCCATGCCACTTTTTTCTCAGGATGAAGTTTCTCTGGCACAGTCTACTTTTTTGCATGAGAATGGTGGTCAAGAGGTGGTGGCAGCCCTGGATCATGGGGAGGACTCCACAGTGTACCAGCTGTTCAAAGCCTCTGTGCTCTTGGACATTATTAGAACATAACATAAGAATAGCCTTATAGTTTCAGACCAAAGGTCCATCAAGCACAGTAGCCCATTCTCACGGTGGCTAATCCAGGTCACTAGTACCCAGTGGCGTACCTAAGGTATGTGGCACCCGGGGCCCATCATTTTTTGACACCCCCCCCCCATGTAAAAAAATATTTTTTGTAATGACCATGAAACGGAATAAATGGTCAGAATAGAAACAGGCAGTGAAAATTTTCTTATATTCCAAACATAACATAACATAAAATATGTCTGAATTGTCATGACATCAGAAGTACATATGGAGTAGTTGCAGGTGATGCTTGGGACAGTTCTGATTGTGTTAGTTCGGTTTTATGTGTTTTTTGAATAAAAGGGTTTTTATTTCTTTTTGAAGGTTTTGCAGTATGTGGTCGATGTCAATTGGTTGTAGGGTTGGGGGTCGAGTGTTGCAGCTCGAATGGCTAGGAGGTTGTCGAACAGTTTTTTTCTTTTGACGTTTTTGGTTGGAGGGTGTGTGAATGGTGCGTGAGTTCTCCTATGTCTGTTTGAAGTGGATTGAATTATTTAGCTGAAGAAATTAGTTACCCCCTCATCCCACACACATTAATTCTCTTCCATTTTTGTTCCCATTATAAAAAACACTGATAAGTTCCCAGAAAAAAAAATACATTAAAATAAGAAGTGAAAACAAAGGCCCCTACGGATGAGAACATAATATAAGACTAGCCTAACTGGGTCAGACCAATGGTCCATCATGCCCAGTAGCCCATTCTCATGGTAGCCAATCCAGGATACTAATACCTGGTCAAAACCCAAAGAGTAGCAACATTCCATGCTACCGATCCAGGGCAAGCAGACACTTCCCTCATGTCTTAATAACAGATTATGGACTTTTCCTCCAGGAATTTGTCCAAATCTTTCTTAAAACCAGCTACACTATCAGCTTTTACCATAACTTCTGGCCACTTCATTTTTAAGTTTAGATCTTTCCTTTCAAACAGAGACCTTGCTAGATGTCAAATACAGCACAAGGTAACTTCACATGGACTTAGCTGTGCAGGAAATGTGAATCTCCTCATACACCCACCATATAGTGCAAAAATGTGCAAAGGTCTGTTTTTTTCTTTCGATCACTACATAGCCTAATGCCACACAAGCAGCGCTGTTACAAACAAATTCTGTAGGTCAATGCTAAGGATAACAAAGTTTCCTTCCTTGGACCAGAAGGAGATACTGATAAACCACTGGAAGAGATCCCAACACAACACCCAAAGACCCACTCAGTGTGTGAACCAGTTGAGTGGAGTGGACTAACTGGGGGGTGGAAATGGGCCCGGAGTTTGCTCAGCAGAATTTCCCAGACCACCTCTTCCTCTCAACACATTGACACGCTGCCACCACCACCACTAGAAACACCTCACTGTGTAGGCCAGCTATGCTATAAACTTTATAAAACACATTATTATATTTTCTTATAAAGCACATATTTTAACTGAACTCTCTGACATCCTCAGCCTTTCCATTCACAAAAATAGAAGGAAGAAAAGTTCCCATTTCCTGCTGTTTCATGTCCCCGGCCTATACGATATTTTTTTTCTGCAGACCCTTCAAAAGTCTGACCAAATCCTCGTTTCACTTGCATTATAAAGTACTGAGGATGCCATCTCTCCCCAATCCCAGGTCCTAAAGTCTAAGACAGTAGCGCAAACTAATGCTGCCAGATTCAGGAAAAAAAATTTCGATTCGATTCAGCCTATTGAATTGGTTTTTCAATTCGATTTTCCTGCCCAGTTGGGTGATTTTTTTCAAAACTCCTGGTGGGTTTTATAGCTTTTTCACCCCCTTTGGCTTCTCCTAACCACACTGGCGCTGTGGTGTAAATAAAATAAAGAAACAAAAAGGACTTTTCCTCTCTCTGTTAAATCCTAGCTCACGTTTGCAGTCCAACACCAGCTCTGTCAGGATACACATTTCAAATCTGACATATTATAATCACAAAACAGAAAATAAGATTAATTTTTCTACCTTTTGTTGTCTGGTTATATTTCAAATCTTGTTGGTCCAAGGCTCTGGTTTTCTTCTGATAACTTGCTTGCCAGGGTCTCCTTCTTTCTTCTTTCTGCGTGCTAACCATCCATCTGCCAACTCTGTCCTCCCTTTCCATTTCCCTTCCCTCCCCAGGAAGTCTGGTATCTTTCCTTTTTTTCATCTCCCTCCACAGATCCACCTTTTCTTAACTACCCTTTCATTCGGCATCTCTCCCTCCTTCCCCACCACCCCAGAGTCCACCATCTCTCCCTTTCTTTTCCCAATTACCCTCCTATCCAATATCTCTATCCCTCCTCCACACGATCCCTTGTGTCCAATTTCTCTCCCTTTCAGTTCCTTCCCTCCCTAAATCCCATGGTCCATCATTTCTCTCCCTCTCCTCTATTTTCAGACCCATTATTTCTTCATCCCCCCAAAAAAAGTTTGGCATATGCACGTCTCTTTGAACACCCCCTTCCCTCCGTGTACTTCTAAACCAGGGTCCCCCCCAAAGGCCTGTCCCCCCTTAAAGGTCTGCCTGTCCCCCCTTAAAGGTCTGCCTGTCCCCCCTTGAAGGCCTGCACCCCCCTTGAAGGCCTGTCCCACCCCCTTGTAGGCCTGTCCCCCCTTGAAGGCCTGTCCCTCCCCCTTGTAGGCCTGTCCCCCCACCTTGAAGACCTGCCTGCCTGTCCCCCCCTTGAAGGCCTGTCCCCCCCCTTGAAGGTCTGCACCCCCCCCGAAGGCCTGCACCCCCCTGAAGACCTGTCCCCCCCTTGAAGGCCTGTCCCACCCCCTTGTAGGCCTGTCCCCCCCCTTGTAGGCCTGTCCCCCCTTTGAAGGCCTGTCCCCCCCTTGAAGGCCTGTCCCCCCCTTGAAGGCCTGCACCCCCCCGAAGTCCTGCACCCCCCCTGAAGGCCTGTCCCCCCCCCTTGTAGGCCTGCCCACCCCCTTGTAGACCTGTCCCCCCCCTTGAAGGCCTGCCTGCTCCCCCCCTTGAAGGCCTGTCCCCCCCCCTTGAAGGCCTGCCTGCCTGTTACCCCCCTCCCCCTTGAATGCCTGCCTGCCTGCCCACTCGCCCCACCCCGAAGGACCGCTCGTCCCCCTGGCCTCCCCGCACCACCTATGAAGCAGCACTACCTATGCTCCTGGCCTTGCCGTTCAGTCCCCACCACCACCACCACCCCCGAAGGACCGCTCGCCCCACTGACCTTCCTGCACCACCTATGAAGCAGCTGCAGCAGGATTGCGACGTCAGCTATCCCTGCGCTGCTTAGGCGCTGCTTCCTGCGCCACGTTCCCGCCCCTCCTCTGACGTCAGAGGAGGGGCGGGACCGCGGCGCAGGAAGCAGCGCCCAAGCAGCTCAGGGATAGCTGACCTCGCGATCCTGCTGCTTGCTGCTTCACAGGTGGTGCAGGAAGGTCAGTGGGGCGAGCGGTCCTTCGGGGGTGTGGGGGGACTGAACGGCCAGGCCGGGAGCACCCCTTCAGGGCTGGCACCCGGGGCGGACCGCCCCTCCCGCCCTTCCCTTGGTACGCCACTGCTAGTACCTGGCCAAAACCCAAAGAGTAGCAACACACTATAGACTTTTCCTCCAGGAAATTGTCCAAACCCTTCTTAAAACCAGCTGCACTATCAGCCTGCACAACCTCTGGCAATGAGTTCCAGAGCTTAACTATTCTTTGAGTGAAAAAATATTTCCTTCTATTGGTTTTAAAAGTATTTCCCTGTAACTTCGAGTGTCCCCTAGTCTTTGAAATTTTTGACGGAGTGAAAAATCAATCCACTTGTACCCGTTCTACTCCACTCAGGATTTTGTAGTCTTCAGTCATATCTCCCCTCAGCCATCTTTTTCCAAGCTCCCTCCTAACCTTTTAATCTTTCCTTATACGAAAAGAGTTTAATCCCCTTTATCATCTTGGTCACTCTTCTTTAAACCTTTTCTAGTGCCGCTATATCTTTAAGGACACCAGAATTGAACGCAATACTCCAGGTGAGGTCGCACCATGGAGCGATACAAAGGCATTATAACATTCTTAGTCTTGTTAACCATCCCTTTTAAAATAATTCCTAGCATTTTGTTTGCTTTTTGGGAGGGGCTTCACATTGGTTGGAAGGTTTCATCGTATTGACACCACTGCAAGAATTAAACCTGTAAGTCTCTCCAGCTTCCTCATCCCAGTCAGTTATGAGTAGCTCTGTGACTCCGACCACATTCTTTCCCTCACATCCGGACATCACCAAGCTGGTCACGGATCACTGGGAGTCACCAGTTGGGTCCCTGTGAGTGGCTAAGACTATGGCCAAGCTTTATCCAATGACAATAGATTTTCAGCAGGTCTTTGTTCAGCCCAAGGTATACTTGATAGTGGTGTAGCTCACTAAACGAACCTCCCTGCCTAGTGAAGGAGGAGTGATGTTGAAGGATACTTAGGACTGCAAAGTGTTCTTGCTCCTCAAGTGGCAATTTGTAGCTTTGGTTCTAGGGATTAAAATGGCAGCTGCATCTTCCTTTGTGGCACATGCATACTACACTCACCTATCTTGAGCTTCAGACCTGCAGGACAACGAGGATCCCCAAATTCTCCTATCTGGGTAAATAATATAGTGGATGCTCTGTATGATATCATCAGAGTTATGGGCAAAGCCATAGCCTATGCTATCTCCACCCAATGGATGCTCTGGATCAGACTAGAGAGTTGTGCGGGGACAGAATTCCCGCCCATCCCCACTAGTATCCCACCAGTTCTCACCTATCCCCGCCAGAATCTTTTCCATCTCCGTCTGACTGTGTGAAGAATCCCCATTGTCCCCACCAGCAATCTCCTCTGTCCCTACCCGTCCACGCCAGAATCTCTTCCATCTCTGCCCGACCCCGTGAGGAATCCCCTCTGTTCCCGCCCGTCCCCCCATAAAAGTTATCTGTCCCCATAAAAACAGCAATTACTTCTGACAGCTTTGATTTTTTTTAAGTCTTAGTTTATTTAAACCAACAATAAAATGCAATATAAATAAATAACAGTGAACAGAAATAAGAAATGTATACATCACCGGAAAGAATTAGAATAGATATTAGGTCAGGTGACTGTAGGGTTGACCATTTCTTGTTAAAAGAAATAAAAAAGTTGGATTTTTTAGCAATATAAAGCTCATATCTGTTGAGCAAACAAATCTGGTTCCACCATTTGGCATAGGTAACTTGTGAGAGGTCCTTCCAAGATCCATAAATGGTTTTTAATGCAGCAATAAGTAAAGAATCAAACAATACAGCATCAAAATCATATAAAGCAGAATTGAGAGAGGCACTTTTCAGGACAATGGTTGCATAAAAAAAATGTGCCAAAACTGAACTGGAAACCCCAAAACAAATTCAGCAAGTACTTCATTTTGTACTAAACAAAATTGGTGGCATAACCATGAGAGGGGGCTGGGTCTCCCACTTTGAACTTAGCCCTCCTCAAAATGAACATCTCTCATGCTGTAGCTGGTGGGACATTTTGTTTTACCATCATCTTGGTCCCAGTTTCTGCTTTTGTCTATCTTCTACTAATTCTCTTTCAGGACTCGGGAACCCCAGTTCCATCCCTGTGGGAGTCCCATGAGCCTGGGGGGGGTTTCCCGTGGGAGTCCCATAGACCTGGGGGGATCCCTTTTGGAGTCCTGTGGGACCCATGGGAGTCCCGCAATCCCCATTCCCATGCAGACTTCTAGATCAGACAGTGGGCGGGTGAATCTGCCTCTAAGGCTATGCTAAGCAGGCTTCCTTTTTAGGGGCAGATGCTTTTTGGCAAGGGCCTAGATGATCTTATGGCCAGTGTTGTCAACCATTGCCCAAAGGCCTTACCATACAGCAGACCCTGAATGGCCAGGAGTTCGGGATGGGGCAATTTTCTTTCTTTTTTTCTTTAGATTTTCAGAATCATTACAAACAATCCCATAGAATACAAGAAAAAAGGTAATCAAATCGAATAAAAACTAAGGACACAATTAAAAAAAATCATCATATAGAAAAACCATCTAGTCCTCATTAAAGTAGAAGTTGTTCCATAATCGAGGAAGAAATTATTTTCAAAAAAAAGGAAATACTTAGAATGTCACAACCTATCATTATTTAACAGTCCCTGTATCTGATTGAATATCTTCTAATAAGATCCTTTATCACAAAGTCCCAGAGGAGGAGGAGGGAATATGATCCAGAGGAGACAATGAAACCTCTGAAGACAAGGAACCCTGATTTTGTCTACGATTTAAACCACCAAGAGGTGCAACATGGCGATCCATGAGTCTACTGGTACCGGAGTAGAAACCTTAGTTTTAGCTTTATATTTCCCCATTCTCAAGGTAATAAAAAATACCTCTATTTTCACTCCACGGAGCTCCAAGGGGCAGGGTGTGACACTTCTGGGCACGCCCTGTGGCCGCAGAGCACAGGAGCACGACTCTCATGTAGGGAGCCTCAAGGCTTCGGATGATGTCACTGGGGGCAGCCTTGTCTTGCCTGATGAAGTCATCAGTTCGGGACAGGCCCGATATTGGCCCAAGCCCACACTCAGGTATGCTACAGGAAATAACTTCTGCTGGGATGGGGCAATTTTCAAGCCTTGTGAAGATTCTGTCCTTATGTGGGAGGCCAAGTGACACAGAGGTCCTTTGAGGGGTCACATCTGAAGTTCAGTGGGAGTAGGAGACAGTAAGCCTCAGGTTCTCATGCCTCCAGCCTCTAAGAAAGCACAATGATGCCAGGACAGGGGCTGAGCACCCCCCTCCCTCCCCAGGAAGGGGGCAGTCTGTCAGCCTTTTGGTAGGTCTGGTCTCAGATTGGGGTACAAAATCAAGTTCTATGGCTTCCCCCCCCACCAGACTGCTTTATAGATTCTACAGCGGTCACCTGGAGAGAACCTACAAACTTCGAGCTACAATACAAAGACTACTGGCTCTCGGGTCATAGAGCCGGTCTTGGCCACAGAATTGTGCTCAGGCAGATACTGCATATACTTAACGTGACCATTTATTTTTTTCATCAAAAGGGGACATCTATTAATTGTTAGTCCCGCCCCCAATCCCGCCCTAATCCCGCCCCAATCCCGCCCTAGCCCCGCCTCAACCCATGCCCTAGCCCCGCCCACAATCCCGCCCCCAATTTCTTCCATTCATTTTTCATGTACACATAATATCTTCATATTAATTCATAATGGTAACCTTAAAATTAAAAAAAACTACAAAGCATACAATACGCAGAGAAAATGTTAATTATCATTTGGGGTTTTCAAAGATGTCAAGGCAAATGACTTTAAAATATGCAATGTCACCTCAGTAACTATAGAAAAATAGACAAATATAGTGTAAAATATAGACAGCAGATATAAATTCTCAAAACTGACAGGTTTTGATCACTAAATTGAAAATAAAATCATTTTTCCTACCTATGCTGTCTGGTGATTTCATGAGTCTCTGGTTGTGTTTCCTTCTTACTGTGTATCCTTTCTTTCATTTCTTTCTGCACTCAGAATTGTCCCTTTCTATTCCCTCCCTCCTTCCTTCCTATGTCCTTAGTGCCCCCGTGCCTCCTTCCCATGTCCCTAGTGCCCTCAATGCCTTCTTCCCATGTCCATAGTGCCCCCAGTTCCTCTCCTGTGTCTTTAGTGCCCCCAGTGCCTCCTTCCCATGTCCATAGTGCCCCCAATGCCTCTTTCCCATGTCCATAGTGCCCCCAGTGCCTGTCCTGTGTCCTTAGTGCCCCCAGTGCCTCCTTCCCATGTCCATAGTGCTCCCAATGCCTCCTTCCCATGTCCATAGTGTCCCCAGTGCCTGTCCTGTGTCCCTAGTGCCCCCAGTGCCTCCTTCCTATGTCTTCTCTTGCCTTTGTCCCTCCCCGAAGCCAGCCTGCCTGCCTACTTCCTTCCCTCTCTCCAGTGCCTGATTCAACCCCCCCCCCCGCGGATTCAACACCCCTCCCCGCGGATTCAACACCCCCCCTGCAGATTAAACCCCCCCTGCGGATTCAAACCCCCTCACCCGCCCGTATACCGCCGCTGCCTGCCAGTCTGCCTCCCTGCCGCGCCGATTGAAATGCTGGGCTGCCGCCGCTGCTTCTTGGCTTCTTCCCGACGTCAATTTGGCTGGCCCCGAACTTCCTCTCCAACGTCAAAATTGACATCGGGAAGAAGCTAAGAAGCAGCAGCGGCGGCCCAGCGTTTCAATCGGCGCGGCTGGGACCGAATGTGATCAGCCATCCTGGTGTCCCCGCGCACAGCTTTGGGACGCTGTCCCTGAAAACGGGACATTTTGGTGTCCCGAAAAGGTGGGTCGGGACAACGGGACGGAAAACGGGATGTATGGTCACCTTACATATATTTCATTGTGCCAAAGAAAGGCTCAGATGACTGGAGGCTAATTCTGGACCTCAAGTCAATTAATGTGGCACTGAAAGAACAGCACTTCTGCATGGAAACCATTCAGTCGGTTATAGCAGCAGTGGTGACAAGGGAATTTCTCTACTCCCTCGATCTGATGGAGGCCTGTCTTCATATTCACATCTTCCCACCCCACCAGAGTTACCTACGATTTCATGTGTTGCAGTAGTATTTCCAGTTCTACGCTCTCCTATTCGGCCTTGCCAGGGCTCCTTGAACCTTTACCAAGGTGATGGTGGTGGTAGCAGCGCACCTCTGCAAAGCTTGAATTCAGGTGAACCTATATTTGGATGATTTGCTCATCAGAGCTCTGTCCAAGGAGAAAGGCAAGCTGGCAGTGTCAAGAGTGCTGCAACTCCTCCAAGACTTGGGCTGGATAATCAACTTCAAGAAGAGTCAGCTGGAACCAATTCAGCACCTGAAGTACCTGGGAGTTTTGTTTGGCACAGCCCTCAGCCAAGTGTTTCTTCTACAGCCACGCAGACTAAAGCTCCAGAAGCAGCTATTGGAGCTGCTACAGAGACTGGCTCCCAATGAATGTTATTATGTGGGGTCCATGAACAAAGAGCAGCCTGTAGTGGTGGCTGAGGTCAGCCACTCTTTTCAGGGGCATGCCTCTTCGCATCTTCTCCTGGGAGATGCTGATGACTAATGCCAGCCTTTACAGTTGGGGGGGGAGCCTTACAATGGACACCCAGTCCATGAGCATTGGACTCTGACTTAGCAGAAGTGGTCTATAATTTTCCTGGAATTCAAAGCTATTTATCTAGTGCATCAGGCACTAGAGGACCCTATGGAAGACAAGGCAGTCAGAGTCTTCACTGACAATGCAACAGCGGTAGCATATGTCAACAGGCAAGAAGGCACCAGAAGTGCCCCGTTGTGCCTAGAAACTCAACTCTTCTTCCAGTGGGCAGAAGCTCACTTGCAGGTGCTTAAAGCTGCACACATAGTTGGATCACTGAAAGTGCAGATAGTAGGCCTTTCCTATTTTCAAGCTCGGGGGGAAAGAGGCTTCCTAGTCTCTCTCCCAGAGGTTGCCCAATTCATTAAAGGGGCTCTGCGGTTGCATCCTCTGCTGTGTTCCCCTTTCCTTTACTGGAACCTTAGCATTGTGTTGGCAGGTTTCAGTACAGCTCCATATGAGCCCTTATGGGAGGCTTCCCTTTCAGACCTTACAGTCAAGAACAGTGTTCCTGGTGACGATTACTTTGGAGAGATAAGTTTCTGAGATAGAAGCTCTTTCCTGCAAGGAGCTGTTTCATAGGATATGGAAACAGGGCTCTCCTTGCACACGGTTCCATCCTTCTTATTGAAAGTGGTCTTGGCCTTCCATGTCAATCAGGAAGTCTGTTTTGCCCACCTTTTACCCTATGGGGTCTAAGAAAAAGGATAAAGCATTATATTTGCTGAATGTCAAGTGAGTGCTTCTCCAGTACCTCGAAGTTACCAATGAGTTTCGCCTATCGGATCACCTTTTTGTTCTGACCAGTCATGCCAAGAAAGGGAGACGGTGTCTAAAACCCTGTGAATGGGCTTCATCTGCCTTCTGCCTTAGGATCAGTCTGACTTTGAAGAATTCTCTGTCTCTCAGAGGAACTGAGAGGATATAAAATAAAAAGATAATGCATAGGAAAATCTTCAAGACCATATAGTCTGATTTAAGTTTCTGCCTGATAGCAGAACATGCGAGTAGCTACGAGCTCTTTATATATGCTGGTTTCACAAGTTTGGATTTTTTAATGTTGATTATTATGTTTGTTATAGAGCACAACAGTATTGTAGTGATGGGGATTTTTCCCCAGTTCCCTCCTTCCAGTTATTATAGTGCTATGTGATTGCTTTTGTATGAACTGAGGGGGCAGGAGCATCTCCCTGGGAAGAAGGCAGAGTTAAAAACATGATTGACAGTTTTCTGCAAGCAACTTGCAAGTTGGAATATAGAACCCTATCGTTTCAGGACCACTAGAAACATCTACAAAAAAGATTACCAAGGTAAGAACCTAATCTTTCTTTCATATATCTATTTGAGTACCTCAAGTCTTTAAATTCATATGAAATTAATTTGAATTTTGGCTAACATATTTTGAAAGAGTATATTAAAGAGTATTGGTATGGAAAGAGTAGTGGATGGATGAACAGCCTTTCAGTGGAAAGGTGGAGATAAAATAAAAAATAAAAAAAAAGCTTGGGATAAACACAGAGGATCCTTAGTTTCTAAGAAGTGGTGAAGAAAGCTAGAGATCACCAGTGGTCTATGACATGTATGAGCAATGCAATTTGGAAAACTAGAAGGACTATGCATCCTTCCCTATTCACCTTCATTTGATATTCTCTTAACCAGGAAAGTTTCCAGGAGAAGGAGGAATTGTAGCTCCTGGAATGAGCTGTCAGTATACGGTGCGATTTGTTCCTGATTCTCTGGGAGATAATAGTGATATTGTAATAGTAGAGTCACAAGCACTCTATCCTCTGATAATCCCTCTGGAAGCCAGAAGACCACCTCCTATATTAACTTGTAAGTGTCAAGTCATATTTTTTTATAAATCAAGACTGAGTTTTTAAAGTTTCACATATGATCAACCCATAGATCCCACAGCATTAAAGGGCTAATTTTACAAAGCATTTCTTACAAGTAGCATGTGTTTTACACAAGGGAAATAACTGTTTTAGAAATATATGGGTATATACACACATAAGTACACATGCCAACAAGGGCATGCATATTTTGACACAGATCTTTGAGTAGTTGTATAAAGTTTTATCCCAGGACAAGCAGGCAGCATATTCTCACAGATGGGTGACATCATCCACAGAGCCTGGTATGGACGGTCTAAAAGTGTAGTATCACTTTAACTCTTCAGAATTCTCGAGATGGCCCATACTGCGAATGTGTAAGTGCCTTCCTGCCCAGTGTCAGCTTGGGGGACCACCAGTTCTTAGGTTTCTGTGGAGCTAAAAAGTTCTTTTCTTGGAGTGTCTCCAAGTGCGCGATTATCTCAATTTTTTTCTTGCCTTCCCATACTTTTTTTCATGATTTTTCTTCTTCTTTTATTTCCTTTGAGTTCATTGAAGTTTTTCACTTTTCAACTTCCAAGGCCTTAGGGCCCCTTTAAGCTCTTGGGTTGCCTGGTTGCATTTTTCAGGCTTTTCCTTACCTGACCACTGGTACCATTGCATCTTTTGATTTCGCCAAGGCTATCTTCCTATCCATGTCCAAGCCTTCCAGCGGGTTCAAGAGGTGTTCTCGATGTAACAGGACCATCTCAGTCACTAACCCCCATAGATGGTGTCTTCAGTGCCTTGGTCCTGAGCATCAGGTCGACTCTTGAACCCACTGCTTAACGTTTCAGAAGTGTTACTTGAAGGCTTGGCATCTTCAGCAGGACAAACTTTTCAGCTCCTTCTCCTTGATGTTTGTCATGGATGTTCCGGGGCATTTGGTACCAGCGCCATCATCATCAACCTCAATACCACCCCTGGTGTAAGCCTCTGTATCTACATCGGCACCATCAGTTCTCCATACTATGAAGCTAATTTTGCCTTCCCAAAAGGCGCCCATGGCATCTCCAGCATCGAGTAAGTCAATTTGTGCGAAATGTTGGCGTGAGCAGCATTCCCCATCGGTGCAGAAGCTGTCATCTCTGAGGCATGCCTCTTCAACGAGGTCCCCAATGACTTGATGCCCTGCCGTACCATCTGTACTGACTTCACCAATGATACCGGTGCCTTCAAATCAAGATCAACTTTGGGAGCTGCTCCACAAAAAGTTGCAATACTAAGAAGATAAGAATAGCCTTACTGGGTCAGACGAATGGTCCTTCAAGCCCAGTAGCCCATTCTCATAGTGACCAATCCAGGTCACTAGTACCTGACCAAAACCTAAGGAGTAGCAACAGTGGCTTCCCCCATGTCTTTCTAAATAACAGACTATGGACTTTTCCTCCAGGAAATTGTCCAAACCTTTCTAAAAGCTTGTACCCGTTCTATTCTCCTCGGGATTTTGTAGACTTCAATCATATTTCCCCTCAGCTATCTCTTTTCCAAGCTGAAGAGCCCTAACCTTTTTAGTCTTTCCTCATACGAGAGGAGTTCCATCCCCTTTATCATCTTGGTTGCTCTTCTTTGAACCTTTTCTAGTGCCACCATATCTTTCTTGCGATATGAAAACCAGAATTGAACACAATACTCCAGGTGAGGTTGCACCATGGAACGATACAGGGGCATTATAACATTCTTTAACTTGCTAACCATCCCTTTTTTAATAATTCCTAGTATCCTGTTTGCTTTTTTGGCTGCTGCTGCACATTGGTCGGAAGGTTTCATCAAATTGTTTTTTGATAACACCCAGATCCTTTTCATGGGCACTAACTCCCAAGGTGGACCCTAGCATCCAGTAACTCTGATTTGGGTTATTCTTCCCAGACTTTCAACAAACCACCTATAATCTATTGCAAACCAGGAAATACATGGCTAGGTCTGCCTTCAACACCTTTGAAGTGTCTTCAAGAGCCTCAGCTCTTTCTATATTAATATGGCATCAGAGGAAAGGCCCTGCCAGGGCTGGTCATGAACATCCTTTTTTGAGACTGCCTCCTGCTAACCGGCTGCGCTTTGGATAAGGAAGGGAGGGAGTAAGGGGGTTCATGTTTCAGGACCCTGCTGCCTTCTTCTACCATTTTGGATCTTGAGGGAGGGAGGAGGGCTTTGTGGCTCAGAACCACTGCCACACTGGTGCTTGGGGAGAGGAGGGGTTTGAGGGGAGGGATTGAGATCTATGTTCTAACACAGCACTCTCAACCAGGAAAACAGTTATCCGGCATCCACCAATCCCCATGTCTCTGAGATTCTACTGTATAAGGGATAGTTGGTTTTGTCAAGCAGTTCTACCTCTTCTTAGATGTCAAATTTCCCTCCAACCTTTTGGCATAGTCCTGGTAGCTTGGGAATTCCACATGTAAGAATATTATGCCTGCTTGTCCTCGGAGAAAGCAAAGTTACTCATCTGTAGCAGGTGTTCTCTGAGGACAGCAGGCATATATTCTCACAACCCGCCCATCTCCCCTAGTTAGCTTCTCAGCTATGTTACTGAACTGCAGGTCTCGTGAGTTAACATTGGATAAGAAGGGGAAAGGGATTGGGACTTGTATACTGCCTTTTTGTAGATAACAACTACCCTCAAAGCAGTTTACATACAGGGACTTCAAACATTTTCCCTATCAATGCAGAGAACTATTCAAGTGTTGGAGCTAATAAGGTTCATTATCAACTACCCAAAGTCCCATCTGCTCTTAGTACAACAATTGGTGTAAATTGTAGCCCTGGTAGATATGGTTCAGGCTCAGGCATACCTCCCTCAGGTACAGGTGAATTCTCTAATTTGTATCTCCACTCAAGTCTGGCACAGCCAGCAGATGTTGAGGTTGTTAGGCCACATGGTATAAATTTGAGAGGCACCCAATTGACCCTTGCTTTCCATTGGTGTCAGGTGACAGGAACCTTTCAGATGTCATCTTGGTCACACTGGAATTAACAGACAAACAGAGAAAACCTCGCCTTGCTTTTTGTGTTGTCACACTGGAGTCAGTTCAATTGGATTCTGGGGTTTCTATTTCAAATTCCTTTGTTTCAGCAGATTCTGACCACATATGTATCCAGTATGGGCTGGGGAGCTCATGTTCAAGGGCTTCACACCCAAGGATGCTGATCCCTGCAGGAGATCAAGTTCCAAATCAATCTCCTGGAGCTTTTGGCACCCAATCTGGAACAGTCTTTCAGAGATCGACTGATGAACCAAATTGTTTTCATCCAAATAAACAGCCAAGTTGCCATATGCTATGTCAACAAGTAGGAGGGTATGGGCTTCTACCTCTACTGTTAAGAAGCAGTTGGGATGTGGCAGTGGTATGTGCTCTGAGCCATATACCTGGAATGAGAGAAAACAGCCCTACAGACAGACAGAGCAGGGTGATGTATCCACATGAGTGATCTCTCAATATGGGTGTTGCTCACAAGATTTTCTGAGAGTGGATCTTTTTGCTACTCATCTCAACACCAAGGTCTCTAAGTAGACTCAGATTACATGCAGACTAGCATCGAATGCCTTCCTTCTCCATTAGGGGGAATGCCTTCTGTATGTTTATCCTCCAGTCCCTCCAATAGGGAAAATGTTACTGAAACTCAGTCAGGACTGATGAACCATGATTCTCATTGCTTCTTGCTGGTCAAGACATATCTGTTTCTCTCTTCTTCTGTTGCTATCTTTTGAAGATCATTAGAGATTGGAGTGTTTTCCAATCTTCATCACACAGAACGAGAGGTCTGTTCTGTGTCCCAGCCTCCAGTCCCTGGCCTTCATGGCCTGGAAGTTGGGAATGTAGAATTTGAATCTTTTCTGCTACCTGAGGGTATCTCCAAGATCCTTTGGCTTCCAGGAAAGATACCAAGAGGTGTTATGCTTTTAATTGAAAGAAGTATATCATCTGGTGTGAGGGCAAGGCCCTAGATCCTCTCTCTTGACCTAGACAAAACTGCTTCAGTACCTCATGCACCTCTTGTTTGAAGACCAACTCTGTAAGGGTTCAGCTCAGTGTAACTAGTGCTGACTATTACCATATACGAGGGGTTAAGCCCATCTTTATTCAGTTCTTGTTCAATTCATGAGAGGTTTGATGTTGACAAAGCCCACAAGAAACATCCTACTGTGTCATAGAATCTCAACATCATCCACACCCGACTGATGAAAATCTTCTTTTCAGCCACCTGATTCCTGTCATTTGAAGTACCTGACCTGGAAGATGTGGTTTTTGGTGGCAGTAACTTCAGTTCGCAAAGTCAGTGAGCTGCAGGGCCTAGTAGTTGATCCATCTTACACAATGTTTCACCATAGCAGTGTAGTTCTCTGCACACAACCTAAGTTCCTTCCTAAGATGTAGTTGGATTTCCATCTTGATCAATCAATTGTCCTTCTAACATTCTTCCCAAACCTCATGCCCATCCTGGCAAAAGCACACTGCACACCTTGAATTGTTGGCAAACCTTAGCCTTCTATCTGGAGCAGATTAAAGCTCATAGACTGTTCAATTAGCTTTTTGCCTCTTTTTGACCCAAACAGGACAGGGGCAGCTATCAGTAAACACAATGAAGGTCAGAATGAAGAGTCTTGGCTGTGTCAGTAGCCCACTTGAGGTCAGCCTCTATTGAAGACATTTGCAAAGCTGCAACATAGTCCTCAGTCCACACATTCACATCTCATTATTGCCTTAAAACAGTTCTGCAGAATGTTTTTGGAGTTCAGAATCCAACCCTATCCTTGTAGGCCTATTTTTTTATTCCGTTCAAGGCTGCTCCCTCAAAACAAGACTATATATAATTCAAAGTTGATTAGTTTCTGGTTGGTCTTGCCACTGTAAGTCCCTATTGTTATGATAGGTATTTCTATATGTAAGACACAATGCCCTGCTTGTCTTGGTAGAAAGTGGAGTTACTCACTTGTAGCAGATGTTCTTCTAGGAGAGCAGGACATATATCATCACATCTACCCCCATCTCCTCTAGGAGTTGTATTCTTTTACTTTTGATATTGTACTGCTGGTCCTGTGTGCTCATGTCGGACGGGAAGGCACTTAGAACATAAGAATAGCCTTACTGGATCAGACCAATGGTCCATCAAGCCCAGAAGCCCGTTCTCACAGTGGCAATCCAGGTCCCTATTACCTGGCCAAAACCCAATGAGTAGCAATATTCCATGCGACTGATCCAGGGCAAGCAGTGGCTTCTCCCATATCTTTCTCAATAACAGACCATGGACTTTTCCTCCAGTAAATTGTCCAAACCTTTCTTAAAACCAGCTACACTATCTGCTCTTACTACAACCTCTGGCAATGCGTTCCAGAGCTTAACTATTCTGTGACTGAATTTTTTATCCTATTGGTTTTAAAAGTATTTCCCTGTAACTTCATTGAGTGTCCCCATGTCTTTGTAATTTTTGACGGTGTGCAAAAATCGATCCACTTGTACCTGTTCTACTCTACTCGTGATTTTGTAAACTTCAATCATATCTCCCCTCAGCCGTCTCTTTTCCCGTACAATGCTGCCAAAGTCTTCTTAAAGTGATAGAATACTAGATAGCATTCACAATTGGTTCTGTTGGATGTCAATGTCTATATGTGAGAATACATTTATTACTATCCTTGTAGAACACCTACTTAATAATATGTCTTAAGAACATAAGAACATAAGAAGTTGCCTCCGCTGAGTCAGACCAGAGGTCCATCTCGCCCAGCGGTCCGCTCCCGCGGCGGCCCATCAGGCCCATTGCCTGAGCAATGGTCCCAGACTATCCCTATAACCTACCGCTACTCTTATCTGTACCCCTCAATTCCTTTATCCTCTAGGAACCTATCCAAACCTTCTTTGAAGCCTTGTAACGTGCTCCGGCCTATCACAGCCTCCGGAAGCGCGTTCCATGTGTCCACCACTCTCTGGGTGAAAAAGAACTTTCTGGCATTTGTTTTAAACCTGTCTCCTTTTAATTTTTCCGAGTGCCCCCTTGTACTTGTGGTTCCCCATAATCTGAAAAATCTGTCCCTGTCTACTTTTTCTATACCCTTCAGGATCTTGAAGGTTTCTATCATGTCTCCTCTAAGTCTCCGCTTTTCCAGGGAGAACAGCCCCAGCTTTTTCAGTCTGTCAGTATATGAGAGGTTTTCCATACCTCTTATCAGTTTAGTTGCTCTTCTCTGGACTCCCTCAAGTACCGCCATGTCCTTTTTGAGGTACGGCGACCAATATTGGACACAGTACTCCAGATGCGGTCGCACCATTGCACGATACAGTGGCAGGATGACCTCCTTCATCCTGGTCGTGATACCCTTCTTAATGATACCCAACATTTTGTTTGCTTTTCTTGAGGCTGTGGCGCACTGTGCTGACGCCTTCAAAGACGTGTCCACCATCACTCCCAGGTCTCTTTCAAGGTTACTTACCCCTAGCAATGATCCTCCCATTTTGTAGCTGAACATCGGGTTCTTTTTCCCTACATGCATGACCTTGCATTTCCCTACATTAAAGTTCATTTGCCATTTTTTGGCCCATTTTTCTAGCGTCGTTAGGTCCCTTTGCAGATCTTCGCAGTCTTCCATGGTATCAACCCTGCGGTAGAGTTTGGTGTCATCCGCAAATTTAATAACTTCGCAATTTGTTCCTGCCTCCAGGTCATTAATAAATATATTGAACAGGAGCGGTCCCAGCACCGACCCCTGCGGAACTCCGCTCGTGACCCCATGCCAGTCCGAGTAATGGCCCTTCACTCCAACCCTCTGTTTCCTGTCCGCCAGCCAGTTTTTGATCCATCGGTGGACCTCCCCTTGCACTCCGTGTCTCCACAGCTTTTTAAGCAGTCTTTCGTGCGGTACCTTGTCAAAGGCTTTTTGGAAGCCTGTGTTGATAACTCCTCCCCCCTAATTTTTTTAATATATTTATATTTTTATTAGTTTTCAATAAAACAGGTACAGAAAACGAATCAGCTAAATCAATGTACAACAAACTGGAAAAGGTATAGAAAACGCACATCGGTGCATCTGCCACCTGAGAATCAGAAGAACAGTATACAGTGTATTCAGTCCCATACCTGTGAACAGTAGTAAACAAACCATAAACCATAATCTTGCTGCTGGAGCCAACCCATCAAGAGAGCCCTTCCCCCCACCCCTTGTATTTCGAACAGGAGCATGAAATAAATGTGAATATAGTCGTGGTCATAGAATCATGGACAGCAACCAGAACAGCCTCAGCAAGTCCTCAAAATTGCCAACTTATCCGAGACTAAGTCCCATGTTCCCTTGGAGAGTATAAAATATCCCCTTCTTTTATCCACCCTCACTTCTATACTGCCTATTAAGTGAAGTTTCAAGCACCAGGCTTCCAAACTAGGTGCAACAGTATGTTTCCAACTACTAGTGATCATCCCCCCCCCTTAATTTTTAACACCAGTTATATATATTCAGGTTTTTCGGTATGTTTAGAACTTTAGTATGTCAGTTAAACATCAGTTAATCATTTCTTGCTTTTTCTTTCAGTGCCTTCTACTGTAGACTGTGGTGCTTGCATAATAGGTGGAGTAAAAGTGTTACAAATTGTGTGCATAAATGAAGGCTTGAGCTGTGGAAGATTCTGTGTAATGCCAAAGAATAAATGGCCAGCAACAAACTTTAGGGTAAGAGAGTGTTTATCTCCGTGAATGATTAAACTGAAAGAAAGATTGTTTCACCTGGAAATACTCATCAGCTACAACTAAGGGCTCCTTTTACTATGCTGCGGTAGCGTTTTAAGCGCGCGCTGCAGATTGGCGCAAGTTGCCCCTGCACTACGAGGAAAAACTAACGCCAGCTCAATGGAGGCGTTAGCGTCTAGCGTGCACGCTAAAACCGCTAGCACAGCTTAGTAAAAGATGCCCTAAGTCTGCATGCTACATTTTTTGGATCAGTAAAATAATTGTCACTTAAAGGAAAAATCCAGAAAAAAAGATATTAGAAAAAGAACTAGAAACTGGAACTGAGATATTCAAGGTGGACATGCTCAATTCCCTTATATTTTATAAATATGGAGTTTTCTGTAAAATAGTAAAAGCAGTGCATGTGCATTTACACAAATGAACAAAACACAAACTAAAACTTAACTCCGACAAAACAAACTTCATCCTCCTAGAAAACAGCAAAACCCCAACCTTAACAAACCTAGTAATAAACTCGACCTCATACCCCATTCAACCCACGCTAAAACTTCTTGGAGTACTGATTGACAGAAGCTGTACCATGCAACCACAAATCAACACAATAATAAAAACATCATTCGCAACATGAGAAACCTAAGACAAATTTGAAAATTCTTCGACAGGAAACAATTCCAACTTTTGGTACAATCTCTAATCCTTGGATTAATAGACTACTGCAACATACTATACCTCCCCTGCCCAGCGACCATGATACAGCAACTACAAACAATACAAAATACAGCCCTAAGACTCATCTATTCGCTGAAAAAATACGACCATATCACAGAGGCATACCACGACTCACACTGGCTCCCAATGCAAGCAAGAGTATTCTTCAAATTCTACTACCTACTATTTAAAGCTATAAACGGAGACAGCCCAACCTACTGGAACAACCGACTAACTCAATCCACCTCAACCAGACACAGGAGAGAACCCACAAACTATTCACACACCCGATAACCAAAAATGTCAAAGGAAGAAAACTATATGACAACCTAATGGCCACCAGAGCAACAAAACTAGACAGACAACTCACCAATCTGCTGTCTTCAACCACAGACTACAAAACCTTCAAAAAAGAAACAAAAACCTTACTCTTCAAAAAATACATAAAACCTATTTAACACGACCAGATCACAAGCTTCACCTACTATACTATCTATTCCTTATCAAAACTAAAATGTTCAAATTACCCATTATGTATTACCTAATTTTATGACAATTCTCAGATACAAGTGCAGTAAGGAACGATCCTGACGAGGTGAGTCGAAACTCCAATTCTAAGTCCAAAGTAAGTGCCCCCATTGCAAACAATTCTCTAGGAGTCACACAACCCCAGGTGGGAAACTCCCCACAGGGACTTAGAAATCACGGAGTATGGAGGGCTATGTATGTTAATGCACACAGTTTAGGCAATAAGATTCTAGAATTAGAGACCGAAATAATGAATGCCGACCTTGACGTGGTGACAATATCCGAAACTTGGTTCACAGACTCTCATGGGTGGGATATGGCTATACCGGGATACAACTTATTTCGTCAGGACAGAGAGGGAAAGTCAGGGGGAGGGGTGGCACTATACATTAAAGAAGACATCAAAACTACCAGAATAACAGATGTCAAGTACACCGGGGAATCCCTCTGGGTGAACCTGGCCAGAGGCAGGGAAAAATGCCTGTATTTTGGTGTAGTATATAGACCTCCAAGACAACTGGAAAACAAAGACTCCGAATTAATTGAAGACATAGAGAATATCACTCTACGGGAAGACGCTGTTCTGCTAGGTGACTTCAACATGCCTGACGCAGATTGGAACTCATACTCAGCAACAACCAGCGGCAGCAGGAGACTGTTAACATCCATAAAGGGAGCACGACTCAAACAAATGGTATTGGAACCCACTAGGGCCCAGGCGATCCTGGACCTGGTACTCACCAATGGGGATAGCGTCTCAAAGGTCTTGGCAGGAGATACGCTAGCCTCCAGTGACCACAACATGGTGTGGTTCTACCTCAGGAAAGGTTTCCCTAGATCAAACACGAAAACAAAAGTACTCAACTTCCGAGGCACTGACTTCGAACGCATGGGAGATTTCGTCCACCGGACACTGCAGAACCAAGCTACGACCGATGATGTGGAAGCTATGTGGTCATCCCTGAAATCTACCATACATGAAGCGACAAGCCTCTATATTAAATCAGTACACAAACGGCGGAGAAACAACAAACCCCAATGGTACTCCGCAGAAATCTTGCACCCCGTCAAGGAGAAGAAAAAAGCATTTATTTCCTACAAACGAACGAAGACTAGGGAAGCTAAACTAGAACATAGGGCGAGGTCTGTAACGGTCAAAACGGCAGTCAGGGAGGCCAAACTTTGAGTGGAAGAGACTCTGGCAAAGAACATGAAGAAAGGGGACAAATCCTTCTTCAGGTATATTAGTGATAGGAAAAAGAACACAGACAGGATAGTACGCCTTAGAAAACCAGATGGGAACTGCGCAGAATCAGATTCCAATAAAGCAGAACTACTGAATGAATACTTCTGCTCGGTCTTCACCTGCGAGGCACCGGGGCACGGTCCGCAGTTGCAGGCAAGGCCCAGCATGGAAGACCCGTTTCAGAATTTTGAGTTCACACCTGGCGACGTTTACTATGAACTGGCAAGACTCAAGGTGAACAAAGCCATGGGACCGGACAATCTACACCCCAGGGTGCTCAGTGAGCTGCGTGATGTCCTGGCAGAACCGCTATCAGGACTCTTCAATCTCTCCCTAAGTTCGGGGAGAGTCCCCATAGACTGGAAAACAGCTAACGTCATTCCACTGCACAAAAAGGGTTGCAGGGCAGAGGCTGCAAACTACAGACCGGTGAGTCTCACATCAATAGTATGCAAACTTATGGAAACACTAATCAAACGTAAATTAGATGCAATCTTGGATGAGGAGAATCTACGGGATCCCAGTCAACACGGATTCACCAAGGGTAGGTCCTGCCAATCCAATCTCATCAGCTTCTTTGACTGGGTAACAAAACAGCTAGACTTGGGTGAATCCGTGGACGTCGTATACCTAGACTTCAGCAAAGCTTTCGATAGTGTCCCGCATCGCAGGCTGTTGAGCAAGATGAAATCAATGGGGCTGAGAGAAACACTAACTACATGGGTCAATGACTGGCTGAGTGGCAGACTTCAGAGGGTGGTAGTTAACGGTACCCTCTCTAAAAAATCGTAAAGTATTCTCAGCCCTAATATCCAACTATAGACCGGTAGCTTCCATTCCGTTTATTATAAAAATTATGGAGGGATTGGTTCACACCTAACTGATGGGTTATCTTGATCAATTCTCTCTCCTCCATGAAACTCAATCTGGTTTTAGGCCATTATTCAGTACGGAGACAGTAATTGCGGCTATCTTAGACAATTTGCACCTACTGTTTAGTAAAGGCCTTAATGCCCTGATAATGCAATTCGATATGAGTTCTGCCTTTGATCTAGTGGACCACATCAAACTGCTGCAATGCCTAGATGCCATTGGTATGCGGGATAAGGTGCTGAACTGGTTCCGTGGCTTCCTTATATCCCGCACCTATCAGGTTCGTTTTAATTATGAGCTTTCCGACACCTGGAGCAATCCATCCAGTGTGCCCCAAGGCTCTCCACTATCCCCATTGCTCTTCAACGTCTACATGTCCTCAATGGGCACAAAGCTAACCCAGCTGGGGATAAAACTATTTAGTTATGCAGATGATTTTACGATTATCATCCCATTCACCAATTCTGTCTCCGAAACTATTCCCAAAACTTCAGAAGCTATAAACATGATGGAACAATGGATGACAAACTTTAGGCTCAAACTTAATTCAGATAAAACAACTTTTTTCATTGCTTCACCACATCCACTTGACATTAAATCACCCCTCTGTATCAATAACCTTAGTTACCCTATCCAGCCCTCCATAAAGATACTAGGTGTAACTCTGGATCAATGCCTAACCATGAAAGACCAAGTAGATTCCTTAATCAGAAAGGGATTTTTCACTCTCTGGAAACTCAGATCCCTTAAAGCTTATTTTGTTACATCGGTTTTTAGAATCCTAGTCCAATCCCTCGTACTAAGCCTGCTTGACTACTGTAACATCGCCTATTTGGCAATTTCCCAAAAAAATATGCGACGCCTACAACTGTTGCAGAATGCGGTAGTCAGACTAATCTTTGGACTAAAAAAATTTGACCACGTGACACCCTACTGCCGGCAGCTACATTGGCTGCCGATGAAGGCACGCGTAAAGTTCAAATTTGCCTGTTTCTGCTTTAAAGCATTACACGGACTTGCCCCCAAATACATTACTGACCTTTTCTCCTTCTCAACCAACAGACACAAGAGAAGTTCACATTCCAACTTCGTTTCCCCCTCAGTGAGAGGTTGCAAACTGAAAAAACACCATGAATTCCTTCTCTCACACCAAGCAGCATCATGGGGTAAAGACCTAGAACAATTACTTTCGCCCTCTACTTATGAGGTATTTAGGAAACGTCTAAAAACACACCTGTTTCTAAAACATCTTGACAACTGATCCACTTATCTCTTTCCTCTCAATAGCGACCTACTGTCCTTTTGATCACTTTTCTCCTCAACAATGAATTTCCTGTCTAATTACTTCTCTTTCTTCTTCCCCTCTTGAAGTCAGTCAATTTGTACCTTTGCTTAATCTTTTGTAAACCGCATAGAACTTCACGGTATTGCGGTATATAAGCTGTTATTATTATTATTATTATTATTATTATTAAAACATCGGAGGTGACCAGTGGAGTACCGCAGAGCTCAGTCTTGGGCCCGCTCCTTTTCAACATATTCATAGGGGACCTAACTTAGGGGCTTCAAGGTAAGATAACGTTATTCGCTGACGACACCAAACTATGCAATATAGTGAGAAACGGCAATTCACCCGATAGTATGACACAGGACCTACATTTGTTGGAACTTTGGTCCTCGACCTGGCAGCTGGGCTTCAACACTAAGAAATGCAAGATCATGCACCTTGGCAGCAGAAATCTGTGCAGAACTTACACCTTGAATGGTGAGACCTTAGCTAGAACTTCAACAGAACGAGACTTGGGAGTGATCATCAGCGCAGACATGAAAACTGCTGATCATGTGGAGAAGGCTTCATCTAAGGCAAGACAGTTGTTAGGTTGCATCCGCAGGAGTTTCGTCAGCCGGAAGCCTGAAGTCATAATGCCATTATACAGAACCATGGTAAGACCTCATTTGGAATACTGTGTGCAATTCTGGAGGCCACACTACCGAAAAGATGTGCTGAGAGTAGAGTCGGTGCAACGGATGGCCACCAGGATGGTCTCGGGGCTCAAGGATCTACCGTACGAGGAAAGGCTGATAAATTTGCGGCTGTACTCACTCGAGGAACATAGGGAGAGAGGAGACATGATCGAGACGTTTAAGTATATTACCGGCCGTATCGCGATGGAAGAAGAGATTCTCAAAGGACCCTCAGTCACAAGAGGACATCCACTCAAACTCAGGGGCAGGAAATTTCATGGCGACACCAGGAAATATTTCTTCATCGAGAGAGTGGTTGATCCTTGGAACGAGCTCCCGGTGCAGGTGATCGAGGCAAACAGCGTGCAAGAATTTAAGAGCAAATAGGATGCCCTTGTGGGATCCCTTAGAGGGTTAAGCCAAGGGAACCTGTCACCAGGAGTGGGATCCCTAGGATAGTAGACTTGGGGGTGGGTCAGTAGAGTGGGCAGACCTGATGGACTATGACCCTTATCTGCCGTCATCTTCTATGTTTCTTATGTAATCTGCCTTGAACCGCAAGGTAATGGCGGAATAGAAATCACTAATGTAATGTAATGTAACAGCATTAAGAAAACATCTTCCTTGTGTGTTAGTATATACATGTATGTATATTTAATTAATAGATAACCATTCAATTTTTTTGGCTTTTTTACATTTTTTTGGTATTTTGCAGATGCTCTCTGTGACATAATTCATGTCATGAGTAAAGCATCAGCTTATTTGTTTTCTGCCCAAAGAATGTTATGGATCCGGCAATGGACTGGTGATTTCACCTCCAAAGCAACTCTTAGTAGACTCCCTTTCAAAGGGTAGTTGTTCTTCAGGAAAGAACTGGATGATCTCATGACCTGTGCACTAGACTTTGCCTGACAGCCGACCCAGAGCATCTAGAGACACTGGGCGCTCTAATTTTTGGCTTCAGGAAGTCTAGACAGTATTCTGCAGTCACATCCCAGAGAGTCTCCCAGAGTTACAGGCATAGATTTTCTGGGTCCAGATGCAACCTGTCCTCTAAAACTAAACTAAACTAAAACCTAATTTTATAGACCAAAAGGAGCTCGACTTGGTTTACAATAATGTAAGCATAATACATCATAACATAACATAACATTGTGCTTATTGACTGCGTAACCAGAAGTTCAACGCGGTTTACAAAAAGTTATAAAAGTAAACATGTTACATGAAATAAGATGTTTCGTTAAACAGTCAAATATTTAGAAAAAGATCGGTCTTCAATTGATTTCTAAAATGGCCATAGGAATGGGTAGTAAGCAACAATATTTGGAATTCGTTGTCATGAAGAGCTGCCTGAGATGCCAAAGTATGATTCAGAAATTTCTTACTCCTGCAACCCTGGACAGATGGAAAATTAAACAAAGAATGAGTTCTTCTACTATGTCTGTATGATGCTAAAGAAAATCTATTGACTAAGTAAGAAGGAGCTGTACCTTGTGACAGAAACAGCCTAGTTTAAACAATACCCGGGCCTCCATTGGCAGCCAATGCAATTTGCGATAAAAGGGTGTAACATGATCAAATACATAAACATAGAGAGCGAATGTAAACTAGAATGGCTTAGTTTCCAAGGTGTTTAGGTAAACAAAAAAGTTTTCAGGGTTTTTCAGAATAGAACGAAGGGGCCTAAACTTCTAAGGAAAAGTGGTAACTCATTCCAGCGCTGAGTTAATTTGAAAATGAAAGATAAAATGATACCAGGTCAGGGGTAGCCTCTCTCAAGATTGGAGACCGGCTCTCAGATTTTGCACAGGCATCTGACCACTGGGTTCTGGAAATCAGAGCAGCTACAAGCTGGAATTCACTCGGCCTGTAACAGATTGGTTTATGGACGCTCCCTTGGGGCACCTGGAAAAAGTGGCCCGAATGCAAACCACTGTGAGAAGGTAGTTAGACAGTCAAGCTATAGAGCCTTTGCTGCCTGAAGACTCAGGCTCAGGCAGATTCTCCATATACTTCATCGTGCCAAAGAAAGGCTCATGATGAAGACCACCAAGAATTTTGGTAGCCATTCTCTGGACCGACTCCAACCTGTTTATATCTTTTTCAAAGTGCGGTCTCCAGAATTGTACACATTCTAAATGAGGTTTCAAGAGAGTTTTATACAGGGGCATCAATACCTCCTTTTTATTCTACTGGCCATACTTCTCCCTATGCATGGCCATACTTCTCCCAATGCACCCTAGCATCCTTCTAGCTTTCACCTTTGTCTTTTCAACCTATTTGGCTACTTTAAGATCATCACCCAAGTCCCGCTCCTCTTTCATGCATAAAAGTTCTTTACCCTCTAAACTATACCAGTCCCTCGGGTTTTTGCAGCCCATATGCATGACCTTGCTTTTCTTAGTGCTGAATGTTAGCTGCCAAATTTCAGACCTTTCTTCAAGCTTTGCTAGGTCCTTCCTCATGTTATTCACACCATCCGGGATGTCTACTCTATTGCAGATTTTAGTATCATCCGTAAAGAGGCAAATCTTACCTGACAGACCTTCAGCAATATCGCTTACAAAAATGTTAAACAAAAACCCCCCATATAGGCCCAAGAACCAAACCTTGAGGCTTACCACTGGTAACATTCCTTTCCTCAGAGCAATCTCAATTGACCACTATCCTCTGTCACCTTCTACTCAATCAGTTCTTGACCCAGTCTGTCACTTTGGGGCCAATCCCGAGGGCACTCAGTTTTATTTATTAGACACTTGTGTGGAACACTGTCAAAGGCTTTACTAAAATCAAAATATACCACATCTAGTGTACTCCCTCTATCCAATTTTTTGGTCAGCTAGACCTCCCTCTAGTGAATCCATGTTCCATAGGTTGAGCCAGCCCTGACACGATCCATATCAGTTTCTCAGGAACTTCATTTCTTCGTGAGCTATGGATCTAACTGAGAGGACCAAGGAGATCATTGTGCACAGGAAGAATTCTGCATTCTTTGAACTTTACAGATAGTTCTGAGCACTGGGAGGGTTGTTCTGTCTCGGCATGTGTGATGACAACATCCTCTCATGTGCTTGATCGATCCTGCTGACCATGGAAAACTTCCGTTACAGGTGGGAAGCAATTCTAACTTAACCAGGGGTAATTTTCAAAAGAGGAAAAGGCACATATATTTTTGTGCAACATTTGATAATGCCTACATTACATTACATTAGAGATTTCTATTCCGCCATTGCCTTGCAGTTCACAATGAAAAGTATGCACATATTATTTGTATGTGCTCTCAGTTATAAAGTTGTCCCTAAATCATCTGAATATACAAATTTTTGAAAATATGGCACAAAATTGCTGCTGAATTTTGAAACCTGTACTACTAAATTTTCTGTTATTGCAAAATGTACTCCAAGGCTGCTGCTGAAGAGTGATAGCATTAGACTTAGAAACATAGAAATATGATGGCAGATAAAGACCAAATGGCCCATCCAGTCTGCCAATCCACAGTAACTATTATCTCTTTCTCTCTATAAGAGATCCCACATGCCTATTCCAGACTTTCTTAAATCCACATACAGTCTCTGTCTCCACCATCTCTTCCAGGAGATTGTTCCATGCATCTACCACTCATTCTATAAAAAAGTATTTCCTTAAAAGGGATTAGATAAATTAGACAAATTTATGGAAAATGCCTATGTAAGAGTATACTGACCACTCTGTACATATTGTATTTTTTACTCACTTCCTCTAAATATCCACTGCTTGGAAAAAGAGTGCTGGATTAGTTGAACCACTGTTCTGATCAGTTTTGACAGTTCTTAGTTTCTTAATCACAGCATAGATTTAAAAATCTTGAAGAATGAAATAATAAAACTAAATGATCTATTTATTTGTTATCTTACATTTAGAATATTACAGATGCTAAATTTGTTGAGCAAGGCCCATTTGGAATTCAACCTACTCTGATTCAGTTATTCCCTGGTCAAGCAACATTACTAGAGGTTGGTAATATTTTTCCCCTAAATATTTGTTGTACTTTATTGTACTGTATGTTACAGTGATTATCAAAGTATGTGGTCCAATTTTCTTTTAGAAAAAAAAATGGAAAAGGAGTCTCAAAAAGTGGTTTAAAATCCCTCTTTTATTAAAAAGGTTGCTTAAGTTGTTTGCCATTTTTGTGTAGGAGTAGCATGTGCTGAGGAACACTACATAAATTTGCTGTAGGATTCAGGGATAATAATTACAGACCTGAGGTCAGAAATAGGCTATGATATCAAATCATTCAACTGACCCACATTGGTAACAAAATTCATGGAGAGTGATCAAAATAAAGTTTATAAAAATACTCAGAGATATGGAACTCTGTAAGGAAGGCTTGAATACCTCCCTTGGGTGAAGAGTTCACCTTCCAGTCATTGTTGTTTTATAAAAACTTTGATCATTAACTCCACAGAATATTGCTTGATTCAGTCTCAAAAAACTTTCAGAATAAAGATTTTTAACGTATTTGAGAGTCACTGTGTGTTGTACTATGTGCTGAAATAACACTTAGCTTAAGCCTCGGCAATGATAAAGTGTGCTGAATGTACTAGCTCTACAGGGACCCCTGTCGTGGCTCAACAGTCAGAGCACTCGCCCTGTAGTCCCCAGGGTCCCATTCTGGACCCGGTTCAAACCCCGCATCCACAAGGGAAATTCAAGGTGGTTGAAAAACAATAATCACAGTCCTGCTTAAGCAGCACATAGTACAACACACAGTGACTCTCAAATACATTAAAAATCTTTATTATGAAAGTTTGAGTGGGCAGACTTGTTGGGCCGTAGGCCCTTTTCTGCCGCCATATTCTATGTTTCTATGTTTCTAAGCAAAATATAAAAGTTCATAAATACAGTTATAAACTTTACACATAAGCAGGGCAGGATTAATTCGTCGAGGGCCCCTAGGCACACAAGTACACTGGGCCCCCTGCCCTGCCCCACCCCACCATGCGCCCAGGTGGAAACAGGAAGCTGCGTCAGAAGGAAGCTTTGGGCAAGCAGCACCACTTGCACAATTACAGTTCCCGTTGCCTTTCTTACCCACATTGCATGCTAGTCTTACTTTCCGTCAATGGTGGGGGGGGACCGCATTGCCGATCGGGCCCTCCTTCATTGGGCCCCCCTGACCATTTCGGGCCCTAGGCACGTGGCTACTTGGCCTATTGGTTAATCCTGCCCTGCACATAAGAGGCAATAAAAATATCACACTAAAAGTTCATAAAAGTATGTAAAAAAATTACATTAGCTGCTGTTATAATCATTGCATCTAACCGACAAAATAAATATCCACATGGAGACGTTTTCTCTGAAAGGTTTATGGGCTCCAAGTTAAAAAAATTTCAGAGGAAACGTCTACCATCTGTGATATTTATTTTGTCTGTTAAGTGCAATGATTTTAACAGCAGCTTACATCATTTCATTTATGTTGGAGGTTGAGGACAAGCTCAGGTACTAGTGTTTGTTCACAACATCTTGAAAGATGCACAGATGAAGAATTGGGAGAGCCTTCTCTGTGCAAGTTGTTCCTAAGAAGGTGGACTCCATGTATAAAATCCCGAAGGCTCCCAAATTCAAGAAGCCAAAGGGATGCTTGTATTCTGGAAAATATTTCAAGGCTCAGTGCTTATTTCCTGCATCCAATTAGGTACAGCTCTACTTAATCTTATACTTATAGTCCTCAAAGGGCACTGATAGCATTGTCACTATCTCAGCCCACTCCTTCTGCAGCATCCACCTCTTGGAGGTTTTCAAGCAGGAGCCGAAAGAGTGCCTACTACTCTCAAAGGCATAGTTGGTACCACGAAAGACTTGAAACATCTCCAGCAAGTGCAGAACTCAGTTATCTGCCTCCTGTATGACCTCTGACCTCAGCCTCCACGACCCCATCACACCAGTGCTGAAAGCCCACTGGCTACCCAACAACAAGAGATGTGCCTTCAAGGTCCTTCTACTGGCACTTAAAATCTTCCATACAAGGCAACAGGAGTTTCTACCTTATCAAGGCAGATACTCAAAGAAAACAGAAAAGGCGACCACGTGGTACTCAAATAGACAAATTTTTTAGTAATCATTCTGATTGATGTGTTTGGTGAATGACTCAATCATTATAATTTTATAAGATGGAACAGTCAACATATACTGTATTGATCAAAGCATTTAGACTGCTGAGGCAGGCCTTTGGGCCGAAACACGTATGTGTTGAGTCTTCATAGAATAAAGATATTAACTACCACCTGGTCACCTTTTCTGTTTTCTTTGGACATAAAATCTTCCACCACAAGACACCTGCCTATGTCTCTGCCAAATTTACACAGTACACCCCCAACTGCTCCCTCTGCTCTGAAGTGGAGAATCAACTCAGCATCCCCCAGAGAGATCTCTCCAAATGGAAACCACATGCAATCGCTCCTACAGCTACTTTATCCCTCAGCTATGGAACCAACTGCCCACACAGACCAGAAGACTAGACTCACTGATGGCTTTCTGAAAGGCAGTGAAGAATCTCCTCTTCGGTCAATAATGACTACAACAAACAGATTCCTCTCCGTAGAACTGACTCCATCAATTAGACTATAGCCCTTTATGCCTTCTTTTATGTATTTCCTGAGTGTATCTGTCATGTCCGTAGACTTATTTTGTGTTTATCTTCTAGTGTGGATTATGCATCTGACGCCCTGTACAACATTATTCATATCCTGGGTAAAGCGCCGGCTTATTCAATTTCTGCTCGCAGAATGCTCTGAATCAGACAATGAGCTGATGATTCCACCTCTAAAGCTACTCTTGCTAGGCTCCCTTTTAAAGGGGCAACTATTATTTGATAAAGGCCCTGATAATCTCATGAATTGTGTGATGGACTGTTGCCCCAAGTCCCTACATGATAGTAGACCCAGAACCTCTAGAGGCTCAGGGCACTCTAATTTTCATGGCTCCAGGCGATTTCGTCAGTATTCCAGTTGCACATCATAGAGATTCTCCCAGGGCTACAAAGAGAGGTTCTCTGGATCCAGGCATAACCTGTCCTCCGTTTCCCGAGCTGCTGCATATACCAAGAAGTCACAATGATGCCAGGTCGAGTGAAGCCCCTCTGCATATCGGGGGCAGACTCGGTGATTCTGCAGGCCTGGGTCCAGATACAATCCGACTGCTGGGTTCTGGACATCATTCGATCTGGCTACAATCTGGAATTTGCCTGGCCTCTAACGGATTGGTATGTGGACTGTCCTGTAGGATGCTCGGGAAAGGTGGAAAAAGTTCAAGCCACTGTGAGAAGGTTGCTCGATATTCAAACCATAGAGCTGGTGCTGCCCGAACTCTCAGGCTCAGGCAGATACTCCATATCATGCCAAAGAAAGGCTCCGATGATTGGAGACACATTCTAGATCTTACTCGTGTCAATTCAGTGCTCAAAGTTCCCCGCTTTCATATGGAGACAGTTCGATCTGTCATATTGGCTGTGACCCCAGGAGAGTTCCTAGCCTCTTTGAATCTGACAGAGGTCTATTTGCATATTCCTATTTACCCAGTCCACAGGAAGTTTCTCAGATTTCATGTTCTGGAAAATCATTATCAGTTTTCGCACCTTCACCAAAGTGATGGTTGTGGTAGCAGTTCACCTGCGCAAGATGGAGCTGCAGGTGTATCCCTACCTGGACAACTGGCTGATCAACTTGTACCCCAATAATCTTTTGTAAACCACATAGAACTTAACGGTATTGTGGTATATAAACTGTTATTATTATTATTATTATTATTATCAGAGCCCCCTCGGTGTCTGAGGGTCGGCACACAGTGGAATAGGTGATTCGAGTTCTGGAGGATCTGGGCTGGATTGTAAATTATCGAAAGAGTAATTTGACGCCAATTCAATCCCTGGAGTATCTGGGAGTCGTGTTTGACATAGCTGCCAGTCGCATCTTTCTTCTAGAGGCACGCAGATAGAAGCTGTTCTCCCAAATTGCTTATCTCTTGGTCAAGTCTGCTCCATTGGCATGGGACTATCTTCAAGTCCTCAGGTCCATGGCAGCTACGATAGATGGGTGAGAGCCCACATGCGTCCTCTTCAGACGGCATTGCTTTCCCGCTGGTCTCCCCAAGTGGATGCCTTACAAATGCTCCTGCTCTGGACATTGGAAGCTCATGCCAGCATGACTAATAGCTCTGTCCTCAGTCCCTCTCCAGGGCATACCTCTAGAATGACATACCTATTTACTGGAAAAGATATTATCAAGGCAAGAACTCAAATCTCTTTATATATTTTATTCAAATATTTGCTGTTTAATTTTTATTTCACCTTCACTTTGAGCAAGATTTTTGAGCATTCATGCAGGCAGACATATGTGCATATATGTTTCCCAAGATTTGTTCATACTTATTACTGCCTAACTGAACAGCTGCACATTACACTGCAGCCACTTGAAGAAGTGAACACCAGATGCATGGTTGTTCAATTAACAATCCTTTAAAATCATGTTTGTAATGATCAAGATTCAGATGATTTGCTGTTTGCATGAGGTATTAAAGGGTTTGAGGACTTTGGATTAGTTTGCACTTACTGCAGCTGTATGGGTGACAGCAATTTTAAGAATATACATAATTTTAGTAAGGGCTATTGATTTGTGTACTCTTTTAGTTCTTTTTTAAATTTATAAGTCATGATTTCAAGAAATATTTGTCATTGAATGGTATTTTTAATTTTGCAGCTGTGCTGAGTGTTAGCGTGTTTTGTTAGTGACTTTAACATTCTATCAAGTACTATGTATTTTTTTATAAGTTTTTTCACTCATTTCGCTTAGACACACCAACTATTTATATTATTTTTGTTATTCATGGAATTATATTATATGTGGGCTTCTCTTACTAAACCGCGGAATAGCTTCTTACTGTGGGCTGGTGAGGTAAATGCTTCGACGCTATGAGCATCTGAGCATTTACCTCACTTGCCTGTGGTAAGAAGCATGTCTGCAGTTTATTAGAGTTGTTTGTTTTTGCTTTGGGGTATTTTATTTGTTAAAATCATAAAAACAGAAGCCCTAGATATGAGTAATCCCTAGTGATACTGTGCACCAATGCAAAACTAATGACAAATTGATCTCTAAATAATGCTATTTTTTTAACTTCTGTTTTAGATTGTGTTTTTTCCAACTTCAGTTGGCTACTTCAAGCAGGCTTTTACCTTTGTTTGTGACAATTGCCAGGTCAAACATTTAACAGTTACAGGTTTGTCTGTAAAATATTTCTACATAAAATGAAGTAGCAAATTGATTATGAGTTCTATATTACCAACATTGTGGGGTCAATATTCAAAATGGTTTAACCCCACTGAGCTAGCCATTTGCTGATATTAGCAGCCCAACTGGTTAATGTCGAATATCACTGCTAAGTGGCTATCTTCTAATTGGCTAGTTTGGGGGGTGGAGTAGGGCAGCATTTGAACTTAACCAGTTAACAGTGATATTCAGTCCATTAATTGGCTAAGTAACCATATAAGCTTAGGACAGCAAAATAGCTGTTTTAACTTTATGTGCTGAACTTCGCTAGCTGAGCACCAGTCTGAATTAGAGGTCTGCACGGCAACGGGGATCGCGGGAATCCCGCGGGTCCTGCAGGGGTCCCGCGGGAATCCTCCCCTAACCCACGGGGACCCCCCTCTAGCCAACGGGACTCCCACGGGGATGGAAGGCTTTGGAAGCAGGGTTCGTCCATATAATATAATGGACACGTCAGCCTTAGTAAAAGAGGGGGTTTATAAGTTAATTACCTGAACAGAAATCGAAAAAAGGGTCTCACCAAAGAGATTCCACAAGGAAAACAGCAGCACAAACACAAAAGAAACTGCTTTTTATGGGGGCAGGTGGGGATGGAGGTAATTCCTTGCGGGGATGGGTGGAGACGGAGAGGATCCTGGCGGGGATGGGTGGGATTTCTGTCCCCGTGCAACTCTCTAGTCTGAATACTAGCCTGTCCTCTGTTAACTTCTAGATTGGTGGACATACCTGGATATTCAATTTGGGCAGCCGCTCATGACCTGGCTTTGAATATCCAGTGTCAAGTCAGCATGGAGCTGGAAGTGGCTTATCAGCCACTCACTTCCATAGGCTGTTATCAACCACTATAGTTTCTCTCTTTTTCTAAAAGCCTTATTATTTACTTTTTATTGCTTATTAAGATAGCAAAGGTCAGCCTCGGCTTAGTGATGTTTAACAACAGGCTTTTATTAATAATGATAGGAGTCGCCATACACCAAATTACGAGCAATTGGAAGAATTGGACGAGGCTTAATTATAGTTTTTGGTGGAATTCACTGTGTCATATGTATAAAATGGAAAGGACATTGGCCATTCAGAAAGGGAATTTTAAGAGGTTTCAAAATATTGTAACGTTTAAATAGTTTTCCCCTTTAAATATGCACATCCGGGAGGGGGGAGGTGGGGGGATGATAGGTTAATGAATTTTGAATAATTGATATGGATGATTATAGATATTTTATGTATGGGCATTGTGATTGTTTAGGGGGGAGGGGGGATTAATTCTGAAATGGATATTATGAGAATATTAAGTGTGATATTTGAGTATAAAATGTTATATTTACTGTTACACTTATACTAAGTATTGAAAATAATAAAGAAGTAGAAAAAAAAAGATAACAAAAGTCAGCCTCAGCTTAGTGATGTTTAACATGCTTGAGAAGTACAAATGGCTTTTAGTATAAAACTTTATTATGTCTATACATTTTCAGCTGCCTTTTAGTTCCTGCATTCCAGCATTGCAGTCTACATTCACTGTAAGGATTCACAGAGTGCCATTTCTGCTCAACAAAAGCAGACTTGTCAGGGAGAAAATAAAAAGCAGCTTATATGAAGGGTGAAAATACTTATTCTTATTTTGTCTAGCAGGCTTATAGTGCTATACAATATCATAACGTATACTCGGTAACATTCAGCTCCTCAGAAAAATAAATGTCTGTGACAGAGTGTCCTAGTGTGGCAGGCTAGTGTTGTAGAGCAGGCTGGCCTGAATTATCAGGAACAATTAGCACATGTTTCACAAACACTTTTAACATAAATAAAGTGTTTTCTTTATTGGTTTGCCTCACACTTAGGGCTAGATTCATTAAGCAAACCAATCGTGTACCGATCGGTTTGCAAGCCCGATTTCCCTCCGACCCGATTCACTAACCAGTGTAGTGATCCCATCTCGATCCGTGCATGCAAATGAGGGGAATCGGCATGTAAAGGACGCGATTCACTACCCTTTTTTCCTGACACATTGACTGGTTGGCCGATGAAGAACAAGTGACTGGTGAGAACCAGTCGCTTGTGTAAAAAACTGCTCTCTGCCCCAATTCTCTTGCTCTGGCCACCCTGCTAAAGGTGCTTTTTATTTTTTCTATCTGAGGCTCCACTAGGAGTACTATCTGCCTCAACTCTGGCTCCCCGGCTCTCCTGCTCTCTGCCTGCCCTGAATCTCTCTGGCTCTCTGGCTCTCCTGCTCTCTACTTGCCCTGACTCTCACTGGCTCCCTGGCTCTCCTGCTCTCTGCCGTAACCTGCTCTCTACTTGCCCTGACTCTCACTGGCTCCCCCGCTCTCCTGCTCTCTGCCTGCCCTGACTCTCTCTGGCTCCCCGGCTCTCCTCTCTGCCGCAACCTGCTCTCTGCCTGCCCTGACTCTCTCTGGTTCTTCCGACTCTCCTGCTCTCTGCCGCAACCTGCTCTCTACTTGCCCCGACTCTCTCTGGCTCCCCGGCTCTCCTGCTCTCTGCCGCAATCTGCTCTCTACTTGCCCTGACTCTCTCTGGCTCCCCGGCTCTCCTGCTCTCTGCTGCAACCTGCTCTCTACTTGCCCTGACTCTCACTGGCTCCCCCGCTCTCCTGCTCTCTGCCGCAACCTGCTCTCTGCCTGCCCTGACTCTCTTCGGGTCTCCCGACTCTCCTGCTCTCTGCCGCAACCTGCTCTCTGCCTGCCCTGACTCTCTCTGGTTCTCCCGACTCTCCTACTCTCTGCCGCAACCTGCTCTCTGCCTGCCCTGACTCTCTCTGGTTTTTCCAGCTCTCCTGCTCTCTGCCGCAACCTTCTCTCTACTTGCCCTGACTCTCTCTGGCTCCCCGGCTCTCCTGCTCTCTGCCGCAACCTTCTCTCTACTTGCCCTGACTCTCTCTGGCTCCCCGGCTCTCCTGCTCTCTGCCGCAACCTGCTCTCTGCCTGCCCTGACTCTCTCTGGTTTTTCCAGCTCTCCTGCTCTCTGCCGCAACCTTCTCTCTACTTGCCCTGACTCTCTCTGGCTCCCCGGCTCTCCTGCTCTCTGCCGCAACCTTCTCTCTACTTGCCCTGACTCTCTCTGGCTCCCCGGCTCTCCTGCTCTCTGCCGCAACCTGCTCTCTGCCTGCCCTGACTCTCTCTGGTTTTTCCAGCTCTCCTGCTCTCTGCCGCAACCTTCTCTCTACTTGCCCTGACTCTCTCTGGCTCCCCGGCTCTCCTGCTCTCTGCCGCAACCTGCTCTCTGCCTGCTCCGACTCTCTCTGGTTTTCCCGACTCTCCTGCTCTCTTGCCGTCCTTTCCTGTAGCACGAGCCCATGATTTTAACCCGCTTTAAACCTGCAGGTTAAAACCTTAGGCTCACACTGCGGGGAGGGGCAGCAGAGAGCAGGAGAGTCGGGCCAGTAAAAAAAGTAAACAACCCCCCCCCACCCCCAGACAGCAAACACATGCACAGACCATCTACAGGCAAAGTAGGTGGTCTGCGCATGCATTGGGATCGCTACCTAGCAATCCAGGTCAGCGGATGGGGGTGTGCCTCTGACCGCCCCCATTTGAATGTTCTTGTTTCCTGAATCAATCAGCCCTGCCCGGATTAGACACGGATCGGTCACGATCGGGCAGGTTAATGAATCTAGCCCTTAGAGTTAGATGTTGCACTAAAGTCAGCGATCATCGCTAAACCTGTTTTCACAACTTTAGCGACAATCACTGTTACTGATCCAGTGCACAAAACGGCCCATCGCATGTTTTTCCCCTTGAATGTCCATTTTCCGATCCAGCCATGCAAATTAGCATAACCCCATGCAAAATAGCCAAATGATTGATGCACTAACATCGCTTGACTATTCCAAATGGGGTTTTAGCGATCGTAAAAAATGACTGGGCTAGACTGGGTCCAAAATAGGTGTGTCAAAATCCTCAGCAAAGCAGAAATGGAGTAGATCCCAGATGAGATAAAGCAACTTAAAAATACCCGATCTGGGCCACATTTAGCCCCAAATTGGGATGCATCAGGGGTAATATTCTAAAACACTGTTCTTCAACCTTTTGACACCTATGGACCGGTGGAAATAAAATAATTATTTTGTGGACCGGCATCAGTCTGCGGACCAGCAGTTGAAGAACACTGGGCTAATTCGTGCCCATCTCCACCCAATCTCCGCCCCAGACCCCGCCCCCATAATAGAAAGAGTAATTTGATGCCAATTCAATCCCTGTTACTAATTGTAACACCATTTTTTCTATTCATTTTTCATACACACACACACACACACAGAATATAATTGTATTAACAACACATAATGGTTAACCACAAAATTAAAATATACAAAGCACAATGTATGCTTTTCAACATTCATTCCTACCAGAAAACAGATAACCCCTGTGCAAATGGAGGACCAAAAACTAAAAATACTAATATTTACAAACAAACCCTAAGATGCAAGACTCTGCAAGCAGTACAACCCCAGAGGAAAAGAAACAAATGCATTTCTTCCTGAACAGACAGCAGATGTAAATCAATCACTAAATAAAATAATAAAAGCATTCCCCCTATCGTTGTTGTCTCTCTCCCTCCATGGTGTGCCTTGCTTTCCGGTGTTATCTTTGGGCCGGTCCACAGTGCGATCAATGTGGCATCATCGGGCTGGGTCCCTGAGTGCTCCATTGCACAAAGCTATGGGCAGCGGCTCCTCACGCACATCCCACGCCTCATCTTGAAGCTTTCCCTCTGACGTTGTAACGTCAGAGAGAAGGCTTCCAGTTCAGGTGCAAGCCGCGCATAGGAGCCTTTTCCCACAGCTTTGTACACTGCAGCACTCAGGGACCCAGCCCGAAGACACCGAGTTGATCGCACCGTGAACTGGTGGCTGAAGAACACAGTCTTGGGCCCGATGGACGTGCCAGCTCTGTGGACCGTCAGAAAATTTCTGTGGACCGGCACCAGTCCATGGACCGGCGGTTGAAGAACACTGTTCTAAAACATATATGAGGAGTTCAATTGTAAAAAAATAAAAAAAATTGCTTACAGAAATTCCTAGTTTCCACCATCTCCTTCGAAGTAGTCCCCTTGAGAATGTATACAGCGATCCCAGCATATGTCCAATGAGTCCATGCATCTATGGAAGTCATCTTGGGTGAGTGCCTTGAGGACCTCCTGCAATTCTGCCTGGATCTTTTCAGTCGTGTTAAAATGGCACCCTTTCAGTCTTAATTTCATTTTGGGGAATAGGAAAAAATATCAAAGAGTGCTACGTCAGGCGAATAGGGAGGATGCATAATCACTGTAATATTTCTGGAAGTCAGGAATTGTCGAACAATGAGTGATGTGTGAGCGGGTGCATTGTCATGGTGGAGCAACCAATTTTTGTTTTTCCACTTGTCTGTGCAGAAGTGCATCTCATGTTCAATTCATCTGACAAAATTTGTTGAACTGTCCCGTATGACTGTCCAACTATCTCACAAACATCGTGGATAGTTTGCCTACGATCTGCTATGGTTTACAGTGTTGTGCTTGTTGATGGTCGTCCAGAACGGTCATCGTCATGGACAGATGTTTGTCCATCCCTGAAGCATTTGTACCAAAGAAAGGTTTTGTTTTGGTACATGGCATTATCTCCAAAGGTTTCCAGCAGTTTCCAAAAGTTTCCAGCAGTTTCTGCAGCAGTTTTGTAATTTTGAAATAACAAATTTTGATGCAGATTCATTGCTCAGTAAAATCCGTCTTATCGAAATCCACTGAGTCACTAATACACAACCTTACAAAATTGCACAGAACAAAGCAACGCAACCACTCAGCTGCATGCCTGTTGGCATGCTGATTTACAATGCATACTGCCAGACACCTCTAGCAGCGGAAGGGCATACTATATCCAGTTTGTGCGTGCTGTTTACATTCCCGAAAATTTTGGGTAGCACCTCTTACATTAAAACAAAAAAATTAGACAAAAAACCAAAATAATTTAAATGGGATCTAAAATAACAAACAACTCTAATAAATATATGACTAAAACTGTGTTACCGACAGGTCTGCCTGCCTTCATTTTTTTTTCAATGGCACAGATATTTTGTGTGTGTTACATACACAAAATATCTGCTCCCATAAAAAAAAGATGAAAAATCTCCCACCACCGATGATGGCCCTCCCTGATGACCCCTGACAAACGCAGCCCTCCCTGATCTACAGATGGCAGGAAGGATGCCCACTCCCTCCTGCCACAAAAGCCCCCCACGTCAATCGCTCCCCCCCAATCATCCCCTACCCCCTGAAAAAAGGCAGGAGGGATGCCCACTTCCTCCTGCCATGAAAGCCTCCCTGTACCAGTCACCCCCCCCATCATCCCCTACCCCCCTGAAAAAAAAGGTAGGAAGGATGCCCCTCCTTCCTGCCACCAGAGGCCCCCTCGAACCCACCTCGTACCTTTTAAGTTGGGAGCAGGAAGGGTGCTGAGTCCCTCCTTCTATGAAGCCGCCAACTCTACAGTGCCGGGCCTTCCCCTCCCGAGGGACTTAAGGCCTTGATTGGCTCAAATGTCTCAGGCCCTTCCCCTTGGGAGGGGTCTTAGGCATCTGAGCCAATCAGGGACTTCCTTAGGCTCATTCCTCTGTATCCTAGATACAAGGGGGAGGAACCAAAGGCTTTTTTTTTTATTGACAAGCAATCAGGAAAGACTTGAAATATATATCATACGGCTTGCACAACAGGAAAAAATTCCACTTCAATATTGATATTATTATTATTATAGAGCTCTCAGACACCCGTACTGTCTAATCAATAATGATTGTTCCGACAGCCATAACAGGGTGGTAGTATCTTTCATTGAGCTCTATACAAGCGTGCAAAACTTTTTTTAGATTAAAAGTACAATAGTGTGTAAACTTTTCAAACTTTAAAGTACTTATAATAACTTATCTTATTAAAGTGCCTGTGCCCTACGGGACCCGTTTCACCGTGAAATCGGCTTCTTCAGGGGTCAAATGTCAGGCATAAAATCTATAAAACACAAGAACAAAAAACACACAATTGTGAATAATAATTTTAAAACGCCAAAGATCTAAAACTACAAATGCGAGGTTACTTACTGAGCAGCTCTCTTATCGTCGGCATTAAGCAACAAAATGGCGCTGGCACTGCTAGAACGCCGCGCATGCGCTTTTAAATGGCCCTCATTAATAATTCATGTAAATTAAAGAGCCCCTCTCTTCCTTTTAAACTTATAAGCTAGTTAAAATATATAAATGTTATTGACAATACACGCTAGTAAAAAGAACTCCATTCTACCGTCGTGTTTAAACCCCTAGGTTTCACAGTACCCAGTTTAAAGATCCAGCGTGTTTCTCTCTGCAGTAATCGTCTCTGTCTATCTCCTCCCCGAGCAAAAGGAATTTCTTTATCTATACAAAAACATTTTAGGTCATCAAACTTATGATTTGACTGTGTACAATGATCAACTAAAGGAGCATTTAGCCTTTCACGTTTCAGATTAGATTTATGTTCTGTCATCCTGACTTTAAATGGACGTATTGATTTTCCCACGTACCATTTGTTGCAGGGACAGACAATTACGTAGATGATATGATCTGAAGTACATGTTAAGAAGTGTTTGATAGAATATATTTTGTTGTCTATTGGATTTTGAAATTCTTTTATGTTCACTGTTATAGAACAAATAGCACACTTTCCACATTTGAAAAAACCAAAAGGAAGTAAATTGTTCTCTCTATTATATTCAAGTCTATTCAATGTAGGGGATAATACATCTCTCAAATTCTTATCTCTGGAAAATGCTATACGCAAATCAGTGTCTTGAAAAATTGGATGAGTTTTCATAATCTTCCAATTGGTTTTTAAAATATTAGCCACATCATTGCCCTGTTTTGAATACTTCATTACACATGTCATCATTTCTTCTTTAAACTCTGTGTTGTTCTGACACTTTTTCTCTAATAACCATTCACGTTGATAATACTATACAATTCACAATGAAATATTCTAATACACAGATTAATTTCCTGGATGTACTTATAACACAAGTGAATGACCAGTTTGAGTTTGATGTGTATACTAAACCCACCGATAGGAATACCTTCTTAGATTATCGCAGTTGCCATCCAGTCAGTTTAAAAAATAATCTACCATTCTCTCAATTTTGAGATTAAAACGCAATTGTTCAAATTTGAAACTTTTTAATCACCGAGCAAAATATCTGATGAAAAAATTAGAAAATCGGGGGTATCCGAAAAAAGTACTAAAACGAGCTTTCAGAAGAGCTAAATATTATCAACGTGAATGTCAATAACATTTATATATTTTAACTAGCTTATAAGTTTAAAAGGAAGAGAGGGGCTCTTTAATTTACATGAATTATTAATGAGGGCCGTTTAAAAGCGCATGCGCGGCGTTCTAGCAGTGCCAGCGCCATTTTGTTGCTTAATGCCGACGATAAGAGAGCTGCTCAGTAAGTAACCTCGCATTTGTAGTTTTAGATCTTTGGCGTTTTAAAATTATTATTCACAATTGTGTGTTTTTTGTTCTTGTGTTTTATAGATTTTATGCCTGACATTTGACCCCTGAAGAAGCCGATTTCACGGTGAAACGGGTCCCGTAGGGCACAGGCACTTTAATAAGATAAGTTATTATAAGTACTTTAAAGTTTGAAAAGTTTACACACTATTGCACTTTTAATCTAAAAAAATTTTTGCACACTTGTATAGAGCTCAATGAAAGATACTACCACCCTGTTATGGCTGTCGGAACAATCATTATTGATTAGACAGTACGGGTGTCTGAGAGCTCTATAATAATAATAATATCAATATTGAAGTGGAATTTTTTCCTGTTGTGCAAGCCGTATGATATATATTTCAAGTCTTTCCTGATTGCTTGTCATTTATGAATAAGACTTGTTGCCATTAGTTTTGAATTGAGTTTTTTTTAAATTGGACAGATTTTGTGTGTATAACACACGCACATCTGTGCCATTAAAAAAAGCCCTAACAGCAGTGACAGAAGGCTGCTTCCCCTGTCACTGCTGTTAGGGCTCTGCACATGTGCACTGAGTGATTGATCGGTTATGTTTGCATGCAAATGATTTGCAAGTCCGTGCAAATCATTTGCATACAAACTTGATAGTGCATCAGTCGCCAACAGCGATTAAGTTGTTATCTTTAGTGCATCTAGCCCTTAATACAATAATATCACTGGGGGGTAGAGAATGATTGCTGTGGGGGGGCAATTGACATGGAGGAGGGCTTTTGTGGCAGGAGGGAGTGGGCAAAAGACTCTTTGTTGGCCTAACACCTTGTTGGGATCTTTGGGAGGGGATCTGAAGAATCTGATCTTTAAGGGAACTGCAGCATAAAGTGAAGATGTTTGAAGTTTTCTTACCTGTGATTGATGTTTTGCATTATGCTCTGTTATTTTGATATTCCAGCACTATATTTTTTTCATGAGCAGTGGAATAAAAAGCCTGTTTTGATTGTTTGAAGCCTGAACTTTCCTTTTTGTTGCATGTCCTAATTACCAACCTTACCTCGCCTTCCACTCGGCCGAGGTCTGTGTGACCCGTGTCAGGCCTGTGGCTTGGTCCAGTCCGGCCACACCCGGGCACAATATTTACTAGGTGCTGTTATACAAGGTAGCACCTAAGTGCCATAGCGCCTAGCTGCAAGGGGGGCACACATATGGGTGGAGCATGGACATGCTTCCCAGTTATGTGCATAAATTACACTTGTTACTTGGCAGACTTGGGCACACCAACTTACGCCTGCATTGTAATGATTTAAGGTGGTGTGCCTGAATATGGGCGTATTAATGCAGACTTAAGCTAGCATTCTATAATACGTAGAATCTTGGAACCAAGATACTGTTCTAGAATTGGCACTAAATGCACAACTGAGTGCCTAAACCGAGGCAACAATTATAGAATTGTTGGGTTTGTGCCTAGATTAAGCGCCATTTGCATGCTAAGATTATAGAGTACAGTTGACTCCACCTAAGTGCACGTCGGTTAAGCGCACACTTCGGTTATCCGCACCCTACCACCATGGTCCCATTTTTTTTTTTTTTTTTTTAACATTAAAGTCAATGGACGTAAACTCTGTATATTTGCAATTCGGATAAGCACGCAATCCGCTTATGCGCACTGATGTCATAGGTACCACCTCTATTCTTTCACGTTACCTTCACTCCGGTTAAATGCAATCACGTTCCGACTGGGAGGAAAGCCAGTTGGCAGAACAGATTGGCCACAATGGCTAGGCTTCACACCCCACTGGGACACCTGGGAAAGTGAGTGCTCCGCTTCCACTCAAGCTGTAGAGCATAGATTTCCTGTACTTTAGGCCCTAGCAGCCCACATATCATATTTAAATTGAGCTGGCTTAACTACAGCCTCCTCCCACCCCATTCCTATTAAGCGCACACTCCGTTTAAGTGCACGTGGCGACCCGGTCTGAAGACCATGCACTTAAGTGGAGTCAACTGTACTAGAACTTAAACATATGAATGTCACATTCACATGCAGAAGTGCCAACTGGGCACTAAACAGTATTGGACAAGCTTAGAGCACAACTACAAGGGGGCATACGCATGGGTGGAGTATAGGTATAGCATCAATAGGTCTCACAATTACACGCATAATTTATAGACTATTGTAAGTTACACTTTCAAATTGCAACATCTATGCACTAACATTTGCATCTGCCTTTTACCTGGCATAAGTAATAGTGCCTAAGTGTTGGTATGCAAATGCTGACTTCTATAATGGAATGTAAGCACACAGATGCCATTATAGAATTTGTGTTTAGTGCCCAAATTTGGGCAACCTTTATAGGCTTGCCCCCATTTTATATTACATCAGCAACAGAAGTTCACAGATAATAGATCATGGGGCAAAAATGTGTATTTCTTGAATTTTCCTTAGACTGGATTGCTTTCTCCAGCTGAGTTACTAAAGACCTATTTTCACGAGCTTTTACATTAGTCTTCAAATGAGTGTTGCTATTTCCAATTTGTATTTCTTCTTTTAAGATTGAAATCCTCATTCTGATTTGGTTCTGTGTGGTTACAGATCCTGAAGGTCCTGATTTAACAGGCTTTTTAGAATCATCATCTAATGTCTTTTCAACTAGAGGCAGTCTTCTTACCTCTGCTGATGAGGTTGTGACATTAAAGGCATATTTTTGTAAAAAAGATGAGTTATTTGTGGCCAAAAATATTCCTTTTCTCCAGTGTCTATAGCAACTCATGCCCACAGGAGAAAGTTTCTTCTCTTGAAGTCAAAGATACTTAGAAACATAGAAACATGATGGCAGATAAAGGCCAAATGGCCCATGTAGTCTGCCCATCCGCAGTAACCATTATCTGCCTATCCCACGCTTTCTTGAATTCAGACCTCGCATACAACTTTTTCGGAGTTTTCCATGCAAATATTTAATTTCTAAACTAAACTAAACTAAACCTTAAGTTTGTATACCGCATCATCCCATAAAGATAAAGCTCAGCACGGTTTACAGGTAATTCAATATATGAGGGAAGGACATAATAAGAAATTAGAGGTTATGAAGAGGATAGCTACACTTTAAATAGATAACTTTACATTTTGGAGAAAAGCCAGGTTTTCAGATGCTTTCGGAATAACTGGAATGAGCCTAGGTTCTGCAGCGGGACAGGGAGGTTATTCCAAAGCTCAGCGAATTTGAAGAAAAGGGATTTCCCTAATTTACCCGCATACATGATGCCTTTTAACGAGGGGAAAGATAGTTTGAGTATGTGGGCGGATCTGGTAGTGTCAGGTCTCGAAGAATTCCAGGATAGTTTCCAGGATAATTTCCTTTAAGACAATAAGATACACCTATGTAAAATCTACTAAATTGGGAGGCAGAGAGAATTAAGGGATTGATGTGGTATTGATAGTGGGAATTGCTGAGACAGATTATACTGTGTTACAACAGAGTTTGGGAAAACAAAGAGTATTGCTGGGTTTTATAATTTTGATTTGTTGTAAAATAGTTTTGGATTGTTATAGATAAGACAAAATAGAAATTTTTGTGTTGCTGGGGGGGGGTTAAAGTAAAAGTTCTGATGTGAAATAGTTGTGGCTACTAATCTTTCTGGAACTGTAGGGATATTATAATTGTTTGGAGGGCAGGAAGGGGTCTTAAGTAAGGTTTTATTTTGGGTTTTTTAAAGATTAGTTGTATGGCTAATATCTTTCTTTACGTGCCCTACACCCTCTACCCCTGGGATCTAATGTAATACAGAATAAATTGGTTTCAAGGTTTTCAAAATATCTTTTATTGCTTAATATTACATGGAAATTTACTTTTGTAAATTGTTTATTTTCTATTAAAGCAAAAAACATTTGGTAGGTCACCACACTGAACTAAACATAACCATTTGTATATGGTAATAACTTCTGAAATCTTGTTTATCCTCTTAACATTTTATGTAATATTTTTTAGTGATTACTCAGAATATCTCAACGCAAAAAGGTTATGTGAGTAAACTTCAGAAAGTCTGGGGACCGTTAACAGATTTTTGTAATGAATGATTAACTTTTCCCATGATAAGATATTTGATTAGAGGGGAAAAGGGGTGGGATTTTATTTCTCATTATTACATAATATATCAATATTTGAATGAATTCACAATAAAGATGATTTTAGGTATTATTGAATTGGGAGGGAGGGAGGGATGGGGGATTATTATATTCAATAAGAAAGATATAAATTTAGATTTCTTACATAATATTTTAACATTATAGAATACTAATTTCCTAATGAAATGTTAAATTTGATGCTAATATGTGCGTTAATCAAGTGTGTATCTTTAAGTTTTATATGAGTTTAATTGATACACTTGTTGTAACATACGAAAATGAATAAAGAATTATAAAATAAAAGAATATCTCATTATGAAGCTTTTGCCTATTTATTGTTTCACCAGGTCTTGGACAGCTGATAGGTCTGGAGCTTATATCTGTTAGTGATAATGAAAGCAGACTTGAACTTGGTGAGCTTAAAGATTTAGCAGCTGAGTACATTGTGCGTTTTGAGTCCTCAAATCTATTTGCCACATCAGAAAAGAAGCTGCTCATAAGAAATTACACGTATGTAAATATTGACTTAGCATCTATATGTAATGTCCTTTTATTGTGTATGATTTTATAAATGTTGATTATCTTTTTCCATGTGACATAAATTCTGTAGATTTTGTTGTTGAATTTTATCAGACAAGCAAGATGAAACAACCACAAAAGAAGGTGACATCATCCATCAGTGCCAATGCAGAGCATTTCATAGGTAGCCATGTGACTGATGAAAGTCCCTTTTGAACATGTACAGGGCAATTCTATAAATTGAATACTCACATTTACACATGTGTTGCATGGATAAATGTTTAGTGTACTAGCATTTATGTGTGTATGTATGCACATACTCACATAAGTGCTAATAGAGCATCTAAATACTATTCTAGTGCAATAGATGTGTCATTCTGAATGGACGAGTAATATCCAAGTGCTCAAGAGCCATGCAGAAGGAATCCACTCCAACTTTTGAATCCCTCCTTCTTCACTAAAGGACTCTGCTGCCCCCTTCAGTTTTTTTTTCTGCACATGAGCCGTAAGGAGTCTTTCTGATCTGCTCTGTTTATTTCTTTGTTTTTCCAGTCTTTTTCATGCTATTTTGATTGAGTTCTGTGCTAAGAGCTCCCCTAGTTGAGAGTCCAGCTCTGCCTGTATGAAGGAGAAGCAGAGTGAGGTCTGCAGCTGACAGGCCAGTCCCTCTGTGGTATCTGTTGGCCAACCTGCAGAAACCTTTTTAAAGCTCAGGATTTGTTCCCCTCATAGCATTGTTCACCTACTGCGTCACAGGGGCTTGAGGTCATTCTAATACATTGGAGGTTTAGCAGCGCCTTCAAGGCTCTCTCAGTGGCACATGTAGTAGGAGTGGACAATGTCCAAGCTAATTTCCTTAGCAAACAGACACTGGATCCAATCGAGTGGATGCTGTCTGCATCAGCCTTCCAAGCCATTGTTCATCGCTGGTTTTGGAGGGGGTTGTGTCCAGCAGGAAAGATTGGGCCAGATTCAGAAAGATTCAAGGGGGGGGGTCATGAGGGATCGCAGCAGGAGAGACTGGACATCTCTCCTTCCGGGGAAGATTTGAGGGGGTCGCAGGGGAACACAGCAGAAGAGACTGAGCATCTCTCCTGCCGCGATCATTACTAGTGCAGGGGTAAGGGTTGCCTGGGCCAATGAGCTGATTGCAGCAGCCACGATCAGCTCAGCGGCCCAATTCAGAACTTATACCTGTTTTGACTTGGTCTAAGTCAAAACATATAAGTTCTGTCTGGCAACCTGTCAAAGTTTTTTGGTTATGGCTGCCAGACGACTAAGTCTAGGTGGGCCCACCTCCCACCCTATCCACTCCTTCAAAAACGCCCCTTTTCACTCTGGGCGTACAGAGACAGTGAAAAGGCCTAAGCTGGTTTTAGATACGTCTAAAACCAATTTTGATTATCGGTGCTTGGACGATCTGTCTTTTAGATCGTCCAAGCACCGATAATCACAGCGTCCAGTTTAGCCTCTTCCCTGCTGAAGCAGGTGACCAAACGCTAAGCTAGTCTTGCGGGGCAGCCTTCATGGTTTTCGGGGCTTGGCACAGCTGGTAATCCCATCCACCATGCTGAAGATCCTGCACAGCCTTAGAAAGTTCAGTTTCACCACATTTATGTGACCTAAGCCCCAGGAGCCGGATACTTTTTCACCAGTTTTGAAATTGTTGCGCTCTGGATTTCAGACCACTATGTTTTTCCCCTATGCGGTCCCAATCCATCTACACAGTGTCTCTAAGAGGCATTACTCTTTTCAACATGTCCTAGACTCACCGTAATGCTTGCGCTGCCTGACCCTGATCTGGGGGATCCAGGTGCAGATGATTTACTTGCTGACCCCTTATTTACAGGTGCAGCGTTTCCCGGGATGGGAAATCAGGAACTGTGTGCTGGATCTGTGGATCCTTCTGGGGTTTTGGGAGCCTGGAAATGCTCTCACAGGCCTGTGCCTATTTGAATTTGCAGCTTTGCTAGCCCTTTATGGGAGAACTTTTTGTTCTCTCTGCCAACTCCGGCCACTTCTTCCTCCTGGCTTTGTAGTATATACTTGCTACTTTCCCCTGGTACCCTGATATATGCATTATCCCAGGACAAGCAGGCAGCATATTCTCAACATGTGGGTGATGTCACCAACGTAGACCCGCAGCGGATAGTGTCACAAGCAGACTTGCTTGAAGATCTTTTAAGAGCATGCGCGAGTGCCTTCCTGCCCGAGTTAGGGCGCGTGTCTCCTGTGAAGTACCTCAGTTCAAGGTTTTTCCGCAGAGCCGAGAAGTCTTTTTTCACTTCAGCTCTACAGCTCTTCGTTGCCTTCTCGCACCGTGGCTTTGTTATTTTTTTCAGTCGCTTTACTCGCGCGTTTTCTATCTTTTCTCCTTAAAAAAAAAAAGTTTTTATTTTGTCTTTTTTTCGATCAGTGGCCTTTGGGCCTAGGCCAGGCTGCCGAACCTCGTTCCTTTGCGGGACTCTCTTTTTTCTATGTTCTGGCCTCTTAAAAAGTTTAAAAAGTGTAGCCAGTGCGGCTGGGTTATTTCAATCACTGACTCTCATCAGTGATGTATTGTTTGCCTGGGTTCCGAACATTGTCCCGACACTTGTTCGCACTGTGCAACTCTTCAACCTCGAACCCTTCGCAGACGCCATGCTAAAATTCTTCAACTATTTGACACTATGGAGCAGTCTGCTGAGAGGATCTCGACCTCAGCTTTGGGGGCGACCTCGACTTCCAAGACCTCGACCTCAACCCCCGGAGTGGCCTCGACCAAGGCCTCGACCTCGGCTGCAGTCCCTTCTAAGTCTTCATCTGTGGGTAAATCTCCTATTTCTCCTTCAGGTACCCTTCCTAAGAAGCCTCCAGAGTCTCCGGCATCCCAGGCCGTGCCCACGGTCCTGCCAGCCTCTACGAGACCTCCAGCTAAGCGTGCCTCCAAACATAGGGAATACTCATCCTGGAGGTCGCCCTCTTTGGAGCGCACTGCTGTACTTTCGAGACCTAATCCTTTCGTCTCGGTGCCTATGTTCGAGGATGCGGACTGGAATGTTCCGTCTGCGGAATCGGAAAGAATAGGGAGATAGTGGATGCCTTTCAAGAGGCTCTGCTCAGACAAATGGTGACGGAACCTACAAGGGAAAAAGCGATATTGGATCTGGTCCTCACAAATGGAGAGAGTATCTCTAATGTTCGAGTGGGTGCTCACCTGGGAAGTAGCGATCATCAAACAGTTTGGTTTGATATAACGGCTAAAGTGGAGAGCGGCCGCACGATACTTAAAGTCCTAGATTTCAAACGTACGGACTTTAATGCAATGGGAAAGTACCTGAAGAAAGAGCTGTTAGGATGGGAGGACATAAGAGAAGTGGAAAGACAGTGGTCTAAGCTGAAAGGAGCGATAAAAATGGCTACGGATCTTTATGTGAAGAAAATCAATAAAAACAAGAGAAAAAGGAAGCTGATATGGTTCTCCAACCTAGTGGCTGAGAAAATAAAGGCAAAAGAGTTGGCGTTCATGAAATATAAAAAAAAACCAAGAAGAGGAGAGCAGAAAGGACTACAGGGTGAAACTGAAAGAAGCCAAGAGAGAGATACGTTTGGCGAAGGCACAGGCGGAAGAACAAATGGCTAAAAATGTAAAAAAGGGATATAAAAATTTTTTCATATATATTAGTGAAAGGAGGAAGATAAAAAATGGAATTGCTAGGCTAAAAGATGCTGGGAACCAATATGTGGAGAGTGATAAGGAGAAAGCAAATGTGCTAAACAAATACTTCTGTTCTGTGTTCACAGAAGAAAATCCTGGAGAAGGACCGAGATTGTCTGGCAAAGTTACACGAGAAAATGGAGTAGATTCTGCGCCGTTCACGGAGGAGGGTGTTTATGAGCAACTTGAAAAACTGAAGGTGGACAAAGCGATGGGACCAGACGGGATCCATCCCAGGATACTAAGGGAGCTCAGAGAGGTTCTGGCGAGTCCTATTAAAGACTTGTTCAACAAATCTCTGGAGACGGGAGTGATTCCTGGGGATTGGAGGAGAGTGGATGTGGTCACTATTCATAAAAGTGGTCACAGGGATGAAGCAGGAAACTACAGGCCGGTGAGCCTCACTTCAGTTGTTGGAAAAATAATGGAAGTGTTGCTGAAAGAAAGGATAGTGTACTTCCTTGAATCTAATTGGTTACAGGATCCGAGGCAACATGGCTTTACAAAAGGTAAATCGTGCCAAACGAACCTGATTGAATTTTTTGATTGGGTGACCAGAGAGCTGGATCGAGGACATATGCTAGATGTAATTTACTTGGATTTCAGCAAAGCCTTTGATACAGTTCCTCATGGGAGGCTGTTGAACTTGAAGGGCTGAAGTTAGGACCCAAAGTGGTGAACTGGGTCAGAAACTGGCTGTCGGACAGACGCCAGAGGATGGTGGTTAATGGAAGTCGCTCGAAGGAAGGAAAGGTGACTAGTGGAGTCCCTCAGGGTTTGGTGCTGTTCAATATGTTTGTGAGTGACATTGCTGAAGGGTTAGAAGGAAAAGTGTGCCTTTTTGCAGATGATACCAAGATTTGTAACAGAGTAGACACCGAAGAGGGAGTGGAAAATATGAAAAAGGATCTGCAAAAGTTAGAGGAATGGTCTAATGCCTGGCAACTAAAATTCAATGCAAAGAAATGCAGAGTAATGCATTTGGGGATTAATAATAGGAAGGAACCGTATATGCTGGGAGGAGAGAAGCTGATATGCACGGATGGGGAGAGGGACCTTGGGGTTATAGTGGCTGAAGATCTAAAGGCGAAAAAACAGTGTGACAAGGCGGTGGCTGCTGCCAGAAGGATGCTGGGCTGTATAAAGAGAGGCGTAGTTAGTAGAAGGAAGAAGGTGTTGATGCCCCTGTACAGGTCATTGGTAAGGCCCCACTTGGAGTATTGTGTTCAGTTTTGGAGACCGTATCTGGCGAAAGATGTAAGAAGACTTGAGGCAGTCTAGAGGAGGGCGACGAAAATGATTGGAGGCTTGCACCAGAAGACATATGAGGAGAGACTGGAAGCCCTGAATATGTATACCCTAGAGAAAAGGAGAGACAGGGGAGATATGATTCAGACGTTCAAATGCTTGAAGGGTATTAACATAGAACAAAATCTTTTCCAGAGAAAGGAAAACGGTAAAACCAGAGGACATAATTTGAGGTTGAGGGGTGTTAGATTCAGGGGCAATGTTAGGAAATTCTACTTTACGGAGAGGGTAGTGGATGCTTGGAATGCGCTCCCGAGAGAGGTGGTGGAGAGTAAAACTGTGACTGAGTTCAAAGAAGCGTGGGATGAACACAGAAGATTTAGAATCAGAAAATAATATTAAATATTGAACTAGGCCAGTACTGGGCAGACTTGCACGGTCTGTGCTTGTATATGGCCGTTTGGTTTAGGATGGGCTGGGGAGGGCTTCAATGACTGGGAGGGTGTAGATGGGCTGGAGTAAGTCTTAACTGAGATTTCGGCAGTTGGAACCCAAGCACAGTACTGGGTAAAGCTTTGGATTCTTGTCCAGAAATAGCTAAGAAGAAAAAAAATAAAAAAAATAAAAAATTTAAATTGAATCAGGTTGGGCAGACTGGATGGACCATTCGGGTCTTTATCTGCCGTCATCTACTATGTTACTGTGTTACTATGTTACATGTTGAAAACCATTCTAACCATTCAGATTTCCTCAGTCCTGGCTCAACTTGTCCCAACCTCGATCCTGCTTCCTATGAGCCAGCCTGAGCCTCCTGTCGAAGCACCTCGAGGCAAGCCTCAAAAGTCTTGTCGCTTATCATCCTGTGACTCTTCGCCTCCTCCTGGGACAGAGTCTCCTCAACCTCGATCAAGGCATCACTCGAGGCATTCAAGGCATCTTGCTTCTCTCAAGCAAAAGGACTCTCCTCCTCCCAGTACTGAGTCTTCTATGCCTCGTTTATCGAGGGCCATCAAGGCTCCTTCAAAAACTAAACATAAGTCTTGGTCTCACAAAACTTCTACACCTGCTGCTTCAGTCTCGAAGCCCGTCCAGGTCAAAGACTCCTCCATCGAGACTGCCTCCGAGGGAGTTTTCTCCTGCTACCTCGACCCATTCAGTTCCTCGGACCCCAGGGAGTTCACCATCGAGGCTTCTAAAGCGCAAACACTCTCTGACTCCTCCTATCACAGGTAGTGGAGCTTCCTCAGTGACCATGGTGCTGGACTCTGAACCTCCTTCTCAATATTCCAGAGAGGCTTCTTCATCATATTCTGCGGTTCCTAGGTCTCGCTCTCCTTCTCCTGAAGAGCCATCTACCTCCAAGTCTGCCTCTTTTGCGAGATTTGTCTTTGACATGGGAAAAGCTCTTCAGCTGGATCTCCACTCTGACTCTAAGTACACTCCTGAGTACTTGGCTGACATGGAGTTACCTCATCCACCCAAGGAGACCTTGAGGCTTCCCATGACTCCTGTCTTAAAACAAACTTTCCTCAGGAATATGGAAACTCCTTACTCTATTATGGCCATACCTTCTGAACTGAAATCCAGGTATCGCACCGTCCCTTGTAAGGGATTTGAGAAATCCCAATTAACTCACCAGTCCTTAATTGTGGAATCTTCATTAAAGAAAGCTCAACCATCTAAGATCTACGCTGCGGTCCCTCCATTCAGGGAGGGCCGTACCAAGGACAAGTTTGGCTGCAGGCTATATCAGAATTCCATGAGGGCGAACAGAATTCTCAACTACAATTATATTTTCACTGCTTATTTTAATCACTTCCTCAAAATAATGCCTAAGTTTTTCCCGGCTCTTGAAGAGCAGTGTCTTCCTGAGTTCAAACAGATTATTCGTACTCTGTCACAATTTCGACTCTTCATGTTACAAGCCATGTACGATGCCTTTGAGCTCTCATCCAGAGTTTCTGCCTTTGCGGTGGCCTTTGCGCTTGGCTCCGCATTGTGGGCATGGACCCTAATTTACAGGATCTAGCGAATTTGCCTTGCCAAAGCAATGAACTTTTTTGATGATTCCATCGAGGCTGCTACAAAGCGTCTCTCTGAACATGAACACTCTTTTGCCTCCTTGATTCAGCCAAAGCCTAAGATTCCTCCTGCTCAGCCTTACAAGCCTCTACCAAGCCTCAAAAAACGACGCCAGCTTTTTCCAGGCCCCCGCCTAGACGTCCGCCATAGCAGCAAAGACAGCAGAAACCTCAGAATCCTGCTGCGGCTAAACATAGAAACATAGAAACATAGAAATAGACGGCAGATAAGGGCCACGGCCCATCTAGTCTGCCCACCCTAATGACCCTCCCCTACCTTTGCCTAGTGAATAGAGCCCACGTGTCGATCCCATTTGGCCTTAAAATCAGGCACGCTGCTGGCCTCAATCACCTGCAGTGGAAGATTATTCCAGCGATCAACCACCCTTTCAGTGAAAAAGAATTTCCTGGTGTCACCTCGTAGTTTCCCACCTCTGATTTTCCACGGATGCCCTCTTGTTGCCGTGGGTCCCTTGAAAAAGAAGATATCTTCTTCCGCTACGATGCGGCCCGTGAGATACTTGAACGTCTCGATCATGTCCCCCCTCTCTCTGCGCTCCTCAAGCGAGTATAGCTGCAGTTTATCTAAACTAGCTCAGTCTTTTTGACATTCTCAGTCTGAGCATGCCAACCTCCCTCCATCAGACTTCTCTGCTCCCATTGGAGGTCAATTTCATCATTTGTATCACCAGTGGGAGCTGATCACTTCAGATCTCTGGGTTCTCAACATCCTTCTGGAGGGATAACCACTTCACTTTCTTCAAGTACCTCCAGATCTCCCAAGAGAGTATCCTTCCAGTTCGTCGCAACTTCCACTTCTCCTTCAGGATGCTCAGGCTCATCTTCACCTTTGAGCTGTCGAGTAGGTTCCCTTGAACCAACGGGACACGGGGTTTTCTTCCCATTATTTTCTAGTCCCAAAGAAGACGGGGGATTTGCGACCCATTCTGGACTTCAGTGCCCTCAACAAATTTCTAGTCAAAGAGAAGTTTTGGATGCTTTCTTTACCAACTTTGTATCCCCTGATGGATCAGGGGGATTGGTTATGCTCTCTGGATCTCAAAGAGGCTTACACTCATATTCCAATCCATCCAGCCTCTTGCAGATACTTAAGATTTTGGGTGGGGAATCTTCATCTTCAATACCGAGTTCTTACTTTTGGACTCGCCTCATCCCTCAGAGTTTTCACGAAGTGTCTGGTGGTGGTGGCTGCAGCCCTCCATACCCAGGGTCTTTAAGTTTTTCCATACCTGGACGACTGGCTCATCAAAGCCCACTCTCAACAAGGGGTTATTGCAGTGACCCGACAGACTATTATGTTCCTCCAATGTCTGGGGTTCAAAGTCAGTTTTCCAAAATCCCAGTTGGACCCCTCTCAAACTCTTCAGTTCATTGGGGCCATTCTGGACACTGTCCAGCTCAGAGCGTTCCTCCCTCAACCAAACCAAGATGCTCTCATTCGCCTTTGCCATCAAGTGACTCCTCTCGCATCAATTTCAGTGAGACAAATGATGATTCTACTTGGTCACATGGCCTCTACAGTTGACGTGACTCCTTTTGCCAGACTTCACATCTTAATACCTCTGTGGACCCTGGCATCTCAGTGGCAGCAAGCTTCCGACCCACTCTCTCAACACATCACTCCTTTGTTGAGACAGTCTCTCCACTGGTGGATGCTCTCTTCCAATCTTTCCAGAGGTTTGCTTTTCCACGATCCCCCTCATCAGAAGGTTATCAGAACAGATTCTTCAACCTACGCTTGGGGAGCCCACCTTGACAGTCTCCGTACTCAAGGTCATTGGTTCAGCACAGATCATCTCTGTCACATCAATCTGTTAGAACTCAGAGTGATTTTCAATGCTCTCAAAGCTTTTCAGCATTTTCTTCACGATCAGGTAGTCCTTGTCCGGACAGACAACCAAGTCGCCATGTACTATGTCAACAAGCAGAGAGGCACGGGATCCCTCTCCCTTTGCCAAGAAGCTCTGAAACTGTGGGATTGGGCAGTTCTGCACAGCATCTTTCTCAGAGCTGTATACATTCAAAGTCAGAAAAACTCTCTGGCAGACAAATTGAGTCGTCTTCTACAGCCTCACGAATGGACACTCAATTCCTCACCTCTACGTCAGGTGTTTGCTCGATGGGGAACCCCTCAGATAGATCTCTTTGCCTCTCCCCTAAACCACAAGCTGCCTCAGTTTTGCTCAAGGATATTCTCTCCTCATCACCTCGAGGCAGATGTTTTCCTTCTGGACTGGATGGATCAGTTTCTCTATGCCTTCCCTCCATTCCCTCTGATCCTCAAGACCCTTGTCATGCTCAAGACGGAACATGCCACCATGATTTTGATAGTTCCTTGGTGGCCCAGACAACCGTGGTACTCCCTTCTACTTCAACTCAGCATCAGGGAGCCTCTGCTTCTACCAGTTTTTCCTTCTCTGCTTACTCAGAATCAAGGGTCTTTACTTCATCCCAACCTGCAGTCTCTACACTTAACAGCTTGGTACCTTTCAACCTAACTGCTTCACTACAGTTTTCTCAATTTGTATAGGACATTTTGGAGGCTTCTAGAAAGCCGTCCACTAAGCAGTGTTACAACCAGAAATGGACTAGATTTTCTGCTTGGTGTAATATTCGCCACATGGAGCCAATGTCTACCTCCTTATCTTCAGTTTTAGATTATTTACTTCACTTATCGCACTCTGGCCTCAAGTCCACATCTATCCGAGTCCATCTCAGTGCAATTGCTGCTTTCCATCAGCCTCTTGATGGGAAACCCCTGTCTGCACATCCGGTGGTTTCCTGCTTCATGAAAGGACTTTTCAATGTTAACCCACCGCTCAAACCACCTCCAGTGGTCTGGGATCTCAATGTCGTCCTAGCTCAATTGATGAAGCTTCCATTTGAACCAATTGATAAGGCTTATCTGAAGTATTTTACTTGGAAAGTGGTGTTTCTCATTGCCCTCACATCTGCTCGAAGAGTCAGTGAGTTATAAGCTTTAGTTGCGGATCCACCCTTCACAGTTTTCCATCATGGCAAGGTGGTCCTCCATACTCATCTAAAATTCTAACCTAAAGTTGTTTCAGAATTTCATATTAATCAATCTATTGTTCTCCCAGTATTTTTTCCAAAGCCTCATTCTTACCCCGGAGAAATAGCATTTCATACTCTGGACTGTAAACGTGCCTTGACTTTCTACTTGCAACGCACTCAACCTCACAGAACAGCTCCACAACTTTTCATCTCCTTCGATCCAAATAAATTGGGGCATCCTGTCTCGAAGTGAACCATCTCCAACTGGATGGCTGCTTACATCTCTTTCTGCTACGCTCAGGCTTGTCTCCCTCTGCAGGGTCGAGTCACGAGCCACAAAGTTAGAGCAATGGTGGCATCTGTAACTTTCCTCAGATCAACTCCTATTGAGGAAATCTGCAAGGCTGCCACGTGGTCCTCGGTTCATACATTCACTTCTCATTATTGTCTAGATACTTTCTCCAGATGTGATGGCCATTTTGGCCAGTCCGTTTTACAAAATTTGTTGTCCTAACCTGCCAACATCCCATTATGCTTAGCTTGGAGGTCACCCACATGTTGAGAATATGCTGCCTGCTTGTCCTGGGATAAAGCACAGTTACTTACCGTAACAATTGTTATCCAGGGACAGCAGGCAGAAATTCTCACAACCCACCCTCCTCCCCTGGTTGGCTTCTTAGCTAGATATCTGAACTGAGGTACTTCACAGAGACGCGCACCCTAATTCGGGCGGGAAGGCACTCGTGCATGCGTGGTGCAGCACTTGTAAGCTCTTAAAAGATCTTCAAGCAAGTCTGCTTGTGAGGCTGTCTGCTGCAGGGCTCCGTTGGTGATGTCACCCACTTGTTGAGAATATCTGCCTGCTGTCCCTGGATAACAACTGTTACAGTAAGTAACTGCTTTTTCAAAACACCAGACTATACAAAAATGGCTCCTTGGCTTTTGCAATACATGCCCTGTACACTGGTCTAACCAAAAAGAGTTTGCATCAGCTGCAACTAAGGGCTCCTTTTACGAAAGTACGCTAGCGTTTTTAATAATAATAATAATAATAACTTTATTTTTGTATACTGCAATACCACAAAACAGTTCAGAGCGGTTTACAGGAGAAGAGACTGTACATATACAGCGAAGTTACAGAATATCAGAAAACAGTTCAGAGCAGTTTACAGGAGATGAGAACTGTACATATACAGCGAAGTTACAGAATATCAGAAAACAGTTCAGAGCGGTTTACAGGAGAAGAGACTGTACATATACAGCGAAGTTACAGAATATCAGAAAACAGTTCAGAGCGGTTTACAGGAGAAGAGACTGTACATATACAGCGAAGTTACAGAATATCAGAAAACAGTTCAGAGCAGTTTACAGGAGATGAGAACTGTACATATGCAATGAAGGTACAGAGAATTAGTTATCAAGTGTATGGTATAAACCATTGGCAATTACAAAATGATCCAATAACTGTTGCAAGCGCGCGCACACGATTATCGCATGCTATAGCGCGTGCTAGCCGAAAAACTACTGCCTGCTTAAAAGGAGGTGGAAGCAGCTAGCGCACGCTAAAACTGCTAGCGCACCTTTGGAAAAGGAGCCCTAATTCAGAATGCTGCAGCAGAACTCATAGAAGGTTGCAAATGACATGACTACATTATACCCTTCCTGCAAAAACTACACTGGCTACCAGTACCTTACAGGGCTAAATTTAAAACTCAGATTTTCAAAGTCCTCAGACAAAATGGGCCAGAATACTTAAAGAATAAGCTTACCCTTTATGTATCTTTCAGACCTCTGAGGTTCTCTCAAGGAACATCACTTTCTATACCCTCATCAAAAGAAATTGTACGATGTGATAACCGCCTGCGAGCCTTCTCGGTAATAGCTTCCATGCTCTGGAATTTACTCCCAGAGGGGATACATCTAATTCCAGACTACCTTTACTTCAGGAAGCAAGTGAAAGCCTGGCTCTTCACCCAAGCTTTTAATACATAGTGTGATTGACTATACACTCATTCTGCACCAGGAGTAGCTTGCCACACACACACTTTAATTAATCAGTTCCTTATATCTTGTTTAACTGTATAAACAAATTGCTTTGAGTTTAGTATCCCATCTCTTTATCCCAACAGATTCTGTACCAGCCATCTTGTCACCATCTAATATCTGTACTTGGACCCTTAACTGTATCCATGACATCCTGTTTGTCTGTTTTGTTTGTTTAGATTGTAAGCTCTTTCAAGCAGGGACTGTCTGCTTTGTGACTCTGTATAGCACTGTGTACGCCTGGTAGCACTATAGAAATAATTAATAGTGTTAGTAGTATTGTAGAAAATCATCAGCTTCATATCTATGTTCTTTGATATCATTCTTCATATCTATGTTCTTACTGGCCTGTAATTCCCTACTTCTTCCTTACTTCCATTTATGTGGAGAGGGACCACATCCACCCTTCGCCAGTCCTCCGGTACCACTCCTGACTCTAGAGACTCGTTGAAAAGCATCAGTGTAACTACCAGAACTTCCCTAAGTTCCTTCAGCACCCTCGGATGTACACCCTCCGGCCCCATTGCTTTGTCTACCTTTATTTTAGCTAGCTCCTCATGAACACAACCCTCTGAAAATCGATCAGGGTCTATTACTCCTCCATCCCTATTCACGTTTGTCTTCTGCAGTCCTGCTCCCGGCGCTTCAGCCATTAACACAGAACAGAAATATCTGTTAAGCAATTTGGCTTTTTCTTTATCAGCTTCTATATGGAACCCCTTCACCTTTGAGTCTCACAATGCCACTTTTGCACTTCTTCCTATCACTAATATATCTAAAAAATGTCTTGTCTCCCCGTTTTATTTTTTCTTCCATATCTTTGCTTTCCTGACTACAAGACCAGCCTCTCTTAACTTTTCCAGATATTTTTGCCTGTCTTCTTCTTTCTGCGATCTTTTGTAGTTTATGAAAGCTAACCTCTTGTTTCTTACCTTCTCAGCTACTACTTTTGAGAACCAAAGTGGCCTTCTTTTCCTCTTACTTTTACTTACTTGCCTCACAAAAAGGTTTGTCTCCCTAACAATTGCTCCTTTCAGTTTTGCCCACCACATTTCCACTCCTTCCAGACGTTCCCATCCAAACAATAATTCCTTGACGTAAACCCCCATCCGAACAAAGTTAGTTTTTTTAAAGTCTAGAACCTTTGCTTTTGAATGAACCCTCTCTATACCCATCTTAATATTAAACTGTACCATGCAGTGTTCACTGGATGCCAGATGATCACCCACTGTAACATAAGAAACACTTTCCCCATTTGTAAGCACTAAGTCCAGTATGACCCCATCCCATGTGGCTTCCATTACCAACTGCTGAAACAGTTCTCCTTGTAGAGAATCCAGAATCTCCCTAATTCTAGAAGACCCTGCAATAGGGATACGCCATTCAACATCCAGCATGTTAAAATCACCTATTAGCAAACTTCCCCTTTTTTAGATATATTCTGAATGTCTACTATTAAATCTTCTTCCGTCTGGGAAGGAGGCCTGTATATCACACCAATGTAAATATATTCACCATTCCCTCTTTCCAAATTGATCCACAGTGCCTCTTCCTTGCCCTGAAGATCCTGCAATTGTGTGGCTTTAATATGTTCTTTAACATATAACGCTACTCCTCCTCCTTTTTTCCTATCCTGTCTTTCCTGAATGGATTGCATTGTGTAATTCGCTGATTGTCCAGCCTTCTTTCTATGTGAACCGCCTAGAAGTCAGTTTGACTATGGCGGTATAGAAAAATAAAGTTATTATTATTATTATAACTACATCCCAGTCATGGTTCTCTGTGATCACCACTATATCCAACTCCTCTTCTTCCATCACAGCTTCTAGATTCAGAATCTTGTTTCCCATACTTCGAGCATTAGTATATACTGCTTTCCAGACATTGCCCCCTTTTCCCATCCGTATAGAGCAGGGGTGTCAAAGTCCCTCCTTGAGGGCCACAATCCAGTCAGGTTTTCAGGATTTCCCCAATGAATATGTATGAGATCTATTTGCATGCACTGCTTTCATTGTATGCTAATAGATCTCATGCATATTCATTGGGAAAATCCAACTAGATTGCGGCCCTCGAGGAGGGACTTTAACACCCCTGGTGTAGAGATATTAAGTGATTTACTTACCTGAGGGCTTATATTCACCCAGGAGCTTTGATCACCCTGCCCCATCACTTCTAGTTTAAAGCCCTCTTTAGTAGATTAGCCAGCCTGCTGGCAAAGGCACTTCTTCTCTTTTTTGATAGATGTACACCATCCCTGCTCTTCAGCCCTTGGAAGATCATCCGATGGTCTAGGAAGCCAAAATGTTTGACAACACCATTCATCTCCAGGATGCGAGCTTCTCTGCCCTGGCCTTTACCCTCTACAGGGAGGATGGACAAGAATACCACCTGTGCACCTTACTTCTTCACCTTCTCTCCCAGAGCCACAAAGTCACTTTTGACACGTTCGCAGGGGTACCTGGCAGTATCATTAGTGTTAATGTGGATGAGCAGCATCGGATAGTATTCATCAGGCTTGATGAGTCTCGGTAAGCTCTCCGTAACATCTTGGATTTTGGCACCAGGCAGACAGCATACCTCTCGTGACATTATGTATGGTCTGCAAATGGACGCTTCTGTACCCTTCAGAAGGGAATTGTCAACTGCCACTACCTTACACCTCCAGTACGGATCCAGTACTTTTGGGGATTTCAAGCTCTGGTCCTTCCTCTCCTTGGGTTGCTTTCATCTCCTTTACTTCCAGGACAGCAAACCAGTTCTCAGTTCAAGTTTAAATGTTGAAGGGGAAATATTTTGAAATATACAAGTATTGTTTTTGCAAAATAGTTAATATAGTTAATACATGTGTGTATACCTTTAAGGTCTGTCCAGAACACACCCTCTTCAGATCTAAGTGGCTCCTCTTCCAAAGTTGCTACTTAAATGTATGCCAGTTGGCACGTACAAATAGTTTTTTCTTTACATGTGCAAACTTAAAATCACCTCCTTTTATGTACAGTATTTGTTTTATTCTTTAATCCACTGATAGAAAGAAAGCTGGTGCTTGAGTTAGCAGAATATAAATAAAATAAAGTTTTACAGTCATTGTAATTGCCAATTATTCCTTTTAGAATGTATAACAAATATTGCTGTGCCACATGAAAACAGCATCTACTATCCGGACAATTCCTCTGAATATTCTGATCAGCAGCACCTCACTAGTGGAGCAGATGCTGTTATCTGGATAAAAGATTTTGAATATTAATCCAAATGTTAATATGGAAGAATGAAAAGATATGGCTTTGTTGTGGTTAGGGAGTACCTTTCTTTGTAATTTGAGAGCAATTTCGTTAAAAGGCAACAAAATTATTGTCAATGATAAAGTTTGAAACTTGCGTTATTTTTTTATTTTGAATATGTTTTCTGCTTTCACTTTTACAAATATTGTGTTTTAGGCATGTGGAACTGCCTTTTTATTGGCAGATTATGAAACCCAATTTACAGGCATTGTTACCAGGAGAACTTCCAGATCCTGCTAAAATTAAATATGACCAGGATATTGACACAGCCTTCAGTATCTCACCAGTCCATGGTGTACTACCACCTCACAGTGACTCTGAGTTTATACTCTCTTACACCCCTAAGGAGGTATGGATTGTATTTTCTTTGTATCTAGAAAGACATTTTTTTAGATAAAGGAAATAAATTTTGCATCAGAATCTGAGACTTCATTATCCTTTATGAAATGCAATGAAAGTTAATGACAGTGCTTTGTAACGTAGCTGGAATAGTGTATTACTAAATAAACATCATAAGTTAAGCTAGAGAATGACATAGGGACAAATTTTTCCCCGTCCCCGCGGGAACTAATTTTCCTGTCCCATCCCCGCGAGTTCTTTTCCTGTCCCTGTCTCAATTCCTTCAAGCTCCGTCCTCATCTGTACAAATCTCAAACACTTTAAAAACATAAGTGTTCAAGGCTTGTGCGGTTAAGACGGAGCTTACAGGAAAGTGGCAGGGGTGGAGGCAGTGACAAAACTCATGGGGATGGGACAGGGAAATTGAGTTCCTGCGGGGATGGGGAAAAATTGGTCCCCGTGTCATTCTCTAAGTTAAGCAGGATAGAAGCACAACAGGAAAAACAGATCAAGAGGGTTTTGCTAGTCATTTGTTGATATCCTAAACTAAACTAAACTAAACCTTAGGTTTGTATACCGCGCCATCTCCATGGTCATAGAGCTCGGCACAGTTTACAGGGATTGAAATGAGAAAGGAACTCCAGGGAAAGGGTTAGATGAAGATCGGAGGAAAGAAGAGTGTTAGAGAGCTAGGATGTCAGATGAGGGGGGAGTGGTTAAATTAGACCTGTAGAGGCAAATTGATACCATCTGGGATCAAGCTGATATTTTGAAAGTCTCAAGGTTAAAAAAGAACACGGAAACAATAATGGGACGGATTCTCAGTCTTGGCATGTCCAATTAAGTTGACAGTACTAAATATACTGACCCACTAACTTTAATTGGATATGCCACAGCTGATTATTTCCACAATTATTGTTCTCCTGTCGTACTCTTTGATCTTAAAAGGCAATTCTGCAACTCAGTTACAAATGCCCTGTTCACTTGAGTGTAGTACACACTTTTCTATAAGGGCATGCAAAGGAGTGTACATATACTGTAAGTGCGCTAATGTGCTTTTTGCTAATATTCTGTTTTGGAATTTGGGTGCTTAGATGCTGTTATAGGATAGGCACTCCCTGTGCTGCACTGATGCTCCCAGAAGGGGATGGCTAGCTGTAGAATTGTCCCACTAATGACTTGCAAAACAACAACATAACCCTAGAGGGCTTCAGTTTGAATTACAGGCAGTCCCCAGGTTAAGAACGCGTTCCATTTTTAACCCGTTCTTGTTGAATTTGTATGTAACTCACATCCTGTACAGTGCACAGTCTATAAAAGCATAAAAAACATTAAGCATTAAAGAAACAGTCCTCAAAATAAAGTACTGTAGTTTAAATAGAAAGAAAAGATAGGTTTATACTTACTTTCGCTGTTCATCCATCCCACTGTTCCCTCTCCACCACCACATCCAACATTTATCTCTCTCTTCCACATGCATCTGTACATCATGCCTCTCCCACCACCATGGCTAATATTTCCCTCTCACTCACTATGCCCAACAATTCTTTCTTCATTTCCCCAAGTGTACAATCTCTCTTTCCCTCTCACTCAGACACCCATACACAACAATTTTCCCCTTCCATTCTCCCACCTCAGCATCTCCCTCACCCCCTCCATTCTTCTATCCTATGTCCCAAGTTCATGCTCCCCTCTCTCCCTCCATTCTGTGTTCCAAGTTCATGCTCCCTTCCGCCTTCCTTTCCTCCTTTTTCCGAAGTTTGTGCTCTCTCCCTTCCTTCTGTGTCCCAACACAATTCTGCTTCTCCCTTGTGCAAATGCACCCTTTCTTCCTCCCTTCCAGTTAAAACACGACCCTCCTCCTCCCTTCGGTGTACCAATGTACCATTGTCGACTTTCCCTCTGTTTAGCTTTCCAAATTTGTGCCTCTCTTAGGTGGCTGGCTCTCTCCTTCTAGTCACACTTTGCAAAGCCATAGCCACTGGTTCCTTTACGCGGCTCGCAACTGATCCGGATGTCTTCTTTCACTTCAAAGGAATCAACTCCAGCTTTTTTAATACCTCCTCCTTCACTATAGGACTCTGCTGCCCACTTCAATTTTTCTTCTGCACGCGAGCCGGAAAGTGTCTTTCTGATCTGCTCTATAGATTTCTATATATTTTGGTCTTTTTCTGTACTTTTCATTAAATTTTGATGGCTTGCTGAGAGTTCAGCTCTGCCTGCTTGGAGGAGAAGCAGACTGAGGTCTGCAGTTGACAGACCAATCCCTCTGTGGTACCCGTTGGCCAATCTGCAGAAAATTTTTGGGAGGTCAGGGTCCGTTCCCTTTGTAGCATTGCTTGCCTACTGTGTTGCAGGAGCTTGAGTTCAGCCTGTCAGGCATCCTTAGGGGACTCAGCAGGTCCTGCGAGGTGCTGGCTGCATTTTGCCTGCCCCTTTTTTTGTCTGCAGGGGTTCAAAACTTGGTCAGAAACTGGTCAGAATGGCAGCCTGAAGATTCAGCATTGAGGCATTGATTTCTTCTCCCATATGGAAAGGGAGAGCAAAGAGTGAAAAACACAGAGGACTTTAATAGATGGCTCAAAGCCTGGTGTCATCAAGAAGGCTTCAGGTACATAGGAGGATGGGGAAATACATGGAAGGACAAGAAGCTATATTGCACTGATGGGCTACATATTACTACAGCAGGAAAAAGAAACCTTGCAGAGAAATTTAGACAATATTTTTCTAGGCATTTAAACTAGAAGGTGGGGGTGGTGTATGTATGAAGGACAATTATAGAGACCACCCCCGGCAAAAGAAAAGATGTGATAGTAGTAAAGACTGCAACATAAACAATATCAGCAACTCATTTCTTAGTATTGCAACGGAAAGTGACACGAAACAAAAATCCATACGAAAAAGGAGATTATCGCTGAAAAATAGCTGGAAAGCGATGACCACAAATGCTCGCAGTCTAAGCAACAAAGTTCATGATCTGCAAGCCCTGATGTTAGAGGCAGATCTAGATATTGTCGCTATCACAGAGACATGGTTCAGTGAATCACATGGATGGGACGCAAACATAACGGGATATAATCTTTTTAGGAAGGACAGAGATGGTCAAAAAGCTGGAGGAGTCGCTCTCTAGATCAATATCCAAGATCAATATCCAAGATCAATATCCAAGCGACCGAAATGCAAGGGACCTGGGGAGAGGAAGAAGCGATATGGATTGCTCTGAAAAGAGAAGATGGAACTTCTATCTACGTAGGTGTAGTCTACAGACCTCCAACTCAATCGCAGCAAATTGATAAGGATCTGATTGTGGATATCCAAAAGTTTGGAAGGAAAGAGGAGGTTCTGCTGTTGGGAGATTTCAACCTGTCGGATGCGGACTGGAATGTTCCGTCTGCGGAATCGGAAAGAAGTAAGGAGATTGTGGATGCCTTTCAAGAGGCTCTGCACAGACAAATGGTGACGGAACCCACAAGGGAAAAAGCGATATTGGATCTGGTCCTCACAAGTGGAGAGAGTATCTCTAATGTTCGAGTGGGTGCTCACCTGGGAAGTAGCGATCATCAAATGGTTTGGTTTGATATAACGGCTAAAGTGGAGAACGGCCACACGATACTTAAAGTCCTAGATTTCAAACGTACGGACTTTAATGCAATGGGAGAGTACCTGAAGAAAGAGCTGTTAGGATGGGAGGACATAAGAGAAGTAGAAAGACAGTGGTCTAAGCTGAAAGGAGCAATAAAAATGGCTACGGACCTTTATGTGAAGAAAATCAATAAAAACAAGAGAAAAAGGAAGCAGATATGGTTCTCCAACCTAGTGGCAGAGAAAATAAAGGTGAAAGAGTTGGGTGTTCGTGAAATATAAAAAAACCAAGAAGAGGAGAGCAGAAAGGACTACAGGGTGAAACTGAAAGAAGCCAAGAGAGAGATACGTCTGGCGAAAGCACAGGCGGAAGAACAAATGGCTAAAAATGTAAAAAAGGGAGACAAAAATTTTTTCAGATATATTAGTGAAAGGAGGAAGATGAAAAATGGAATTGCTAGGCTAAAAGATGCTGGGAACCAATATGTGGAGAGTGATGAGGAGAAAGCAAATGTGCTAAACAAATACTTCTGTTCTGTGTTCACAGAAGAAAATCCTGGAGAAGGACCGAGATTGTCTGGCAAAGTTACACGAGAAAATGGAGTAGATTCTGCGCCATTCACGGAGGAGGGTGTTTATGAGCAACTTGAAAAACTGAAGGTGGACAAAGCGATGGGACCAGACGGGATCCATCCCAGGATACTAAGGGAGCTCAGAGAGGTTCTGGCGAGTCCTATTAAAGACTTGTTCAACAAATCTCTGGAGACGGGAGTGATTCCTGGGGATTGGAGGAGAGCGGATGTGGTCCCTATTCATAAAAGTGGTTACAGGGATGAAGCAGGAAACTACAGGCCGGTGAGCCTCAGTTCAGTTGTTGGAAAAATAATGGAAGTGTTGCGGAAAGAAATGATAGTGTACTTCCTTGAATCTAATGGGTTACAGGATCCGAGGCAACATGGCTTTACAAAAGGTAAATCGTGCCAAACGAACCTGATTGGATTTTTTGATTGGATGACCAGAGAGCTGGATCGAGGACATATGCTAGATGTAATTTACTTGGATTTCAGCAAAGCCTCTGATACAGTTCCTCATAGGAGGCTGTTGAACAAACTTGAAGGGCTGAGGTTAAGACCCAAAGTGGTGAACTGGGTCAGAAACTGGCTGTCGGACAGACGCCAGAGGGTGGTGGTTAATGGAAGTCGCTCGAAGGAAGGAAAGGTGAGTAGAGGAGTCCCTCAGAGTTCGGTGCTGGGGCCAATCCTGTTCAATATGTTTCTGAGTGACATTGCTGAAGGGTTAGAAGGAAAAGTGTGCCTTTTTGCAGATGATACCAAGATTTGTAACAGAGTAGACACCGAAGAGGGAGTGGAAAATATGAAAAAGGATCTGCAAAAGTTAGAGGAATGGTCTAATGCCTGGCAACTAAAATTCAATGCAAAGAAATGCAGAGTAATGCATTTGGGGATTAATAATAGGAAGGAACCATATATGCTGGGAGGAGAGAAGCTGATATGCATGGACGGGGAGAAGGACCTTGGGATGATAGTGTCCGAAGATCTAAAGGCAAAAAAACAGTGTGACAAGGTAGTGGCTGCTGCCAGAAGGATGCTGGGCTGTATAAAGAGAGGCGTAGTCAGTAGAAGGAAGAAGGTGTTGGTGCCCCTGTACAGGTCATTGGTAAGGCCCCACTTGAAGTATTGTGTTCAGTTTTGGAGACCGTATCTGGTGAAAGACGTAAGAAGACTTGAGGCGGTCCAGAGGAGGGCGACGAAAATGATAGGAGGCTTAAGCCAGAAGACGTATCAGGAGAGACTTGAAGCCCTGAATATGTATACCCTAGAGGAAAGGAGAGATAGGAGAGATATGATTCAGACTTTCAAATACTTGAAGGGTATTAACGTAGAACAAAATCTTTTCCAGAGAAAGGAAAATGGTAAACCAGAGAACATAATTTGAGGTTGAGGGGTGGTAGATTCAGGGGCAATGTTAGGAAATTCTACTTTATGGAGAGGGAAGCGGATGCCTGGAATGTGCTCCCGGGAGAGGTGGTGGAGAGTAAAACTGTGACTGAGTTCAAAGAAGTGTGGGATGAACACAGAGGATTTAGAATCAGAAAATAATATTAAATATTGAACTAAGGCCAGTACTGGGCAGACTTGCACGGTCTGTGTCTGTATATGGCCATTTGGTGGAGGATGGGCTGGGGAGGGCTTCAATGGCTGGGAGGGTGTAGATGGGCTGGAATAAGTCTTAACAGAGATTTCGGCAGTTGGAACCCAAGCACAGTACCGGGTAAAGCTTTGGATTCTTGCCCAGAAATAGCTAAGAAGAAAAAATTAAAAAATTTAAATTTAATCAGGTTGGGCAGACTGGATGGACCATTCGGGTCTTTATCTGCCGTCATCTACTATTTTACTATGTTACCTTTGGAGCTGAGGCAGGCTGCAGCACAGGACACAGTGAGTAAAGCTGTTACAGCCTAAGAGGAAAATTGGGAGGGAGGGGGATTCTTTAAATCCTTTTTTTTAGGTTTATGCCCCTTCCCTTGGGCTTCCCCACCTCTAAAATTGCTGGGGGGGGGTAATTTTAGTTAAAGCGTTTTGAAGCCATTTTTTGGTGCCAAAATGCTGCCATGACTGCCATCTTGGATTTTCCAGGTTTCTTTTTTTCAAAGTTCTCCAGAACCTTCAAATCACCTCGTTTTGCCTCAGAACTGGCTGGGATGGAGTCCTCTGGTTCCTTTAACCTCAATTCATGCCATGTTTACATTGGATAGGCACCTGAAGGATGCCCTTGCACTATATGTTGCGCAGCATTTGAAGGAAGGGTAGGAGCAATTGGCTTAGACTTCCCTTTGCTCTCTAGGGCTGAAGAATGGTCATGGGGGAGTCTATCAGTTGGGAGTAAATCCCTTTCAGAGCCCCTGAATGGCAGTCATTCTAAGCACAGGAGCATTGAGGCTGTAGAGCCCAAGAGACGCAAGCTACAGTCATCTAAAGCAGTGTTTCTCAACTTCTTCATGCCAAGTACCCCCTAAGTCTAACAAATATCAACTGAGTACATCCCCAAGCTCCACCCAGACCCGCTCAAGCTCCACCCCAGACCTGCCCAAGCTCTACCTGGCCTGCTCAAGCTCCATCCCTGACACCACCTCCATAATAGTAGTACTAATTGTAATGCAATTTCTTCCATTCATTTTTCATATGCACACAATAGAATTTTTTTTAATTATTTAATACTTTTTTTATTAAAAGATTTACAGAAAAGTATACAGGAATTGGAATCAATATATAAATTCAATAATATACCCAAATAGAAATTTTCCTTCTAGCCCACATTACGAGAGGACAACTCATTATGTATAAGAAAAATAGACAACTATAGTACAAAATATAGAGAGCAGATATAAATTCTCATAACTGACACACTTCGATCACTAAATTGAAAATAAAATCATTTTTCCTACCTTTGGTAATTTCATGAGTCTCTGGTTGCACTTCCTTCTGACTGTGCATCCAATATTTCTTTCTTTCTGTCTCCTGCACGCTTCTTCTCCTCCGGACCTCATTCCCTTCCCCAACCAACATCTCTCTCTGTCCCTCCATGAGCCCAACTTTTCTTCCTCTCTCTTCCACCCCATATGGTAACAGTAGTAATTGGGCACAGATATGAATATTGGCTGATGCCCAGTTAACTTTGGGGTCACCATCAATGCTCGGATATTGAATGCTGGGAGCCACACATGCCCCAGTGTTGAATATCTGGGGTCAGGTCAGCTTGCAAGTGTGAGTGGCTCAGACACCGCATACCACCATGGGCTAAATATCAGGCGGCTTCTAAGTGGCGGATAAAGGGGAAGGCAATGGCAAACTACCTTACTAACAGTCTGCCAAGAAAATGTTGTGCAACTGGAAGCTTAATTAGTCATTCACAACTTGATACTTGTTTTCAATAAACTACCTTTATACAAGTTTTTACCCTTGCCTCCTTAACCTATGCTGTTATACATCTTTACTTTTGCATGCTTATTTTAACATAAAAAGTACTTTCTGTCTTTAATTTTATTTTCAATGAATTTTTACTGTGCTTTATTACAGTTAAAGATGTTTCACAGTGTAGTTCAAATGGTGCTCCTGGACATTCCAGAACCTCCTTGGTAAGCTGAGAGACAGCATTAACCTGCAGCAGGCATGCAATGAGTTATTATCAAGATCTACAGATAAGTCTGGCTTTCAGGACATCCATAATGAATACTGAATATTTGTCAGAGGCATTTGCATACATGTGGACCCAAAACAAATCTAATCTGATCAATTATTATAAAAATCATACATGTTTATAGCCTATGAGAACAAGTGTTAAGAATTCTTGGTTTAAAGGATTGAGATACGTTACAAGTTTGTTCCTCAATCCAAGTCACTTTCTATATAGGACACATGGAGGGGCATAATCGAAAGGAACGTCTAAGTCCGTTTTCATCCAAGTCGCAAGTTGTCCAAAGTAAAAAAAAATAGCTTGGGACACATTTTTGAAAAATACATCCAAATTTTGTTTCGTTTTGAAAATCGTCTAACTATACATCCTGCTGATCTGATCGTCCAAGCCGCTAAATCGTCCATCTTTATACCAGATTTTGGTCCAACTTTTTGTCCAAGTCAAAAATGCCTAGAACAAGCCCGTGACGTGGGAGGGGTCTGCAAAGTGATGGACTAAACACCCAGACATGGCATCTAAATAGTGGGGTACCTTACAGGGTGCTGCTGTGAACTTCACAAAAAGGGTGCCATGTCATCATCTCACTACAGCTCCCTTATAGGTCATGGTGAGCCCCCCCAAACCACCTCCAGAACCACCTAGACCCACTTATCTACCACCTTAATAGCCCATATGGCTGCAGGAGCCACTTATATGCCAGTGCAAAAGGGTTTGGGGGGTGTAAAGGGGAGTGCACATGTTTCAGTATCAATGCAGTGATTACAGGGGCTTATGGGCATGGGTCCTCCTCTCCATGGGTCCCTAACACCCCCCCAAGATGGCTTAAGACACCTCTGTGCAGGTCAACTAGGCTTTCCTATGCCGGGCTACCAGGTGATGATGGTCTGGAGGCTGAATTTTAAAGGTGTGATTTCAATTTTTATAGGGTTGGGGGGGTCTGGGTAGTGTGTGTGGGTCTGTATTATGTATTTGCTGTGTTTATCTGGTGACTTTCAGTGGTTTTTTGTGACTTAGACCATGTTTTAAATGGTCTAAGTCACAACATTCAAGTTCCGTCGATCCGGAGCTGTATAACTTTCGGTTATACATGCAGTATGACTAAGTCTAAGCCGGCCCACGTCCCGCCCAACTCCCGCCCTCGATACTCCCGCCCCATTTAGCTATGGTCGTTCAGCGGCACTATGAAGGCTTAGGTTGTTTAGAAATACGTCCAAAACCCATTTTTATTATCGGCACTTGGACGTATTTTGACAATGTTCATTCAAATGCCGACTTAGGCCGATTTCTGGACGTTTTTCTCTTTCGATTATGAGCCCCATATTCAGTGGTGGCAATGTATAGTTTCATTTAAAAGTCAGCATCAGTGTTTAATACATATATTCAGAAGGACTAACTAATGGCAGCAAGAAGGCATGTATGTGGTCTTCTACAGCAGTGTTCTTCAACCTTTTGACACCTATGGACCAGCGGAAATAAAATAATTATTTTGTGGACCGGCACCGGTCCACGGACCAGCAGTTGAAAAACACTGGGCTAAGTCATGCCCATCTCCACCCAATCTCTGCCCCAGACCCCGCCCTCATAATAATACTAATTGTAACACCATTTTTTCCATTCAGTTTTCATATATACACACACACAATATAATCGTATTAACAATGGTTAACCACAAAATTAAAATACACAAAGCACACTGTGGGCTCCTTTTACTAAGCTGCAATAGCGTTTGTAGCGCGCACAGAATTGCCACGCACACTAGACGTTAACGCCAGCATTGAGCTGGCGTTAGTTCTAGCCGCGTAGCGCGGGTTTAGCGTGCAGGGCAATTCTGTGCATGCTAAAAACACTATCGCAGCTTAGTAAAAGGAGCCCTGTATGCTTTTCAACATTCATTCCTACCAGAAAACAGATAAACCCTAAGATGCAAGACTCTGCATGCAGTACAACCCCAGAGGAAAAGAAACAAATTCATTTCTTCCTGAACAGACAGCAGATGTAAATCAATCACTAAATTCAAAAATAAAATCATTTCCCCTACTGCTGTTGTCTCTCTCCCTCCATGCTGTGCCTTGTCTTCTGGCCTGTTCCCCGGTGTTATCTTCAGGCCAGTCCACGGTACGATCACCGCGGCATCTTTGGGCCGGCTCCCTGAGTGCTGCATTGCACAAATCTGTGGGCAGCGGCTCCTTGTGCGCATCCCGCACCTCATCTGGAAGCCTTCCCTCTGACGTTGCGGTTCAGGCGCAGGACGCACTTAGGAGCCTTTTCCCAAGGCTTTGTGCACTGCAGCACTCAGGGAGCCGGCCCGAAGACGCCGCATTGATCGCACTGTGAACTGGTGGCTGAAGAACACTGTTTTCTGCCTGATGAACGTGCCGGCCCTGTGGACCGGTACAAAATTTCTGCGGACTGGCACCGATCCACGGACCGGCGGTTGAAGAACACTGTCTTACAGTATTCATGACATCCTGTTTGTCTGTCTAGATTGTCTGTCTAGACTGCTCTTTCAAGCAGTGACTGTCTTCTTCTTTGTGACTGAACAGTGCTGCTTACGTCTGGTAGTGCTATAGAAATAATAATAGCAGTAGTAATGGTAATATTGATGATTGGAAAAGTATGTCATGATTTGATGGCGTGTACATTGCCAGTGTGCAGGTGATAATAATGCACCCTTAATTCTGGAAATTGGCAGTTCCTTTTATGGGGCAAAAAATCTGGCTATATCCAAACGTTGTTCGTGTGACACAAGCTATGTATAAATTGTTTCTACTTTGAGCCAAGAAACAGTACTTGGTGCAACCTCTCTTTTGTTACCTTGCAAGTATCTCCCCCCCACACACACACTTTTACAAAACCGCATAAGTGATTTTTTTAGCGCCAGATGGCGATCTGAATGATCTGCAATGGTCTGATGCTCATAGAGTTCCTATGAGTGTCGGAGCAGTGCAGAGCATTCAGCGCGCTTGCGCAGTTTTGTAAAAGGAGGGGCTAGTTAACCAAGTATCTTTTTTATGTCCCAGAACAGTTATGTTGTTTCTTAGATACTAAGAAAGTGTCTGGTTTAGTGACTGTCATTAATGGTGTAGTTTAGAGCAGTGTTTCTCAACACACGGTACGCGTATCCCTGGGGGACGCAGGCTGGTTGTTGGGGGTATACGGCATGGCCACCGTTGAGAATATTCCCTGCCCACCCATCCATTGAAGCTGCGCTGCTGTTGCCGTGGATCCCTTCTTGCTGCCTGCCCCACCCACAAGCTGCTGCCGGGGATCCCTGCCCCCTCCTCCCTCCCTTCCTAATCCGACCCACAGGGCTTCCCTCTGGTGTCACAGCTGATGTCAGAGGAAAGCCTTCTGGGTCAATAGGGATGGGGGAGGTTCCCAGTTACCTCTTTGCCGCACTCGCTCCTTTAGCCTTCAGTGGCTTGTTGGGGGACGCATAGCCGGCGGTGGTTCACACACTGCATATAACTGACCCGGAAACCTTCTCTCCACCATCAGAGCTGATGTCGGAGGGAAAGCTTGTGGGTCACCCACGTGCAGCGTGTGAATCACTGCCTGTGCATCCCCCCAACAAGCCATTGAAGGCAAATGTAGCAAGTGCGGCTCGAACAAGTAAGGGGACATGATCTTTATGGGGCAAAAGGAGAAAGGAGGGGGGTAAGGAGCCCATTGGGGCATTAGAAAATGAGAAGCGTGCATTTATCCAAGAGAAGATCAAAATAGCAGGTATGGGAATTATATAATATTGTGAGAGGTCTAACTGAAAAGATTCAAAGAGATGAAGATTAAAATGATTCTCCCATGAACAGTTTTGCTGAATATCTAGAGAGAAAATCAAGTATGAGTAGTGGGCATCAAAAAGGAATCATTGTAATTAAGGATTTTTCCCAGAAGAGTGTAGTAAAATGGGATAAATCTCAAGAAATTACAATTCAAGAAGTTATCAAGAAAATCAAGTGTGTATTTATAAGATTATATGAATTTTTCTGATACACTTGTTGTAATATGCAAAAGTGAATAAAGAAATTAAAAACAAAAAAAAAAACAATTCAAGAAGTTGAGTTGGTTGTCCAGACTCTTACGGTTGCTAGTTTCCAAGTTTTATTAAAATTTGATTTGATCATTTAACTTTGAAGTGATATACAATAAGTAATAAAAACAAAACCACAAAAAAATATACAATAAAAATTTATAAAAAGCACTTATAATATACAATATACTAGACAGACATCAGCAAACTAACACAAAAGGGTAGAAGGGGTAACTACAATTTGGGTTTTTTAAAAGGCTAAAGAGATAACATAAATGGGAAGTACGATAAGGGAGGGGTGAGAGTTGAAAAAAGCATGTAATTAGCCTTGCTCTTCTAAAATTTTTAACCAAATTGCTGGAAAAATTACTCCGATGTTGACAAAGATAATAAACAAATAAGTCACTTAGCTCTGGATTATTTCCTGGAAGTTGTACATCGGGTACAGTAAAACCAGTTCTTAAGAAGGATGGGCTTGATAAGGAACAAATGTGTAACTTTAGACCAATATAGTTTTACTGTTTATGGCAAGAGTAAAGCAGCTTTACCACAACTGAAAACATATGTGGAACAAAATGGTTGTCTGGATAAAAATCAATTTGGATTTAGAAAAGCACACAGTGTAGAGACATTGTTATTGGCAACAACTGATGAGCCACATTTGGGAATGGATCAAGGTAACTATTTTTGTATGGTCTCCCTTGACATTTCCTCTACCTTTGATTCCCAGGATCATGAAATACTGCTGTTGAGGCTCAGGCAATTCAGGAAAGTAGGGACAGCATGGTTTAAGACATTCTTAACAGGAAGAAAGATGTGTATTCGTAGTAATGGAGAAATTTCAGCTGAAATTTTAGTTGGTTTTTGATTCTTAATCCTTATTCCAGATTATTGGTGTTTGTTTAACTTATATTGGTTACTTTTATTACTTAATTTATATTGGTTATTAATTAATTTAAATAATAATTGAATATATTACATTTTATATATGTTATATGTTATTTATTATTTTTCATTTTTTGATTGTTGTATTCATGTGTTTTCTGTAGACATTTGTGACCCCCGAGGCAGGCTTATGCAAGCCGAAACATGGACCGTGTCAGGTCCAATCAATATATTCTAAAAAAAGACTTCTTTGAAGAATACATCTCTTGACTTAGAGTTTGTTCTTTGGTGGTCCCATGGTCGGATACTCATAGGGCTATCCCTCCTCTGTGACTGGTTACTTTACTCATGGTGATTTAGTTCCTGTTTTTCTTTGTTATCCTTACACATTCAGCAAACCATTTGTAAACTATCCAGGAAATTATACAATGTTCCATTGTTACCAAAGTGTCATAAGCAAAACTGGTGTTGTGAAGGGCAATTCTGTCATAAGCCGCTTACATTTATGCAGAAGCTGTGGCCTAAATGTACAAAATAGGTGCGTATAAGTGTTCACTTACCTGAAAAATGTCATTTGGGCCCCTAAGTAATATTCCTCAAATAAGCACTCAAATGGCATAACATATAAGGGGGCATCCATATGGGTAGGGAAGACATTTAGGTAAGCTACTTAAAGAATACTCTGTCATTTGTATGCCTACTACATTTAGGTGCCCCCATAATAAGTCTCTGTCTTTATTCTTTGTGTTTGCTTCTTTCTAGTGAATCAGTGAAACGAGAGAAGATGCTTGCAGAAATAGAACCTGTGACAGCAGATGCTATTGTGCTGGATATAGATGCTAAAGGTGATACAGAACCCTTTAAAGTCCTTTTGGATCCTTATGCCATCATGCTTCCTGGAAAATATTTTATTGGTGCAACCATTAGAAAACAATTTAAGGTTGGTCTACTTTTGCCTGTACTTTTAGAGCTTGATTCATTAAGGCTTTCCTCTTATTTTGTTTCTATGGGAAAAAACTTTGATGAATGAGACCTTTAGAATTTTATTGCACAAATATACTTTCTTTCTTAAATTTTTTTATTCCAGGACAAGCAGACAGCATATTCTCACGTATGGGTGATGTCACTGACGGAGCCCCGGTATGGACCACTTTAAAAGTGCATTGCCACTTTAAGAGTTTAGAAAGTTCACGATAGCCTGAACCGCGCATGTGCAAGTGCCTTCCTGCCCGATGAGGGCGTGCAGTCCCTCAGTTTCTTAGTTTCCGCGGAGCTAAGAAGTCACGTTTTCAACAGCTGTTGAAAAATTTTTCGCTGCCTTCCCGCTCTCACAGTTTCTGACTGTTTAGTTAGTTTTTTCTTTTATTTCAATTTTAGTAAAAAAAAAAACAAAAAACAGTATATAGTAAACCAAATGTTTTTCTTTTTTCTTTTGCTGTGGTCGGTTTAGCCTCTGTGGGGCCTTATGGGTCGCCATACTGTTCTTTCTCCACCTTATGCCTGTTTTTCCATTCAGGACACTCCTGATAATTTTCCATTCGGGTGGTTGCTTTGCATCCTCCAATGGTTCTCGCAGTGTCAGGACCTCGGCCTTGCCACTTTCTTCTTCCCCTGCTCTTCTCCTCACCAGTGCATTCTCATGCGGGTTCTTCTGAAGCAGTTTCCCTTCGGCACTGTCAGGAATCCGGTACCCACTGACGTCTGTAATCCAGTGCCCAGCGCACTCCCGGCACCGCTAATCCAGCCTGCACCGAGATTGACATTGCTGCTCGGGCCTGCTCCTACCTAGGTAAGTTGGCTCACAAGTTTCTCCTTTGGGCTACAGGTCATTCTAGCAGTGAGTCCAATTCTGCCAACCTTGGTCATTGTAGCAGTGAGTCAAGTCCTGCCGACCTTGATCAGCACCATCTCTGACTCCGCTTCGATATCGATGAGTGCCTCGATACTGGCATACTCATCTTCGGAGCATGGAGCTGCACTGATGGTTTCGGTTCACAGGCCAGTGGTACCGCTGTTTTTTCTTTCCTGCAGTAACTTTTTCCACTCCACTCCTGATGTGTGCCTTGATACCGGCATTTTCATCTCTGGAGCATAGACCTGCACCGATGGTACCGGCGACGCAGCCAGCCGTACCGGTGTTTTCCTCTTCTGCAGCAGATTTCATTCAGTACTTCGAATACATGTCCAACTGTATTTTCAGTTGTTCGTGCCGATACCTTTGTCAACACCAACTCCTCCAGTGCCAGTTAGGTCTCAAAACCGGTAGCACTTGCACAGGAGTCTCCAAAGGTTCCAACATATGAAGCGACGCCAGTCATCTTTAATGTTGCCAGCATCGTTGTCAGTCTGGTCTGGGAAGGTCCTGCAGAAATTAAACTGTCGCCAGCCTTTGACACCAAATCCCTGACATCGATTCTGTATAGTTTGGGATTTGAATCTCGGGGGGGAGGAGGAGGGGGTTTGAGCAAGCTCTCAATCTTTCTGTAGCGGTGGGTTTTCCAACACATGCTTTTCTTTTACACTTCAGTAGTGTCTGGGGAATTCTCTTTTTCAAGATTCCTTAGGGGACTGTCTACACCTTGTGCCATTCCTTTGGAAGTTGACTTTGAAAAGTCATTCCCTTGGCAGTTGACTCTGCAAAGTCTAAAGAATTTTAGATACCTTGTGGAGTCAACTCTACAGGCTAGTGTGCAGGCCTCTGTATTTCTGGACAGAGTGGGCATGGCGATGGACCAGTTGGCCAATCGGCTTGCCAGAATCCTATCCTGACTACCTGGTCCAGTAACCATTTTACTTGGCACAAACCAGTTGCCATGTTTCACGTTGCCACGTTCCACTTCTCTCTGCTTGCATACGGTGTGTGTTTTTTTCAGCACCTCTTTTCTGTTCCAACCAGATCTGGTCTGACTTCGAGTGTCTGACCTTATCATCACCCACCAGGACAGGCTAGCAATTACGCCTTGTTTGGGAGATGATCTCTTTAGTGCTTCCATGGACATGCCTACTCAGTAGTTTCTATCCACAAGACCAGGTGGGACACTCTGGTCAAGCCCAAAAAGCTGCCTTCCCCGCATTCTTCTTCTCACTGAAGATTTGCTCCTCAATCTTTTCCTCCATTCAGGGCATAGTCAACGTCAACATTTTACAGTCTAGACCTCGTCCCTTCGGAGGCCGTGTTCAATTCCTCATACATCACTGAGAGCTTATCACCTCAGTTTTCTGGTTTCTCCTTTTCATAGGGCAGGGTTCTATGTTCAATGTTTTCACTCTACTCCCAGATCCTTTTTTCCAAGAGCGTCTGTTTTGAACCCTGCACACTCCTCCCTTCTTCTCTGATTGCCATAGAAAAGTCCTCCTCGATTAGCGTAGTCAGGGATTCTAATCCCATTTCTACTTGATTCCCAAGAACACTGGAGGACTGAGATTTTTCCAGGATCTCAGAGTTCACATCTTTTTTCTAGTTGAGAGGTTCTTCAGGACTCATCTCTCCTCATTCAGAACTACTGGCTATGCTCCCTGGATCTCACAGAAGCCTGCACACATATCCCAATTCATCCGGCTTCCAGAAAATGCCTCCGATGTCAAATCAATCGCTGCCATTCCCAGTACAGGGTCCTTCCTTTTGGTCTGGCATCTTCTCCAAGAGTCTTCCCGACATGTCTGATTGTGGTGGCCGCATCTCTCCACTCACACAGCCTTCCTGTCTTTCCTTTTCTGGATGACTGGTTGATCATGGCTGTTTCTTCAGGAAGTGGTCCAAGCAATTTCTCAGACCATTTCTTTTCTTCAGGTTCTAAAATTCAAAGTCAACTTCCCCCACTCACATATCATTTTGACTCAACGTCGGCAGTTCATTGGGGCAATCCTAGACACCACTTTCATGAGAGCGTTTCTTCCTCCAGATTGACTTCAGACTCTCATCCGTCTGTGGCAGCAATTGCTTCCTATTCAATCCATCTCTGCCAGGCACATGATGGTTCTTTTAGGCCACATGGCTTCAACTGTCTATGTAAGACCATTGGCAAGACTGCATCTTCACACTCCTCAGTGGACCCTTGCTTCTCAATGGTCTCAAGCAACGAATCGTCTCTCCCAACATATATCTGTGACACCATCTCTTCTGCTGTCGCTTCACTGGTGGATGACCTCTTCCACTCTCTCCAGAGGTCTCCTTTTTCACAAGGTCATTACGACAGATGCATCCTCTTATGCTTGGGGGGCTCATATAGACGATCTTCAGACTCAAGGTCTTGGGACTGCCAGTGAGTGGAAATTTTACATCAATTTCCTGGAACTCGGAGCAATGTTTTATGCCCTCAAGGCTTTTCATCATCTACTCTGCCCTCATGTCCTCCTCCTTTGCATGGACAATCAAGTAGCAATGTACTACATAAACAAGCAAGGAGGCACGGATTCTATCCTGTTGTGTCAGGAAGCCCAGAACATCCGGACTAGGGCAACAGCTTGCAATCTGTTCTTGACAGCTGTCTACATTCATGGGGAGAAGAATTCCCTAGCACACAACCTCAGCAGAATTCTTCAACCTCACGACTGGACTCTCAACTCTACAACTCTCCAGTCCATCTTTGCTTAATGGGGCACTCCACAAGTGGACTTTTTTGCGACTCCTCACAGTAACCAGTTGCCCCAGTTTTGTTCCAGACTTTACTCCCTCTCCATCTGGCACCAGCTGTTTTTCTTCTGGATTGGCGGGCCTGTTTCCTTTTTTTTTTACATTATATTTTTATTTTCAAATTTCATAAAAAGTGTACAGAATAATAAAATACATTTGATATATGCATGGTATCACTTTTATATCTATCACAATGTATGTCTGAATTTGATTTTCCCCTTCACCCTCCCCCCACCCCTTCACCACTTTAATATAATATTTTCAAATTTTATAAAAGTATATAACATATTAGAATACAATTGATAATTGTTCAATAACATATTTATATCTAATACAATATATTCTGGATAAATTTTATTCATTTTCCCTCCCCCCACCCTTCTATTATCCCTTAATCATTTGTTACATTTTGTATCATATATTATAATATATTATATATAAATTGTTTTCCTTACCCTCCCTATATGTGTGTCATAAGAAAATCTCTAAAAGAAGAAAGGAAGAAAAAGTATTCTATTATTTAATCATTACAGTATTTTGTCAATGGCCCCCATATTTTTATAAATTTATTATATGTCCCCTTTTGTATTGATATTGTTCTTTCCATTTTAAAAACATGGCATATTGTATTCCACCAAAATGTGTAGTTTAGGTTGTTGTAATTTTTCCAATTGTTAGTTATATGTTGAATGGCAACCCCTGTCATAATTAATAAAAGTTTATTATTTTCTGGTGAAATTTGACTTTTTTTTCTCATCATTGTTCCAAATAAAATTGTATCATATGATATTGCAATATGATTTTCCATTAATTTATTAATTTGTGGCCAAATTGAATTCCAAAATATTTTAATATAAGGACAGTAATATAATAAATGATCTAATGTCCCTGGTTCTAGATTACAGTGCCAGCATCTATTAGACTTAGAACTGTCTAGTTTTTGTAAACGAGTAGGGGTCCAAAAAGCTCTATGTAATAAAAAGAACCATGTTTGTCTCATAGATGCTGACACTGTACATCCCATTCTCCAAGACCAAATTAGTGGCCATTGAGATGCATTAATTTGATGTCCAATCTCAATGCTCCAAATGTCTCTTAGACCATTTTTTGGTTTTTTATTCAAATATCCAGATATTAATTTATACCACAATGCGGCTTGATGTCCCAGGAAGTCTGCTTTAAAGCATAAGAACTTTAAACTATATTGATTGTTTAATGATTTCCATTCAGGGAACCCAACCTGAATGGCCTGCTTCAATTGCAACCATTTAAAACTTTGTGTTTTATTAAGACCAAATCTATGTTGCAATTGTGAAAAATCCAGCAGTTTACCTTCTGAAATGATATCATCTAGAGATCTAATTCCTGCAATAATCCAGTTCTTCCAAAGGATTTGGGCTCCGCCTACTTTGATCTTGGAGTTTATCCATATGGATTGATTAGTTGATTTATATATTGGGATGGGTGTTAATTTATCAATAAATCTCAATGTTTTCCAAGTATCCATTATTATTTTATTTTCTCTGTATCTTTTAGGTATATTAATACTTGGTAAATGAACTAAATTTAGGGGAAACATAAGGCGCCATTCCAAATATAACCAATCTGGTGCATTATCTATAAGTTCTGGGAGGATCCAATACATACCCTGACGTAGAATATAGGCTTGATGGTACCTATAGAAATTTGGAAAATTTACCCCTCCCTCCTTAATTGATTTTTGTAAGGTTACTAAAGCTATTCTAGGTGTTTTACCAAGCCAAAGAAATTTTGTTAAAATTCTATTAAGCTTCTTATAAAAGGACCCCTGAAAATAAATAGGTATCATACTCATTTGGTAGCAAACCACAGGCAACATCATCATTTTAATAGTTTGAACTCTGCCCCACCAAGATATATGTAATGGGTTCCATTGTTCACATAACTCCGTTACTTTTTTTAATACATATTTTTCATTTTCTTTTACAGTATCTTCAATTGTTTTTTTAACTTGAATGCCTAGATATTTAAATCCTTCTTCTTTCCATATGAATGGAAAAATATCAAATAATCCTTTTACACAGTAAACATTCAAGGGTATAATTTCAGATTTATTCCAATTAATTTTATAACCTGAAAATTTGCCAAACTTATCAATTAATTCCAATAAAGAAGATAAGGTAGACTCTGGATTTCTCAAATAAAGCAAAATATCATCAGCATAAGCCGAAATTTTATATTCCATATCTGAATATGGAATTCCTTGTATCTCCCTCGTTTGCTGTATTGCTAACAATAAGGGTTCTAATACAACATCAAATAACAAAGGAGATAAAGGACAACCTTGTCTAACTCCCCTCTGCAATTGAAAACCATCAGATATCTTATTGTTAATATTTAATCTTGCAATCGGGAAGCTATACAATGTTTTTACCATTTGTATAAATCCAGAACCTATACCAAACCATTCTAAAGCCTGATACATAAAATTCCATTCTACCCTATCAAATGCTTTCTCAGCATCTAATGAAACTGTAAATGCCGGTTCATCCATTTTTTTTGATAAGTTTAGCATGTGAAATAATAGTCTAGAGTTATTGGAGGAATGTCTTTTAGCAACGAAACCCGTTTGATGCATATCTATAATATGTGGGAGAGCTTTGGCTAATCTCAAAGCCAAAATTTTCGCCAAAAGTTTATTATCAACGTTTATCAAAGATATAGGCCTGTAGTTTGAAACCAAAGTAGGATCTTTATTTGGCTTAGGCAAAACAATTATTATTGATTCAGCCATAGTACCTTTTATATTACCTTTTATAAGTTGTGTCTGATATAATTTTAATAAATGTGGGGAGAGGATATTTTGAAATGTTTTATAAAATTCTACTGTGTAACCATCACCACCTGGAGCGGATCCAACTCTAAGAGATCTCAATGCTGTTTCTATTTCTTTTAATGATATAGGTTCTTCTAAACTTCGTTTTATATGATCAGGAATCTTAGGTCCATTTATTAATTCTAAAAATTTTTTTCCATCTTTTTGTTTCTCCAAATAAGGTTCGGAAGAATATAGATCCTTATAAAAATTTAAAAATTGTTTTAATATTATATTTGTTTGATTTGTTATTATACCATTATCATCTTTTATTCCATTAATATTAGTTCTCCTTTTTTTTGCTTTAAGATAATTTGCTAATAATTTTCCCGCCTTATTAGAATTTCCATAATACACCGTTTGTTTGGAAAACAAATCTTTTCTTATCATTTTTGAAGTTAATTCATTATATTTACCTTTTACTTTCAAAAGAGCTTGCAAAACTTCATATTCCCATTTACTTATCAATTTAGCTTCTAATATTTTTATTTCTTTTTCTAATTCTATATATTGTTTTTTAATTTGTTTTCTAATAAAAGCTGAATATGATATGATATTACCCCTCATAGTTGCTTTAAATGCATCCCATACATTCTCTATAGATGTATCTTCCACTAAATTTATTTGAAAAAATTCATTAATTTGTATTTTAAAATTTTCCAAAAATTTGTCATCCACAAGCAATGCATTATCAAGTCTCCAAAGAGGTCTATTATTTTCTAATTGATCTAATTGTAATTCTATCCATATTCCCGCATGATCCGAAATGATAATAGGATCAATGGAGGCTTTAATCACTTGTTGCACTTTATTTGTTGAAACAAAAATATAATCTATTCTTGAAAATGATTTATGAACCTGTGAACAAAATGAATACTCCTGATCATTAAAATGAAGAATACGCCATATATCTTTCAAATCACATGATCGAACTAAATTATCTAGACCTAAAGATTTAATATTTTTACCTGGTTTTTTATCCAATAATGGATCCATTACAGCATTAAAATCTCCAGCCACCACTAAATTAGAGGCAGCCAGTGGTAATAACATATTTTGTAGCTTTTTGAAAAATTCTGATTGATTCGAATTAGGGGCATATATATTAAATAACGTCAGGGTATCATTTCCCATACCTATATCGATATGTATCCATCTTCCATGTGGATCTGAATTTTTTACTTTTATATTGGCCATACATTTTTTATTTATAAGGATTGCAACCCCTGCTTTTTTACCCACTGCTGGAGCAAAAAAACATTCTTTTATCCATCCACCTGATAATTTCTGTGATTCCTTCATATTAAGATGGGTCTCTTGCAGACAGTAAATATCTGCATTTTGTTTTTTTAAAAATGTTAATATTTTTTCCCTTTTAATTACGTGATTCAGGCCATTGACATTAATAGAATATATTTTAAGAGACATTATATATTTTTTTTTTTAGTCAAGGTTTGTTTATTAGTTTTTTATAAAATACAGAACAAGGAAGGAACAAACACATGAAGTGAATAGCATTAGATATGCTCAACGTTAAACAATTAGCTTTCTAAGTGGTTCAGCATAGTGAGCGCAATTAAACAATTAATAATATCAATCATCCAAACAAATTGTGTATAACAAAATTGGATGTCCATCCATGTGTGTGCAAGCATGAGAACAGTGGAAAAGAATGTAATGACAAGGGGAGGAGGGAGGGAGGAGGAGTAAGAAGTGAGAAACAGGAAAGTATATGTGGATGGTGTGAATGGTGGAAGCAAGTAGCTGTCCTATTGGTGAGAAGTGGTATGTAAATAGGACCTTAATAAGGACCATTTCTGCTGAAAATTCAGAGATTTGTTAGAAGTTTTGGCCAAATAGGCTTCAGTTCGGTACGTAAGACATACTAGGTTCCACCATTGAGAGCAAGAGGCTTGAGACAGGTCCTTCCAGCATGTAAGAAGAACTTTCAAGGCTAGGGATAGCAACAAGTCAAATAGAAAAGCATCTGAGTCAGAGATTAGGGTGGAAACAGAAAAGGATTTCAAAAGTAACATTTGATATGTCAGAGGGATATTTATGTGGAAGATGGAACATACAGTATCCCAGAGGGAGGACCAAAATGAGGAAATAGTTGGACAAGAGAAGAGAAGATGCTTGAGAGAGCCCACCTCTGAGTGGCAAGTCCAGCACTGGTCAGAATAAGCGGGGTTAATCTTATGGGATTTGAGTGGAGTCCAGGGCGCTCTATGAAGTAGGAAGAACATATGTTGAAGATTCGAGGCTGAACGAGATGTGTGAGAAGTGGAAAAATATATGTGAGACCAAGCTTCTTCGGATATGGGGGTACCCAGGTCATTCTCCCATGAGGATTGTAATTGAGTTAGGGGGACAGGTAGGAACGATTTAAGTAATTTGTAAAAGTGTGAGGCAGAGTGACCTAGGGATAGAAATTGGTGTGAGAGAGTGAATAGGGAGGGAGCAGTAGTGTGTAAGATCGGATATAGACCTGATTTTTTGAGTGAGGATCGAAGTTGAAGCCATCTGTAAAAGTGGGAAGCATTGACAGAGAAGGAACTCATCAGCTCTTGGAACGTGAGTAAGGATCCATTTGGTTGACATAAGGAACCGATATCCCAGATACCTAGATGAAACCAGGAGGGCCATGATATATGCTTCTTATCTATTAAAATCAGCTTATTATGCCAAATAGGACAAAGTGAGGATTGATTCCAGGGGATATCAAGTCGTGCGTCAAGGTCAGCAAGGACTTTGTGGGTCGTGGATATGATGGGATGGTTAAGAAGGTTGGGTATGTTCCTAGTGCCCATCAAGCGAAAAAGAGGGAAGGGGCTCATGAGAGAGGATTCAAGTCTTAACCAGTTGGGTATGTCCGAAGATAGAGGGGAGGAAAGCCACTCAGCACCCTGCCTCAAGAGAAAGGCCTTATGGTAGCAGTGAAGATCTGGGAAGTTAACACCACCCTGTTGAGAAGAAGCTTTTAATTTTTGAAGTGAGATTCTGTGGGGTTTGTTATTCCACAGGAAGTGAGACATTTTTGATTCCAAATGTTTGTATGTAGACGGTGGGAACAATAATGGGAACATGTTGAAAATATAAGTAATTTTAGGGACTACCATCATTTTTAAAGTGTCCAATCGACCCCACCATGAGAGGTGTAGGGGAGACCATTTAGAGAGAGTGGTGGTTAGTTGTGTAAATAGTTTAGAGGAGATTAATTGCATAGATGATCGAAGATCTCTATCAAATGGTAAACCTAAGTATTTAATTCCAGAGGGGACCCACTTGAAGGGCTGAGAGGAGATATTGAAAGGGATACACGAATCATTAAGAGGCATAATTTCCGTTTTGTCCCAGTTGATTTTGTATCCCGAGATCAGAGAGAAGGAGGAGATCAAGCGAATTAGGGAAGTTAAGGAGGGTTCTGGGTCAGAGAGATATAATAGGACGTCGTCAGCATAAGCGGAGATTTTGAATTCGTTGTTGGATATAGATACTCCCTTGATATCTAAGGATTGCCTAATAGCTACAAGAAGGGGCTCCAAGGCTAGATTAAACAATAAAGGGGATATGGGGCATCCTTGTCTTGTGCCTCTGTGTAGTGTAAAGGGGGAGGAGGCAGTATCATTAACAATTAGTCTAGCAGTAGGGTTATTGTAGAGAAGGGAGATCATGTGGATAAACATAGGAGGTAATCCAAATGCAGACAGAACAGCAAATAAGTATTTCCATTCCACCCTGTCGAACGCCTTCTCGGCATCAAGAGAAACGAGAATGGTTGGGTCAGGGTTTGACGAGGTGGAATGGAGCACATGACATAACAATCTGGTATTATCTGCCCCATATCGACCCTTCATAAAACCAACTTGGTCCCTGTGAATCAAAGCAGGCATAACTTTCTCTAGTCGAAACACTAATATTTTGGTGAAGATTTTATAGTCCAGGTTGAGTAGGGAAATAGGACGATAGTTCTTAACGAGCTGGGGGTCTCTGTCTGGTTTGGGCAGAACAATAATGTTGGCTTCAAGAAATCGATGAAGGTTAGCTGAGGTGGACATCAGACCATGATAGTATGATAGTAGATATGGTGACAGGAAGGAGGAGAACGATTTGAAGAATTCAGAAGTCAAGCCATCAGGACCGGGAGTCTTAGCAGAGGGCATGGAGGAGATGGCATGAAGAATTTCTTCTGTAGATATTGGCTGTTGTAAGGGTTGTTGTTGAAGAGCTGAGAGGGTGGGTAATTTGAGAGAGCAAAGAAAGTCCGATATGGAGTTATCATCAGAGGAAGACTCAGAGGAGTAGAGTTGATTGTAGAAAATGCGGAATTCCTCAAGGATATCTTGGGTAGAGGTGCGCAGGAGACCATTAGGGGATTTGATGTGAGAGATCCTTTGTTTGGTGCGCCGACCTTTGAGATAATTAGCAAGGAGACGGCCCGATTTATTAGAAGAAGAATAGTAAGTAGCGGATCTTCTAAATATGGATGCTGAGGCCATTGAGCTGAAGATTTCGTTGTACTGGAACTTCAGTGATTGCAGTGTTTTGTATAGGGAAGGATCATGGCGATGGTAAAGCTGTGTCTCGTATGTATGAATGTCTGATTCCAATTGGTTCAAAGTAGATTTGCGTTGTTTGAGTTGAAAGGCTGAGTAGCTGATGATTTCTCCTCTGAGCCAGGCTTTATAGGATTCCCAAACAAGGGAAAAGTCCGAAACTGAAGAAGTATTTGTGTCGAAGAAAGCTTGCGATTCAGTCCTGATGTGTGAGAGGAAAGTCTCGTCTTGTAAAAGAAAATTGTTGAGGCGCCAGTGACGAGAAGAAGGATAAGCAGACCATTGAATAGTACAGGATACAGCTGCATGATCCGATATAGTGATGTCATGTATTTTTGCAGAAGAAACTAGACTCATCAGGTCTTTAGAGCCCAATATGTAATCAATCCTTGAGTGAGATTTATGAGGAGCAGAGTAAAAGGTATAGTCCCTAGTAGTAGGATGTAAAATTCTCCAGAAGTCAATCCATCCAAATGAATCCATTAATCGGCGAAGCGCAGAGCGGACTCCCAGTTTAGCTGGGCGGCAGGTGGAGGATCTGTCAATGAAGGGGTCGATGGGGAAATTGAAATCCCCTGCAAATATGGTGTGGGATGACAGTGAAGTTGTGCTGATCGTATGAAATGATTGGAAGAACGCGGAGTCATCAGTGTTGGGGGCGTAGATGTTGAAGAGATTCAGAGGTTGACCTGCTATAGAGCCCTCAACATAGGACCATCTGCCAGCAGGATCAAATTTATGAGACGAAAGCTGGAAATTTAGAGATCTTTTCAAGAGGGTAATAACACCATTTTTCTTTCCTTGAGCCGGTGCAGAAAAGCAATGTTGGACCCAGCCACCAGACATCTTCTGTGCCTCTTCGGAGGAGAGATGAGTTTCTTGGAGCATACAAATATCAGCATTGAGATGCTTAAGGTAGTGCAGAATTTTCTTCCTTTTAATTGGGTTATTTATCCCTTTAACATTCAGAGATATAATATTCAGGTTAGCCATGTATAGAGAAGGACCTGAGTGTAGACCATAATAAGCTGAGAGCGGTCAAGTTCAATATATGCAGAAAAGGAGAAAGGTAATCACACCAATGAGCCAAGTGAGGGAGAGAGTGTAAGGGGGAAGTGACGGACTCATGTTTGCAATGAACTAGTATGATAAAACAAACAAAGCACAAGAAATGGGGTCGCATGCTGTTAAGAGGAGCTCAGTGAACCGCTCCATCGCTCGCCCCTAGAAAACCATGAAAAGAATCAGATTCAGCCCTTTCAGAGCCTGCGCATACAGAGAAAGGTAGAGCCTATGAATCAAGACATAGCTCCCACTGAGTCATCAAGGTATTTTTGGAGATCCGTCGGAGAATCAAAATTTTTAGTAGTGTTATGGTAGGTTATACGCATCCTGGCGGGGTAATAGAGCCCATATTGTGCTCCAATGCTCCTGAGCTGAGGTCGCATAGATAGGAAGGCCTTTCTTCTTTGAGCGGTGGCTTTGGAGACGTCAGGGACAAATAGGATCCTTTTACCATCCACTGAAAGATTCTGAGCAGATTTTGCAGCTTGTAATATTTGAAGGGCTTGTGGGTACCGTAGAAGCTTGAAAACAATGGGACGTGGAGGTTTAGAGGGTGATGGAGGACCTGATGGGACCCTGTGCGCTCTTTCAATTTCCAGAGGGGGAGAGAAATGGAGGTTAAGGATGTCAGGAATGAAAGAATGTAAAAATTGAAGCATATCTTTCCCCTCTTTAGATTCAGGGAGGCCTATGAGGCGCACATTGCTTCGGCGCATACGATTAGATAAATCCTCCATATCTGATTGAAGAACAGTGAGTTTTTGCAGGTCTCGGTTAATGTCCCTGTACTGGGAATCATGGGCTGCCAAACGTTCTTCAACGAGTTCTAATCGGGCATTGTGTTGTTTTAACTGCACAACTATAGTGGTCATTTCAGACTTAATGTCTGCGGTTGCAGCCAGGTTTTCCTGCATAAGTTCGCGCAGGACTTGCAAGTCGCGCGCGATCGAGGCTCCATTATCAGCGGAGTCAGAGGTCGGGGCCTTACCGGGAGACGGCGGTTCATGTTTGGACCGTTTGGGAGCCGGGTGCGTCGTGGCTGAGCTCGTGGTGGGAGCGGAGTCGGTCTTGCTAGATTTGCTGGCCATCTCTGAACGTACCGGTAGTGATTTGTGGTTGCAACGTGCGCTTTTTCGGGCTGAAAAAATGTTAAATCGGCGAGGCTGCAGCGGAGACGAAGCACTAAGCGGCCATCTTATTTGCAGGCACGTGACGCCCCCGACATTATATATTTTAATACTTTTCATTATCTTATTCTTCCCTTCCTCCTTCATATTTAATATCCAAAAAAATTTTCTTCATGACACACATATTTAACCCTAATTTATCTCCCTTAATTATTCTAATAAATATTCTCCTTATCCCTCCCTTTCCCACCCAATACATTGGCTGCTTAAGGATACACATTGGAATTGTAATCCTAACAGTCTCCCCATTCCAGGCAATCAATATTCAATTGTTTAAACAAATTTCCCTTCTATCTATCTATATTGATCTTTTATATTTATTTAATCAGTTTCCATAACATTTTATTAATGTATCATTTTCCTTTTAACAATATGTTAATTTGTATTTCCTTAGTATTATGATTTCAACATATGATTATTTTAAACATATATGCAGTGTATTATTTAATAATTTTCCTATATTCTGTTCTTTCTTTCATATAATTATTATTGTCTTTTCTTTGTATTGTTTTCTTCCATTTCTTCAAATATTTCGATATGTTATATTTTCTGTTTTTTCATAAAGTCTTCAAAACCATCTTAATATATTATGTTAATATATCATAGGTTCTGGTTTAGAGAGAAACTCTTTTAGTTTTTCGGGATCCTCAAAATATAATGACTTGTCTCCAGATGACACTCTCATTTTCGCCGGGTAGTATAGACCATATTTAAATCCTTTTTCTTTGAGTAGAGGTCTCATGTCTAGTAGTCTTTTCCTTTTAGTTGCTGTGTTTTTGGCGAAGTCTGGTAAAAACCATAATCTTGATCCTTTATAATTTAAGTTTTTATCTTTTTTTGCGGCATTTAGTATCTCTAGTGCTTGTTGGTATCTCAACATTTTGAAAATGATTGGTCTTGGTCTGTTTTTATTTTCTAAATTTTTAATTGGGATTCTATGCGCCCTTTCAATTTCAATTGGTTGTTTCAAGTCTAATTGTAGAATTTTTGGAATTAAATTTTCAAGGAAAAGGATAGTATTTTTTCCCTCTAAATTTTCTTGTATTCCAAAGAGTTTGATGTTCTTTCTTCTTCCTCTATTCTCGTAATCCTCCAGTTGATCTTTTAATTTATTTAATTCCAGGTTGTCGTTTTTACATCTTTTTGATTCACATTCTATAGTTTCCATTTTTGATTCTAGTTCAGTTGTTCTTTTGTTGTTAACTTCCATTTGTCTATGTATATTTAAAATTTCTTCTTTCATTTCAGACATATTAGTTATAGTTTCTTTAAGCATTTGTTTGATTTGTTTTAATTCTTCCATGACTTCAGCTTTGCTTAATGTGTCTGATTCTTCGATAGGAAGTGGTATTTTGCTTGGTGTTATTTGGTCTTGTTTCTGTCTTTTTGCAGATGTACCAGCCTCATTTTTGTTTTGTCTGGTACTTGTCATGTTGTTGTTTTCTTTTTTCTTGGTTGTTCTTATTTCTTATATTTAGTCTCTTAGATTTAGATTTGATATTCTTAGGTTTTTAATCTCTTTACTTCCAAGATTTAGTTTTATCTTTTGAAGTAGAAATTTTCTTTTTAAGTCCTTTTCTTTTTTTTTAGTTTTCTGTCACAATATTGAGTATTCCTTTTTTAGTTTATTTATCTCTTTAATATTAGCTAGATGGTTATTTGTGATTTTTCCTTCTTTTTCCTTTACTTATGTCAATTTAAAAAAATCTTTCCTTTTTTTCTTTTATTTTTCTCACTTTACTGTTTCAATGAAGGAGGGAACATTCAGTCCAACAACATTTCCTTCTCTTAAATCTCTCTTGACTTTCACTCTCTCTTTCAATGAGACACCATTTCAGCGTTGACAAAAAAATTCTTGGTATTTATTTATTTATTTTTCTCCTCTCACAAGCCCAATCTCAGCCCCAATTGAGGAGAGCAACACTTTATAGAATTATTTTCCTTTATTTTGAGCAATTTGAAGCAATTGTCTTCTGTTTTTTTTTTTTTTTTTTTGCTTCTCTTGATTGCCACAATGTCTTGCTGCTTCAGTTTTTTAAAGTACTAATTTTAGTACCGCTTTGAAACTTTCCTCTTTTTGGTCAATTTTTCTCCAGCTTGGCTTCACCCTCTGTCATTTATTAGTCTCCAATGGTGCACCGATCTGTTACTTATCTTCAATATTTCTTTCAATATCTTTCAATATCTCGCCGTTTCAATGTTTAGAAAAAAATCAGCAATCCTCCTGCAGCTCCTCTCACAAGCCCAATCGCAGCTGTGATAGAGGAGAGCGAAATTTACTCAAGTATTTCTCTCTTTCGGCTTTTCATTTACAGGCTGTTTCAGCGCTGCATTTCAAATCTCACAGTATCATTATAGATAAAAAAAAACGGTACTTTATCTTCAATATTAGCGTTTAAAAAAAAAATCGGCAATCCTTTCTTCCGGCTCTCCTCTCACAAGCCCATTCGCAGCTACGATAGAGGAGAGCAACATTCACTCCAGTAATTTTTTTTATATTTCAATAATCTCCCAAGCAACTGATTTTCATCTGTTTTTAGCGCCTCACCATTCAATTCGCCGCCATTCCTCTCTCAGCTTTTCTCTCCCAAGCCTCTTCAGTTTCGTCGAAGGCTGGCAACATTCATCGGTTTATTTTTCATATATTATGTTAAACAATATCATGACACAATCATCCTCTATATCTGTGCCTCTATCTCTGTCTTTTGTTTACTCACACGCTTCACTTTCTCGGCGCTGCAGTCAAGTCTCATAAAACCGTTGAAAAAAAACGGCACTCTGCCTTTTCAGCTCACACTACTTCAGCTTCGCTTCAGCTTTAGTAAAAGAGGATATTTTCATTTGTCTTATGTTCAGCTTCTTTAATAATTATTTTTTGATGAATTTTTTTAGAAGGAAAAATTTTTTTTTAATATTCTGTGCCTAGTTGTAGAGGAGCTTTGCGATTACGCTTCCATTCGTGATCGCGTTAAGCCACGCCCCCCCTGGCGGGCCTGTTTCTATATGCATTCCCTCCACTTCCTCTCATGTTGAGAACTTTATTCAAGCTCAAGAGAGAAGCAGCCACCATAATTCTCTTTACTCCATGGTGGCCCAGGTAACATTGGTTCTCCCTTCTCCTTCAACTCAGCTTCAGGGAGTCTATACATCTTCTAATATTTCCTACTCTGTTCCCTCAGACTCAGAAATCACTGATTCATACCAATCTGCAATGCTTTCCCCTGACAGTTTGGTTTATCTCGGGCTGCATCCATCTCACTTTCTCAGCCTGTTCATTAACTTCTGGATGTTTCCAGGAACCCAGCCACTCAACAATGTTACCATCAAAAGTGGCCTAGGTTTTCTTCCTGGTGTCTTCTTTATCTTCATGTTCCACCTTCATTGACAGTGGAATTGATTTTGGATTATTTTCTTTTTTTGTTGATTCGAGTCTCTATCTCTCAGACTTCTTTTAAGTGCTATTGCAGTTTTTCCTCTGTCAGTCAAGGGTCAACCTCTTACTGCTTATCCTCTGGTTTCCAAATTCAAGACAGGGCTTTTTCATGTGTAACCACACCTCATGCCTTCTCCTGTCGTTTGGGCCCTACTGTAGTCCTTTCCACTTGGTTTCCAGGTTTATGAAAGGATTTTTTTCGCTGTGAAACCACCTCTACAGACTCCACATGTCGTCTGGGACCTTACTATATAGTTCTTTCCAGTTTGTTGAAACAGCTCATCTTAAGTTTCTTGCCTGGAAAGTGATTGTCCGTATTGCTCTCACCTCTGTCAGGAGGGTCGTTGAATTACAAGCATTAGTAGCAGATTCACCCTTCACAGTTTTTCATCATGACAAGGTGGTTCTGCGTACACGTCCAAAGTTTTTTCCAAAAGTTGTCACTTTTCATCTCAATCAGTCAATTGTTCTGCCTGTGTTTTTTCCTACTCCTCATTCTCATGCTAGAAACACTGCTTTGTATACTTTGGCCTGTACGGCAGCTTTGGCTTACTACATTGACCGGACAAAGCCACAGCGAACTTCTCCCCAACTTTTCATTTCTTTTGATCACCCTGTATTCAAGCAAACGATTTACAACTGGCTGGCTGCCTGCATCTCTTTCTGCTATACCTAGACTGGACTGGCACTGGAAAATAGTGTCACAGCCCACAAAGTTAGCGCTCTGGCAGCTTTTGTTGCTTTCCTTAGATCTACACCATTGAGGAAATCTATACAGCTGTCACCTGGTCCTCAGTACATACCTTCACATCTCACTACTCTCTGGCTTCTTTTTCCAGATTGGGCACTTTACCCAATCTGTATTTCAAAATTTATTTTCTTAGGCCAACACTCCCACCATCCCATCTCAGTTAGCTTGGAGGTCTTACATACGTGAGAATAGGCTGCCTGCTTGTCCTGGGATAAAGCACAGTTACTTACCGTAACAGGTGTTATTCAGGGACAGCAGGCAGATATTCTCACATATGAGTGTCGTCACCGACAGAGCCCCGGTACGGACCACTTTAAAAGTGCATTGGTTGAGAAATACTGGAGAGATTGATGATCCCTAACCTCAAAGATACTGTAAACTTGGAAATTGGAATAGTGGATTTCCTACTAACTGAAAATAGACATACTTTCCAGTTTGTTGAAACAGCTCATCTTAAGTTTCTTGCCTGGAAAGTGATTGTCCGTATTGCTCTCACCTCTGTCAGGAGGGTCGTTGAATTACAAGCATTAGTAGCAGATTCACCCTTCACAGTTTTTCATCATGACAAGGTGGTTCTGTGTACAAGTCCAGAGTTTTTTCCAAAAGTTGTCACTTTTCATCTCAATCAGTCAATTGTTCTGCCTGTGTTTTTTCCTACTGTGTTTTTTTTGAAGGTTTCAGGTATAAATGAAAAACTTTCCAACTTCAGTTCTTGTGATGAGTATAAGTTTTTTAGCCATGCTATATGGCTAGATCTTTAGGATCATTGGAATAGTCCATTATAAAATGAATCTATGCAGAAATTTTGATGTTCACTAAGCAAATATTTCTGCTTTGTAGTATCTAACATTTTGCATTATCTCTCTTTTTATTCTTTAGATGTGGAATAACAGTAAAACAGCCATTACATATGAATGGGAGAAAATCATTGACTGTGACATTATTCAAATCGAGCCATACACTGGAAATATAGGTATATTTTTATAGCTTTATTTTTATTTTGTTTATAAATATCTCCAAGACAAAAGTGATGTACAAATTTTAGGGACAACCATCGAACTCTCCGATAAAGCTAAATATCTGGGAGTCATTTTAGATGCCCGTTTGTCCTTTCAACCTCATATTCTTGCTAGGGTTAAGAAGATTTATTTCAATCTTAAATCTTGCTTGTCTGGTGCCAATTTTAAGTGCGCTCTACAATCTGTAGTGTTGCCCAGTTTGGACGATTGTAATTTGGTGCTGCTAGGTGTTCCCAAGAGTGCAATTCATGCGCTACAAGTTACACAAAACTCGATTATTCCTGTTCCGTTTGGTATTGGGAAATTTGACCATGTGTCTGAATTTTATGTGAAACTTTACTGGTTGAAGATTGATTTTAGAATACGATATAACCTGCTGTTGCTCACTTACCTTTGCCTTCATGGAATGGCTCCGAGATACTTAATCAACTGTATATCTGAGTATGTACCATCACATAGTTTACGCTCTGCTCAAACTAGAGTTTTATGTTCCTACTATACAGCAGGCAAAGTTGAAAGTCACGAGAATGGGAGCTTTTTCCTTTGAGGGTCCAGATGCGTGGAATGTCATTCGATGTATATTAGAAAGCAAAAGGACATGATTGTTTTTAAGAGGCTTTTGAAGAGACATCTTTTTTGTGAAATGAAGCATGAGCAATTGTATTGGGTAAATTGTATGATATGTTGATGACATTTGTACATGTGTGTCTTATGGTTGTTTGTAATGCTTATTGTGAATGTGGTATTGTAACACACCTTGTTAAAAGGGGGATATAACTAAATAAACCATAACAAACATCCACAACACCAACTATACATGTAGATCCCTCCACAACAAAATTCCAGCAGTTATTGCACATTATACATAAACAATCGTAAAAACACTTTATCCTAGGACAAGCAGGCAGCATATTCTCACATGTGGATGACGTCATCTATGGAGCCCGGTACAAACTGTGGTAAAAGTGTACTGGCCCTTTAAGCTTTGCGAAGCTTCGAGACTTCCCGCACTGCACATCATGCTTGAGTGCCTTCCTGCCCGAAGTCAGCGCACGGTTCCTTAGTTCTTCATTTCACATGGAGCAAAGAAGTAGTGTATTTTTGGACTCTGTTGCCTTCCCGTCAACTGACTCTTTTTGCCAGGGTTTTCTAAACCATTAATTATTTTCTTATTTTAAAATATATATATATAAGAAGGAAAGGAAAAAATTTAATTTTTTAATTCGTCCTCAGTTCAGCCGTTGGGTCCACTTCGTTTATTTATTTATTTTTTCTTCTCGGTTGCCAAAATTTATTTATTTTTTCTTCTCATTTCCAAAATTTTTCCTTTGATGTCAAAGCCCCTTTCCCGTTTAAAAAGTGTTGTAGGTGCCAGTGCTCTATATCACTCACTGACACACATAGTTGATGTATCCAGTGTTTAGGACCTGAGCATCGTGTTGAAACTTGTGCTCAGCACTCCTAAAAGGCTCGTCGTCTTCAAAAAGAGCCTTGTGTGGGCTGACTTTTGCCCGCCGAGTGAGTGAATTTCCAGCCAGTTGCTAGATCCTGTGGGGAGTTTTCCACTTCTGTGAGTATGCTTAACTGAAGGCTGTCTACTATGGGTGCTCATTGCACACAGCAGGTTAGTTCTACGTTGTTCTTCAATGTTTTGCTGGATTGTCTTTGTGCCCGTTTATTTCTTGTTTCATGTTTTGCAGAGCAGACCAGGTCAGAAATTGTTTATGATGCTAGGGATCTTCCCTCATACCCTCTTGTCATGGATTTGAACAGGTATGTTGCTTGGCTTTGGGACTCCACTGGATATGTTTCTAGTTCTCAGTCAAAGGGGAAGGAGCAAGTGCTCAGGAAAGTGTTGGATTTCTGCATCTCCCAGATTGCAGGTTGGGATTGAACACCTAGTTTATGGAATCCTACAAGGACTAACAGAAAGAAGATTATTGAAGGTAGAAACCCAATTTTCCATTAAGGGCTGTGCTGGGAAAGCCTGTTAACACTGTTTGGGAGAAACAGGTAGGGCTAGCCCCTGGGTTGATGAAAGGAACTGGAGAAGTTAGACAGAGAGATCAGTACTGCTGGAAGAAGCTGGGGTGAAATGGAGACCCTGTAAAGATAGAAGGGGAATATGCTGTATGCCCATTAAACTGCCCGCCTGAGTGATGTGCTTTGTGTTAAAAGAATAACAAGCTATTCCAGTTTAAGTTGGTGAATAAAGTTTTATTTAACTGATTGGGGAAAGAAGTGTGGACTCTCAGATTTGACTGAAAGGGTGCACAAAAGGCATTAGTGGGCTCTTTCCCTCTACTGGTATCCCGGTGGTGGTTCTACGGGATCACAACATTTAACTTGTTAATCGCATTATTTATGCATTAAATATGCAAGCCTAGTATAAAACACAAACATCCAATGTATTCATCTAAAATTAATACAGACATAACAATATATTACTCAGGTTCCCACTCCTCCCAATTCAAAGATATTTCTGAAATAACCATGTGTGAAAGCCTTCCTGAATAACATATAGACAGATTTCTTATTTCACTAGGCCTAGTGAAATTTTCTTTCTAGCAGTAACCAGTCTACAAACGTTACAAAAAGGTATTACTAACTGCAACTCTCAAGATGAGCGTAAATACTGAGTTGGTTGATACAGAGCTATCAAATCTTGCAAATATCCTAGGCATATACCATGTAAAATCTTAAAAATGAAGATCAAGCTTTTAAATTAAATTTTTGCTTCAATTGGCAACCAATGCAATTCTCATAAAAGCAGGGTGATATGATCAAGTCCGCCTCCCCCAATATCAATATGGCAGCAACATTCTGCAAAGTTTGTAGCTGTTTAATTTGTTTAACAGGGAGACCTAACAAACACTCTATTTATAACTTGGGTACCTTATTGTAACTTCCCTTGAGCTCAGATTTAGTGTAGGCAAGTAATGACATGTTTTTGAAACACATGTTTATTGAAAAAGAACAAGCAGTAATATTACAAAAGGAAAGAAACATCAATTTTTTTCTGTGCTAACCACCCACAACTCATTACCTCCCCTCCCTCCCAAACAAGTAATTAAATTTAAAAATCCATAATAAACAAGCATGTTTCTGCTAAAGATTGAAAATAACACAATTACAATACACTATCCAAAAGTTAAAGGAAAGTTTTATTTTTTTTCCCCCAGAGCCAAATGAGTGCTGTGAATTGGAAATTAATTTGACTGGAGGAAGAAATAGATTTGTTATCCATAAACTCAGATGTAATATCCAACACTCTCCTGAACCTGTTTTACTGCATGTTGAAGCTTCATTCAAGGTAAGTAAAAGAATATATTTCATTTCAGGGGATTTTTTTTCTATCTACAGCCACTTCTCACTGGGAGTTGTTCCCTTCTCCATTTAAGCTTTTAGGTTGGTTAGTAAACTAAAGATATTACATTTTATCCTAGGACAAGCAGGCAGCATATTCTCAAATGTGGGTGACGTCATTCACAGAACCTGGTAGGGACAGTGCAAAAGTGTACTGTCATTATTTGGCCACAGTTTTCTTTATCCATTTAAGCATTCCCTTGTTCTCTCACTCTTTCCCCCTTCTTTCCACCCTTTACCTTCGATACTCTTCTTTCTGTTAGTCCCTGTAGGATTACACATGACCCGTCCTCTCAGTGGTTTGGAATAGCCTGCTTCTTTCTGCCACAGTTATTCTCCTTACAGGCTTAAAGACTGAAAAGTCGCGAGACCGCTTATGACTGGCTTTCCTCCCGGCGTCGATAAATAAGTTGCACACGCAAATTTATATATTCAGCTTTTGTCAGGAAATACAGAATCTGGAGGTAAAATTGCATGCAAGTTTATAGAATCAGGGTAATAGAGGGCTATTTCTAAATTTAACAAGGAGTTTTGGTATACTGTGAGCTGAAGCAAATACATTTTTAAAGGACAACTTGATCTTCTCCTTGGTGCCTTGCAGCTGTAATCATTTTTCCTCAATGTCCATCCAGCCTCTGCATGAAAATTACCCCCATGATCTTAGATTGAAATCACAGAGAGGCCTGTGTGTCAGTCATAGTGAATTTTTCACCTTTCTGAATCAAAAGCCATTTATTGACGTGGAGAGGCATAATCAAAACATAGTGTCACCGGGCGTGGCCGTAGCCACACAGGGCAGGCCAGAAGTGCTCGGAGCACACGGGGCTGACCGAGCAGCAATCAGCTTTTGGAGTGGTGGATTAAATGGTCAGCTAAATTTACACAGTTCCTCAACGTTCAAAGCATAAAGTCTTTTATTCCAAAGAATAATAGGCAAAGCATTTCAACAACAGTTCAAACAAGCACTGCAAAAATATTCAAGAAAATAAAGATCAAAAATTCTTCATCAAAAGATTTCCTTTACACACCAGATTCCTTCCGTGCAATATCCCAATTTACCAAGGCTTTAGCAGTGCTCAAGTTCAACTTTCAACTTCAATTGCTCAAACCCAAAATCCAAATATCAAGCAAAACAAAAAAGCTTCTAGAATACAGGCCAATAGATCTGGGGCCTACACTGAGGCAGGTCTTTCATTTATTTCATTCCCTCAGTGAGCTAAACCTTCCATACAGAGAAACTCATTCATTTACTTTCAAAACTTCATATTCAAAAATGGTTCTTAGGCAGTGCCTGCCTGGACTTGCCACACTGAGTTTTTGTTCCAGCTAAACTCAGGGGCAGAAAGGGGCCTCCTCCCACACTTGACCAGTGGATGTGATCCCTCCCCAAATAGGACCCACAATCCAGACAAACAGTTAAAGGCATCTTCCCTGGCTGTGTGGAGCTAACTACCACAGCCAGAAAAGAAGAAAAATAAAACTCCAATAACTTTCCTTTTCTAGTTCCACACTTTCTTAGGTAGCTTTAGAGGTTTTAAAGTTTTAGAGCAGCAGTATATAGCAGTCAATACTGTTAAAGAACAAATATTGCATTTCTGCTCAGCTTGGGAATACTTCAACAACAGGTTTATAATAATGTCCAGGTTCAGAACAGCCCTGCTTCAGCCATAGTCTATGTCCATAGCATATTCATTTGCCTCTGAATTCCCTTCAACAAATTTCATAGCCTCTTCTGGATAAGCATTCTCATTACTTTCTCCAATATCATCCAAGTAATCATTAAATGCTTCAGTATCAAAAGCATCACTGGTAAGATTACATTCAGGGCTAACCTGTGTTTTGAATTGTGTAGTGCTCCTCCTTGCTCTAGGTATTAGTTTCTCCTCACTGTTCCATTCTCCTCCAGGGTTGGATTGATTAGGTGGCTGCTCCCTTTGAGCCAGCTGCCTGTTCTTATAGGAGTTTTGGTAACGAGGAACAAGTATGCAGTGTTCCCTAATGTGTTGCACTGAATTAGGTCCTCCATAGTTGTTGTGTGTAACCTGCTCAAACACCCCACTAGGAACAATCAACCTAGCTCTGCTAATTCCTACAGAATCTTGTTCCCCTCTTTCAGCCCACAACTAGGAGAATACAAATGGTTATATTTTCCTTATGTACTCCTGGATCTAGGCTGGGGTGTTGGCGGTGTCACCTTGAAAACTGGCTTTATTTCCTCCTGCCTGGTTCTAGTAACAGGCTTCCTTGGGCCTAGCTTCACAGTCACAGGGGCTACCCTGTGACAATACATCTAAGTCTGATTCAGACATATGGCGCTAGACACCCAAAGTCGGCAGTGGGAAAATGCCCATTTTCGAAAAATACATCTAGAATTTTTTTTTTTTTTTTTAAATCGTCTATCTGGAGGTCCAGGCTATTGTTTGTCCAGACCACAAGGATATCTATGTTTATACCACATTTTCGACAAAAATTTTGTCCAAGTCCCAAACACCCAGAACAAGACCATTTGACATGGGAGGGGCCAATCTTGTAATGGACTGGCCACCCAGACATGGCAACGAAGCAGTGGGGCACCTTAGAAGGCACTGCTGTGAACTTCAAAACATAAACATCTTACCAGAACTCCCTTATAGGTTATGGTGAGGCCCCCCCAACCCATTATACCCACTTATCTACAACCCCAATAGCCCTTATGGCTGCAGGTGGTACCTATATGGCAGTAGAGTAAGGTTGGGGGGGAGGAATTTGGGGGGTGCACATGTTCCACCATAAATGTAGAGATTAGAATGGTTTATGAGCCTGGGTCCTCCTCTCTGTGGTTCACTATCCCACCCCCCCAGGCTATTTAAGACACCTCTATGCAACTCTACTATGCTTTCCTATACCAGGTGCTGATGTTCTAGAAACAGGTATGTACTTTTATATTCTTTGTGGGGGGGTGAAGGGGGTCAGTGAACACTGGGAGAGTCTATAGGGGTCTTTACTTTGTCTCTGCAGTGGTTATCTGGTCATTTTGGGTACCTTTACGGCACTTATACTTGTATTTGCATTGGTCTAACTCACAATGTTTAAGTTCCGTCCAGGATGTCTAGTAAAACATTCAATTATCCCTGCAGGACAACTAAGTATAGGTTGACCCCCCATCCCGCCCACATAATGCCTTAACCACTCCTCCAGATATGCCCTCTTTAGCGGGATTCAGAGGTCTAAAAAGTCCCACGATACGTCCAGAAAATTGGTTTGGCACTTGGACGACCTGTCTTTTAGGTCATCCAAGTGCAGACTTGCACAGGTTTTTAGACATTTTAAAGTTTTTATTATGAGTCCCATATTGCCTTGTTTTTAGGGACCAACTGTTTCTATTGACATCCCATCACTCAAGCTAGGTCTGATCAAACTGGGAGAGAAAACCTTAAGTGCTTTTCAGATTAATAACAAGAGTCAACTACCAGCAAAATGGAAACTGCAAGAAAGCAAAGCTTGTATAACAGCAAGGAATGAAAATGTAAGTTACGTGACAGCAGGAAGCCTATTTACTAATTTGTGTTTTCTGTATACAGTTATACTGTGTAAACAACTGGAAAAACTAAATAAAAATGAAGCTTAAAATATCAGTCATTTTCACTCGGTAACAAAATATTTTAATGTGGATGTTATCTTCAGAATATAACACCTATTTTCTAAATGCCATTAGAAAATTCAGCATTAAACTCAATGTTGAACACTAGATAAATTATTGGTGCTGGTATTTCCAGTAATGTATTAGTATTTATGGCAGGGGTAAATACAACCCTGCTGGTTGTTTCAATGCCATCTCCTTCTCCATTTGCCAGAGCATGACATTGACTCAGTTGCTATGTAACATCGCCTGTGATATTGAATGTACTGTAATTCTTCACTATTACCTGTAATTAACACTTCTCCTGTAATGTAATTCTACTGGAAATGCCCAGATATCTTCCTTATTGTAATCCGAGGCTATGTTATATCTGCTGCGATGTTGAATGTATTATAACTCTTCACAGTTACTTGTAATCTACTCTTCTCCTGTAATGTAAATCTACTGGAAATGTCCAGATTCATCTTTATTGTAATCCGCCTAGAACCGCAAGGCACAGGCGGAATAGAAATCCCTAATGTAATGTAATGTAATGTAATGTAATTTTCAAAGTTGTTTACCCCAGTAGGCAATCCAATCTGTCTTTAAAATTTTCAACCTCAAAAAAGCTACAAATTATTTTGTCAACATTTAAACTATATGGTTGGCATTTGCTTTAAACCCCAGCAGCAGCTTGAGAGATCCCTTGATGCTTTTCTCCTTATCAGAACTGTAAGGCTTATGTGGTATATAAATAAATAATTATGTTTATTTCTCGTCTTTAGACCAAAGTGTAAACTAAACCCTCCTTCCAGTGCAATAGGTGTGTCATTCTAGACATGTGGGTTATCTCCCTATGTCCATGAGCCATCTGTAGAAGGAATCCACTCTGGATTTTTTCTGTGCCCCTCCTCTACTTCACTAGGAGCTGTAGTTTTTCCCTTCTGTACATGAATCTGAAGGAATGTTTCTGTTCTGCTCTCCCCTTTTTCTTATTTTCTTCAGTGCTTTTAGATCCTTTTCGGGGGCATTTTCTTCAACTCTGCCGCTGACAGACTGATCCATGGTGGTACCTGTTGGCTCCATTTGTTTATTTGGAGCTCAGGGCTATCCCCACTCTTTTCTCACCTACTATTTAGCAGGAGTTCAAGCACAGGCTGTTAGTCGCCCTTTGGAGGCTCAGTGGTGTCTTGCAGGGTGCTGGCTGCATTTTTTGCCTCCACCCTTTCCATTAATGCGTCCATCGGTCTGTGGAGGTGGTGATAAGGTCAGACACCATGTTTGACTGGCAATCCAATGTACAGCGTCCAGAGGCATTACTAGCATGAGGCAGTGATTCTTCTGATTCCAGCTACTGTAAGAGCTGAGGCAAACTGCAGCACATTTCCAGCACAGGTCACAGTGAGTAAGGCTGTTACAGCCTGTGAGGTGAATCATGGAGGAAGAAATCTTTTGGCTTACAGGTCCCATGGTGACAAGAGGGCATCCGCTAAAACTCAGGGGGGGGGGAAGATTTCATGGAGACACCAGAAAGTATTTCTTCACCGAAAGGGTGATGATCGATGGATTGGTCTTCCAAGTCAGGTAGTCGAGGCTAGTACCACACTCAACTTCAAGGAACGATGGGACAGACAGATGGGGTCGCTTCAGAGGAATACTTAAAAGTTGGATCCTCGAAGAAGGGAGGGTTGTTGAGTGAGCAGACTTGGGCCGTTGGCCCTTTTCTGCCGTCATACTCTATGTTTCTATATTTTGAAGTTTTAAAGGTTTCTGCATGTTCCCCTATGCTCCCCCACCCGGAAGATCCTGAAATCACCATTTTTAAACTTTGCTGAGTGTATAAAATATCACAATTTTGGCACAAATTTCATAGCGGCGGCCATCTTGTATTTTAGCAATTTTTTCTTAAAAGTTCCCTGCACTTCCAAAACTGCAGATTTTGCCTCAAACCTTGTTGAGATGGAATTCATGGGCTCTTCTGCATCATATCCTTGCCAGGATTGCAAAAATTTGGCATCTCAGGAGCGACCCTGTATCATGTGCCATGTGGTATAGCTGGGGAGAGGCGGCAGCGCCATACTTCACCTCTCCCCTATCTAAACAGGTGACTAAATAGGTGGCTAGCCTATTGGGGGTGGACATTTCCTTTTTGGGGTTCAGCAAGGCTGAAAGTTCCGCACAAAAGGATGCAGATGCCCCACTTGCCAAGAAATGCAAGGTCAACTCATCTAATGATGACTCTGCTTTCCAGAGTCTGGAGGCCTTCTCAGAATTTATGAATGTGGAATGCTTTTCAGGATAGCCGCCTTGGACTTGTCTCTCATTAGCTTTGCCTCTAGGCACGTCCTCTTCTCAGTCAGCCGCTTCCCTGAGGTAGCTGACCTTGATATAGGGAATATTTATTTATTTAAATATTCATATAATAATAATAACAACTTTATTTTTCTATACCGCCATAATCTTACGACTTCTAGATGGTTCACGATAAAGAGAGCTGTACAATCAGCGAATTACAATCTTAAAGACCAATGAATTACAATCTTAACAATCAGCGAACTACAATATAGTATTAACATGTTACAATGAAGGGGATGGATGGCCAGCGAATTACAGAATACAAATGGAGAGGAAGACACTGAACAGACAGAGAGTACAGCTTTGATGTTCCTGGATAAGCACCACTTATATCCTAAGTAGTTTACATTCTGGTACTTTATTATATTTCCCTATCTGTCCTGGTGGGCACTATCTAGTGTACCTGGGGCAATGAGGGGATTAAGTGCCTTGCCCAGGATCACAAGGAGCAATGATGGATTTGAACCCACAGCCTCAGGGTGCTGAGGCTTTAGCTCTAACCCCTGTACCACACACTCCCTTAATTATGATGTTGTTCAGTTAGCATGGAAGACTTTCCAACATTGGTGTGACCAGGAAAGTGTTGAGCGGTATTCTGCTCCAGTTTCAGTGGTGCTAACCTTTCTCCAAGCAGGCCTTGATAAGGGTCACTTCATGGCTTCTCTTGTTTCAGATCCAGGGGCCATGGTCCTTCACTTGCATCTCATCCTGACATAGCCAGATTTCTGAAAGGTGCTCTTCACATTAAATCACTAATCAAACCCTTTCCCTTCATGGTACCTTAATTTGGTTCTGTCTGGCCTCATCAAACCTCCGTTTGAACTTCTGAAATAATTTTTCCTCTTGGACCTAATTCTAAAGGCAGGTTTTCTGGTCACCATTACCTCAGCAAGATGTGTCTCAGAGCTCCAGGCTCTGTCTTGTATTCTTGAAGAACTTGGAGACTGGGATCTTTTTCCACACAGTACCTTCATTTCTGCCAAAGGTAGTGTCGACATTCCATGTTAATCAAAAAGTGTGTTTGCCTATTTTCAGCCTATTGGTTCTAAGAAGCAGGATTGTATTTTTGAAGAAGTTGGATGTGTGCAAAGTTCTGCGTTATCTAGATGTCACCAATGAGTTTTGCCTCTCTGACCATTTCTTTGTGCTGACTCATTCCTCTAAGCAAGGCCAATATTTCTAGATGGATCCATAATGCCATTTTGTTAGCCTACATTCTTTGCTGTAAACAGTCTCCTGTTTCTGTTAAGGCACATGCGACCAGGAGCATGGCCTCCTTGTGGGTCGAGGCTAGGGCAATCTCCCTTGTGGAGATTTGTAGAACAGCCACTTGGTCCACTCTGCACACATTTGCCAAGTTTTACAGGGTGGATGTGGCAGCAAGACTCTGCTTTTGGGTCCTCGGTCTTGAAGGCTGTTGCAGTCAGACAGCCCTAGGAGTTTGGGACTACTTTTGTACATCCCACTGTCTAGAATGACACACCTGTTGCACTCGAAAAAGAGATTATGTACTTACTTTGATAATATCTTTTCCAGTAGATAAGTGTGCCATTCTAGACTCCTGCCCTGTCCTTTCTGTGCCTGCCTACTGTCTTATTCTGTTTATGCTTCTCCAGGTTTGATTCTTGGATGCCAGTCAGCCCTTTGGGCTTTGAAGAATGCTGTATATATGTTCACATTGCATTCAGGGGTTGTCCCTGAGCTCCTTTGATGCAGAGGACATATTTCTCTCTGAGAGGAAAGGAGAGAACATATCTTTCTGAGTGAAGAGGAGACAGGATATTTCTCTAGCTAAGTAAACATTATTTTGCTCTGAGCTTGGCCAATTTGTAGGTTCCTTTAGAAAGAGTTATGGATCTTAAAAGAGCAAATTTTACTTAGCTGTAGTTTTTAAACTTGAACTTTGTGCTAGAGATAGTCTCTGGCAGGCACAGTCTGACTTAGTCTACATTCCCTCCCACCTATCCAAAGCTCATTTCCTTTAATTATAGTCTTAATTTAAATAGTCCATTAACCTACTTAGGACAACAGATGAACAGTACATATTCTTGTTACATTTCATTATTTGCTAAGACTAAAACACTAAATGATCCTGTAGCAAGACCTTCAGATGCAGATGCAATATCCTCTTGCATCGAGGATCAATCTCCAAGGGCTTCAGCCAAGAAGGGAGGTGCTAGAACAGCCGTTGTAGTGGGAGATTCAGTCATTAGGCACGTAGATAGCTGGATGGCTGTTGGGCGTGAGGATAGCCTGGTCACTTGCCTGGTGCGAAGGTGGTAGACCTCATGCATCACTTAGATATTAGATAGTACTGGGGAGGAGCCAACTGTCATAGTACTATAGGCTCTTAGCTAGAAAGCTGAAATCCAGATCCTCCAGGGTAACATTTTCCATGTTCCATGCGCAGGACCCAAGAGGCAGGCAGAGCTCCAAAGTCTCAATGTGTGGTTGAAACGATGGTGCGGGGTTGAGGAATTTAGATTTGTTAGGAACTGGGCTACCTTCTGGGAAAGGGGGAGCTTCTTCCAAAAGGATGAATTCCACCTTAACCAGGATGGAAGCAGGCTGCTGGCACTAACATTTAAAAAGGAAATAGAGAAGCTTTTAAACTAAGATGGGGGAGAAAGCTGACAGTCACCCAGGAGCAGATGATTGAGTGTGGAGTATCCTTGAAGGATACTGTTGAATCAGAACATTTAGGGAGTCCCTGTAGAGAGGTTTCAAAAATGGTGAAAGAAAGCCAAGAGTGCTTAAGATGGAAGCAGAGTAAAGACGTCAAGTTATATCTGTCATCTTCTCAGCATCCTGTAGATACAAGGAAAAAACACAATTTGAAGTGTCTGTATACAAATGCTAGAAGTCAAAAAAAATAAAGTAGGAGAGTGAATATCAGGGGAGTACTGTAATAGGCATCTCCGAGGCCTGGTGGAAGGAGGACAATCAATGGGACACTGTGTTACCTGGGTACAAAGTATATTGCAATGATAGAGTGGATCAAATTGGAGGGGGGGTTACTATATGTTAGAGGGAATTGAATCGAACAAAATAAACATTCTGCATGACACAGATAGTTGTGTGGAATCCATGTGGATAGAAATTCAATATGTGAAGGGAAACTAAATTAAACCTTAAGTTTGTATACCGCATCATCTCCATAAAGATAGAGCGTGACACGGTTTACAGGTAATTCAATAAATGAGGGAAGGACATATTAAGAAATTAGAGGTTATGGGAGGATAGCTAGCTTTACATTTTAAATAGATAGCTTTACGTTTAGGAGAAAAGCCAGGTTTTCAGATGCTTTCGGAATAATTGGAATGAGCCTAGGTTCCGCAGCGGGGCAGGGAGGTTATTCTAAAGCTCAGTGAATTTTAAGAAAAGAAATTTCCCTAATTTACCTGCAAACATGACACCTTTAACGAGGGGAAAGATAGTTTGAGTATATGGGCGGATCTGGTAGTGTCAGGTCTCGAAGAATTCCAGGATAGTGGGATTAGGGGAGGAAGAATGCCATGTAGGATCTTGAAAATTAGGCAGGTACATTTAAAGTGAATCCTAGAAATCACCGGAAGCCAGTGAAGTTTTGACAGAATCGGGGAAACATGATTGAATTTGCTTTTTGCGAAGATCAACCTAGCCGCAGTGTTCTGGATCCGCTGAAGTCTTTGAAGAATTTTCTTGGTTAGACTTAGATAGATGGAATTACAATAGTCAAGCCTGGAAAGAATTATTGATTGTACAAGGACAGCAAAATGTTGTTGGCGGAAGCAGGATCTCACTTTCCTCAGCATGTGAAGACTAAAAAAATATTTTTTTACCAGAGAGTTGAGATGATCTTTAAAGGAAAGTGTAGAGTCAATAATAATGCCCAAAACTTTGCTTGAGAATTCGATCTGCAGTGAGGGACCAGAAGGTAGTGGAATGAGCATGGGTAACTGATCTAATTTTGGGCCAAGCCTGAGTAGTTTTGTTTTGGACTCATTCAGCTTCATTTGTACAGAGAGGGCCCAGGATTGGAATATACAGGTAGGGACAGAATGAGCAGACAGATGAAGAAATGTTTTCAGAGATTAGGAAAGCTGGAAAATTGGGCAACATTATAATAATGGGTGATTTCAACTACCCACTCAATCAGCTATACATACTTCATTATTTTAAAGGCTATTGGTTCCTGAGATTCTCCCACTTAGCCAGCAGCACAAAACACCTCAGTTGAGCTTCATAGTTCTCAATAAACTCCACTTCTTAAATAAGGCTGACAGGAGAAAACTCAAGCACATCAATACCCAACACTGAAAGTATAAACGGCACTAAGCACATGGAGTGATGCAGGACATTGAGGAAGAATAAAAAGTATCCTTTAAGACTGTCGCCCACCAGGCCTCTAGTTAGGACAGCAGAGGGCGCTGGTGGGGACTAGATTCGGATCCCTGGCGTGTTCCTCTGGAACTAGGGTAACCCTTAGGAGTAAACCCTGGCCCGGGAGCTTGCCCAGGTCCAGCCGGTGTGCTGGCTGTAGTAGCCAAAAACACCACCATACAAAACAAGTAGTGAAAAGAAAAAGTACCGTAGTCCTTATTTAGCCCTTTCACTGGGCTTAAAGCAAAATAGTCAGGCTGGCAATTGTAAATCACAAAGACAATCCACATCGCAGTTTTCATGCAAATCAAAAAAGAAAAAACTTTACAGAGAAACATGCAATGCCAAACAGAAAAATGATACACCATAAACTGCACCACTGAGTTGTAGCTGTTTGCAATGGCTTGTGCTGCAGGTGGTCTCACAGGTTTAATCAGGTCCTGTAATGGCTTTATGCTGGTAAGTACTTCAAAGAAAGGAAGGTTGTTCCTTTTCCTCCTGGTTGGAGTGGTAAGTGTGGTCTGGCTTGCACAAAGGAAAAGAAAGTCACAAATTAGCATTAAAAAAAACCCTCAAAATAAATGCCAATCCTCGGTCTGACTTCTAGGGCTCTTGCCTTCTCCCAATAGTCCACACCGGGCTGCAATTACTGCCAAACTGAGCAGTAGAAAAAAGAACTTCACAGCCAAAAGAAATGCAGTGAAAGAAAACTTCCCACACTGATAGGGGAAAAACAGAAAAACCAAAACTCCGCAAAAACCATCTTCTTGCTTCCTCCTGTAGAAGCTTCGACTTCCCAGCCCCAGTTTAAACAAAACAGGCAAAGGGAAAAAAACAATTCAAAACAGTTCAAAGGTTTAACCTTTCAGGGACCCACCTTCATAACTTTAGGAAGGTAACTGATCTCCTCTGGCCCACAGGTAGTATCCATGGCTTCCCCATCTGGTGGTTCCTTGGAGTTTGGGGTGAAGCCAATCCCTCCTCAAGCATGTCCACCTCTTGGCCCAACCATGGTTCAGCAAGGCACTGCTTTGCTACCTTGGTCCTTTCCACCAGCTCCTTCTGCTGCCTCCAGCACTGCTACTGAGGCTGTTTTACCTGCTTCTCTTGCTCCTCCCCCGGCTCCTTCTCTAGCTGTTCCAAGCCCTGCATTTTATGCTTGGAACAGACACACCTGCTGCATCTGGAGTGGAGGAGGGGAATTGATTCTCTAAGCTGAGGATCCTGGATTCCTCCATACTGATTTTTAAGGGACTGTCTCAAAATAACAGGCTTCTCTTTAAAAACAGTAAACCTTCTTGGCTCAGCAATAAACCTTTCCTGAGGTCTCCTCTGTGTGTGGCTAGGTAACCAGTCCCTGACTTGATCAGCTTCACTGCCTGGGGAGTGGCCAGCTAACTCCCAACTATGGCTACTGACCTGGTCAGCTCTTTTGGTAAGGGAACGTAAGTTCCTAATGCTGCCTTTTCTTGAGAGTAAGCCAGCACTGGTACTGGGTTGGTCACAAGACATAGTACTAACTGCCTTTCCAGTGGAGTGATTTATCTAATTTGGTGTACTTTTCCAATTTTATATGTTGGGCACACCTCGAGATCCATTAGGGTAAGGCAGTTAGAGCATCGGTCTTGCCTTACAACATGGAGAATGGAACGGCCTTTAGTGGTACACTGTTTGCAATGTAAACCGGATTATGGGTCTCTCAGATGCATTGTTTTGGAACAGTGTGAGCAATCTGTAAGAAGGGGAAACTAGAGGAGTTTTCTTTGATGGCATGAGCAAAGATGAATATTTGAAATGGATACAGTTCAACCTAGGGGTCTGAACCTTAGGATTGACTGGTTAGCGTTTTTTTTTTTTTTTTAATGAATGGGGTTTTAATACAAGATGACATTGGATATGATGGGATAATTGGGCTATATGTATGAATGAATGACATTACAAAGAAGTATTTGACTGAGTAGAAGGGTGGAGGAGACATTAGAAGAATCTGTAATGTGTGTATGAATGAATGACATGATTATGCAATTTTGTAATGTAATTTATTTCTTATATACCGCTAAACTCCGTTAGGATTCTAAGCGGTTTACAGAAAAATAGACAATAGGGTGCATTAAAATTATAAGTAAAATAGGTACTTAGAAATTCCCTTACTGTCCCGAAGGCTCACAATCTAACTAAAGTACCTGGCAAAATGACAATTAGTAGAGTAATGAAGAAATAAAATAGAGAATAGATGAGAAAAATAAGAAAATAAACATTCTAATAAGACTACAATGATCTAAAGGACTTTGAAAGGTTGAAAAAAGAGGGGCGGATAAGAATAGATGCAGAGGGAGAACCGTTGAAGCAATAGAATTCTGGGGAAATTTAAATGAAATTTGAATGATAAAATAAAACAAGATAAGTGGTAAAACAATAAGTGAGATTAAAAAATATATCATAAACTAAAAAGAATTGAAAATAAAATCAAAACAGTCAAAACTAAAGTCCAGCTTGAACGGGCCCCCGAGCCAACTGTTGGTCCGATGGCCGGACTGCAGCCCTCCTCCGTCGGCTCTCCCCTGCTGGAATGAGGAGGAGCGAAGACAGTGTCGGGTGCCCTGCTGGAACGGGCCCCCAAGCCGACCGTTGGTCCGATGGCCGGACTGCAGCCCTCCTCCGTTGGCTCTCCCCTGCTGGCATGGGGGAGGAGCGAAGATAGTGTCAGGTGCCCCGCTGGAATGGGCCTCCGAGCCGACCGTTGGACCGATGGCCGGACTGCAGCCCTCCTCCGTCGGCTCTCCCCTGCTGGAATGGAGGAGGAGCGAAGACAATGTCAGGTGCCCCGCTGGAACGGGCCCCCGAGCCGACCGTTGGTCCGATGGCCGGTCTGCAGCCCTTCTCCGTCGGCTCTCCCCTGCTGGAATGGGAGAGGAGCGAAGACAGTGTCGGGTGCCCCGCTGGAACGGGCCCCCGAGCCGACCGTTGGTCCGATGGCCGGACTGCAGCCCTCCTCCGTCGGCTCTCCCCTGCTGGAATGGGAGAGGAGCGAAGACAGTGTCGGGTGCCCCGCTGGAACGGGCCCCCGAGCCGACTGTTGGTCCGATGGCCGGACTGCAGCCCTCCTCCGTCGGCTCTCCCCTGCTGGAATGGGGGAGGAGCGAAGACAGTGTCGGGTGCCCCGCTGGAACGGGCCCCCAAGCCGACCATTGGTCCGATGGCCGGACTGCAGCCCTCCTCTGTTGGCTCTCCCCTGCTGGCATGGGGGAGGAGCGAAGACAGTGTCAGGTGCCCCGCTGGAACGGGCCTCCGAGCCGACCGTTGGACCGATGGCCGGACTGCAGCCCTCCTCCGTCGGCTTTCCCCTGCTGGAATGGAGGAGGAGCGAAGACAATGTCGGGTGCCCTGCTGGAACGGGCCCCCGAGCCGATCGTTGGTCCGATGGCCGGACTGCAGCCCTCCTCCGTTGGCTCTCCCCTGCTGGCATGGGGGAGGAGCGAAGATAGTGTCAGGTGCCCCGCTGGAACGGGCCTCCGAGCCGACCGTTGGACCGATGGCCGGACTGCAGCCCTCCTCCGTCGGCTCTCCCCTGCTGGAATGGAGGAAGAGCGAAGACAATGTCGGGTGCCCCGCTGGAACGGGCCCCCGAGCCGACCGTTGGTCCGATGGCCGGACTGCAGCCCTCCTCCGTTGGCTCTCCCCTGCTGGAATGGTGTTAGATGGTGTTACAGGGTTTGGTTTTGGTCTTTTACTTTTCCCATCTGTAGCAAATACAGTATCCAATGTAAGTTGTTTTATCCCAGGACAAGCAGGCAGCATATTCTTAACGCATGGGTGACGTCACCGACGGAGCCCCGGTATGGACACTTTTAACTAGAAAGTTCTAGTTGGCCGCACCGCGCATGCGCGAGTACCTTCCCGCCCGACGGAGGAGTGCGTGGTCCCCAGTTTCTTCGTTTCCGCGGAGCGAAGAAGACGCATGTGTTTTCAACGGCTGTTGAAAAATCTGATTTTTGCCTTCCTGCTCGTGAAATTTTCTTCTTTTTTGTTCTTTTTCCCTTCGGGTTTCTTTTCCGTTCAAAAAAAAAAAAAACTTTGCTTTTTCTTTTTTCTTTATTTTTCAGGCCGGTCCCGGCGGGGCCTGTTGCCACCATACAGGCCTCCGGTTTTGATTTTGCGGAGGCCGTGTTTCCCTTCATGCCCCCTCAGCCGGGCTTTAAGAAGTGCCAGCGGTGTGCACGCCCGATCTCTCTCACTGACCCGCACAATTGGTGCCTACAGTGCCTGGGTCCAGAGCATCGGGCTGACACCTGCACCCGCTGTGCTACTCTTAAAAAACGTACACCCTGTCTCTAAACGGACGCTTTCCAACTGGCTTGCTGCCTGCATTGCGTTCTGTTATGCTCGGGCAGGTCTCTCACTGGAAGGTGCTGTCACGGCTCACAGGGTCAGAGCTATGGCTGCTTCTGTGGCTTTCCTCCGTTCCACGCCCATCGAGGAAATCTGCAAGGCTGCCACTTGGTCCTCAGTTCACACGTTCACTACTCACTACTGTCTGGATGCCTTCTCCAGACGGGATGGACACTTCGGCCAATCTGTGTTACATAATTTATTTTCCTAATGGCCAACCATCCCTCCTCCCTCTCTGTTAGCTTAGAGATCATCCATGCATTAAGAATATGCTGCCTGCTTGTCCTGGGATAAAGGATAGTTACTTACCGTAACAGGTGTTATCCAGGGACAGCAGGCAGATATTCTTACGTCCCACCCACCTCCCCGGGTTGGCTTCTTAGCTGGCTTATCTTAACTGGGGACCACGCACTCCTCCGTCAGGCGGGAAGGCACTCGCGCATGCGCGGTGCGGCCAACTAGAACTTTCTAGTTAAAAGTGTCCGTACCGGGGCTCCGTTGGTGACGTCACCCATGCGTTAAGAATATCTGCCTGCTGTCCCTGGATAACACCTGTTACGGTAAGTAACTGTGCTTTCTTGAAGCCATCTGAAATCACTTTAGTTAAACTGAAGGGATTAAATAGTTATAAAATTTTTAGTGAGAATGTCCAGGGAGAGGAGCTCTGCACTCAAACTGCCATCCTCCTCGCCTCCAAGTTCCGGAATTTGATTATGAGGTGCCTGACTGAGTAGAATGTAGCAGGAGGCCTCTGATTGGAAGAAAATCACTAAAAGAAGAGGAAGCTGTGTCGCAAAAGAAATTTACTTTAGAGGTATTTAATTTTTGAAAGGGCGACTGTGATAAAATGAGGAAAATGGTTAAAAAGAAGCTAAAAGGATCATTTTGCAAAGGTTAGGACTATAAACTAGGTGTGTATGTTATTTTAAAATACTATCGTGGAAGCCCAGACCAGATGTATTCCCATGTATCAGTAAAGGTGGAAAGAAGAGGAAATGAGAGCTGGCATGGTTTAAAGGTGAAGTCATCATGCCGCTGTATCGCGCAATGGTGCACCCGCATCTGGAATACTGTGTCCAATATTGGTCGCCGTACCTAAAGAAGGACATGGAGATACTTGAGAGGGTTCAGAGAAGAGCGACAAGAATGATAAAAGATATTGAAAACCTTTCATACGCAGACAGGCTAGAAAGGCTGGGGCTCTTAACCCTGGAGAAGTGGAGACTCAGAGGAGACATGATAGAGACTTACAAGATCATGAAGAGCATAGAGAAGGTGGAAAGGGACAGATTCTTCAGCCTATTGGGAACTACAAGAACAAGGGGGCACTTGAAGAAATTGAAAGGGGACAGGTTTAGAACCAATGCTAGGAAATGTTTCTTCACTCAGAGGGTGGTAGACACCTGGAATGCGTTTCCAGAGGATGTGATAGGACAGAGTACATTAAGGGGATTCAAAGAGGGATTGGACAAGTTCCTGAAGGATACGGGGATTGAGGGATATAGATAGAGGTAGAAATAGGATTATGGAAGGGTATAGAAAGAAGAATAATGGGGATTGAAAGGTTTTAGACCAAGGATCACTTACAGGTCATGGACCTAATGGGCCGCCGCGGAAGCGGACTGCTGGGCACGATGGACCCCTGGTCTGACCCAGCAGAGGCAACTTCTTATGTTCTTATGAAGTGAAAGAGGCTAGTAGAGCCAAAAAAATATCCTTTAAAGAATAGAAAAAGGATCCGAATAAAGAAATAAAAAGAGACACAAGCACTGGCAAGTTAGATGCAAAGCATTGATAAAGAAAGCTAAGGAAAAATATGAAGAGAAACTTGCAAAAGAGGCAGAAACTCAACAATTTTTTTAGGTACATCAGGAGCAGAAAACCTGTGAGGGAATCTATGGAAGCGTTGGATGATCAAGGAGCAAAAGGGATGCTTAGGGAGGATAAGGCTATAGAAGAGAGACTGAATGAATTCTTTTCTTCAGTCTTTACGAAAGAAGATGTAAAAGATCTACCTGAACCGGAAATGGTTTTCAAGGGTAATGATATGGAAGAACTGAAAGAAATCTCAGTGAATATGGAAGATGTACTAAGCCAAATCTACCAGTTAAAAAGTGATAAATCGCCTGGACCAGATGGTATACATCCCAGGGTACTAAAAGAACTCAAACATGAAATTGCTGACCTGCTGTTAAGTGATTTGTAACCTGTCGCTAAAATTGTCTGTAGTACCTGAAGATTGGAGGGTAGACAATGAAACACCGATTTTTAAAAAGGGTTCAAGAGAGATCTGGGAAATTACAGACTGATAAGCCTGACTTCAGTGCCTGTCAAAATTGTGGAAACAATTATAAAAAATAAAATTATGGAACACGTAGACAAACATGATTTAATGAGACAGTTAGCATGGGTTCAGCCGAGGATCCCTATCTAGCAAGAAAATGGGATAGGATCAAAACAAATTTGCTTGACTTCTTTGAAGGTGTGAATAAATATAGTAACATAGTAGATGATGGCAGATAAAGACCCAAATGGTCCATCCAGTCTGCCCAACCTGATTCAATTTAAATTTTTTCTTCTTAGCTATTTCTAGGCAAGAATCCAAAGCTCTACCCAGTACTGTGCTTGGGTTCCAACTGCTGAAATCTCCATCAAAACTCACTCCAGCCCATCTACACCCTCCCAGCCATTGAAGCCCTCCCCAGCCCATCCTCAACCAAAAGGCCATATACAGCCACATACCATGCAAGTCTGCCCAGTACTGGCCTTAGTTCAATATTTACTATTATTTTCTGATTCTAGATCCTCTGTGTTCATCCCACACTTTTTTGGACTCCATCACCATATTCCTCTCCACCACCTCTCTCAGGAACGCATTCCAGACATCCACCACCCTCTCCATAAAGTTGAATTTCCTAACATTGCTCTTAAATCTACCACCCATCAACCTCAAATTATGTCCTCTGGTTTTACCATTTTCCTTTCTCTGGAAAAGATTTTGTTCTACGTTAATACCCTTCAAGTACTTGAACGTCTGAATTATATCTCCCCTGTCCCTCCTTTCCTCTAGGGTATACATATTCAGGGCTTTCAGTCTCTCATCAAATGTCTTCTGGCGCAAGCCTTCTATCATTTTTGTTGCCCTTCTCTGGACCGCCTCAAGTCTTCTTACATCCGTCGCTAGATACGGTCTCCAAAACTGAACACAATACTCCAAGTGGGGCCTCACCAATGACTTGTACAGGAGCATCAACACCTTCTTTCTTCTAATGGCTACACCTCAAGTTTCAAGTTTATTAAATTTTTGTTATGTACACAATATCAAAAGCTTCAAAGCGTATAACATTTTAAAAATGGGGGGCAGAACAAAACTCTTTTACATAGTTACAATCAAATTCTATCCATTCTAATACATAACTGGTACGGAAGGTGAAGGGGATGAACTATAAATTTTTAAAGAGAGAAAGAAAACATTTAACGGGGAGCACATTTGGTATGTAACACAAAAAAGGGGGGGAAAAAAGAAAAAGGATGTATCTGTAATCTATACAGTAATCTAGTTTAGATCTAAGAGGTTTAGTGATTTATAAAATGGTGTTGTCTATTTTTCAAAAAACTTTTTAAGGAACGCTTGAAATTGTCTAAAGAAGATTCATTACGAATATAAATAGGTAGATTGTTCCAAAGCTGGGATGCTATAACTGAGAAAATGGTAGATCTTCTAGTTCCTATTATCTTTAATGAAGGGATAGTCAATAGCTGTTGTTGTGTTGATCTTAATGCCCTGGATGGAGAATACGGTATTAAGAAACGATGTAAAAAAGTTGGAGCATGAGTTTGTTGTATTTTAAAAGTCAACAGTAAAATTTTAAAGGTTATTCTAAATGTGATTGATAGCCAATGAGCTGCTTGTAGAAGTGGTGTAACGTGATCGTATTTTTTTGAGTTAGTTATATAGCCCAGCATCCTTCTGGCAGCAGCCACCGCCTTGTCACACTGTTTTTTCGCCTTTAGATCTTCAGACACTATCACCCCAAGGTCCCTCTCTCCGACCATGCATATCAGCTTCTCACCTTCCAGCATATACAGCTCCTTCCGATTATTAATCCCCAAATGCATTACTCTGCATATCTTTGCATTGAATTTTAATTGCCAGACATTAGACCATTCCTCTAACTTTTGCAGATCCTTTTTCATATTTTCCACTCCCTCCTCGGTGTCTACTCTGTTACAAATCTTGGTATCATCTACAAAAAGGCAAACTTTTCCTTCTAACTCTTCAGCAATGTCACTCACAAACAAATTGAACAGGATCGGCCCCAGCACCGAACCATGAGGGACTCTACTACTCACCTTTCCTTCCTCCGAGTGACTTCCATTAATCACCACCATCTGGCGTCTGTCCGATAGCCAGTTTCTAACCCAGTTCACCACTTTGGGTCCTAACTTCAGCCCATCAAGTTTGTTCAAAAGCCTCCTATGAGGAACCGTATCAAAGGCTTTGTTGAAATCTAAGTAAATTACATCTAGCATATGTTCTCGATCCAGCTCTGGTGATCCAGTTGATATACTGTATCTAGATTTTCAGAAAGCTTTTGATAAGTTCCTCATGAGAGGCTCCTGAGAAAATTATAGAGTCATGGGATAGGAGGCAAAGTTCAGTTGTGGATTAGGAATTGGTTAGCGGGTAGAAAACAGAGGGTAGGGTTAAATGGTCATTTTTCTCAATGGAGTAAAGTAAACAATGGAGTGCCGCAGGGGTCTGTACTGGGACCGGTGCTATTTAACTTATTTATAAATGATCTGGAAATTGGAACGACGAGTGAGGTGATTAAATTTGCAGATGATACTAAACTGTTCAAAGTTGTTAAAATGCATGCGGATTGTGGAAAATTGCAGGCAGACCTTAGGAAATTGGAAGACTGGGTGTCCAAGTGGCAGATGAGATTTTATGTGAACAAATACAAAGTGATGCACATTGGGAAGAATAACCCAAATCACAGTAACCGGATGCTAGGATCCACCTTGGGGGTTAGCGCCCAAGAAAAGGATCTGGGTGTCATCGTAGACAACATGATGAAACCTTCCGCCCAATGTGTAGCAGCGGCCCAAAAAGCAAGCAGGATGCTAGGAATTATTTTAAAAGCAATGGTTAACAAGACTTAGAATATTATAATGCCCCTTTATCGCTCCATGGTGCGACCTCACCTTGAGTATTGCATTCAGTTCTGGTCTCCTTATCTCAAAAAAGATATAGCAATACTAGAAAAGGTTCAAAGAAGAGCAACTAAGATGATAAAGGGGGTGGAACTCCTTTCGTATGAGAAAAGACTAAAGAGATTAGGGCTCTTCAACATGGAAAAGAGACAGCTAAGGGGAGATAAGGAAATCTACAAAATCTTGAGTGTAGAACAGGTATAAGTGGATCGATTTTTATTGTGTCAAGATTTTTATTTTATCAAGACTTACAAAGACTAGGGGACACTCAATGAAGTTGTATAGTAATACTTTTAAAAACAATAGGAGGAAATATTTTTTCACTCAGAGAATAGTTAAGCTCTGGAATGCATTGCCAGAGGATATGGTAAGAGCAGTTACTATAGCTGGTTTAAAAAAAAAGGTTTGGGCAAGTTCCTGGAAGAAAAGTCCATAGTCTGCTGCCCTAGATTGGTGGCATGGAATGCTGCGACTATTTGGGTTTTTGCTAGGTACTTGTGACTTGGATTGGCCTCTGTGAAGACGGGATACTGGGGTAAATAGAACATTGGTCTGACCCAGTAAGGCTATTCTTATGTTCTTATGTTGGCTGTTTTAAACTTTGATGTTTTAAGGTTACTTTATTTAAGCAGAACAGTTGATACTTGGGACAGTTTCCATTGTGGCCCTTACTTCACGTACTGTCAATGGAGCTGTCTGTGTTTGGGTACTAACTACAGGTGACAGTAGAGCTCCCAGTGAAGTAGAGGAGGGGCACAGAAACAAAATCCGGAGTGGATTCCTTCTGCAGATGGCTCTCAGCCATAGGGAGATAACCCACATGTCTAGAATGATGCACCTATCTACTGGAAAAGATATTATCAAGATAAGGACATAATCTTTTTCTAATGCTGCATAAGGGAAAACTCTTCTCTTGTTACAACATGTGATTCTTTCTCTAACTTAAGTTTCATTCTGTTCCATTTAAGTGTGACAATCGGAATTACAGTATTTAAAAATGCCAGCCACAATGGTTAAATATAATCTGGATATTCAAGCTTCTAAATGTATAGATAAAGAGAACCACCACTCCAGCACTATCTGGAAAGTGTTGAGATGGTCAAAAGAAATATTCTGTTGGTGCTGCCTAGTATTCTACTGGGCAGCACATAACTTGGTTAGCAGCACCTGCCTGTTAGATAAGTGTTTTTGAATATCAATTCTTAAATGTATATCCTGAAACTTAAACTACGATTCAGTGAAACAAAAGCTCTTGCACCCCCCAAAATCGCCCACATAAATTAATTCAAAAGAAGAAATTATGGAAATAAATTATTTCTGAAATTTGCCTAAAAGGGCCATGGACACAAAAATACCTGCAAATTTTGGACCTGGGTCAGCTTCAGAAAGTTGCCTCCTTAATAACAGTTCATTACAATATTTTCTTTCCTTTTTACGCAGAAGTCCCAATTCAAAATTAATCCATCTAGTGGAGAGTTACCTCCCTTGAGTTCAGTGCAAGTATCTGTTCTCTTTAACCCTTTGTGGTGTCAGAGTCTTCATACTGTCTTAGAGCTGGCCATAGAAAATGGAGAAGACAGGTAAGGAATTGTACTATTTCTTCTAGTCCTTTTTCATAAGATCTTCTTTTTTTAGAACCACTTCCTGTGCATTAACATGAATTAATTGTTTGAAAATTGATCCTTCAGTAAAGAGAGAGCATAATGACATCCCTTAAAGTATAATCCAGGTTCAGTGCCAAAATGCAGTTAACATCCTCCGCTGTGAAGCCTTCATCCCGTTGGTCTACGACACCATCAGTTCCACTGTTGTCTAGTTCAAACCCAGAACCTGAGTATAGGACAGTGTATCGTAAACGGTGCCCCAGCATATTCCAGGTGTACCCCAAGATGCTGGTGAGCAGGAAAGGTGCTGGCATCAGCTGACTGCTTACAGACGTGCCTCTCGCCACAAGAGGCATGTCCTGTAGTCAATCATCCAGTGCCTGCACCTCTCCTCCTCACCGGAATCTCTGCTCCTTCTCCTTACCTCTTTTTCTGCAGCATGCCCGCACACACACCAGCGGTAATAAGGACATCCATGCATGCGCAGATGTTGACGTGATGTCACGCATGTGCATGACGCCATCGTGCCTACGTCTACACATTTTTGGCTGCCCTCCAGCCACAGCCCCGAGATTAGTATGCCAGTAGCTCAAAAAGCTTGCGACACACTGGTGTAGCACCATCATCTCAAAAACATGTGTCACACCTAAAGACTTGTTAGTACTTTTTTGTTTTCAAGGAGAAAGCATGTACGTGTTTTACATATTACATCTTAGATATGTGTTTAAATGGATGAATTGGAGCTGATATGATATTTAAATGTACAAAATTACCCCTGCTGCTCCCAACGCTCATAGGAACTCTATGAATGTCAGGAGCAGTGCAGAGCATTCCACGTGCCGGCCTGCGCTAAAAACTGCTATCATGATTTTGTAAAAGGGGGCTTTATTTTATTGTTTATTGAAAGCTTCTAAACCACTGCTAATGACTGGGAAGTCAATTCAGAGTGGTTTACATGAGCTTCTGCAGTGATGTTATATGATTCTATAATTGTTACAATGCACGTGCTTCTCTGATGGTGGTATGGAGTTTTGATACAGAGTTTGATAGAGTATGATAGAGTTGTAATCATCAATATGATGCATAGTCTTTGCAGTTTACTAAAGTTGCCTGCATTTTTAAAATATGTAAACAGGATATATATTTATGCTTCTTCCCAGCCATCTTCCTGTTTATGCTACTGTTCAAACGCCTCAAGTATGTTTGCTTTCCAGCCATCTGAAATTTAATGATATTTATATTGGGGTTCCAGTTCAGGCAACAGTAACGCTCTTCAATAATGGGCTCTTACCAGCAAAATACATTTGGGGAAAGGTGAGTTGTCTGGTAGACATGTGCAAGAGAAGGATGTAGCTTAATTTAAAACTATATTAGTTAAGCAAATGGATTTGCTAAAATAATTTTTGTTATTAACAGCATGCCTAGTACATATCATATAAGCCATACATACTGTAGCTCTGTCAAAGTCTAAACAATCTTGTATTTTCCTTATATTCTGGTATTTAAAGAATAAAATTCAAAATGCTTTAAAGTAAAATTTGTTCCACTGATCTACACAAGATACTCTATACTTTCAAAGTGAAAGAACAATACTCAGAGGACAAGCAGGTATTATATTCTCACTTGTGGGCGACGTCAACCATGGAACCTGGTACAGATACTACCAAGTGCACTGTCACTTTAAATTTTTGCAGTGCTCATACCACATGCGTGCTGGAACCTTCCTGCCTCAAGGGACCATCAATTCTTCGTTTTCTGTGGAGCTGAGAAACTGTATCTTCTGCACATCAACATGTAACCCTTATTTTGAGGCTGCTTTTAACTCCTAACTCCCACTCGCCATAAGATACCTATTCCAATCTTACCATTCTCTCTGAGAGAAACTCACTAACCACTACATGTCCTGTTTGACTAAATTAGATTGCAACCTCTTCTAAGCAGGGACCGTTACATGCACATGTACAGTGCTGTATATGCCTTTCAGTGCTTTAGAAATTATAACTAGTAGTATTTTGTGCCTTCCTATACTTATTTTATGTGCTTTGTCAGTTACATGCAATTTGCTTCTTTTTCCCCATCCCCACAGATAACTGCAGGAAACCATCCCGTGCCATTCTTTAGTGTCTATTTAAACCTCAGTTCTGGTACATCCCTTCCGGATTCTATACTTGAGGTGCTCAATCTGTAGTCACAATCCAGAGTTTGCAGAAATCCAACACTATTTTCACCTACTGCTCCTCCTGCTGCTGAAAGAGACAGAGCCACTTACCGTTTCAATTTCTGTGTACGGCCGCCTAGGTCTGCCTAAGGCTACTTCCGGGCCAACCCACGCCCAAGCCTAGCCTTAGGTGGGCTTACGCGCCTCCATAGGCTCTCGGAGGCACCTCCAATGTAGGTGGCCTGCCTCAGGAGATTTTTTTTATTTTTTTTTTTTAATTGTGCGTCCCTATTGGCTGGTTAGGCAGCAGTTGGCCGCCTACAATCGGGACACAGTTTATAGAATTTGGTCCTTACTTTCCTTTATAGAATAGGCTCCAAATAGGCACCGCTTTGGTGCCTAATATAAGCACCACTTTATAGAATTGCCCTCTATCAGAGTATTTCTATTTACACGCTGATTATTACATATATAAATGTTTAGCTTATCAGCACATACACATGCATGTGCATGAGTACCAAATTTTAAGTAGCATTCTGCTTACGTAGCAGACAGATAGATGTATACATAGGTGGAATCTGAACATGAATAGGATTCACATATTTGTATGCACAAATTATAGAATACTATAAATTATATCTGTATCTCTGTAATTGAGATGCAAGCACTTACATTGGCTCTGTGGCTAGCTTAAATACTAAGCACATATATATCTGGTTATGATAGTATTCTAGAAAGGAAAGTAAGCACCTACTTTAATTTATAGAATAAATGCCACATAGGCACCCTGTTATAGAACTTTATGTGTGGCATAAAACAAACACTGTATATCACACTGCTAACACCAACTCTATACCAAACATGATGGTGACAGCATTAAGTTGTAGGGATGAAGCTTCTAAAGATCAAAGAAAAAATAGTACAGAGTCGATAGATCCTGGAGGAAAGCCTGTTTCAGTCTGAAGATTTATCTTTCATCAAGACAATAATTCTAAGTATAACTATAGGTTGGCTCAGCAGGAAGAAAGTTAATGCTCAGAATAGATCCAGTCAAAGCCCAGTCCAAATCCAAAAGAAAATCTGTAGTAAGACTTGAACACTACACTGACTGCAGTCCATAGATAATCCCCATCTATCTTGAAAGAGCTGTAGTTATTCTGCCTGGAAGAACAGGAAAGATTGCACTATCCTGCTATGCAAAGTTGATATATTCTGCCCAACCATCAGTTCAGGGCAGATTACAAAATAAAAATGTTTAAAAAAAAAATATCTACATAATGGATATCTAATATACAAAATTTAAAATATATCTGTCCTAAACACTAGTACTAAATCCCAGGTTGCGCCCTTAATATCAACTCATTACATAGTCAAATATTATGTATTACGCCATGTTTTCAGACAACAACAAAACATAATTTGTTTTATTTCTCAAATCTTCAGGAAGAGAGTTCCATAATTCAGCCCCTTTACCCACTAATGTCCATTGTGTGTGCCTACTAATTGACAAGCATTTCTCAAAGGTCTAATTCAATGTATCACAAACTGTGTGCCACAGCAGATTCCACAAGATGCTGGTGAGGAGGAGAGGCGCCGACACTGGCTGACTGTTTACAGGACGTGCTTCATCCTGTAGTCAGTCAGTCAGTTTGTGCCGGCGTCGCTGCTCCTTTTCGCCTCTCCTTTTGCAGCAATCCTCCACCGGCAGTAATAGGAGGTTCATGGCCTTGGCTGGAAGACATCTGCACATGTGTAGACGTTGTTGTGATGATGTCATGCTTGTGTGTGACATCATCGCATTGACATCTGCGCATTTACGGGTGACCTCCACCCACAGCCCCAAGATTAGTGTGCCACAGCTTAAAATGTTTACGACACACTGGTCTAATTAGTTTCAAGAATATTGGTCACGAGATGTGAAGACTTAATGCAATCGAGACATTTTTGTTTCTTATTCTTAACTACTTTCTGAATATTTCTGTAGTTGTACTTTCATGCTAAAAGTGTAGCATATGTTGTATACAGTAGATAGGTCAAATGAACTCCAGCTCAGCAGCCATTTTCAGGTTGGAACTGGCCATTTTTGGCTGAGGAGTCTAGAGGGGGGCAAAAGCTACTGGGGATTACTAGGATATTTAAAGGTAGGCCAGGTGATGGCCTCCAGGTGGTGGGAGGGGTTGTGGTTGGGGGGATGGGCAGGTGGACAGTTCAGCGGTACCCACTCTAGTGGTATTGGGGGTGGGGTAGGCAGAGAATGGTAATGGGAGGAAGTTTGGTTTCAGCCAAAAATGCACTTGTTATTTTTGGCAGAAACTGAAGCATGGCCAAAACTGGATTTTGGGCCAATTTCAGTGCCAGTGCCAAAATTGAAACTGAAATTCAGTCAGCCTCTACTATCAGATAGAATTTCTTTGGAAGAGTTTCAAGTTTATTATGGATTTGATATACCGCCCATGACAGTTTATCTGGAGCACAGTAGCAATAATGGTGGGTATCATAAGTTCAGGGGCGTACAAATGGGCAAGATATACATGGAAATGTCCATAGAGTGAATTGGCTTACATGTGGTCTAAGAAACAAATTATTTTGCATGTTATGGTTATCCTAAAAGCCAGGCTGTTTGCAGCCCTTGCTATGTGAAGTTGTGTACCCTGCTTTAATATAATTGTTGTGAGCCCACCAGGACAGATCTCATCTAATCTAATCTAATCTAATCTAGTCTTCAATTTAAATACCGAATCATTTCCTAAAGGAACTTGATTCAGTTTACAGTTAATTAGAAAATAAAATAACATCTAGTAGGTCTAATGGAGAGAGTACTATTAGTTAGGATTAGATAGATATTTAAATCTTTAAAGGAACTGGTCAGAATAGCTATTGCGTAAACAACCAAGTTTTTAAATCTTTCCAAAATTGCTGTAACTGACCTAACAGTCTTAAAGAGTCTGGTAATTTGTTCCAAATTTCCACCAATTTAAATGACAAAGTTTTGCTCAGATTCCCGACACATTTAAGTCCTCTAGAGCAGTGTTTTTCAACCTTTTTACACCTATGGACCGGCAGAAATAAAAGAATTATTCTTTGGACCGGCATCAGTCCGTGGACCGGCGGTTGAAGAATACTGGGCTAAGTCGTGGGCCAGACCCCGCCCATCTCTACCCAATCTCCACCTCAGACCCCGCCCCCATAATAGTACTAATTGCACCTTGCATGTCCTGTACCTCATCTGGAAGCCTTCCCTCTGACGTTGCAACGTCAGAGAGAAGGCTTCCGGTTCAGGCGCAGGATGCCCATAGGAGCCACTGCCCGTGGCTTTGTGCACTGAAGCAGTTAGGAAGAGGGAGCTGGCTTGAAGATAACGCTGCATCGATCGCACCGTGGACCAGCGGTTGAAGAACACTGTTGTGGGCCAGATGCACGTGCTGGCCCTGTGGACCGGCAGGAAATTTCTGTGGACCGGCACTGGTCCATGGACCGGTGGTTGAAGAACACTGCTCTAGAAGATGGAAATGATAATCTATAAATTGCTGTAATCCTTAAATGACAGGATCTGATAGCATTCCAGCATAGAGGGATTGAAGGATCAAATATTCCATAAAGGAATTTAAAAATGACACATGCACACTTAAACTGTATCCTATAACAGACTGGAAGCCAATGAAGTTTTCTCAACAACAGAGACACATGATCGTACTTTCTCTTTCCAAAGATAAGTTTGGCTGCTGTATTCTGTATTAGGGAAAATGCTTGAGTACCTGATTGTAAACCACTTAAATAACCTTGATAGGTGGTATATAAATACCTAATAAAATTTAAAAAAGCTGTAAATGGTTTTTAGATATTTTTATTAAAACAATAAAGTACTTTTTGTTTGTATATTTACAGCCTTTTGGCACTCATTCTACTTATTGCTCAATTACCATCTTCTCAACAAGTGGAAGCTTAGGTCCAAATGAAGAAGCAGTGTTGACTATAGAGCTGACAGCATATACCTTGGTAAGTTACAGATAAAGACCACAAGATTCATTTACAGTGTTTCCCCTAAAATAAGATAGTGTCTTATATTAATTTTGGATCCAAAAAACGCACTAGGGCTTATTTTCACGGTAGGTCTTTTTTTTCAGGTACAATGATCAGCTCTCCCTTCCTCTCCACCCCAATTCTTCCTCTTTCCTTTCTCTCCCCTACATGTGCAGCATCTTTCCTCCCCCTCTCACCTATCCCCTTGTGCCTTCCCTCTTCAGCATCTTTCTATCCCTCCCTCTCACCCCTCATGCAGCAGAACCCTTGCACAGCTTCTATCCTTCCCTTCCTCCCGTGCAGCAGAACCCTTGAACAAGCATCTTTCTCCCATCCCCCCGCATAGCTGAACCCCCGAGGACCCTCCCATCTTTCCATCTCTCCCTCCTATCTGAACCCTGCTGACCCTCCCACCGCAGAGACCGACATACCTCCCTCCTAACAACAGCATCAGCAGCACTCTAAACAGGCTGCTTCGCAGCCTTCTCTCGCTGGGGCCTTCCCTGTGCCATGTTGCTTATGACATCATCAGTGATGTGGCAGAGGGAATCACCAGCGGGAGAAGTCTGCGAAGCAGCCTGTTTAGAGTGCTGCCGATGCTGCTGTTAGGAAGGAGGTATGTCGGTCTCTGCAATGGCAGGGTTCAGACGGGAGGGAGAGATGGAAAGATGGGAGGTTCATCGGGGGTTTGGCTGCGCGGCTGGGGCAGGGGGAAGCACTGCTGTCGGCAAATCCAGGGACATTCAGGTTAGGCTTCCGGGGTCAATATAAGAACATAAGAACATAAGCAGTGCCTCTGCCGGGTCAGACCACAGGTCCATCTTGCCCAGCAGTCCGCTCCCGCGGCGGCCAAAAACAGGTCAAGGCCTGTCTGAATCATCAGAAGGGGCTCCCTTGCCACCTTGGTTTCCCATTTAAGTTCTGCCCTCCTATCGAAGTCCTAGCCCTCCGGTCTTGCACATGCACGACCAGGTTGGTTTATTCAGTACCCCACGATCCCTCTATCCCTCAGGAATCCATCCAATCCCTGCTTGAATCCCTGTACCGTATTCTGCCTGATCACTTCCTCCGGTAGCGCATTCCAAGTGTCCACGACCCTTTGGGTGAAAAAAAACTTCCTTGCATTTGTTTTGAACCTGTCTCCCTTCAGTTTCTCAGAATGCCCCCTCGTATTTGCTGTCCCCTTCAGTCTGAAGAATCTGTCCCTATCCACCCTCTCTATGCCCCTCATGATCTTGAAGGTCTCTATCATATCTCCCCTGAGTCTCCTTTTCTCCAGAGAGAAGAGCCCCAGCCTATCCAGCCTCTCGGCGTATGAGCAGTGTTCCAGCCCTTTTACCATTTTCGTTGCTCTCCTTTGGACTCTCTCAAGTACCGCCATGTCCTTCTTGAGGTGCGTCGACCAATACTGAATGCAGTATTCCAGATGCGGACGCACCATCGCTCGATACAATGGCATGATGACTTCCCGTGTTCTGGTTGTTATGCCCTTCTTTATGATGCCCAGCATCCTGTTGGCTTTTTTCGAGGCTGCTGCGCACTGTGCAGATGGCTTCAGTGATGCATCCACCAGCACACCCAAGTCTCTCTCGAGTCTGCTGTCTCCCAACAATACCCCCCCCAATTTGTAGTTGAACAACGGGTTCTTTTTCCCTATATGCATGACCTTGCATTTGTCCACGTTGAAGCGCATTTGCCATTTGTTTGCCCAGTCTTCCAGCTTGTCCAGGTCCCTTTGTAGGTCCTCATAACTAGCTTATTTTTAGGGTAGGGCTTTTTATCAATACCTACCCCGAAAATCATGCTAGGGTTTATTTTTGAGGTAGGTCTTATTTTTGGGGAAACATGGTAGTTTATCCATTTCTGATACAATACCACAAATCCAACAAGTCTCAGAGCATATCTGGATACATTAACATAGTAGCAGGAGACAGGTAGGCCCATCTAGCCTGTGCTGCAGGATGGCTAGAGCTGTACCTACCACTCTATGCTGGTTACCTGTTCTATGTCTTTGTTTAGGATTGTAGCTGCTTTTCTCCACAGGTTATACCCCTTGATGTCATCTATTTTCCTTTGATCCTATCCCATTTTCTTGCTAGATAGGAATCCTCTGTGTTTGTCCCACATTTTTTAAAATTCTATCTCTGTTTTTGTCCCCACCACCTCCACTGAGAGAGTGTTCCTGGCATCCACCACTTTTTTGGTAAAAAAAAGTATTTCCTGATATTGCTTTTGGTTTACCTCCTTACAGTTTCATTTCATATCCTCTAACCCAGGGGTGCCCAAAAGGTCAATTGCGATTGACCAGTAGATCACGAAGGCAACGCGAGTCGATTGCGGAGCCCATCCTGGGCTCCGTGATAGACTCGCATTGCCTTCGCGATCTACCAGGCTGATCAGCCTTCCTCTCCCCAACGTCAATTCTGATGTCGGAGAGGAAGTTCCGGGCCTGATTTCTGAAGGGTGTCATCTGCATCAGACCACTGGTCAAGCCTCCGTTCTCTTCCTGGGATCTTAGTGTGGTTCTGCAAGGTCTCACCAAAGCTCCTTTCAAGCCACTGGAAGAAGCATCTCTGCTGGATTTAACAAAAAAGGCTATTTTTCTAGTTACTGTGACATCAGTGAGATGCATCTTGGAGCTTCAGGCTCTCTCATGTAGAGAGTTATTCCTGAAGATCTCAGACATTGTAGATCTCATTGAAGATCTCAGACATACGGATTACAACTGGATAAAAGGGCAATTTGGTAGACTTGTAAGTGAGTCGAATTAGCTCCAGTAGGTGCACCTTGATGATCTCACAATGAAGTCAGAGTAGACACCGAAGAGGGAGTGGAAAATATGAAAAAGGATCTGCAAAAGTTATAGGAATGGTCTAATGCCTGGCAACTAAAATTCAATGCAAAGAAATGCAGAGTAATACATCTGGGGACTAATAATAGGAAGGAACCGTATATGCTGGGAGGAGAGAAGCTGATATGCACGGACGGGGAGAGGGACCTTGGGGTGATAGTGTCTGAAGATCTAAAGGCGAAAAAACAGTGTGACAAGGCAGTGGCTGCTGCCAGAAGGATGCTGGGCTGTATAAAGAGAGGCGTAGTCAGTAGAAGGAAGAAAGTGTTGATGCCCCTGTACAGGTCATTGGTAAGGCCCCACTTGGAGTATTGTGTTCAGTTTTGGAGACCGTATCTGGCGAAGGACATAAGAAGACTTGAGGCGTTCCAGAGGAGGGCGACGAAAATGATAGGAGGCTTGCGCCAGAAGACGTATGAGGAGAGACTGGAAGCCCTGAATATGTATAAACTAAACTAAACCTTAGGTTTGTATACCGCGCCATCTCCACAAGCGTAGAGCTCGGCACGGTTTACAGGGTTAGGTTGAAAAGGAGCTACAATGAAGGGTTATAGGAAAGGTATACCCTAGAGAAAAGGAGAGACAGGGGAGATATGATTCAGACGTTCAAATACTTGAAGGATATTAATGTAGAACAAATCTTTTCCAGAGAAAGGAAAATGGTAAAACCAGAGGACATAATTTGAGGTTGAGGGGTGGTAGATTCAGGGGCAATGTTAGGAAATTCTACTTTACGGAGAGGGTAGTGGATGCCTGGAATGCGCTCCCAAGAGAGGTTGTGGAGAGTAAAACTGTGACTGAGTTCAAAGAAGCGTGGGATGAACATAGAGGATTTAGAATCAGAAAATAATATTAAATATTGAACTAAGGCCAGTACTGGGCAGACTTGCACGGTCTGTGTCTGTATATGGCTGTTTGGTGGAGGATGGGCTGGGGAGGGCTTCAATGGCTGAGAGGGTGTAGATGGGCTGGAGTAAGTCTTAACAGAGATTTCGGCAGTTGGAACCCAAGCACAGTACTGGGTAAAGCTTTGGATTCTTGCCCAGAAATAGCTAAGAAGAAAATTAAAAAATTTAAATTGAATCAGGTTGGGCAGACCGGATGGACCATTCGGGTCTTTATCTGCCGTCATCTACTATGTTACTATGTTACATTGGAGTTTCTTTATACAACGTCTCTTCTTTTCTGCCAAAGGTAGTTTCATTGTTAGATGTGAGAAGTATACTTCTTCAGTAACTTGAGGTCACCAATAAGTGTAGGCTCTCTGACCATCTGTTTGTGCTGAATTATTTTGCGAAGTGCAGTGTACCATCTTCCATGGCCACGATTTCCAGATGAATCTATATGGCCATTTCATCAGCCTATATTGTCTGTGGGAAATAGTCTCTTGTTTCCGTCAAGGTGCATTCGACTAGGAGTATAGCTAGGGTAGGCTCCCCTGAGGAGATTTGTAGGGCAGCGACTTGATCCACTGTACATACATTTGCCAAATTTTATAGAATGGATGTTCCTGTGGGTTCTCAGTTTTTTAGGCCAGCACAGTCAGCCCACCTGTACTTCTGGGATTGCTTTTGTACGTCCCGCTTGTCCAGAATGATACACCTATTACACTGGAAAAAGAGATTTATGTTCTTACCTTGATAATATCTTTTCCAGGTGTGTCATTCTGGACCCCCCGCCCTGTTCTTCCTGCGCCTGCCTACTGTCTCATTCTGATTGTTCTTTTCCATGTATGTATCTTAGATGCCAGTCAGCCCTTTGGGACTTGAATAATAATGTATAATATATTTCTAGAGTCTACAGGAATACTCTGAGCTCCTTTCATGCTTCTGTTGGCATTAAGGTTGTTAACCCAAGCAAAAAATCCAACGGAACTGCAGTGATATGTCAAACAACGAACAAATGAGAAAACTGCAGAGATGATGTACAAGATGCCAATAATTTAATCAACAAACCTTATTGTGAACATAAAACAGTTTGTATCCAAAATATGATCCAAGAAGGATGATAAACCAGGACCCTACACAATCTGTGTTTTGAATAAACACTCCTTCCTCAGGGGTCCTAAAAAGTATTAAAATCACATTCTGGGGTACCATACGGATTACAACTGGATAAAAGGGCGATTTGGTAGACTTGTAAGTGAGTCGAATTAGCTCCAGTAGGTGCACCTTGATGATCTCACAATGAAGCCACCATTGTGCAGCTGCAAACCTCCATTTGCAATGAAGTAGAAGCCATGCTAAGGTCTGTATTTGGGGTTTTTTTTGTTTTTAAGCTTTTGCAAATGAAGTTATATGTGCAAGTTATGTGTACAATTTATATATTTTTGTCATGTGCTTTTTTTGCTTTCAAGAATGAGCTGATTGGATCACTGTTTAGTCAGAAAAAAAGGGTAGCTTTTTAGCAAGAAAACTAAAACTGTTTTTCATGTGCTGTGCTTCAGTTAATGGATCTTTTCCTCTAATTAGCAAATAGCATTGCTGCTTGTCCACAAAAATAGAAGGTTTTGCATGCAATATATCTGTTTTGATGTGCCCCATTTATGTGGTGCCTTATGAAATGTATTTTGAGCTTAATAAAGCAAAAATAAAAACCCAGAGAGCTATTTAGCAGATCGCATTAAGGACATCCAAACTGTGCCTAAGTTCCGCAAGAATGTCCAAAGAGTGCCTAAGTTCCATCCATAGAACTCAGATATATTTGGTGCCCAAATTATGCTCAAACGTAGACCTAGTTTTCATTCGCCTGCAATATAGGCCCTAGGTCACTCAGTGTTATATAAATGAATCAAAGGACACCTAAATTGAGTCATTGCCCAAACCACGCCCATTCCATGCCTACGCCTATTGAGTTAGGCGCGAGTTTTAAACATGGGCGTCCATGAAATTGTGGCTGCGCCTACAGAATGACGTCTATGTCCTTTGGATGCCTAAGTACCAACTATCGCTTATTAAGACCCTTAATTGTCTCATTAACTACTTAGATTGGACATCTAAAGCACGCCTAACTTTAGGCATGACTTAGGCGCCCTTTATAGAATCAGGTACATATGCACACTGCAGTACTTCATCCTAGTACTCTTCTGGGCTATATATTTTTGAGTGTTTTCCAGGGCAATATGAAGTGGTAGGTCTCAGTCTGTAGTAGGAAAGGTCAAAATGGGGGGGGTCACGTGATGCAGCCTGTCTGAGCAGACGTGCGATCGGAGAGCTCCTGCCCCACGGACATATAACCCGCGCTAAAATCAGCTTCTACTGCACCTGGACGGGGACTGCACGATTTCTTCAATCGGTGAACACCCCCTGCTCTACGGCGAACCTGTTAGGCGGGCACATCGAGGCGGGGTATGCCAGTAAAAACGGTGAAAGGCACCCGGGATAGGCCCTCTCTCACCCCCTCCAAGATGGCGGCGGAACCGGCTAACTTTACCATACCCGCTGGAGACTGGATCGCTGACATCACGCGGTCAGTCTCCGCGGCACTGGCGAACAGGCTTAATAAGATCCAGTCAGCTGTGGAGGAGATGCACGAGAAATTTGATTCCCACAGCCGACGGCTCACCAAAGTGGAACAGCGAGTGTCCGACCAGGAAGACACGTGTGTGGGCCTAACCGCCCAGGTGGCCGAACTGAAAAAAACCTCCCAGGAGTTGCTGGCCTCCCTGGAGGACCAGGAGAACAGAAGCCGCAGAAACAACTTGCGGATGGTCGGGCTCCCGGAGACGGTAAGCGATCAGGATTTGTATGCCATCTTTGGCAAGTGGCTACCTGAGCGCCTGGAAATGGCAGGGGGCACCGAGGGCTTCGCCTTTGAGAGAGCTCACCACATCGGAGCCAAGCCTGCGGAGGGGGGGGAGAGCGAGGACTGCTATAGCCGCTACACCTGCTGGAGGGAAAAGGAGATGATTCTTCGGGCATTTCGCAGGGCGGGGGCCCTGGATTACAACGGCTCTCGAATTCTCCTTTTCAATGACTACTCTGTGCGGGTGGCGGCCCAGCGCAAAACCATGGCGCCTTTCTGCACGGACCTCCACAATAAGGGAATTAAGTTCGCCCTGGTTTACCCAGCAAAGATCCGGATATGGCATGAAGGCAAAACCCTTAACATAACCACCGGAGAGGAAGCCAAGGCTTTTTTAGCCAAGCTGTCTGCTTGATGTAATGGGTGAGGGTGCCTTTCCCATCTACTTTCCACGTTTCCGGTCAGACTGAGTTGGGAGCACTTGCAGCCTGGACGGAGGGCTGCCACTTTTCTACTCACTTTCACATACAAGGCTTGGGGATAACAGACCCGGTTACAGAGGTGGACCCACCTTATTCCTGCTTCAACCTTGCCCCGGAGGACTCGCTGGGGAGGATTGTGCCGGGTCTTTGTTTCCAGTGTCTGCTGGGATTCTTATACCACCTCAGCACCGTGTCCTAACTGGTGGATCTTATACGACGGAATCGGTGGCGGAATTTCCCTGGCTGTACCTATAGACCTTGTTCAACACCTGATAAGGATCTGTTACTGATATACTTTGCTGGTGCTTAAAAGCCTTGCAAATCTGACTTTACATTACTTTATTTTTGGGGTGTGCGGTCCTATGGGATGCAGAAGGGGAGTTTACTGGGGGTGGGGGAGGTCTCCGGATAGGCTGGGGGGTACATATGGGTATGTATGCTGGCTGGGAGGGCTCAGCATGGGGGGGTGGAGAGAGGGGAGATGGGATGCTGGAGGGATGTGGGGAGGGGTGTGAGTGGGGGTTGGTGTCTGAGTCAGGAATGTGTATGGGGGGGATGTGTGGGGGTATGGTTTGCTGGGCTCTGGGGCACTGGGTTTCCGAGGGCGGCGAAGCTTAGCTGGGAGGCTTCGTCCGCTCCTATCTGTTACTTTTGTACGTGTGCAATTCCTGTATGGTTGGTGGAGAATGGATCAATCTCTCTGCTCTCGAAGGGATGTTTCCCTCTGGGTTGTGGCGAAGTATATTGCTTTTCTCTCTATGCTATGGCTGATTTAAGGGTTGTCACCTTTAATGTTGATGGCATCAGGTCCCCAGTTAAAAGATCTCGCATACTCACGAGCTTGCGTAATTTGAAAGCGGATGTGGCTTTTCTGCAGGAGACCCACCTAACTCAGATTGAACATTCCAAATTGCGGAGAAATTGGGTTGGGGATGTTTACTCCTCCACTTCTGGGGGCCGACAGAGGGGGGTGGCAATTCTGCTACACAAGCGGTTGCCCTTTGTCCTGCATAAACAATTAACGGACCGGGAGGGGAGATATGTTATTATCCTGGGGGAGATTTGGGGTCTAAAGCTGCTGCTCTGTAACTTGTATGCCCCAAACTCTTACTGTCATAAATTTTTCTCCACAGTTCTTTCCATGGTATCGGCTGACCCAGATTACCAGGTGATCTTGGGGGGAGATATGAACATCACTGCAGACCCAGGGGTAGATTGCAAACCTCCTAGGAACAGCTTGAGGGACCATGATAACAAGGGGGTGGGATTTCTGGCACGACACTTGGGCCTGGTGGATGTCTGGAGGGCACTACACCTGTACGATTCGGACTTTACCTTTTACTCCCATGTCCACAAAGTGTACGCCCGACTGGATTACATCTTACTTGACCAGCGGCTGTTCTCCAGGGCTACCAAACCAGAGATTGTGGAATCCACGGTTTCTGACCATGCCACCGTGGATCTCACTCTGACCCTCGCAGCGGGCAGCAAGGCTTCTTCCTGGAAAATGGCGCTGCATTTGTACCATGATCAGGAGTTTCGGACCTACCTGCGGGCGCGATGGGTATATTACCAGGCCACTAATGATACTCCTGAGATAGGGCCGGTATCCTATTGGTACGCCTCCAAGGCAGTCCTGAGGGGGCACGTGATAGCATATACGGCTGCCAAGCACCGGGCTTGGGGAGCAGAGCTTCTAGCGCTTACGCGTCAGCTACACCAGTTCCGCAGGGCCCATATCTCCTCTCTGTTGGACTCCGATAGACTGGACTATAAGAAAATTTGAGAACGCATTGAGACTTTACTTCATCAGCGGGCGGAACGGACACTTGCGTTCCAACGGTATAATATGCATAGGTGGGGGGGCAAGACGGGGAAACTTCTGGCAAACCTAGTGCACCCGTACAAAAAACGCCAACTCATCACTGCAATCCGCGACACTACGGGAACTCGACATGAGGGGGAGAGCCAAATTGCAGAACAGTTTGTCAGGTACTATGAGACCCTGTATGGTAAACGCCCGTTGGATGAGACGGCTCTCGCGGAATTCTTCCGGGGCCTGTCCCTACCATTCCTGGAGGAGGACCAGGCTGCATCGCTGAGCCTACCTATATCTGAGGCTGAACTCCGCGTCTCCATCCGGTCGCTCAAACTGGCGAAAGCGCCAGGTCCGGATGGGTTTGGACCTGAATATTATCGGATCCATGAGGACTTGGTGGCGCAACCCCTGAGTGCAATGTATAATGCGGTAGCGGAGACGGGAGGCACCTTTCCGGATAATTTGGCCCACATTGTTCTGCTCCCAAAGCCGGGCAAGGACCCGGACCTGGTGGGGTCGTTTCGTCCCATCTCCCTCCTAGATCAGGACATTAAACTTCTGGCCGCGACTTTGGCGCGGCGTTTGAACCGCTTTCTACCTGATCTTATTCACCCTGACCAGGTTGGGTTTGTACCAGGCCGCTACGCCTCTATGAATTTGCTGAAGGTCTTGGGCGCGATTCACGACAGGATGGGTAGGGGTGGCCAAGAGGCGGTGGCAGGACTGGATATGGAAAAAGCGTTTGACAGCATCTCCTGGGATTACCTTTTTGGGTCCTGCGCAGGGGTGGTTTTCAGGGTGGGTTTCTGGCCTGGGTGACGGCCCTATATCATAACCCCAGGGCGCGCTTACTGATTAACGGGGGCCTGACTGGGGATTTTGGTTTGCAGAGAGGTACGAGACAGGGCTGCCCTCTTTCCCCCCTTCTTTTTCTTTTGGCTATCGAGCCTCTAGCAGCTAAGGTCCGACAGGACGAGACCATACGGGGCATTGCGGTGAAGGGGCAGGAATGCAAAATCAGCTTATTCGCTGATGACATCCTACTTTATATGGACCAGGTTCCCCTGCACCTGCCCAGAGCCTTGGCGGTGATTCGAGCCTTGGAACCTTGTCTGGTTTACAAGTTAACTGTAGCAAGTCGGAACTCCTGCTACTGTCAGGGGGTCCGGCGCAGCATTGGCATGCGGTGTTGCCCATTGCACCCACGACTAAACCGATGCGCTATTTGGGAATATACCTTAGTACCGACCTGCCTACTCTTTACAACGCCAATATTAGGCGACAACTTGAAGCTATCGGAAAGTTGTGCCAGGCCTGGCAGGAGTTACCATTGGGTATCTTGGGACGGGTAGCTCTGGTAAAGATGGTTTTGGTCCCGAAACTTCTGTACCCTTTGCAGACTATGCCTCTTTGGCTCAGTAGGCGGGATGAACTTGCCTTTAAATCTACTATTTCCCGTTTCATTTGGAGGTCCCGAGCACCCCGGATAGCGATGTCCAAACTTACATTGGATAAAGGCCTGGGGGGACTTAATGTCCCGGATATTCGGCTTTATAATGTAGCGTCTCTCATTCGCTGGATCCATGAGGGTTTTACAGGGTGCTATCATTACTCTCCCCAGGGTTGGCTAGCGAGCTGGAGCTCTCCTTTTCACTTTATGAATACATTACACCGTCAGGATGATCCCGGGAGGCGATATCTAGCTTGCTTTCGTTTTTTAAGACCGTTTAGAATGGCATGGCGCTGGTGGCGACGCAGACAACAGCTGCTGGTAGGCAACTCCAGGTTTCAGCCGGGTTGGGGTAACTCAGTATTTCAGCAATGGGCGGTTTGGGGCTGCGAGACGATGGAGGACTTACTTGATGTTTCCCCCGCCGGATTCCCATCCTTCCAGCAAACCCGGGACGCGTGGGGCCTTCCCTCTAGCTATTTATTTTCTTACTTTCAAGTGCGTCACTATTGGGATGTTGAACGCAGAGGAGGTGATGGGGTCTGGGTTAAGGGGTCTCTGGATACTCTCTTCTCGGCTACCCCACCCATAGCTAACTCCCTTGCTCACTGGTACCGAGTCCTTAAATCGTCTCTTCCCCTATCGGTGCTTACCCCTGTGCGCTCCTCCTGAGAACGAGACTTGGGACAGGATATTTCCGAACCTCAATTTTTAGCTTGTTTCAGCACTTTATATTCCTACACTAAGTCCGCTGACTTTCAAGAACTCCAATATAAGATTCTCCACCGGGCCTATTTCACTGCTCAGCGAGGGGCCCGTCTGGGGCTCTGGGATAGTGATTTTTGTGTTAAATGTAAGAACCGAGTAGGTATGTACCTTCACTCTTTCCTGGAATGCCCCCAATTGAGTATCTGGCAGAAGGCCCTTGCCCTGCTGGAGCGCGCTGTGCAACGCACTGTTGAATGGGACTATGGGTTTCTTCTCCTGGGTCTGCAGACCTCCCTCCGGGATCAAGGTTTCAATATCCCCCAATGTAGATTCTTCTATAATGTTATCCTCGTAGTGAAAAAACTGATTTTGACTTATTGGATGTCGGTGGATCCGCCTCCGTTACCCCTTGGAGGAATAGACTTCGGGAGGTGGCTCAGTTTGAAATTCGATTGTATGCTAGGTCCCCGAGTGCGCTTAAGCAGCATTACGTTGGCCTGTCGGAGAGAATGAGGGACCTGGTGCCATTACAAGGACAAGAACAGGACGGGGGACTGGCGCCTGTTTAGTTTTTATTTTGTGTTCTTCCTGCAACACCCCTGATATAATTCATTACCTTTTCCTTCTATCATGCTTTGGTGCCCCAGGGATGGGGGGAGGGTGGGAGGGAGGGAGGGAGGGAGGGGATTGGGGGAATGAGTGTTCTGTGTGAGTGGTGTGGATGGTGCAGTACGTGAGTGGTGTTGCGAGTTATTTGTGGTTTTCATGGGTCTTTGCATAATTTATAAAAAGGTGTGAGATCGCCGTCCCTGCTGGGCGGCTTTATCTATTACTGTTGTCCTACATTGCTTTAGTTTCCGATGCCCTTGAAGTCTCATTCTACTTGTTACATACTGTATCTGTGTGGGGGGACCTGTTTGGGAAGCTTTGCCGCTGCTACTGTATTTTCACTTGTCATGGACAAATGTTGCTCTATTGTTGTTTGTTGCTGCGCCCTGTTGGTTGGTGTATCTTTCACTGCTAATAAACATACGTTTAAAAAAAAAAAGAAAGGTCAAAATAACCAAGAGATAGTTTGCCTGGTTGTAAGGAAAGACATTTATTTTACAAAAGACTGTTACATTTTAACTGATACTATTTTTTTTCAGTTTTCCTAAATGTTTCAACTAAAGTGGAAGTATGTTTTGCAAGTCAGGTAGTAAGAGCCTTAGAGCTAGATGTACTAAACAACCTTTTTTTTTTTTTTTTTAATGAACATACATAATATCTATCCCCATTAAAAGAAAAAGTCACGCCAGCCCCCCTCCTGACCACACCCATTGCAACCCCCTCCTCATGACAATCCGAACCCCCCATGCATCCCCCCATGACAACCCCAACCCCCCCCCCCAATAATGATGACCGCCCCTGCAAGAGACAAGGTGGGATGCCCACTCTTTCCTGCTTCAGCAAACCGTGGCAGTGAAAATGGCAGAAGGGATGCCCATTCTCTCCTGCCAGGCGAACTCCCCCCTTCCCCCAGTGGCAGTGAAAATGGCAGGAGGTAACCCCACTCACTCCTGCCAATGGAGGCTCCCCCACGCCAGGTACCTTCCCACAAACAATCACCTACCCTACCCCGTTCCCCCCAAAAAAGGCAGAAGGGATGCCTACTCCCTCCTGTCATGGGATGCTTCTCTGAAACTCCACCCCCCCTCCCGTCCCTTTGTCTGAAGTTGAGAACAGAAAAGAGGCTCAGTCCCTGCAGCTCCAAGGCCTGCCAGTCCAAAATAGCGGGCCTTCTCCTCCCCAAAGGGGCTCATTTTCAAAGCACTTAGACACACAGAGTACCATAGTACACAATGTTTCCTAGATTACTATGGAATGAATGGAGCAATTGGAAATTTAAGCAATCGGGTGGCTTGCTAGATAATAGAGTAAGGCTATATGAAACCCTTTATATATGAGTGTTTATGCTTATATGTAAAAGGTTTTATACAGCCTTACCCTGTTATCTAGCTAGCCATATTGAACCTTCACTCCAAAATTTAAAAATTGCAGTGAAAACTTGGCTTTTTAATCATAGTTGTAACTGATCCTTTCTTATCTATGTTTGCCTGTTTAGAGTTTTTATTTTCCCTTCATTTGTTCTCACTTTTCTCAGTCTTTAGTTTGTTTTGAGATTTTATTCCTTTCCTCTGAATGACAATGTAGCAAGACAATTTAATTAATTAAATAAATAAATAATAAATAAATAAAAGTGTTGTCCCAATCATGTCTATCTTATTTCACCTTTCATTTTTTCCTTAGGAAGAACTAAGTGATCTTGCCATCTGCTGTAGTGTGGAAGATATGAAAAACCCTCTTGTTTTGACCATAAGTGCAAAAGCAGAGGGACTGCATGTCACGTATTCGATCTTCCGCGAAAAGGAACTTGACAGGTGAGCTGAGCCAATGTGAATGGGGTTTGGAGTTGGGCCTGTGTACAAACAACCAGACACAAGCACAAACGGTAAAGATAAACCCTTTATCAACTCAAAACAAATCCTGAATCCTGTTACTTCACAGGGCCAGGCATAAAAGGAACAGTCTCTTTGTCCATAAGCAAAAAGTCCTGAGTGGGTTTGTGGCTTGTGATTGCCACACCCCAAACACAGTCTGCAAAAGTCTTCCTCGAGCCCAGTAGCAAGGTCTGACCCCAGGCAAACCTCAGAACAAGGCTCACAGGTGTTCAGCCAAAGAAAGGTTGGCTTACCTCAGCCAAGCAGAATGTATAGTGGTTGTAGTCAAGGCACATCCAGGAATTACCTCTTCCTTCTCCTCCTCTGTGCCTTCTTAATCCAGCTCTGGCCCTGCCTCTTATACTTCCTGGCAGTTGCTTCCCTGATTCCTTCTTCCCATGTCACTTCCCCCTAAGGAGGAGCTCCCTATGGTAAGTTGGTTCTGACATTGTGAGGGAGTATCCAGTAAGGGGAGTGGTAATGTCCTATAAACTCCCTCACATAACCTCCTTCTCAGCTTAACCAAGCTTGTTTGAGCGCCTACCATGTTAAGATCCACCTTCCATAACAAAAAGTTAGTATTCGCATTCATTCGTCCAGCCCAATATTGCACCTCAAAACTGAAGGCGAAGGAACCACTTCATGCTGCATGTATTTGACTCCTTGTGGTGAGCCAATTACTGAAGGGGAGCATGGTCCATGACTAGCAGAAAGTGCTGACCCAGTAAATAATACTGGAATATTTCCAAGGCCCATTTGACAGCTATGGGTTCCTTCTTAATCACCACAAAGTTCCTCTCCATAGGGAACAGCTTGCAGCTAATGTAGGCCACTGGGTGTTCTTCCCCATTCACCTCCTGCGCCAGATCAGCTCCAAGTTCAACTTATGTACCACAAAAGGTTGGTTGAAGTATGAGCAAACCAGCACTTGCTCCAAGCAGATGTCATCCTTCAAAGCTTGGAATGCCGCGTCCAACTCTGACATCTCCCGATCCTTGTCCAGGGCCTTTAACAGATGGGTCAGAGGTTCCGTCTTTACAGCAAACCCTAGGATAAATCGTCTGTAGTATCCCAACGAGGCCTAGGATAGCCCACACCTGTTTCATGGTCTGGGGTACTGGTGCCTTGATAATGGCTTCTACCTTTTGGATCTGAGGTTTCACTTGGCCATTCTCCAATGAGTACCCAAGGTACTGAACCTCCTGTCCTCCCAGGAAGCATTTTTTTTTTTTTTGGATTAGCTTTCAACCCAGTGGTCTGCAAACTATCCGGAACTGATTCCAGTTGGATGAGATGGGTCCTCCTGTCCTTACTATAGAAGACAAAATGTCATCTAAGTAGGCAGCTGCATAGTCCCCATGTGTCTTGAAAAGGCAATCAACGAAGCGCTGAAAGTTAGTAGGGGCTCCATGAAGGCCAAAGAGCATCACCATAAACTGGAAGAGGCCTTGGAGTGTGGATGAAGAAAGAATTTGCTCATTTTTGGTTTATGGTTCAGGCAAGAGCCTAATAAAAATTTATTTGCATAAAGATATTTTGAATACAGAACTTATTATTGGGCACACAATCCTGATTTGGCCACTCCAAGGTTTCTGCTCGGCTTGGTATTTGACTATGGTATAGGCAGGCTATGGCCTTCACCTATCACCCCGCCACAATAGTCTAAAATTTTGACCTGTTCTCGGACATCATTTTTATTACATTTTTTGTTAGTCTTGTATTTTGTTGTTTTTTCTTTAGTGCCTCACTTTCTGATGATGTGTTGTTGGATTTTGGGTCTGAAGTTATCCTGCACAACACAGTAAAGCGTTATGTGGTGCTCACTAACCACACAGCCATCACTGCTCCATTTAAACTGAAGACTGCCTTTTTTAGTGGGTGCCTACTTCAGTCCAACATAGAAGTAACGAGTCTGTAAGTATATTTCAGTTTTATTCTCAGCCTGAATCAACTGATGTATCTGAAAAATAATAGATTTTGATAGTAAATAATACAGAATCTCGTTATCATGAGATCTGGGCAAATAAATATATTTGAGAACATTCTGTATATGATATATAGAGGGAATTAGGAAAATGGGAACTGAAGACTGAGACCTGTTTCATGTATCTATGATTATTAATTGTTGGTGTCCACTATATTGGCTGGAGTGTTAATTTTTGTATGATGTAAGTTTCTAATATTTCAAACAGATTTTCAGTTGCTTACAGTTTTTATGGAACTTTATTGTGATATTAGAAAAATTAATATACTTGTACATTTAGATCATGTTCCTTTAAATCAGAAGACTAATGATTTTCTTAAAGTGATGCTTGCCTTAGATTTCAAACAGATTGTCTACTCTGACACTCCTTTTCATGGTCATCTTCTAAACTTAAGCCCAGATTCTATAAAGGATACTTATGTTAGGCACCACTAGGCACCCTAATCACGGCCATATAGCAACACCTAACTTTGGGATTCATGCATAGCTTTTTTATTTTTAATCCTCTTAATCAGCATAATAATTGACTGCACTGGTTTTCAGCCAATAAAAGAAAAATTTAAATTACCAATTAAGAGTTCAGTGCTGAACTCTTAGGAATCCTAGTAATACCTAAGTGGAGGCACCCTCCAACACCTAATGACACCTACCTAAAAAGTAGGTGTGGTTAGGGGTGGAGAATAGATTTGATCAACTTAGGCATCACTAGGGGTTTGAGTTAGGTGCCACTAAATTAGGCCTGGTAAAACCTGGTCTAATATACACCTACCCCTAGGACGCCTAGTGATTCCTAAGCATGCCTAGGTGCCGCTAGGTGGATTCTATAAACGGCACCTAGTGTTTGATAACTGCGCTAAGTGATGCCTACAGTGTAGGCATACTTAGTCACTATTTATAGAATCTGGCCCTTAATTTTTTTACCTATTCATTTTTATTGTGATTCCATGGTCAGTTCCTTAAAGATTATTCCTCTAGAGTGGACTGATCATTTTTTGGTTCAGATTTCTTTGCCAAGTAGAGATATAGTTGAGCCTAACTAATGTTTAATCGCTGCATTGGTTTTGTTCAGTAAGAAACATTGAACTATATGGAAAGAAGCTGAACTCTGCATTGCTTTTGTGCTTTTCTGATAGTGTTATAAAATCTCTGGAGGTTAAGGAATTGATTGCCTCTTCATGCGCCTTGGTTGAATCTGTGGCAAATGAAATAGCTTAAAAAGATTTTCCATCATATCATAAAAAATAGATTGCTTTGTTTTCAAAAGAATTGTGTGTGATGATGTGTCAACTGTGTGACAAGGAAAGAGTTTTGTATATTAAGAAGAATGAAGCATTTAAAAAGAGTCAATATTCAGCTAATGGCAGGCCTCTTTCTTCTACCTCAGACATTGAGTTTAATTTAGCTGAGGCAGTTTTCCTGTTGATGTCCTATGCATTAACCAGTTTTAAGAAGTGTAGTAGGTTTCAACGGCCAATTTCACTAACAGACCTCCACTCTTTGTGGCGATTCCTGTATGCGTTGTTCTTTTCTTCAAAAATGATCCATCAAAAGCTGCATACTTCAGCAAGAGAAATTATTCGGTATCACCATGGACATCAACAAACCATTGACATTGAAGGCATTGACACCCATATCGAAGCCACCAGCTTCCCAAATGGCGGTGCAGATCACTGATGCATTGAGTCCCTTGATGCCGATCAAGCAAAAGCCTCTATTGTGACTTGGGTCACCCTCTTCGAGGCAAGCCGCAGCACCGATGGTACTTGCAGCTAATATCATAAATCAGAATCATAAATTGATGAATGCTTGTGTGAGGACTGGTATCGATAAATTGCTGTATGCTCAGGCCGGACTGGTACTGAGGGAGTGGATGTCAGGGACATGAGGTGAAACATATCCCCGAATTCTAGATGGAAGAGCGCATCAAGCTTCTCCCGAAAGGAAAGCATCTGTACCTGTGGCATATACAGCTGCTTTCCTTTCGGGAGAAGCTTGATGCGCTCTTCCATCTAGAATTCGGGGATATGTTTCACCTCATGTCCCTGACATCCACTCCCTCAATACCAGTCCGGCCTGAGCATACAGCAATGAGGTCTTCTGGTACTGACATTGGCACTCCGGTGTATCATCATCACAGTTCCATGCCTCGTCATCAATCAACTCACCGATCCCATTCTCAATCGAAGCATCATTCTAGTTCATCAAGGCATCATCGATCATTCTCTTCTCCTCAACGCTCTCAATCTGGCAAGTGTTCTTCCAAGAGAAAACATTGTTCTCCTGTATGAGCTAAGCGCAAAAGAACTTCGAAGCATTCCTCTCCAGGGGTTTGACAAACCACAGTTTCAGCACCAATCTTTGGTAGTTGAGTCAACTTTGAAAAAGTCTGCTCTATCCAAGGTGTATGCCTCAGTGCCACTGGGACGAGAGGGTCACACTATGGACAAATTTGGACAACATCTCTACCAGAATTCTATGTTGTCAAACAGAGTTCTCAATTACAATTTTTATTTTTCTGTATTTAAGTATTTTTATTGATTTCAATATTATATCAAGTATATATTGTTCAGAAAGCAAATTTAACCACAGCATATTACAATCATATAAATCCATACTTTATAATGTTAAGCAAATTACAAAAGAAACTATTATGGTAAAATTAGCTCAAGTCCTCATTGGATCCAAGAATTAATTGTGGGAAAACATTAAGAAAACAATCAAAGATGTAATGCTATTCCTATAAATCGGGAAGGAATTTTTATTTTTCTTGTTCTATGAAAGATCTTATCAAGAAATTTCCTGGTTTTGAGAGATATATTCCTTCTCAACATCTGAAAGATTTTCAGCATCTCGTTCGCACTCTTAGTTATGAAAGTACATTGTTAGATCTGCTTATGATGCTTTTGAATTGACTTCTAGACTAGAGCCTTGTCAATGTCAGTAGCAATGAGACATTTAGCCTGGCATAGAGTTCCAGGTGTGGATATCAACCTTCAAGACAGATTGGCTAATATTCCCTTCTTAGGAGATGAGCGTTTTGGGGTCTCTATTGAAAATGTCACTCAAACTCACTGACCTCGAGAAACTTTGGGATGCTTTAGTTAAAACCAAACCTAAACCATTCACTACTAAATCTTTTAGGTCTTCTTCATCTTCTTACCAAAGGCGTTTTCTTTTTTTTTTTTTTTTTTTTTTTTTTAGTTCAAAACTGTTTATTGAGTTTTCAATGTACAGAAGAGAACAAGAACAAAGATGAATACAAATACAGTTCATGGTGTAAATCACAGTCATATACATATACAAAATATACTGATGAATGTATGAATACTAAGTAATACTCTAGAGTAATGTCAATAAATGTCAATCTCAATTTCATTACTCATGCCTGAGATGTGTTGTTCAATAGAATAACTATTAAGCTATTAAGCAAGCTAGTGTACAAAAGCATAAGAAAATGCAAAGGTTATATATTACAGTATAGGAGAAGTGGCTTCCATATGGCCATAAATCTGAGCATAGAGTCAGTCTTTTCCGCATATACTCTTTCATACTTCCCTGTAAGGCAGAGGGTATTCCACCACATATGGTAATCTATTTTGGTAAAGTCTTTCCAGCAAAACAGCACCGTCTGTATTGCCAGAGACATCATAATAGTAAATAAACGAGTATTGTCTGGATTCATATGTGTAGGAATCGCCTGTGACATAATGATAAGCATGGGGTAGGTCATAGACTCTTTAATATCCAATATATCACACATTATATTCCACACTTTGTTCCAATAATCCTTTAAGAGTGGGCATAAAAAGAGGAGGTGTTCTATTGTACCATCTGCAGAGGAGCAGGACTAGCACAGAGTGGACATTGAGTGATCTATTCTATGTGACAGAATAGGTGTCCAAACTGCTCTGTGCAAGAGAAAGAATATGGATTGTAATAGAGATGCTGAGCGGATGGACTTGAAAAAAATTTGCCATAAGGATGTCCAATCAATGGCATCAGACGGTAAGTTGAGGTCATTGCACCATTTCACCTCTAACTCCAAAGGATCAGAAAAGGAGGAATTTTGTAATAAACGATACCAGGTAGAAGCTTTGATGGTACCAAGTGGAAGAGAACGTAAGAATTGAAGCATATCAGGATCCGCTGACTGTATGTCGTCTTTCTGTATTGAGTGCTGTATACAGTGCATTAGTTGAAGCCACCGGAAATATTGAGATCCATGTAGACCATGATCAGAAGATAGATTCGAAAAGGATGTCCAGGAATCTTTATTTCTTAGATCCTTTAACAGGTGAATGTCACATTTTTGCCATTCCGGCCATGAGATTGGAGACTCTGCTATTTTGAATCGATCATTGTTCCATAGAGGTATTATGGTGGAGTCTGACCATCGGAATGAGAAAGTAGAATCAGCGCCATCCACCGCTTGTTTATAAGCCATTAATATCTTATCCTGTTTGTCAGATTTGGAGAGAGTGATTCCAGCTAAATATCTAATGCGTCTGTCTCCATATAATGCGCTTTCAACAGAGAGCCAAACGGGTCCATAATATCCTGATGACCACTGTTTCAGTATGAAGGCTTGATGATAGTGAAGAAAACTAGGAAAATTGACACCACCTAAAATACGAGGTGCTTTTAATTTAGCAAGAGCAATACGTGGTTGCTTGTTTTTCCACAGAAATTTCGTAAGTAGAGAATCCACTTGTTTATGAAAGGTGAGTGGCAAATGAAAGGGTAACATAGATAATATGTAGTTAATCTTGGGGGCTATCATCATTTTGATCGTTTCCATTCTGCCCCACCACGTCAGAGTTAGCGGAGACCATTTGGAAGTGGAAGATTTAATAATGTCTAATATACGGTCAACATTAAGGTGGATAGTTTCATCAATACTCGGTCCGAACATGACTCCTAAATATTTTAAGGATGTTGTTGACCATTTCATGCCATACGAATTTATGTCAGATTCCGCTGCCGGACAGTTAAGAGGCATCACTTCAGTTTTACTCATATTGAGTTTGTATCCAGAAACTTTCACATAACGAGCTATGTCAGCTAGCAGAAAAGGAAAAGATGCAGGTGTTATATATAGTAAGATATCATCTGCGTAGGCAGAGAGTTTAATATCTTGATCATGTTGTTGAAGTCTGAAACCTGTAATATCAGGATTTGTACGTATCGTTTGTATCAGTGGTTCCAATGCAAGATTGAATAGTAGTAGGGATAGAGGACATCCCTGCCTGGTACCTCTATTGGGATAAAAGGCATCAGATAATGTACCATTTATGAACGTTCTAGTGGTAGGTTTTGTGTAAAGCACTTTAATTTTGTTGATGAAATCCTCCGAGAAGCCAAACCAGAGTAAGGTATTGAAAAGAAAAGGCCATTCAATACGATCAAAGGCTTTTTCCGCATCTAGTCCAACCGCAAGCAGTTCTTTTTTCTGTTTTTGTGCGTGTGCTATGACATGAGAGAATATTCGGGTATTAAAGGCGTTTTCAACAAAACCAACTGCTCCTCCTAGAATGTAGCAGAAAAAACAAAAACAGCAATGCCCTCAGAAATCTCAAACGACTGCACCTCAAAAGCCACCTCAGTCTTTTTGACGGGCTTCTAGAGAGCATAGACAATATTCCTCTCTCCCAATCTCTACCTCATCCAATCAAAGGTCAACTCCAACTCTTTTATCATTGTTGGGAGTTGATCACCTCCGACCTCTGGGTTCTAAAAGTCATTCGGGAGGGTTACACTCTTCATTTTGTCACCATCCCTCAAATCATCCTCCAAGAGAGTCTACTTTCAACCCTCAGCAGACCTCCCTTCTTCTTCAAAAGATAGACTCTCTTCTTCTCCTCAATGCAATAGAGAGGGTTCCATCTACTCAAAAGAACCGGCGGTTTTACACCCGGTATTTTCTTGTTCCATAGAAGACGGGAGGTCTCCGACCTATTTTAGATCTCAGATCTCAACAAGTTTCTAATGAGGGAAAAGTTTCAAATGCTGTCCCTAGCAACTTTATATAATGTGCCCCTCTGCTCTGCTCAGCTGCCTGTGTTGCCAGTTTGCTAAGAATGCTGGTAGCTTCGATGTCCCAATGGCTTGTTTGTGTATGGCTTTTATTTGGTTGTTTTTGCATTTGAAGATGTGTGTTACTGTGAGATGTGTCTTCATGTTATTGCTTTTATGATATTAATATATATTTTTCCCAATTCTATATTCTTTTTAAAACTTACAATAAATGTAACAGTAAATACAACATTTTATACTCAAATACCACACTTAAAATTCTATTAATATCCATATCAGAATTTATCCCTCCTCCCTCCTAATCATTCACAATTTCCAACACCTAAAATATCTATCATGAATCCCATACCTATATTCCAAAATTCATTATCAAACCAAACCCCCCTCCTTCCCCTCCCAGATGTGCATTTTTAAAGGGAAAAAAATAATAATATTTAGACATTACAAAATTTTGTTAATGGCTCCCAAGTCTCCTGAAATTTCTTGAAATTCCTTTTCTGAGTAGCTAATGTTCTTTCCATTTTATACATATGATACAAGGAATTCCATTTATTGTTCTTTTTTTTTTTAATTTTTTATTCATTTTCATATTTTACATGAAGTGTACAAAATATTGAATTACAACTAATGAATACACAATATCACTTTTATATCTACTACATAAAATTCTAAGCATATTTTTATCCCCTCCCCCACCCCCACCCTTCAAGTACTTTCCAATCATCTTATACATATTATATACCATATTATAACATGTTATGTAAAATTAGTTTCACTAACCCCCTCCATATGTGCCATAAAGAAGACAACGAAAAAAAGAAAAGAAGAAGAGAAATCCTACTATTCATTCACTACAATATTTTGTCAATGGCCCCCATATTTTTATAAATTTAAGATATGTCCCTCTTTGTATTGCTATTGCTCTTTCCATTTTGAATATATGACAAATTGTATTCCACCAAAATGTATAATTAAGGTTACTATGATTCTTCCAGTTATTGGTTAAATGCTGAATGGCAACCCCTGTCATGACTAATAAAAGCTTGTTATTTTCTGGTGAAATTTGACTTTTTTTCTCATCATCATTCCAAATAACACTGTATCATATGATATTTCTACATGATTTTCCATCAATTTATTAATTTGTGGCCAAATTGCATTCCAAAAACTTTTAATGTAGGGACAATGATACAGTAAATGATCCAATGTCCCAGGTTCCAGATTACAGTGCCAGCATTTATTGGACTTAGAACTATCTAATTTTTGCAAACATGTAGGGGTCCAAAAAACTCTATGTAATAAAAAGAACCAAGTTTGTCTCATAGATGCTGACACTGTACATCTCATTCTCCAAGACCAAATTAGTGGCCATTGAGATGCAGTAATTTGGTGCTTAATCTCAATGCTCCAAATGTCTCTTAGACCATTTTTTGGTTTTTTATTCAAATATCCAGATATTAATTTATACCACAATGCGGCTTGATGCCCTAGGAAGTCTGCTTGGAAACATAAAAACTCTAAACTATATTGATTATTCAATGTTTTCCATTCAGGGAACCCAACCTGAATGGCCTGCTTCAATTGCAACCATTTAAAACTTTGTGTTTTACTAAGACCAAATCTATGTTGCATTTGTGAAAATTCCAGCAGTTTACCTTCTGAAATAACATCATTTAGAGACCGAATGCCTGCAATAATCCAGTTCTTCCAAAGGATTTGAGCTCCGCCAATTTTAATCTTGGAGTTTATCCATAAAGACTGATTAGTTGACTTGTTTATTGGGATAGGTGTTAATTTACTAATAAACCTCAAAGTTTTCCAAGTATCCGTTAATATCTTATTTTCTCTGTATCTTCTAGGCATGTTGATACATGGAAGATGAACTAAATTTAGGGGAAACATAAGGCGCCATTCCAAATACAACCAATCCGGTGCATTATCTATAAGTTCTGGGAGGATCCAATACATACCCTGACGTAAAATATAGGCTTGATGGTACCTATAAAAATTTGGAAAATTTACCCCTCCCTCCTTAATTGATTTTTGCAAAGTTACTAAAGCTATTCTAGGTATTTTACCAAGCCAAAGAAATTTCGTTAAAATGCTATTAAGCTTTTTATAAAAGGACCCCTGAAAATAAATAGGTATCATACTCATTTGGTAGCAAACTACAGGCAACATCATCATTTTAATAGTTTGAACTCTCCCCCACCAAGAGAGATGTAAAGGGTTCCATTGCTCACACAACTCCATAACTCTTTTTAATACAAATTTTTCATTTTCTTTTACTGTATCTTCAATTGTATTTTTAACTTGAATGCCAAGATATTTAAATCCTTCTTCCTTCCATATGAACGGAAAAGCGTCAAATAATCCTTTTACACAATGAACATTTAAAGGTATAATTTCCGATTTACTCCAGTTAATTTTATATCCTGAAAATTTACCAAACATATCAATTAATTCTAATAGACAAGATAAGGTAGACTCTGGATTTCTCAAATAAAGTAAAATATCATCCGCATATGCCGAAATTTTAAATTCCATATCAGAATATGGAATACCCTGTATCTCCCTTGCTTGCTGTATTGCTAACAATAAGGGTTCTAATACAACATCAAATAATAAAGGAGATAAAGGACAACCTTGTCTAACTCCCCTCTGCAATTTAAAACCTTCAGATAACATATTGTTAATATTTAATCTTGCAATCGGGAAGCTATACAATGTTTTTACCATTTGTATAAATCCAGAACTTATACCAAACCATTCTAAAGCTTGATACATAAAATTCCATTCTACCCTATCAAACGCTTTTTCTGCATCCAATGAAACTGTAAAAGCCGGTTCATCCATTTTTTTTTATAAATTTAACATATGAAACAATAATCTAGAGTTATTAGAGGAATGCCTTTTAGCAACAAAACCAATCTGATGCGTGTCTATAATATGTGGGAGAGCTTTGGCTAATCTCAAAGCCAAAATTTTCGCCAAAAGTTTATTATCCACATTTATTAAAGATATAGGCCTGTAGTTCGAAACCAAAGTAGGATCTTTATTTGGCTTAGGCAAAACAATTACTACTGATTCAGCCATAGTACCTTTAATATCACCTTTTATAAGTTGTGTCTGATATAAATTTAGTAAATATGGGGAAAGGACATTTTGAAATGTTTTATAAAATTCTACTGTATAACCATCACCACCTGGAGTGGATCCAACTCTAAGAGATCTCAATGCTGTTTCTAATTCTTTTAATGATATAGGTTCATCTAAACTCCATTTTATATGATCAGGAACCTTAGGTCCATTAATTAAATCTAAAAAATTTTTACCATCTTTTTGCCTCTCCAAATAAGGCTCGGAAGAATACAGGTCCTTATAAAATTTTAGAAATTGTTTTAAAATTATATCCATTTGATTTGTTATTATACCATTATCATCTTTTATCCCATTAATGTTAGTTCTTCTTTTTTTTGCTTTAAGATAATTTGCCAATAATCTTCCCGCCTTATTAGAATTTCCATAATACATTGTCTGTTTGGAAAACAAATCTCTTCTTATCATTTTTGAAGCTAATTCATTATATTTACCTTTTGCTTTCAAAAGAGCTTGCACTACTTCATGTTCCCATTTACTTACCAATTTAGTTTCTAGTACTTTAATTTCTTTTTCTAACTCTATATACTGCATTTTAATCTGTTTCCTAACAAAAGCCGAATAAGATATAATATTACCTCTCATAGTCGCTTTAAATGCGTCCCATACATTTTCAATAGATGTATCCTCCACTAAATTAATTTGAAAGAAATCGCTAATTTGTGTTTTAAAATTTTCCAAAAATTTGTCTTCCACAAGCAATGCATTATCAAATCTCCAAAAGAGGTCTTCTATTCTCTAATTGATCTAATTGTAATTCTATCCATACTCCTGTATGATCCGAAATAATAATGGGATCAATGGAAGCCTTAATCACTTGTTGCACCTTATGTGATGAAATAAAAATATAATCTATTCTTGAAAATGATTTATGAACCTGTGAACAAAATGAAAATTCCTGATCATTAAAATGAAGAATACGCCATATATCCTTCAAATCACATGATTGAACCAAATTATCTAAACCTAAAGATTTTATACTTTTACCTGGTTTTTTATCCATTAATGGATACATTACAGCATTAAAATCTCCAGCCACCACTAAATTAGAAGCAGCCAGTGGTAACAACATACTCTGCAACTTTTTTTAAAATTCTGATTGATTCGAATTAGGGGCATATATATTGAACAACGTCAGGGTATTATTTCCCATACTCATATCAACATGTAACCATCTTCCATGTGGATCCGAATTTACTACCTTAAAATTGGCCATACACTTTTTATTTATAAGAACTGCTACCCCTGCTTTTTTACCTGCTGCTGGAGCAAAAAAACATTCCTTCACCCACCCACCCACTAGTTTCTGTGATTCCTTTATATTCAGATGAGTCTCCTGCAAACAATAAACATCCGCATTTTGCTTTTTTAAAAATGATAATACCTTTTTCCTTTTGATTACATGATTCAGGCCATTGACATTAATAGAAAATATCTTAAAAGACATAATATATTTTAAACTCCTCATCATAAACCTCTTCCTCCCTTCTTTCATATTTAAGATCTAAAGAACTTCTCCCAGTGGCACACATTTTTACCCCTAAAGTACCCAATCTCTTATTAATCTTTTCCTTAATCATTCTAGTAATACCTTTAATGCCCATCTTCTTCCCACCCCTCCCTCCCCAATATAATGACTGCTTAAGGACACACATTGGAACAGCAATCCCAACTTTCCCCCTCCCCCCAATATTTATTAATAATCCCTTTATCATTTATTAAGACAAACTCACTAACCCTCCACAATGTATCTAATTATATCTCTCTTCTAATCATAAAACCTCTTTTTTTTTTTTTTTCATTTTACAGTAATTAATTTCTCTATCTGTTATTTAACCTTTGGTCACATAACCATATTTAATTCCTAACATTCCATTAATACATCTTTATATTCTCACCAATCTTTAATTCATTTCCCCAATATTTTACTTCATTCAACAAAATTCTATCATAAACATATATTTAATAAATTAGTATCATTTTTCCTGTATCCCATACTATCCAATCCATTAACCCCTATCATCCTTTTAATACCTAAAAGCAAATATCCATATCTTCATATACTTCTTTAAAAATTGTTTTCAATTTTATAAGTTTTTATCTTCTATTTATATATAAAATTTTTATTTCATTCTGAAAAATAAAATTTTCACTTTATAATTTTTTTTTTTATTTTTTTTTTAATATTTCCTCTTTTCCAAATTAACTTCAATCCTTTTAAAACTATAATATTACAAAATCAATCTTTACATTTGATCCTTTAGTCATCTCCTTCAGTTACCAATAAATTCTTATTATGTATCTTTCTTTTATATTATTCATTTTCCTTTCCTTTACTTGCATCTAAATGTCATATAACTTTTTCTGTCTATAATTAGTCCAATCTACATTCTTCTTCTTGTTATCCTTTCATTCATTACTTTTCATTTATTGACATTAAATTAACTGAACTTTCATATTTATTTCTTAGCTACATCCATCCTCTCTTAAGACTCTTGACTGCCAATTGTCATTTTATTTAATATCCTTTTAGTCTATCAATTCTTCTTTCTTCTTCTTCACATCTATTTATTTTCTTGTCCATTCTTCACTTTTCCCCTTTTGTTAATTTGTCAAGTCCTTTATTCCTTCCTGTTCACTCTTTACTCCAACCTTCCATCCTTCAGTCTCCTAAAGTTCAGTCTCATGACTTTCCAGTCCATCCTTCTTGCTTTTTTCTTCTTTACATTCTTTTATTGTCTTTTTCCCTTGTCCATTTTTATTTCCTGTTCTTTGTTTCATATTCCTCTTTCTTCAACAACCAAAAGTCCCATAGTTCTTTATATTAAACTTTTTATTCAATATCCACCAAACCAGTCTTAATATTTATCCCTTCATTTCAACACCCATTGTGCTAAAATGACATAGGTTCTGATTTTGAAAGAAAGGTCTTTAGCTTTTCCGGGTCTACAAAATACAAAGATTTATCCCCACAAGATACCCTCATTTTTGCTGGGTAATATAACCCATATTTATATCCTTTTTCCTTTAATTGAGGTCTCAGATCAAGGAATTTCTTCCTAATGTTTGCAGTATTTTTAGCAAAATCTGGTAAAAACCATATTTTGGACCCTTTATAATTTAAATTTTTATCTTTCTTGGCAGCATTTAAAATTTCTATTGCTTGCTGGTATCTTAACATCTTGAATATCAGTGGCCTTGGTCTCCCTTGGTTCTCCACACGCTTTGTTGGAATCCTGTGTACAAGTTCTATTTCTAAAGGCTGTTTGAAATCCAACTGCAGTATTTTAGGTATTAAATTTTCTAAAAACTGTATGGCATTTCCTCCTTCCAATTTTTCTTGTATTCCAAAAAGTTTTACATTTTTCCTTCTGCCACGGTTTTCATAATCTTCCAGCTGATTTTTCAGTTGAGTAATTTCCAAACTGTCATTTTTACATCTTCTTTCTGCACATTCCAAAACCTCCATTTTAGCTTCCAGATCCGTTGTTCTTTTGTTTGTCACTTCCATCTGCCTATGTATATTCAATATTTCTTCCTTCATTTCTGCCATGCTGTTAACGTTTTCTTTCAACATTTGTTTAATTTGTCTTAATTCCCCCATAACTTCGGCTTTACTTAGCTCTTCCGACTCATCCCCCGGAAGCGGAACCTTACACGGAGTAATTTGATCTGACTTTTGTCTCTTCGCCGCTCCTCCGGTTTCATTTTTACTCTGCCTCGTACTCGCCATGCTCCCGCACTTCCCTCCACACTTTTTCGCCGAAATACAAGCCGCAATGTTAAACTTTTTTATTCAGCCGTTGCCCAGGTAAGAGGAGCGCCGCGATCACACGTCCATTTTGTGTGCGCGCTAAGCCACCCACTCCATTTATTGTTCTATTGTCCATTTATTTTGGCTTTTTGGAAATCAATATGGGGCCAAATAAATTGTTTATTGGAAAATCCAGTGGCATTTTGCTATGATACTGTGTTATTTGGCATGTCAATGAGGGCTAAAAGCCAAATATCATCTAAGAACAACAGGCTTCTACTTATTATGACAGGGGTTGCCATATAATAAATTATGAGCAATTGGAAAAATTGGAAGATATTAATATATTTTTTTTATATGTTTAGTGTCCCCTGAAGAAGGCTTATTTAGCAGCGCCAAAACAGGATCCTTATTGGGACTCTTAACTTAGAAACATGACGGCAGATAAAGGCCAAATGGCACATCTAGTCTGCCCATCCACAGTAACCATTATCTCTTTCTCTCTCTGAGAGATCCCACTTGCCTATCCCAAGCCCAGTCTCTGTTTTGGGAGACTGTTACTTCAGAGCAAGACAAGAGAGGGGTGGGGGAAAGCAATTGGATTTTAGTTTTTTATTATTTTACTTAGAGTGGGTATTTTAACAAAATTAAGGTTTGGTTTCAGTGGGGATACAAACCGTTATATTCATTGTCTTGCTTTATGGACGCAATGTACAGGGCCCTTGCAGTTTTCTTGTGAAAAACTTGGCTTCTGTATGTTTCTTCTGCTTTATGCTTCAATTGAATAATCCAATAAAATATATTTACAAAAAGAAATATATTTGTAGCATTTTTTTGTGTGTTTACTAAAAAGGGCACAGTGAAGTAGACATTTAGGTGCCGCTTTTTAGGCATTAGGATGGTCCGGTGCTGGGATGTTTATGCCTCAAATGGCGTTGGTTAAACTCTGTTGACAGCCTTCCTATCATCTCTGCCGCTTCTGCCAGGAAGGAGGATTAGTGGTAGATTCTGACCTTACCGCTTTTGGACCAGCCAGCAGTCATGCTCACCTCTCTGCTTCATCAGCTGCGCAGCCACCCAGCACAGTACACATGATCAACTGCATCTCCCACCAGAACTCCCTGGACAATCCATTTTTTACAACCTGACAGAAAGCACAGGCGGCCAAGATGGTAACGTACTCTAGAACCTTTTGCCTTCCAGCTGATATAGAAGTTTCTACAGATCAATGCCAGGTTTCCCACCTCCTGTGCCTTTCCATAAGCTTTGTATTCCACAGCCTCTCAGACACCTCGGCCCCTTTCCATATGGCAGGGTAGTTCAAGAACACATTCCTGTCTTGCCTGTGTTTTCTGTCAAGTTGTCAGTGCTGTATTGTTTGGGGAACTACAGCAGGAGATGCGGCAGATGTGGTGCTTCATTCTTGGTGACTATCCTGTTGCCTAATAGGGAGGTGAGTAATACCACCGACTGGCCCAGAAGGGGTTGTGGGAGCATCTACTGCTGATCCTCCCTCCTAGGTGAGTGCAACTGCTATTTGGTAGTAGCAATGGGGATGACAGGAGAGCCGTCAGAGGGCAGCATTTAGGCATAATCTTGGTAGCACCCAAGAACATAATAGCCATTCTGGATCAGACCAATGGTCCATCTAGCCTGGTATCCTGTTTCCAACATGACCAATCCAGGTCACAAGTTCCTGGCAGAAGCCCAAATAGCAGTAACGAATGTCATGTATCTGTTAAAAGGCATCTTAGAAATTTATCTGACTGAGATTAAGGTTATTTTTAAGGATAATATTACTTCTAAAGGAGACTATTATTGCAGTTTATGACATGATTTTTTTTTTCTATTACAGTTCCACAGCTTCTATGATAAGAAGAACAAAACAATTTGAAATGCATGCAGCAAACAAAGTACAATATGGTATGAAAACTAATTAATTGCTGTACAGTGATTTCAGAGAAATAACATCAATGTAGTTATGTACAGGAAATCCTTGAATTACAGACGCCCAACTTAAGTATGACTCATGGAATTATTGCACTTTAAGATGATATTTTAAGTGATTTGCATGAATTCCATGGGGTATAACAAGATATAGAAAAAAAGAAGAGTATTTATAAGTAAGATTAAATCTGAGTTGAAAAAGATTGTTAAATGAGTATGCAATCCAGTTATTGTTGAAGATTTATTAGGATCGATGAATGAAACCCCCACCCACATTTAAGCCATGAGAGATCGCATGATTTCTGGCGTGGATTTCTGAGATCCTTTTCCTTCAATTTAACACTTGTTTGATATTATATAAACCTTTTTGAGTATCTAGTATTTGCTGTAGTTTATTTTATTTTCGCTGATTTTCTGGTTGTTTGAAATCTAAATACACCACATCTAGCGCGCTCCCTCTATCCAATTCTGTGGTCACCCAGTCAAAGAAATTGATCAGATTTGTCTGATAAGACCTACCTCTAGTGAATCTATGTTGCTGCAAGTCCTGTAATCCACCGGATTCCAGAAACTTCACCATTCTCTATTTTAAAAGCATTTCCATGAATTTGCTTACCACAGAAGTCAGGCTTACTGGCCTACTTCTTCCTTACTTCCACTTTTGTGAAAGATACCATATCTGCCCTTCTCCAGTCCTCTGGTACTCTCGACTCTAGAGAAGCATTGAAAAGGTCAGTCAGCAGAGCCACTAGAACTTCCCTAAGTTCCTTCAGCACTCTCGGATGTACACCATCCGGCCCCATCACTTTGTCTATCTTTATTTTAGCTAGCTCCTCACAAACCCAATCCTCTAAAAATCAATCGGGGTCTACCACTACTCCATCCCCATTGGGGACAATGCACCCTTCAGGACCAAACATCTCATTCAATTGGAGTATTTTTTCGATTATTTAGATTGGTGGGTTTCATATGATTAATTGATTCCATTCATTAAGCTGTCAATGAACTGATGATCACTCATATGCAAGGCGCAAATGCTAGTTTAAGCAGAAGAGCGCATGCATCGGTATCAGAGAGCAGTATACACCATTTTGAATTTATTGCTGAGTGAGCTGGGAGCGTTATCACTAAATAGGCAACTTCATCAAACTCTCCTCATCCTACCTTAACTTCAGAAAACTAATAAAAACAAACCTGTTCAACCGATTTGTAACCATGAACCCTTAAACCCTCTACTGTACTCCTTTTCACATCTTCTTGCTTCCCCACATTGTTACTTTATGCAACCAAAATCCTCACTGTTATTTTTTTTTCTTCTTCGCTGTATCCAAAATCTCCATTGTTATTTTTCCTTTGCTGACTGTCCAGCTCTTCTTGTTGTAAACCGCCTCGAACTACTATGGCTTTGGCGGTATATAAAAATAAAGTTGTTATTATTATTAAATGTATGTCATGGTCATCTTTTCAAAAAATGATTTATATCATGTTGTTATGCACAATATTGCAGTAAATAAACGCAGGAGAAATAAAAGACCCCAATGGTTCAGTAAAGAAATTTCAGACCTAGTTAAACAGAAAAAAGACGCATTTATCACCTACAAACATTTAGGCAGAGAGGGGGCAAAAGAGGACTATCTAGACAGATCTAAAGCTGTCAAAACAGCAGTCAGAGAAGCCAAACTCCGAATGGAGGAAGAGCTAGCACGGAAAATTAAGAAAAGGGATAAATCTTTCTTCAGCTATATTAGTGACAGGAAAAGAAACAAAGATGGGATAGTACGCCTGAAGCAATCGGACGGTAACTTTGCGGAATCAGATTCTGAGAACGCAGAACTACTAAACAAATACTTCTGTTCAGTGTTCACCCGCGAAGCGCCGGGAGCTGGTCCACAGCTGCAGATGGGAGATAACCAGAAAGACCTGTTTCAAGATTTCGAATTTACACCCAGTAGCGTCTATGACGAACTATCAAGACTCAAAGTAAACAAAGCCATGGGACCGGATAACCTACACCCCAGAATGCTCAGGGAGTTAAGGGAAGTCCTGGCAGAACCATTATCTGTTCTTTTCAATCTTTCCCTAAGCACAGGAAGGGTCCCCTTGGACTGGAAAACTGCCAACATAATCCCACTCCACAAAAAGGGCTGCAGGACAGAGACAGCAAACTACAGACCAGTGAGTCTCACGTCTATAGTGTGTAAACTCATGGAAACACTGATCAAACAGAATCTTGACACAATCCTAGACGAAGAAAAACTGCGTGATCCACACCAACACGGGTTCACCCAGGGTAGATCCTGCCAATCTAATCTGATTAGCTTTTTTGACTGGGTTACTAGACAACTGGACGCCGGAGAGTCACTGGACGTGGTATATTTGGACTTCAGTAAAGCATTTGATAGTGTCCCTCATCGAAGATTACTGAACAAGCTAAAATCAATAGGATTAGGAGACACTCTAACTACATGGGTTGGGGATTGGCTGAGTGGTAGACTTCAGAAGGTGGTGGTGAACGGTACCCCATCTGAAGCATCGGACGTGATCAGTGGAGTGCCGCAGGGCTCGGTCCTGGGCCCGATTCTATTTAACTTATTCATAAGAGATATGACGCAAGGGTTAGAGGAAGGGTATCACTGTTCGCCGACGACGCCAAACTTTGCAACATAGTAGGCAAAAGCTTATTACCTGATAATATGACACACGACCTACTGTTGCTGGAACAATGGTCAACTACTTGGCAGCTAGGCTTCAATGCTAAAAAATGCAAGATAATGCACCTGGGTAAGAGAAACCCGCGTAGAACTTATGTACTAAATGGTGAGACCTTGGTTAGGACCACGGCGGAACGCGACCTAGGGGTGATCATTAGTGAGGACATGAAGGTTGCCAATCAAGTGGAGAAGGCTTCCTCCAGGGCAAGACAAATGATGGGGTGTATCCGCAGAGGTTTCGTCAGCAGGAGACCTGAAGTTATGATGCCATTGTACAGAGCCATGGTGAGGCCTCACTTGGAGTACTGTGTTCAGTTTTGGAGACCACACTACCGAAAGGACGTGCTGAGGATCGAGTCAGTTCAGCGAATGGCCACCAGGATGGTCTTGGGGCTCAAGGATCTCACGTATGAAGAAAGATTTAAAAAATTGCGGCTGTACTCACTTGAGGAAAGAAGAGAACGGGGAGATATGATTGAAATGTATAAGTACATCACGGGACGCATCGAGTCAGAAGATGATATCTTCTGGCTCATGGGACCCTCGACCACCAGAGGGCATCCGCTGAAAATCAGGGGAGGGAAGTTTCATGGCGACTCCAGGAAGTACTTCTTCACCGAAAGAGTAGTGGATCATTGGAACAGACTCCCACTCCAGGTGATAAAGGCCAGCAGTGTGATGGATTTTAAGAGAAAATGGGATATTCACGTGGGATCTTTAAGGGAATAAATTCAGGGGAGGGGATACTTGGAATGGGCAGACTTGGTGGGCTATAGCCCTTTTCTGCTGCTTTTTTCTGTGTTTCTATGTTTCTAGATGTGCTGACCCCTAAAGTGGACCATGTTATATTATAGATTGGTTTCTTGACTGACCCCTGAAGAAGCTGCTTTGAGCAGTGAAATGGGTCCTGTTGGGGATAGTATTAATTCACAATGCAGTGATTAAATGGGAGCACATGATATTAAGATAAGCACATGAAAAAAATATACATATTGCATAGTAAACTTCTATTTTGGGGGTAAAGAGGATTCCTATTTGATAATAATAGAAAAAGATGTTTAATAATGCATTAATCAAGCAAAGCCCATGATATATAAATATATATATGCATGCTAAGCCTAATTTCCAAAAGGGTAAGAAAAGACAAAGAGATATACTACTCACAATGGCTTTGCTTCAGAGCACTTGGACATGTCTGATGCACAATCTTGACATCAGTGTGACATCATCAATATGCACCTAGATGGCAGAATGCCACTAAAAAATAATAGGAACCCCTGCCTAAACAAAAGCTTCTCTGGCTTAGTGGTTAAAGGTACTTCTTCCATCTTCTACAGGTCATGGATTCAAATCCCCACAACCCGCCCTAGTACCTTAACAGCTTCTTTTTGGTCTAATAAGAGAGTATGGATTGTGGACTTTGTCATTTACATTTGCACTCTGCCCTGTCCAGAGGGAAACTTATTTTTACCCTGAGATGGTTATGATTAGAGAATGACACGGGGAGCGATCCCCGCAGCGAACCGCTGCGTGGCTGCGGTTTGGCTGCGGGTTATGGTGACCTCATTAGCAAATCGCCGCAGACGTGGGGACAAATCCTTTCACCGACCGCAAAAACGGTGAATAGATTTGTCCCCGCAGGCCAATGTCCCCCCCTCTAGGAACCGCAATTTACCTGTGTTTTCACCGTGCCCTCCCGACAATCGCAGCAGAAGGGTACCCAACCCCTCCTGCCGGTCCTCCCAATGGCCTCCCCTAAGATCGCCGGCAGGAGGGTACCCAACCCCTCCTGCTGGACCCCCCCCCAATGAACCCTCCCACCCCGGAACCCCCTTAGTCTTACTTTCCAAGTTGGACCGGACAGCTCCTCGCTCGTCTGGCCAGCAGGCCTGCCTCCGTCCAAATGAGGCGGGCCCGCCCCTCCCCTCCCCTGCCTAACCCACAGGATCCTAGGGCCTGATTGGCCCAAGCACCTAAGGCCCCTCCTATAGCGGGAGTGGCTTTAGGTGCCTAGACCAATCAGGCCCTAGGATCCTGTGGGTTGGGCAGGGTAGGGGCGGGCCCGCCTCATTTGGACGGAGGCAAGCCTGCTGGCCATACGTGTGAGGAGCCGTCCGGTCCAACTTGGAAAGTAAGACTAAGGGGGTTCCGGGGTGGGAGGGTTCGTTGGGGCGGGGTCCAGCAGGAGGGGATGGGTACCCTCCTGCCGGCGATCTTAGGGGAGGCCATTGGGAGGACCGGCAGGAGGGGTTGGGTACCCTTCTGCTGCGATTGTCGGGAGGGCCGTTGGGGGGGGTCTACAGGAGGGGTTGGGTGCCCTCCTGCCGTGATCGCTGGGGGGAGGGGAGACTTGCAGCCGTAGCCGCGGTCACTATGCTAATCACGGCAGGGAGATCTTTGCCGCGATTAGGTACAGCGGCCGCGTCTACTTACCATATAGGCTAACATTGTAAGCATTTAAAGTACATGTCGTGTTTGTTTTTGCATTGCTAGCCCCAGGGGTGGTGGAAGATTAGTGATTGAAAAACTGTATGAAAAATAGCTTTTTTAAATTTAGTGATCAAAATGTGTCAGTTTTGAGAATTTATATTAATTAATTTTTTCTCTGCGTGTTTTGTTTTTGTATAGTTATTAACTAATATTTAACTAAGTTTTAAAGTTTTAAAGTTTTAAAGAATGTTTCCTTTATACGTAAATAAAGAAAAGTGAATGGGATTGCAGTGGCGGTGACGGGGCGGTGAATGGGGTGGCAGTGGCGGTGACGGGGCGGTGAAGAGGATGGTGAGACGGGGACGGGGCGGTGACGGGGATGGTGAGACGGGGACGGGGCGGTGATGGGGATGGTGAGACGGGGACGGGGCGGTGACGGGGATCAATTTTTTCACCGTGTCATTCTCTAGTTATGATCTCCTAAGGTATTATCTCACACGGCAGGAATCCCTACTTAAAAGAAAATGCCTGTGGCTCAGTGGTTAAAGGCACTGCTTCCATCTTCCAAAGGTATGATCAAATACCCCAGCACATATTCCTAATTTTTAGTGGCATTCTGCCATCTAGGTGCATATTGATGATGTTATAAATGCCAGCTTTTCATAATTATGACTGGGATAGCTATGCAGATGGTAACTCGTAATTGGAAATATTATGATCGCCTCAATTTTCCCTTTTGATGGGCAAATTTATGAAAAAATGAATGCTGAAATGTTGGGGCATAGTAATTTATTTAAACTGGTTTGGGGCCCGTTGACATCTTTTATTACTTCTCTATAGTCTTTTGACTTTAATTTAGTCGTCTTTTGTCTTTAATTTCTGGTTTAATTCCTTACACATCCAGGGTGGGGGGGAGGTGAGTGGGATTGCATTACTATTTTACATAAGGGAAGGTTATTAAAATAATATATGCATTTGTGTTTTTATTGATTAATCAATGGGTGGCTGGGGGGATAACATGGTGGCTCATGTATATCTGTAAGATGAATGTGCTTTTCTTGGTTTGTTATATGTTTATATACCTGTGTATTGCATTGTTAATATTTGAAAATCAAAGAATTAAAAAAAAAAATCAATTCACTTGTACTCATTCTACACCACTCAGTATTTTATAGACTTCAATCATATCTCCCCTCAGCCATCTCTTTTCCAAGCTGAAAAGCCCTAACCTCTTTAGTCTTTCCTTATACAAGAGGCATTCTTTGAACATTTTCTAATTCTGCTATATCTTTTTTGAGATATGGCGACCAGAATTGAATGCAATATTCAAGCTGAGGTTGCACAATGGAGCAATATAGAGGCTTTATAATATTCTTAGTCTTATTACCATCCTGTTTGCTTTTTTGGCCACCACCGCACATTGAGCAGTAGGTTTCAGTGTATTGTCTATGATGACACTTAGATCTTTTTCTTGAGTGCTGACCCCTAAAGTGACCATAACATCTGGTAACTATGATTTATATTATTCTTCCTAATGTGCATCATTTTGTATTTGTCTACATTAAAAATTTCATCTGCCCAGTCTTCCAATTTCATAAGTTCTTCCTGACATTTTTCACAGTCCACAAATGTTTTGACAACTGTGAATAGTTTTGTGTCATCTGCAAATTTAATTACCCCACTTGTCATTCCAGTTTCCAGATCATTTATAAATATGTTAAATAGCACCAGTCCCAGTACAGATCCCTGCTGCACCCCACTATTCACTTTCCTCCACTGAGAAAAATGGCCATTTAATACTAACCTTTGTTTTCTGTCCAATAAACCAATTACTAATACACAACAGAACATTGCCTCCTTTCCCATGACTCTTTAATTCTTTCAGGAGCCTCTCTTGAGGAACCTTGTAAAAAGCTTTCTGAAAGTCTAGATACAGTATTAGGGACATTATCAAAACTTTAAAATGTCCAAAAAAGCGCCTAAGTCAGCACTTGGATGTCCTAATCACCAGGATGTCTACATGCCGATTTTCGAAACCATGTTTCTAGATGTCTAGCAGGACTTATTAGCCGCTGTGCATCCAGAGTTTAAATAGACGTGTTAGGCGTGCTATGGGTGAACTTAGGAATAGCTTAAACTTGGATGTTTTGCGGCACTAATCAAAACTTTTGCAGGATGTCCTTGATGGAATTTAGATGTTTTCACCTAGACCTGTTTTAGAAGCATCTAAGTGCCACAGAGGTCCCCAAACTGACCAGATGACCACTAGAGGCTCAGGAGTAATCTAAGGAAATACTTTTTTACAGAAAAGGTGGTAGATGCTTGGAATAGTCTCCCAGCAGAGGTGGTGGAGACAGTGACTGTGTCTGAATTCAAGAAAGCATGGGACATGCATGTGTGGATCTCTTAGAGAGAGGAGGATGTAGTGGATATTGTGGATGGGAAGACTGGATGGGCCATTTGGACTTTATCTGCCATCATGTTCTATGAGGGGCATTTGTGATTTTCAATAAAGTTATTTCATTTTGATGTCACTACAATCCTTTTTTTTCTGAAGAAACTCGGTAAACTCTCTCTGCCAGTCTGCCATTTCAGTGCTAGTGAATATATGCTATTTTCTATCCTTGGTCAACCAGCATTTCTCTTTATCTTTAGCTCTGATTGTCCTGAAAGAAGGGTCACAAAAATGGAGCAGTTTGTTGGACAGACAGAGCTAAAAGACTGAGATAGGTTTATTTTGTTTTTACGGTAGTGAAAATTATGTGACTTCTATTTATGATATTTAGCCTAAAAAGTTTATATGCTTCATACGATGGGCTATGGGTTTTATTTAAATTAGTTAGCTCCATAAATTGAACATATAAATACTTATACACTCACTTTTCACATTTGGGTTTAAGGTCACTTCTGGGAGAAAACATATGATGTTATTAGAACCATTATGACCAGTCCTTGTGGTGATGTTTTTGGTGGTTTTCTACAATGAATGTGTTCTCCCTTCAAATAAAATACTTTGTGGTGCCCATTCCTCCGTTTAAGGTGGCTTTATATAGTGCAGTACTACCTGTGCTGGAATTCATGTTAGCTGAATGTGATAGTCACTCCATAGAACATGTTTCATTTGCTAAATAATTTATCAGATTTCATGTACTCTTCCATTTAGATTTTGTTGCAGCAGTACTGTCTGATGGTAAAGGAGCTGCTTTCCTTTCACAGCCCTCTAATGGAATACTGGAAGCTTTTGGGCAGCTTGTCATTGAAGTATCTGCCTATAATAACATGTGGGGAGAATACCACGATGAAATGATTTGTAAGGTAAACCCTTGTTCTTAAATATGATCAACAAATATAAATATTTATTAATTATATGTATGATCCTGTTTTCTCCAGATTTACTGTATATACTCGAATATAAGATGAGATTTTTGGGCCAAAAAAATGGCCCCAAAATTGGGCTCTCATCTTATATTCAGGTCAGCGCCCATCTGCCCTGTCCTGGACTTGTTACAGGCCTCTGCCGGCCTGCTATATGACCTGGTGAACTGGAACAGGAGGGATCCCTCCTGTCTTCTCTCCCGGTGGACTCTGATAATTTTTTACCTCCCTTCCGCCTCCCCCGCGCACCTTTTTGAATCCCTGGTGGTCCAGCGGTGTATCGGGCAGGAGTGAGATTTCTGCACTCTTGCCTTACGCTGAGCCCCTCCTTGAAAGGCTGCCTCGAGTTCTCATGGCCCAGCGGTGTACTAGCTCTTGTTTCTACTACCTTTGTTAATACGTGTAATACATCTGGTCTGGAAAGGAAGCTCTGGAATGAGAGGGCATAGGATGAAGTTAAGAGGTGATAGGCTCAGGAGTAATCTAAGGAAATACTTTTTTACAGAAAGGGTGGTAGATGCATGAAACAGTCTCCCAGAAGAGGTGGTGGAGACAGAGACTGTTTCTGAATTCAAGAAAGCCTGGGATAGGCACGTGGGATCTCTTAGAGAGAGGAAGAGATAACGGTTACTGCAAATGGGCAGACCTGCATTTGGCCTTTATCAGCCATCATGTTTTTATGATGATATGATGACCAGCCTACCTGAACACTCACCTAACTTGGAACAACTCATCCAGACCATCTTCGACACCCTTCATTCACCCCCCCCCCCAATCAAAGGAATACAGCATAAAAAATACACGACATACTGTTTACGGTGTCAGGAAGCAGGGAGAGCTCAGAACTTGGTGGCGGTGGCATGGAGGCCTGTTCCCTGATTGCGGCAGCGGTGACTTGAGGGAGGGCAGGGAGAAAGAAAGACAAGGAAAGAAAGGGGGCAGGCAGAGAGATAGAAAGAAAGGGGGCAGGGAGACAAAAGGAAAGAAAGGGGGCATGGAGAGAGAAATACATACAGAAAGAAAGGGGGGCAGGGAGAAAGAAAGAAAGGGGAGGGAGGAGGGAGAGAGGAAGAAAAAGTTGGGGGAAGGAATGTGGTCTGGAGGAGAGGAAGCATACAGGAGGCTGAAAGAAGGGGAGAAATATTGGATGCACAGTCAGAAGAACAAAGTGCAACTAGAGACTTATGAAATCACCAGACAACAAAGGTAGGAAAAATGATTTTATTTTCTATTTAGTGATCAAAATGTTTCCATTATGAGAATTTATATCTGCTGTCTATATTTTGCACTATGGCCCCCTTTTACTAAACCGCAATAATGGTTTTTATCGCAGGGAGCCTATGAGCGTTGTGACAAACCCATGGCCAACTTTGTCCCTGTGATTAATAAAAGCAGAACACTGGTCAGGAGAGCTGATGAGGTTAAAAGTAATGATATAGAAATGGCTGACTACCTCTCAGACAGTGAGATAGAGCAGGAAGGGTATAAGCCTAAGGAAATTCAGCAGAATGTGCCATACCAGAGTAAATATACCAGAAAGCCTGTTAGGACTTTTACTGAGAAGTGGAGACCTGGTCCTGCAAGGTATTCACACTATCGTCAGCCTAGGAGAAACCAGCTTTATTTCCCTAGGAATTTTCAGCCACAGTAGGGGAGAGAGAGGAGAGATGGGAGAGACAGGAGAGGCAGGAGAAGCAAGGCAGAGGCACCAGTAGCAGTGTAACCAGGAAGGGGAGGGGAGGAGTCTTTCCCTTCCACCTCACAGCAGTGAAGACGTAGATATGGCTGAGGATTTGCCTAGCCTGAGACCAGCTGCTGAGAGCCTGATAGGAGCCAAGGCTATGGACACTGCTGAATTGCCTCTAGATGCCAGCTTTAACCCAGAGTGGATGGAGGTTAGTTCCTAAGCTAAAGGGAAGAAAGGAACCTGTCTGAGTAAACTGTGTTTGTGTGCTGGCTCTCTGCAAGCAGAGACCAGGTGACTCTCATCAAGGAGAGAAGGGAAAAAACCTCTCTCTTTCCGTGACTGTTCTGATGCTTTGTTTGCTGAAAAGCTGTAAATTTAAACCTGTGAAGTTTCTGTGGTAAAGCCTCTGCAACAATAGTACCTTGTCTAAAGCACCCTGCTGTGCTACATCTACAGAAAAGCTCAGCTGTTGCTGATAAGCCCTTTTAACCACCGGAGCTCTGAACGGAGCAAGAGTTGAGAGCTGGACACTATGCCCTGCAAGGTTAGCTGGGGACTGGGGGCTTCATCTCCAAAGTTTTGCTACTGTGTTTGCCTTCCATTTTTTGCAATTTTCTTTTCTTGTATGAATCTATTTTTCATGGCATTTCTGCTTACCTGAACCCTGGTGAAGAGGACTATCCTTAACCAGAGAAAGTCCAGGGGAATTGATTTAATTTCAAACTTGAACTTTGCAATTCAAGAATATATATCACTCACTTATTGTAATAGTCTTCTTTCATTGCTTGCTTGTTAATTCATATCAATTCTTCCCAAATTTATTCCATTGTTCTAATAATTCATCTTAATGTGACCTCAGCGGCTACACCTGGGGTTCATATACTTGAACTTTGGACATTTCTGACAACTGTGTGAACCATTTTTATTTTTACCTGATTTATGAATTTCATGGTTGTGGCTGACGGTGCTCATACCACTTACCAAATAAAGCCTAGAATTGAGAGTTTAACAATACCTGGACTGTGTTTCCCATTCTTGGTAAATTTATCTCAGTGTGGCATGGGCAGACTAGGCGGGAGCCTAGGACTGTTTTTATCTGTAAGGCCTTCCTCTTTCCTGAGGAAGCCATGCCGACAGGTCAGAGTAAAACACTGCTAAGCCGCCTGCAGGTCTAGGCTGTGTGACAGAGTCGAGAGCAGCGCGGGGCATTCAGCACAGCTCCCTGTGTTAAAAACTGCTATAACGGTTTAGTAAAAAGGGAGGGACTTACATTGGCTGTGTTGCATTATCCAGAACTGTAATTTTATGGTGGAAGAAAACTTTTACTCATTATTTGTCTATTTTCGTATAGTTGTTACTGAGGTGACATTGCATAAAGTCATCTGCCTTGACCTCTTTGAAAAAACCCTGGAATATAAATGATAATTAACATTTTCTCTGCGAACAGTGTGCTTTGTGTTTTTTAAATTGTATTGTTGGTAGATTATTATGACTTGGTTATTTTAAAAGTAGCTCGCAAGCCAAAAAGTATGGGCACCCCTGGTGTAGTGAGTCATAGAACATTTAGGAATGGTTCTTTATCAGCCTCTGTCATTGCTAATCAGTAAACCAAGTAGCAATTGGTCTGCTACTACTTCAGTACCTTTCCCCATGCTCTGAGCAGCTTTTTCTAGAAAACTGTTGAGCTGTTTCTCTAACAACAAGCAAGAGACAAGTCACGTAAACCATATTAGTAACCCCATTGAATTGCTATTATCATAGAATGAAATGGAGGAGTAGTCTACTGATTAGAGCAGCAATTTGAAGACCTTTTGACATTGCACAAGTCACTTCACCCTCTATTGCCTCACATATAACTTAGCTTGTAAATCTGTTTTGGTAGGAATATAACTTGAGCACCTGATTATAACTTGCTTTGAATTCAGATTTGGAAAAAAGTAGAGATTAAAATTTTTTTAAAAAATTCTTTATTCATTTTATAACTTACATCAAGTGTACAGTAAATATCAAACAATTATAATACAATATCACTTGAAAAATCTTCAATATCAAACACCAATAAGATTTAACCCCCACCCCTTCCCAAATTCATATATAACTAATATGTACCACCTAAAAATAATATCCTATGACATTCATATATATATTCTTAATGGAAAACCAAGAACCCCCCCCCCCACCCCAAATCCACATGTGTATTAAAATGATAGTGATTAAAATCTAAAATCCAAACCCAACAGGTAAATTGTTTCAATTTCTGTTTTAAATTTTAGGTTGGAGACTTGGAACCTACAATAATTCCTATACAGCTATCTGTGAAAGGCTGCCCAATCTATTTTCAAATGACAGGACCTCGACATGACGGTGAAGCCAAGATCAGGTAGTTATCAGGAATTTTCAGAACAGAACTTCAATCTATTCTCGGTAAGAACAGCCACATTTAGGAATAAAAACTTTTTAAAAGAGGTTCTTAGGATAGCTATATTAATTCAATGATCTTCATAGAAAAACTTTCAACCCCAAAACTATCTTTATAATAACTTAATAAAAGATGGCAGATAAAAATGAAAATGAGCCATCTAATCCACAGTTCTTCAACCGCCGGTCCGCGGACCGGTGCCGTTCCGCAAACAAAATCTTGCCGGTCCGCGAAGGATTCGGTCCCCGCCTCAACGAAAGGCCGGCGTCAGCTGACTTGCAACTTCCTGTTGCAGTCGCTGTGCCGGGACTCCTGCCTTCCACCGCGTTTTCTCCTGCCTTGTCTCCGCACCTCCAGACCAGCAGCGGCAGCTCTGTATGCTTTTAATTTCGGCACAGAGCTGCCCCTAATCAATAGTTTAGCGGGGTTTCATAAGGCAGCCTCGGGGCCTTTGCTAGGCCGGCCCACATCGCATCATCGAAGCGGGCCGGCTATCAAAGGCCCCGAGGCTGCCTCATGAAACCGCGCTAAACTATTGATTAGGGGCAGCTCTGAGCCGAAGTTAGAAGTACACAGAGCTGCCGCTGTTGGTCTAGACTCTTGGGCCGCTGAAGGAGGGCAAAGAGCAGCTGTCCTGGAGGTTTCCCTTCCTCTCGCCTTTGCAGGTCCCTTTTTTCCACCTTTTTTTTTTCCTTCAAACGGCAACGGGCCCCAGCATCGACATCAATCAAGTAAGTTCCACTGTTCCTTGCAAGCGGTTCTGCTCGGCCAAAGCTTCCCTTCTGACATGAGCCACCCTCAGGGGAAAGAAAGTGACCCGCAAAGGTGAGGGGAAGGGGGCAGATGATGGAAGTTGGGTGGGGGAGAGAGAGACGGGGCAGATGATGGAATGGAGGAGATGAGAGAGAGAGAAGGGGACAGATGATGGAAGTGAGAAGAAAGGAGAGAGAGCAGAAGGCAGATGGATGTCAGTTGAGAGGGGAGAGCAGATGCTGAATGGAAGTGGGGAAAGAACACATACTGGATGGAAGGAGGAGATAAATAAAGGGGGAAGAAAATAGTAAGATAATGGAGGGGTGAGGGAAAGGGGTGACAAGCTGTGCGTAGACACAGTGAAAAGAAGGAAACGGGACTAAATAGTAAGAAAGAATTTAATTTAGATGGAAGCAGAAAATAGAGAAGGAAGACCAGAGAAGAAAAGGGAAGAGAGAGCAGAGAATGATATCAGATCTGGGTGGAGGAAATGAGAAGAGAGATATGCTAAAAACCACAGGGGAGAGGGAAGGATAGAGATGCCAGACCATGAGGGGAACAGAAGGAAGATGATGGATGCCAGACCAAATTGGGGGTGGGGGGTGGGGGGGCAGGAGGAGAGATGGCAGGGAAAGACAGACAGTGAATGGAAGGGGCAAATGCTGGACTGTACCGGGCCATGGTACGCCCTCACCTGGAGTACTGCATCCAGCACTGGTCACCGTACATGAAGAAGGACACGGTACTACTCGAAAGGGTCCAGAGAAGAGCGACTAAAATGGTTAAGGGGCTGGAGGAGTTGCCGTACAGCGAAAGATTAGAGAAACTGGGCCTCTTCTCCCTTGAGCAGAGGAGATTGAGAGGGGACATGATAGAAACATTCAAGGTACTGAAGGGAATAGACTTAGTAGCTAAGGACAGGTTGTTCACCCTCTGCAAGGCAGGGAGAACGAGAGGGCACTCTCTAAAGTTGAAAGGGGATAGATTCCGTACAAACGTAAGGAAGTTCTGTGGTAGAAAGCTGGAACGCTCTTCCAGAGGCTGTTATAGGGGAAAACACCCTCCAAGGATTCAAGACAAAGTTAGACAAGTTCCTGCTGAACAAGAACGTGCGCTGTTAGGGCTAGTCTCCATTAGGGTGCTGGTCTTAGACCAGAGGGCCGCCGCGTGAGCGGACTGCTGGTCATGATGGACCTCTGGTCTGACCCAGCAGTGGCAATTCTTATGTTCTTAGGACAGACACTGGCTGGAAGAGAGTGAAAAGGCAATGAAAGCAGAAACCAGAGACGACTAAAGGTAGAAAAAAATTTTTTATTTCTATCTTGTGATTCAAATATATCAGATTTGAAATATGTATCTTGCTAGACATAATTGGGGAGTGCAAAGCCCAGGCAGTGCTTCTTTAGCTTCCAGCTGGCTTAGGGCTCTCTCTGACCAGGGGGCGGTTGCCCTAGTTCCACTCCCCTAATACCATTCCTGTCATGTGTGACTGTGGTATTCTGTTACTTGATATTTGTGTAGCATTCTGTAATAATTGGCTTATTCAGTTTTCTTGATAGTAGAGGGGATATATGTGAAGGGGAGGGGAGACAGGGGTTTTGTTGATCTTTGCTCTGTATTATTTGTATTTATAAAATGACAATTGTATAGAATATTGTTTCTTTTTATACTTTAATAAAATATGTTCAATATAAAATTATAACTATTTGAGGCTTGTGCGGATGGGATCAGATGGTTTGTGGGACCGAGCTCGCAGGGGACGGGGCGGCGATGGTTTTTAAAAAAAAATTTCAGTCTTAGTAGTTTGCCGGTCCACGAAATAATTATTTTATTTCCGCCGGTCCATAGGTGTAAAAAGGTTGAAGAACACTGATCTAATCTGCTTAATAAGGTTGTTAGGATCATAACTGCCTATTCTTTAAATTATCCTGTAATTAAGGAAGAAATTAAAGATTCTAACACCGATGTTGTTATCCATCTGGGAGCAAATGACCTGGCCAACAACTCCACACTTACAGCACAGAAAGCTTTTCAGGAGTTTGGTGAGGGCTTGAAACCTAATCTAATCTAATCTTTGGTTTACATACCGGGTCATCTCCCAGTGGAGCTCGACTCGATTCACATATAATTAAGACTAGAAAACATAGCTGGAAAGTGATGACCACAAACACTCGCTGTCCAAGCAACAAAGCTCATGACCACAAGTCCTGATGTTAGACGCAGACCTGGATATTGTTGCTATCACAGAGACGGTTCATTGACTCCCTTGGATGGGATGCAAACATACCAGGATATAATCTTTTTAGGAAAGAAAGAGAAGGTCAAAGAGGTGGAGTAGCTCTCTATGTAAAGATCGATATCCAAGTGAGTGAAATGCGGGAAACCTGGGGAGAGGAAGAAGCGATATTGATCGCTTTGAAAAGACATGATGAAACTTCTATTTACGTGGGTGTAGTCTACAGACCTCTGACTCAATTGCAGCAAATTGATAAAGATCTGATTGCAGATATCCAAAAGTTTGGAAAGAAAGAGGAGGTGCTGATGTTGGGTGACTTCAATCTGCCAGATGCCAACTGGAATGTTCCGTCTGCGGAATCGGAAAGAAGTAGGGAGATTGTGGATGCCTTTCAAGAGGCTCTGCTCAGACAAATAGTGATGGAACCCACGAGAGAAAAAGTGATACTGGATCTGGTCCTCACAAATGGGGAGAGTATTTCTAATGTTCGATTGGATGCCCACCTGGGAAATAGCAATCATCAAACGATTTGGTTTGATATAACAGCTAAAGTGGAGGGCGGACACACAAAACTCAAAGTCCTAGATTTCAAATGTACGGACTTTAGTAAAATGGGAGCGTACCTGAAGAAAGAGCTGTTAGGATGGGACGGCATAAAGGAAGTAGAAAAACAGTGGTCTAAGCTGAATGGAGCAATAAAAATGGCTACAGACCTTAAGTGAGGAAAATCAATAAAAACAAGAGAAGAAGGGAACCAAAATGGTTCTTTAAACTTGTTGCGGAGAAAATAAAGGCAAAAGAGCTAGCGTTCGTGAAATATACAAATACCCAAGAAGAGGAGTACAGAAAGGACTACCGGGTGAAACTTAAAGAAGCAAAGAGAGAGATACGTCTGGCGAAAGTGCAAGCGGAAGAGCAAATGGCTAGGAATGTAAAAAAGGGAGACAAAATCTTTTGCAGATATATTAGTGAAAGGAAGAAGAAAAATGGATTGCGAGACCTAAAGATGATATATATCGATATGTAGAGAGTGATGAGGAAAAAGCAAACATTAAACAAATACTTCTGTTCTGTGTTCACAGAAGAAGATCCTGGAGAAGGACTCAAATTGTCTGGCAAAGTTACACACGATAATGGAGTAGATACCGTGCCGTTCACTGAAGAAACTGTTTATAAACAACTTGAAAAATTGAAGGTGGACAAAGCGATAGGACCGGACGGGATCCATCCCAGGATTTTGAGGGAGCTCAGAGAGGTTCTGGCGGATCCTATTAAAGATTTGTTCAACAAATCTTTGGAGACAGGAGTGGTTCCTGGGGATTGGAGAGGAGCGGATGTAGTCCCTATTCACAAAATTGGTTGCAGAGATGAAGCGGGAAACTACAGGCCAGTAAGCCTAACCGGTTATTGGAAAAATAATGGAAGCATTGCTGAAAGAAAGGATAGTGAAATTCCTAGAATCAAATGGGTTACAGGATCCGAGGCAACATGGTTTTACTAAAGGTAAATCGTGCCAGATGAATCTGATTGAATTTTTTGATTGGGTGACTGGAGAATTGGAACAAGGGCATATGAGTAGTATAATGGGTACACCTCATGTCAAACTGATTGACAGGTGAGATAAGATAAGGATCGACCAATCAGCGTTCACTTCCGGGTTAAGCCCCGCCCATTGTCCCGCCTTAGTCTCCGCCCATAGCCCCGCCCCCACCCATGGCCCCGCCCTAGTCTCTGCCCATGGCCCCGCCCCTCCCATAGGAATGAATGGTGGTAGCCCCGCCCATGGCCACACCCCCCGCCCATGGCCCCACCCCACCCTTCACCTAAGCCCCGCCCCTCCCATAGGAATGAATGGTGGTAGCCCCACCCATGGCCACACCCCCCACCCATGGCCCCACCCCTCAAGCCCCGCCCCCGCCCCTGTCCCCACCCCTCAAGCCACGCCCCCACCCATGACCCCGCCCCCTCAAGCCCCACCCCCGGAAATGCACTTTTGATGACATCACCGGAAATGGGGGCGTGTTTAACCCCGAAAATACGCTTTCTGATGACATCACCGGAAATGGGAGTGCCTGCCCCCTACCGGAAATGCGCTTTTCTGATGACATAGGCGGAAATTGGGTAAATGACGCGGCGGAAATGCGCTTTTCTGAACACGTAGGCGGAAGTAGGGTAAATGACGCGGCAGAAATGCGCTTTTCTGAACACGTAGGCGGAAGTAGGGAAACAGACTCGGTCAAAACACCCACCCAGAAAAGAAGCGTCTTTATTTTAACAGTTTTTAGTTAAAAGACAGGGTTTAAGAGCTCACAGATAGAGCAGAGCACAAAACAAAAGGCATTCACAAAATCTTTCCTGCTTTTTAAAACAGAGTAGGGGCAGAAACAAACGAGAAAAAAAAAAAAAAAAAAGTTGCATTTGCTTTTAACACCCTTTTCAGTAGGAATTCTGAGCTAATGGTTAATGGGTCAGCTCCCCTATTGTCATGGTAACAGCTGATAAGACCCTTGCAACACCCCTCCCCCTGATAAAACCAAGGGGAGAGATGCAGAAGTGTGTTTAAACATGTCTGAACTTGTCCCGGCCCCTACTGTTGTCTTAACAATCTGAAAAAAAAAAAAAACACAAGGCAAAAGTCTTTATTGAAGCAAATTTATTATGATCCACATGCGGCAGGAAGCTATGGAGGCATTAACCCTCTACTTCAAGCGGCTAAAAAGAGTGATATAACAGTTCGGAGAAAAGATGTGGTGGATTGGGTCACCGGTCAAAACGCATACAATTTACACAGACCGGCTAGAATCCATTTTAAAAGAAATAAAACAACAGGCAGTGGCAAAGTGACTTAGTCAACATGTCAGCCTTTGCCCCCTTATAACAACGGTTACAAATACATCTTAACGGTAATAGATAACCTGTCAAAATATGCACGGGTCGTTTCTTTAAAAACAAAAACCGGTCGTGAAGTTACCGAAGCCTTTGAAACAATATTTAATTTAGGGCGTACATCTGAAAAACTTCAAACAGACAAGGGTAAAGAATTTTGTGACCCATAATGATGTTAAAGCAGCTGTAGTGGAAAGATTTAACAGGACTTTAAAATCCATAATACCTTTACTTACCAAGACGTCCTACAGGCTATGGTGTACATCCGTATGGGCACGCGTTTCCGGTTGCCGCGCGGCGGCACACGTACGGCACAAAGGAAACATAAGTTTAACCCCCACCCTGACAGGTAACACCCCCGGAAATACGCTTTCTGGTGACATCACAGGAAAAGGGAGTGCCTGCCCCGACAGGAAATGCGCTTTTCTGATGACATAGGCGGAAATTGGGTAAATGGAGCGACGGATATGCGCTTTTCTGAACACGTAGGCGGAAACAGACTTAGTCAAAACCCCCCCACCCGGAAATGAAGTGGGGTTTAAGAGCTCACAGATAGAGCAGAGCAGAAAACAAAAGGCATTCACAAAATATTTCCTGCTTTTTAAAACAGAGTAGGGGCAGAAACAAACGAGAAAAGTTGCATTAGCTTTTAACATCCTTTTCAGTAGGAATTCAATGTCTGTCACGAAGGCTCGTAGATTGAGTTACTTTCTTAAAGATCGTGATGTAGAAAAAGAGGGTTACCCAAAGACCGAAAAACTGTACGAATCAGACAAAGAAAATATGGATCCCTTTAACACGCAGGTAACTGAAAAAAGGCCTACCAAGAGGCCTCGTAACTTTCTTAAAGACTGTAATGCGGAGAAAGAGGGTTACTCACCGTCTGAAAAACCGATTGACTTGACGGCAGATACCGGGGAGCATACGCACGAATTAACAGATTCTGAAATACAAGAGTTTCCAGATGCTCAAAAGCTATATGATTCAGACATAGAAAATGAAGATGTAGGCTATGAACTACCAGAGGATAATGCTTCAGATATTGAATTTTATGAAGCCGCTGCTGAAGCCGAAGCAACAGACATGTTGGAAAAGCCAGGATCTTTCACGGTAAGAGAGAGAGAGAGAGACACACACGCACTTTTTATTACCAGTGGTCGTTGAAGGGGTTTATGAAGCTGTATGTGTTCATGTGTTTTAAAAAGGAAAATTTATTTCTGTATGTTTGTTTTTTTTTGTAGGGAAGTGGCGGATCTTCACGATCACAGAAACCTGTGGACAAGGCGTACAAGCCGATGATAAATCTATCATGTTTGTGTTTTTTCTGCTCGTTTCAAAGAGAACCGGCGGTGAATGTGCGTAAACCTGAAGATTCTTGTGATTATGGACTGTGGACAGGCATAGGCCTTTCCAAAACACCAACAGAACTTAAATCATTTATAAAGGTCATTGTATACTGCGTTCTAAATAAATGTCTGCAAGGCGTGAAGGATGAAGATTGTGGAGCCTGCTTAATACGTACTGGGGGGCAAAAACACCACGATTGCTTGATATGGGGACATAAGGAAATACAGCAGAAACTCAAAAAAACTTGTGACATGCTATGCCTAGGACGTGTGGTAAATGTAGTCACATTTGTAGGCTATAAAATGAAAATATTGATGCTTTGTAATGAAAGCATTAATATAATCATTGATTTAATCAGAGATATTAAAACCTCTATAAATGGGCCACGGCTACTCAACAGAATGGTCAATGTCATGAGAGATGGTACATATGTAGAGATTGTAAATGATTTAATCCGTGACACCGATTATAAATCATTCTTCAAAAGAAATGCTTTTTAAAACATGTTTTGTTTTTTATTCTCGGGATTGTGGGAAATACAATGTGTAATGGTATGTTTGTTTGTATAAAAGTTTAAACATTTTATTGTTGTAAAATAAAGATTTTCTTTAAAAAAAATAAAAAAATATAAAATGTGTGGTGTGTTTTAGAAATGTATTATCAACCCAAACTAAAACAATAGAAGGTGTGACAGGTTATAAGGAACTAGGTTCTAGACACGTAGGGGTCATTTTGGTGTCTAAATTGACTAACCAAGACAAACAAGTTCTATCAGAGGTCTTAGACATACAATAAAGCCTTTGTGAACGGATAACCTCTATAGAGGGGATTGTAAGTGTATAAAATAAACTATGAGAAGACCAGCAAGCATTCTGGTTTTTGTGGGTGCTACGCCGGGCCCCCAGATACATCAACTGCTAACATGGTGTGTAGAAAAGGGGCTTTTATTTTTGGTTTTAGGGATATCGTTTTTTCTTTCTCTGAATCTATCATTGCATTTAAAAACAGGAACGGGGATCTGATGGTAGAAATAAACTATCTCTTACCAGAAAAAGACAACGGATATTAAACAGTAAGTGACAAAAGTATTATATGGCACATATGTTGGTTTTTAAAAACAGCATGTACAAAACATTCTTTTTTCGTTATGATTAGACCAAGAAACGGCTGGAGAGCCCACATCTTCTACATCGACATGTTCTAACCAACAACCGGCTCCTTACCGGAAGCCAAAAGATAAACGAAATAGTAGGTATCCTGGTTTTGTAAGGAGACTAGGGTTAAAAGAAAATGTCATTACTTTTATAATGGTTGATGGGGAAAAAGTATTAACGGTTATGCTATGTTATAAATTGTAGATCGGGAAAATGTTAGAAAGTCACAAACAGACACCGTGAAGCCGACAGAAAAAGTTTAACAGCACAGAAGCACAGCCGGACAGCACAGAAGAAGGAGAATGTTATGAAGTTGATAATTATTCTGATAGCAGCAAAAAGTGTCAGAGGATGGTTCAAATAAGGGTGCATTAGGTCCTTCTGAAGATTCAGAACCAATCAACTATGTCCAATTTGTGAAAAGATGGGATCGTAAACTGGACAAGTTTCATGGTGTGCTTTATTCAGAAGAATTTCGTTTCATTAATTTAGACAGGATAACATCATTAAGTGATGCTCAAAATGCTATACGCCAAGGCACCCAACATATCCTGGACGATGTTAACAGCAGAGTATCGCCCGGTGACTACGTACAAGTGCACCTACATTCGTCACTTTTTCACAACTCCTTGTTTTCTGGTAAATTAAATCCCGAATCGCTAGATGCTGATGATTTCTTAGACCAGGTTGCTAAAATCCTTCAAAGTCACAGAGAAACACAGGTCTGTGATTTATACCTTGTTGTTGTACTTGTAATAAGAAACAAGGGTGGTGGGGGGTCGTAGGGTGTTAAAATCTATTTTGTTTAGCCAGATTTTGCAGAAAAAAGGATGTATTTAATAGATTTGAATAACACAGGTAATAACCTGTGTTTTGCCGGTAGCCTTACAACCCTTATATCCCCCCCCCCCCCCCGTAAAACTCACAGATGCTGAACTGTTAATAGGTGCTGAAAAGCTACATAATGATTTGGGGTGGTCGGTACATAAAAAAAGTCATGCTCGATGATGTAGCAACCATAGAACAACATTTAAAGATAAATATAAGAGTTGTGTTTTATACAAACTCTTGGTGTTGCTTTAAAACATCAGACCAGCCCATTTATCCAAAAAACGGTTTTCTTATCGCTACATGACGATCATTTCTACGGCATAACCGATGTCAAAAAATTCTATGGTGAGCGTAATTTCTGTACTTTTTGCCAGAAGCCCTATAGTCACGACCACTCCTGTACATTATGGTGCCGTCTTTGTTCGACACAGACATGTTTGAACAATGACGGTATACAGCAGAGGTGTCCTAACTGCAAGATGTGTTGTCGCTCTAAAGACTGTTTAGATAGACATACGCAGCTGGCGCAGAAAAAAGAAGTGGAGTGTTTATCTAAAACACTGTGTCTGAAATGTGAGTCCTATGTGAACGAAAAAACATAAATGTAAGGGTAGGATGTGTAAGCTATGCCGTGAACCCTTAAGCGGTGATGACATACACTTATGTTTTATGACACCCATCGATAAACTCAAAACATCTGAAAAGTATATTATTTACGATTGCGAGTGTATGCAGGAAACAGGCTGGCACATTCCTAATTACATATATGCCGAGGACTTGTACGATACAAGAAAATGGGAATTCAAGGGTCTAGAGTGTATTTTTGCTTTTATACAGGTTTTTTGTTTTTTTTTTTTGTGACAAAAAAAAAAAAAAAATTTAAAGACTATACCTTCATAGCCCATAATGCCAAAGGCTATGACGGGTGTTTTGTTCTTAGCCAACTGTTAAAGGAAAAGATGGACACAGATCTGTTGGTTCAAGGTGGTAAGCTTTTACAAATCACAGTAAAACCTTTAACTATTATAGCTAAAGGTTTTACTGTGATTTGTAAAAGCTTACCACCTTGAACCAACAGATCTGTGTCCATCTTTTCCTTTAACAGTTGGCTAAGAACAAAACACCCGTCATAGCCTTTGGCATTATGGGCTATGAAGGTATAGTCTTTAAATTTTTTTTTTTTTTTTTTTTGTCACCAAAAAAAAAAAAAAAAAAAAAAACCTGTATAAAAGCAAAAATACACTCTAGACCCTTGAATTCCCATTTTCTTGTATCGTACAAGTCCTCGGCATATATGTAATTAGGAATGTGCCAGCCTGTTTCCTGCATACACTCGCAATCGTAAATAATATACTTTTCAGATGTTTTGAGTTTATCGATGGGTGTCATAAAACATAAGTGTATGTCATCACCGCTTAAGGGTTCACGGCATAGCTTACACATCCTACCCTTACATTTATGTTTTTTCGTTCACATAGGACTCACATTTCAGACACAGTGTTTTAGATAAACACTCCACTTCTTTTTTCTGCGCCAGCTGCGTATGTCTATCTAAACAGTCTTTAGAGCGACAACACATCTTGCAGTTAGGACACCTCTGCTGTATACCGTCATTGTTCAAACATGTCTGTGTCGAACAAAGACGGCACCATAATGTACAGGAGTGGTCGTGACTATAGGGCTTCTGGCAAAAAGTACAGAAATTACGCTCACCATAGAATTTTTTGACATCGGTTATGCCGTAGAAATGATCGTCATGTAGCGATAAGAAAACCGTTTTTTGGATAAATGGGCTGGTCTGATGTTTTAAAGCAACACCAAGAGTTTGTATAAAACACAACTCTTATATTTATCTTTAAATGTTGTTCTATGGTTGCTACATCATCGAGCATGACTTTTTTTATGTACCGACCACCCCAAATCATTATGTAGCTTTTCAGCACCTATTAACAGTTCAGCATCTGTGAGTTTTACGGGGGGGGGGGGGGATATAAGGGTTGTAAGGCTACCGGCAAAACACAGGTTATTACCTGTGTTATTCAAATCTATTAAATACATCCTTTTTTCTGCAAAATCTGGCTAAACAAAATAGATTTTAACACCCTACGACCCCCCACCACCCTTGTTTCTTATTACAAGTACAACAACAAGGTATAAATCACAGACCTGTGTTTCTCTGTGACTTTGAAGGATTTTAGCAACCTGGTCTAAGAAATCATCAGCATCTAGCGATTCGGGATTTAATTTACCAGAAAACAAGGAGTTGTGAAAAAGTGACGAATGTAGGTGCACTTGTACGTAGTCACCGGGCGATACTCTGCTGTTAACATCGTCCAGGATATGTTGGGTGCCTTGGCGTATAGCATTTTGAGCATCACTTAATGATGTTATCCTGTCTAAATTAATGAAACGAAATTCTTCTGAATAAAGCACACCATGAAACTTGTCCAGTTTACGATCCCATCTTTTCACAAATTGGACATAGTTGATTGGTTCTGAATCTTCAGAAGGACCTAATGCACCCTTATTTGAACCATCCTCTGACACTTTTTGCTGCTATCAGAATAATTATCAACTTCATAACATTCTCCTTCTTCTGTGCTGTCCGGCTGTGCTTCTGTGCTGTTAAACTTTTTCTGTCGGCTTCACGGTGTCTGTTTGTGACTTTCTAACATTTTCCCGATCTACAATTTATAACATAGCATAACCGTTAATACTTTTTCCCCATCAACCATTATAAAAGTAATGACATTTTCTTTTAACCCTAGTCTCCTTACAAAACCAGGATACCTACTATTTCGTTTATCTTTTGGCTTCCGGTAAGGAGCCGGTTGTTGGTTAGAACATGTCGATGTAGAAGATGTGGGCTCTCCAGCCGTTTCTTGGTCTAATCATAACGAAAAAAGAATGTTTTGTACATGCTGTTTTTAAAAACCAACATATGTGCCATATAATACTTTTGTCACTTACTGTTTAATATCCGTTGTCTTTTTCTGGTAAGAGATAGTTTATTTCTACCATCAGATCCCCGTTCCTGTTTTTAAATGCAATGATAGATTCAGAGAAAGAAAAAACGATATCCCTAAAACCAAAAATAAAAGCCCCTTTTCTACACACCATGTTAGCAGTTGATGTATCCGGGGGCCCGGCGTAGCACCCACAAAAACCAGAATGCTTGCTGGTCTTCTCATAGTTTATTTTATACACTTACAATCCCCTCTATAGAGGTTATCCGTTCACAAAGGCTTTATTGTATGTCTAAGACCTCTGATAGAACTTGTTTGTCTTGGTTAGTCAATTTAGACACCAAAATGACCCCTACGTGTCTAGAACCTAGTTCCTTATAACCTGTCACACCTTCTATTGTTTTAGTTTGGGTTGATAATACATTTCTAAAACACACCACACATTTTATATTTTTTTATTTTTTTTAAAGAAAATCTTTATTTTACAACAATAAAATGTTTAAACTTTTATACAAACAAACATACCATTACACATTGTATTTCCCACAATCCCGAGAATAAAAAACAAAACATGTTTTAAAAAGCATTTCTTTTGAAGAATGATTTATAATCGGTGTCACGGATTAAATCATTTACAATCTCTACATATGTACCATCTCTCATGACATTGACCATTCTGTTGAGTAGCCGTGGCCCATTTATAGAGGTTTTAATATCTCTGATTAAATCAATGATTATATTAATGCTTTCATTACAAAGCATCAATATTTTCATTTTATAGCCTACAAATGTGACTACATTTACCACACGTCCTAGGCATAGCATGTCACAAGTTTTTTTGAGTTTCTGCTGTATTTCCTTATGTCCCCATATCAAGCAATCGTGGTGTTTTTGCCCCCCAGTACGTATTAAGCAGGCTCCACAATCTTCATCCTTCACGCCTTGCAGACATTTATTTAGAACGCAGTATACAACGACCTTTATAAATGATTTAAGTTCTGTTGGTGTTTTGGAAAGGCCTATGCCTGTCCACAGTCCATAATCACAAGAATCTTCAGGTTTACGCACATTCACCGCCGGTTCTCTTTGAAACGAGCAGAAAAAACACAAACATGATAGATTTATCATCGGCTTGTACGCCTTGTCCACAGGTTTCTGTGATCGTGAAGATCCGCCACTTCCCTACAAAAAAAAACAAACATACAGAAATAAATTTTCCTTTTTAAAACACATGAACACATACAGCTTCATAAACCCCTTCAACGACCACTGGTAATAAAAAGTGCGTGTGTGTCTCTCTCTCTCTCTCTTACCGTGAAAGATCCTGGCTTTTCCAACATGTCTGTTGCTTCGGCTTCAGCAGCGGCTTCATAAAATTCAATATCTGAAGCATTATCCTCTGGTAGTTCATAGCCTACATCTTCATTTTCTATGTCTGAATCATATAGCTTTTGAGCATCTGGAAACTCTTGTATTTCAGAATCTGTTAATTCGTGCGTATGCTCCCCGGTATCTGCCGTCAAGTCAATCGGTTTTTCAGACGGTGAGTAACCCTCTTTCTCCGCATTACAGTCTTTAAGAAAGTTACGAGGCCTCTTGGTAGGCCTTTTTTCAGTTACCTGCGTGTTAAAGGGATCCATATTTTCTTTGTCTGATTCGTACAGTTTTTCGGTCTTTGGGTAACCCTCTTTTTCTACATCACGATCTTTAAGAAAGTAACTCAATCTACGAGCCTTCGTGACAGACATTGAATTCCTACTGAAAAGGATGTTAAAAGCTAATGCAACTTTTCTCGTTTGTTTCTGCCCCTACTCTGTTTTAAAAAGCAGGAAATATTTTGTGAATGCCTTTTGTTTTCTGCTCTGCTCTATCTGTGAGCTCTTAAACCCCACTTCATTTCCGGGTGGGGGGGTTTTGACTAAGTCTGTTTCCGCCTACGTGTTCAGAAAAGCGCATATCCGTCGCTCCATTTACCCAATTTCCGCCTATGTCATCAGAAAAGCGCATTTCCTGTCGGGGCAGGCACTCCCTTTTCCTGTGATGTCACCAGAAAGCGTATTTCCGGGGGTGTTACCTGTCAGGGTGGGGGTTAAACTTATGTTTCCTTTGTGCCGTACGTGTGCCGCCGCGCGGCAACCGGAAACGCGTGCCCATACGGATGTACACCATAGCCTGTAGGACGTCTTGGTAAGTAAAGGTATTATGGATTTTAAAGTCCTGTTAAATCTTTCCACTACAGCTGCTTTAACATCATTATGGGTCACAAAATTCTTTACCCTTGTCTGTTTGAAGTTTTTCAGATGTACGCCCTAAATTAAATATTGTTTCAAAGGCTTCGGTAACTTCACGACCGGTTTTTGTTTTTAAAGAAACGACCCGTGCATATTTTGACAGGTTATCTATTACCGTTAAGATGTATTTGTAACCGTTGTTATAAGGGGGCAAAGGCTGACATGTTGACTAAGTCACTTTGCCACTGCCTGTTGTTTTATTTCTTTTAAAATGGATTCTAGCCGGTCTGTATAAATTGTATGCGTTTTGACCGGTGACCCAATCCACCACATCTTTTCTCCGAACTGTTATATCACTCTTTTTAGCCGCTTGAAGTAGAGGGTTAATGCCTCCATAGCTTCCTGCCGCATGTGGATCATAATAAATTTGCTTCAATAAAGACTTTTGCCTTGTGTTTTTTTTTTTTTCAGATTGTTAAGACAACAGTAGGGGCCGGGACAAGTTCAGACATGTTTAAACACACTTCCGCATCTCTCCCCTTGGTTTTATCAGGGGGAGGGGTGTTGCAAGGGTCTTATCAGCTGTTACCATGACAATAGGGGAGCTGACCCATTAACCATTAGCTCAGAATTCCTACTGAAAAGGGTGTTAAAAGCAAATGCAACTTTTTTTTTTTTTTTTTCCTCGTTTGTTTCTGCCCCTACTCTGTTTTAAAAAGCAGGAAAGATTTTGTGAATGCCTTTTGTTTTGTGCTCTGCTCTATCTGTGAGCTCTTAAACCCTGTCTTTTAACTAAAAACTGTTAAAATAAAGACGCTTCTTTTCTGGGTGGGTGTTTTGACCGAGTCTGTTTCCCTACTTCCGCCTACGTGTTCAGAAAAGCGCATTTCCGCCGCGTCATTTACCCTACTTCCGCCTACGTGTTCAGAAAAGCGCATTTCCGCCGCGTCATTTACCCAATTTCCGCCTATGTCATCAGAAAAGCGCATTTCCGGTAGGGGGCAGGCACTCCCATTTCCGGTGATGTCATCAGAAAGCGTATTTTCGGGGTTAAACACGCCCCCATTTCCGGTGATGTCATCAAAAGTGCATTTCCGGGGGTGGGGCTTGAGGGGGCGGGGTCATGGGTGGGGGCGTGGCTTGAGGGGTGGGGACAGGGGCGGGGGCGGGGCTTGAGGGGTGGGGCCATGGGTGGGGGTGTGGCCATGGGCGGGGCTACCACCATTCATTCCTATGGGAGGGGCGGGGCTTAGGTGAAGGGTGGGGTGGGGCCATGGGCGGGGCTACCACCATTCATTCCTATGGGAGGGGCGGGGCCATGGGCGGAGACTAGGGTGGGGCCATGGGTGGGGGCGGGGCTATGGGCGGAGACTAAGGCGGGACAATGGGCGGGGCTTAACCCGGAAGTGAACGCTGATTGGTCGATCCTTATCTTATCTCACCTGTCAATCAGTTTGACATGAGGTGTACCCATTATACTACTCATATGCAAGATGTAATTTACTTAGATTTCAGCAAAGTTTTTAACACGGTTTCTCTTAGAAGGCTGTTGAACAAACTTGAAGGGCTGAAGTTAGGACCCAAAGTGGTGAACTGGATTAGAAACTGGTTGACAGACAGACGCCAGAGGGTGATGGTTAATGGAATTTGTTCAGAGGAGGGAAAGATGAGTAGTGGAGTCCCTCAGGGATCAGTGCTGGGACCGATCCTGTTCAATATGTTTGTGAGCGACATTGCTGAAGGGTTAGAAGGAAAAGTTTGCTTTTTTGCAGATGATACTAAGATTTGTAACAGAGTAGACACCAAGGAGGGAGTGGAAACCATGAAAAAGGATCTGCAAAAGTTAGAAGAATAGTCAAATATCTGGCAACTAAAATTCAATGCAAAAAAGTGCAGAGTAATGCATTTGGGGATTAGAAATCGGAAAGAGCGTATGTGCTGGGAGGTGAGAGGCTGATATGCATTGATGAGGAGAGGGACCTTGGGGTGATAGTATCTGAAGATCTAAAGGCGAAGAAACATTGTGACAAGGCGGTGGCTGTTGCCAGTAGGATACTAGGCTGTATAGAGAGAAGCATGACTAGTAGAAGAAAGAAGGTGTTGATGCCCCTGTACAGGTCAATGGTGAGGCCCCACTTCGAGCATTGTGTTCAATTTTGGAGACCGTATCTGGCAAAGGACATAAAAAGACTTGAAGCGGTCCAGAGGAAGACAACAAAAATGGTAGGTGGTTTGCACCAGAAGACGTATGAAGAGAGACTGGAAGCCCTGACTATGTATACCCTAGAGCAGGGGTGTCCAAGTCGGTCCTCGAAGGCCGCAAACCAGTCGGGTTTTCAGGATTTCCTCAATGAATATGCATGAGATCTATTTGCATGCACTGCTTTCATTGTATGCTAATAGATCTCATGTATATTCATTGGGAAAATACTGAAAACCCAGCTGGATTGCGGCCCTCGAGGACTGACTTTGACACCTGTGCCCTAGAGGAAAGGAGGGACAGGGAAGATATGATTCAGACGTTCAAATATTTGAAAGGTATTAATGTAGAACAAAATCTATTGCAGAGAAAGGAAACTGGTAAAACCAGAGGACATAATTTGAGGTTAAAAATGGTAAAACCAAAGGACATAATTTGAGGTTGAGGGGTAGTAGATTCAAGAGCAATGTTAGGAAATTCTTCTTTAAGGAGAGGGTGGTTGATGCGTGGAATGCGCTCCCGAGAAAGGTGGTGGAGAAGAAAACGGTGACAGAGTTCAAACAAGCGTGGGATGAACATAGAGGATCTCCAATCAGAAAATAATGGGTATACATTAACATAGTAAATGACGGCAGATAAAAACCCAAATGGTCCATCCAGTCTGCCCAACTTGATTCAATTTAAGTTTTTTAACTTTTTCCTTCTTAGCTATTTCTGGGCAAGAATCCAAAGCTCTATCCAGTACTGTGCTTGGGTTCCAACTGCCGAAATCTCCGTCAAAATCTCCAATTGAAAATCATTGAAGGAACTAAGGCCAGTACTGGGCAGGCTTGCTCGGCCTGTGTCCCATATATGGATATTCAGTTGAGGATGGGCTGGGGAGGATTTCAATGGCTGAGATGGTTAAGATGTGCTAAAGTGAGCTTTGATGGAGACTCCAGTAGATAGAACCTGAGCACACTACTGGGTACGGCTCTGGGTTTCTGGCCCAGAAATATCTAAGTAAAAGGACCATTTAAATTAAATAATTAATTTATGGAGCATGTAAGGTTGAGCAGACTGGATGGACCACTCGGTTATTTATCTTCTGTCATTTACTATGGGGCTCATAATCAAAAAAACCCAAATGTCTAAAAAGTGGCCTAAATGGGTACTTGGATGATCAAAAAGCCTGATCATCCAAGTACCCATAATCAAAGTTGGTTTTAGACGTATCTAAAACCAGATTAGGCCTTTCCCCTGCCTCTAAACGCATAGAGCGAAAAGAGGCATTTTTAGAGTAGGGGAAAGGGCGGGCGGTGGGCGGGAGGTGGGCCGACCTAGACCTAGGCATGCAGCAGATATAACCAAAACTTTAGGCGGGTTGCCTAGTTGACACTTATATGTTTTGACTTAGACCAAGTCAAAACAGGTATAAGTGCTGAATAGGGGCCGCTGAGCTGATCGCTGCAGCTCTGTGGCCCCAACAATCTGCCTACCCCCTATTGCAATGTTCGCTGCAGAAGAGATGGCTCATCTCTCCTGCCTCGATGGTGATCGCCCACCCCCCTCCAAACCGCGGCACTTTGGGGTGAGCATCGCGGCAGCCCATGTGCCTAAGGCCCTCCCCACAGGAGGGGCCTAAGCCTACTGAGCCTAAACCTAATGGGCCTTTTCCGGTTGGCCCAGGCGCCTCAGGCCCCTCCTGTGGGTGGGGTTTGAGCTGCCTGGGCCAGTCAGGCCTTAAGGCCAGCCATTCAATGGATGGCTGGCCTGCTGGACGGATGGGCTTGGCACCCGTCCGTCCAGCCACTGATTTAAAGATAGGTGGGATTGGGGTGGGGGGGATCGAGGGGTCGGGGTGGGGGTGCGTCGAGGGCACGAGAGCCTGTGATCCCTCCTGCCCGTATTTTTTTGGGGGGTAGGGAATGTCGCCGGGCCAGGAGGACTTGGGCTCCCTCCTGGCCCCATTGTAATCGGCGGGGGGGAGGGGGGGTTGGGGATCACTGGGGCAAGAGGATTGGGCTCCCTCTTGCCACCGATGCTATTGGGAATGGTCCGTGAGTTGGTGGGGCAAGAGGGATTGGGTTCCCTCTTGCCCCCGATGCTGTTGGAGATGGTCGTATCTGGTGGGGCAAGAGGGATTGGGCTCCCTCTTGCCCCCCATGCTGTTGGGGACGGTTGGGGTGCCGCAGGTTAGGAGGGCTTGGGCTCTCTCTTGCCCAGATCATTGTAGGGGGCGGGGATTCTGTAACCGGTGTTCTTTTTGACAGACACCGGTTACAGAATCCAGCTTTTAGGCGAAGGTCTGGCTCCTCCTTCGCCTAAAAGCCCTTGTTTTGGGCGTTTGGGACTTAGGCTTTTTTGGGGTTCATTATATGTAGTAATTGTAGATGTAGTGGTGGTCTGGGTGTTTAAACAGCTGAACATAGAGACAGGCCATTATTTTTTTTTAAACTCCTTTTGGATTTATTTTTTGATAATGGACATTTTCCCTGCTTCTACTTTCAATGTTTAAGGCCTTAGGCCAAAAGGGGACTTAGACATTTTTTTTTTTATTATGCCCCTCCACGTTACTATCTCCTTTCCCATGCCTTCATTTAGGACTGTAATTGTTACCCATGAAGATTATCTACCCCATGCTCTTTTGTTCTTTTTTGTAATTTTTTTAAAAAAATTTGTGGGAAATCTTTATTGAAACAAAGAAAAAAAATCAAGAAGACTTTAATGCCTATTACTAAAACTGCTAATACATAACAGCATAAGAAGTCAAATCTATATCTACATTAATAATACTACAAAACTTCCAGTAAAACAAAGTTTGAGCTTTTTTTCTCTCCCCAACCCCACAACCTAAATATTCATTGTATAGAACCCAAATTGTTTCCCATACATCAAATGCTTAGCTACTAGCTAACTCTCACAGCAACAGATTCAGTCCATATACCATAGCCAAAATTTCATTTATACCGGCTGAAAGGTTTAATAGAGGACCTAAGGGATATCAGACAGCCCTCCAAACAACATAGTTTGGATGGGTAAATTCCTCATTTGTCCCAAGGTACCTCCACCACCTAATTTTATATATATCTTTTTCTTATTCTTAATTTCTTATATATCTATTTTTCTTATTTTTAATCTTATAATTTGTTTTTCTTAAGCATATTAGATGTACTTAGCTTTTTTGCTAGGAATTTACCCATCCAAACTATGTTGTTTGGAGGGCTGTCTGATATCCCTTAGGTCCTCTATTAAACCTTTCAGCCGGTATAAATGAAATTTTGGCTATGGTATATGGACTGAATCTGTTGCTGTGAGAGTTTGCTTTATGGTTTGAAATAAGGAAGTTTACTGTAAGATAGCTACTAGCTAGTCAGGCAGCGGAGTCTAGTTCTGTGGGGTGAAAATGTTTGGGTTTGTTTAATCAGAGTGAAGGTCAGAATGTGGTATGCTGCAGGGTTCACCAGTTTTCCCAATTTTATTTAACACATTATGGCTCCGTTGGCGATCCTAGGGTTTCATCTACTCATATATGTTGACCGTCATGTCACCATATCCCTTTTGAAAATGACATCATAACATACTAGCAATTATTGAGCAAGGGTCAGATGCACTAGAATCTTGGGCCGTGGCATTTAAATTTAAATTAAATAAGGATAAAACAAAATTTTTGATAGAAAGCAGCCATTATCAACCAATTAGGAATGATAGTTTTATGATTATTAATAATGGTGTGTTAGCCATGTTAGTCCACTTTTAAAGGTAATATGTAGAAATAAAATATAAATGAAATAAGGTGATAGCTTTTTTATTGGACTAAATGCATTTTTTGATTAGCTTTTGAAGGTAACACTTCTTCTTTAGCATCCCTCCAGACCAACACAGAACGGATGGGTTTACGTTCCTCTGCCAGCAGGTAGAGACTGAGACATTGACTTTTGGCTGTAGTACAAGTGGGCTGTGCAGTCCCTTCTACAATTGGTCTGTTCTCAGTCTCCAGCAGGTGGCAGTGGTAAGCCTGTGCAGTTTTTCTTTGGTTTAGTGTAGGGCCTGTTGGATTTTGATTTGGCCTTCTTGTGCTTTTTTGTGGTGCCAGATTGAGCTTGGGGGACCCTTTCATGGGTTCATCCCACCTCAGGGGTCCCTCCCTCTATTTCTCCCACCTCACCAAAACGTTTTGAACTAGAGGTGCCTCAGCTGTAAGCCTTGCCACTTCTTCGGCAAGGCATATACAGTCATGTGAAAAAATTAGGACACCCCCATGAAATATTCAGTTCTTTAAGAAATGTTCACATATCGATGTCAAATCTTTTTTTTTTCTCTCTGGAAAAGAAAATGATGTCATTGCAGGTAAACAACAAAATTTTTCCTTGATTTACTCATGAAATAAAAGATATCTATAAAAATGTGTATTCTAATTGAGAAATAAATTAGGACACCCTACACCCTAATAGCTAGTGTTACCACCTTTTGCTGAAATAACTTCAGTGAGACGCTTCTTGTAGCCATCCACCAGTCTCTGACATCAGTCTGAGGAAAGTTTGGCCCACTCCTCAATGCAGAATTCTTTCAGATGTGAGATGTTTGAGGGGTTTCTTGCATGTACAGCCCATTTCAAATCACCCCATCAAATCACACCACAGCATCTAAATGAGATTAAGATCAGGGCTTTGACTCGGCCACTCCAGGACTCTCCATTTCTTAGTTTTCAGCCAGTCCTTTATGGATTTACTGGTATGTTTTGGGTCATTGTCGTGTTGCAGGGTCCAGTTCCGCTTCAGATGGTCTCACGTGTTCCTCAAACACCTTCTGATAGAATTCATGGTGGATTCTATGATGGTGAGCTGGCCAGGTCCTGCTGCAGCAAAGCATCCCCAAACCATGACATTTCCACCTCCATGCTTTAGAGTTGGTATGAGGTTCTTTTCCTGGAATGCTGTATTTGGTGTACGCCAAACGTGTCCTCTTTTCTAGGGTCCAAATGATTCAAATTTAGACTCATCTGTCCAGAGAACACTATTTCAGAAGTCCTGGTGTTTGTCTACTTTCTCTCTGGAAAACTTCAGTCTGGCCTTGATGTTTCTTTTGAGGGCAAAGGTTTCCTCCTTGCACACCTCCCAAGCAAGTTAAATTTGTGCAATCTCTTTCCGATTGTAGAGGCATGCACTTTCACATCAACATTATCAAGAGCCTGCTGTAGGTCCCGTGATGACATTTTAGGGTTTTTGGAGACTTCTTATAGCATCTTGCGGTCTGCTTTGGGGGTCAACTTGATTGGACTGCTAGACCTGGGCATGTTGGCAGTTGTTTGGAAAGTTCACCACTTGTACACTATTTTCGGACCGTGGAATGGCAAACCTCCTTCAAAATGCACCTGATGTGATACACCTGTGTATAGATCCTGATGACAGACGTCAGACCTTCTGGCTAGGGGAGTCATTGCGATGGTCATCCAGTTCAGACCGAGGGTCATCCAGTTCAGACCAAGGGTTGCTTTTCAGATATGATCCATCAGTAGATTGGAGCTGTGAGCCCTTTGTCAAGCACTACAGTCATTAGAAAAACACCCTGGTAGGCAAAGCGGTCATGGTTTTTTCAGACAATGCCACATATGTGGCATATGTCAATAAGCATGGAGGCACCAAGAGACTGGAAGCCCAGTTCTTGTTTTGCTGTGCAGAAGTCTACCTGCAGGCTGTATCTGCAGCACATATAGCAGGAGTGGACAAGGTGTAGGCCAATTATCTAAGCTAGCAAACCTGGGACCTGGGGGAGTGGTATTTGTTCCAGAAGATCTTGGATAGCATGGTGAGGCATCAGGGGTGTCAAATGATTGCTCTGATAACATCAACAGCTAGCAATGAATCCTCTTGATTCTTCAACCCAAGATTTGAGTCCAGAAGCAACAACATTGATGATCTAGTATGACCTTGGTCAGAGAAAGGGATGTTATATGTGTTTCATCTGTGGTCCATGATAGGATGGGTCATTTGAAGTATAGCGAACCATCCGAGGTTAGTAATTCTAGTTGCTCCAGATTGGTTGTGTCAAAAGTGGTACGTGGATCTTTTTCGGCTACAGAGGGACGTATCTCAAACTTCCACGTCATTCAACTTTTGTCTTGTAGGATCCAGTTGCTCTGAGGTACACTTTAGGCTTACAGCATGGCTCTTGAATGCGTAGCCTTAGCACAATAGGCCTTCTTGGAAGTTATCATAGCTTCCCTCCTAAGATCTAGGAAACCTGCGACTGTCACATCCTATGCTATGGCTTGGAAAATGTTTCAACATATGTGTGCTAAGCAGAATGTGGAGCCCTTAAGGCTCAGATGTCCATGGTCCTAGATTCCCTTCAGGACCAGCTAGAGAAGGGCCTAGTGGTTCATGGCTTTCCTTCTTGAGGGAGCCAGATTTGTTGAAGGGAACTTTGTGGCTGCATCTTCCTGTGTGACAGCCATTTCTTACGTGGAATTTTAACTGTCTTGCAGGCCCTCAGTAGGACTCAGAACAAGCTCCTACAAGTAGCATCACTGATATAACTTAACGGTCCTTCAGGTAGGTATCACCTCAGCAAGCAGGATCTTGGAGCTCCACTGCAGAGAGACTTCCTCAGAGTTATAGAGGCCGGCGTCTCACTGCACAAGGTACCTTATTTTGTGCCAAAGGTGGTCTCGGCCTTCCATGTATATCAGGAAGTCTGACTGCCTGCAATCCTTGCCATGGGTTTGAAAAAAAAAAGTACAAAGTTTTGGCATTGTTAGGAGAGTTCTCTGTTACCTTGAGGTGACGAATGGTTTTTGTCTCTCAGATCACCTTTTTGTACTAGGAAGTCCTAGCCACCTGGGGAAGCTAGCTCCTAAGGCTTCTAAGGCTTCCATTTCAAGACAGATTCACATGGCTGTTTCTTCAGCGGGTGTGGTTGGTAACCATCGATTTCTTTGAGAGCACATTCTACAAGGAATGTGACTTCTTCATGGGCAAAGTCCCTGGCAGTTATGCCCAAGGAGATTTTTGGGCTGCTAATTGGTCCACCATACATTCTTTCATGAAATTTTTCAGGGTGGATGTAGTGGCACAAATGGATGCCGCCTTTGGGTCCTCTGTGCTAGCAGCAGGCTCATCTGCCCCACCCTAGACTCAGGGGACTGCTTTAGTACCAGTGTTGTAGTAAGGGTGAGCGATGTCCATGATAGTAGCACCCCTCTTCTGCCCTCTTCCACACACCCCACCCCTGCCACATGCGTGCCCCCCTTCCCTTTCCCCATACCTTTTTAACTTCTCTGATGAGCAGCATGTCCACGTTGGTGTCAGCTCGCATACATTCTCAGAGCTTTACTCTTAGTTCTGACCTCTGGAGAGCTGTTTCATCCCAGCACAGTCAGACATTATTCATTCTTGTGTCTGATCAACTCTACTGTCTATGGAAAACATCCAGTACAGGTGAGCAACAATGCTAAATACAAATTACCTATTATACCTTCCAAAATAAACTCCATTATCCACCCCTGAGTACTTACAGTGGGATGTTTAGCTCACTAAAAATTTATGTAGTCATAGGTTTATCAAATATATTGTATCTAAATGGGAAGTCTGAGAGCTATTCATGACCTTCTTCAAGCAGGCTTTCACCCTGTACATTCTACAAAAACTGCCCATGCTAAAGTCTCCAATGTCCTGTTCCTGACCAGATCCTTACCCTTCTCAATATATCTGCTGCTTATGACACTGTTGATCACCACCTACTCCTTGATATATTGTCCTCATTTGGATTTCATCGCTCTGCTATTTTTTGGTTTTCTTCTTATCTCTCCCATCGCACTTTGTGTAGGTTCTGGTGGATCCTCCTCCAATGCTATCCCACTTTCAGTCATTATACCTCAGGGTTCTGTCTTGGGACCTCTTCTTTTTTCCTTCTATACTCATTCCCTTAGTACTTTGATCTCCTCCCGTGGTTTTATCACATTTATGCTGATGACTCCCAGATCTATCTCTCTACTACAGAAATTTCTACAGGCATCCAGGCCCAAGTCTCAGCCTGCCTGTCTGACATTGCTGCCTGATCTCTCACTTCCATTTCAAATTTTATATGGACAAGGCTGAACTTTTTATCTTTCCTCCTAAACCTATCTGTCCTCTTTCCCTGTTTTCTATTTCTGTGGATAACACTCTAATCCTCCCTGCATCATCAACTTGCAACCTAAGGGTCATACAAATTACAACTAAAGGATAAGAGAAAAACACACTACACCAACTTAATAGGCCCAGAAACTCAAGACACCAAAAAATTATTTCAAATACTAAAAGATCTAACTGACACCAAACTGTACCTGAACACTAACAATACCCCACCCCCGCCACACTTTTAGCAGAACACTTCAAGAACAAAATTACAAATGCCAGAGCTACCCTCAATGGTACCCCAACCAACCTAAAAGAAATCACAATACCCCTCACAGAAAAAGAATCAATGGCTGCTGACAGAACCTGGTACCACTTCCCTACTATACAATGGTCCGACCTTAACAAACTCTACAGAAAGTACAGCCATGCATCATGTGATCTCAACCACTGCCCACCATATCTCTTAAAAACCTCCAGTACAAAATTCCGTGCCCTTCTCCTACAATGGGTACAAACCATGCTCACAAATGGCCTTTTCCCATCTGACCTCAGTGAAATCATCATCACACCGATCCCAAAAGACCCTAAAGGAGCAATGGATCAACCATCCAATTACAGACCCATTGCCTCAATACCTCGCTATGTCAAATTAACAAACTCCTCATCAACTATCTGGAAGACCACAACATACTCCACCCCACGCAATCCAGCTTCAGAACCAACTTCAGCACATAGACACTGCTAGGCTCCCTTATTGATACAGCTAGACAACACCTCAGCACAGACAAAAAAATTCTGCTCATACAATTGGATTTGACAGCAGCATTTGACCTGGTAGACCATAACATCCTACTGCAAATTTTGGATACAATAGGTATCACTGGTAAGGTAAACTCATGGTTTGAAGGATTCCTAAAATCCAGAGTCTACAGAGTAAAGTCGAACAAAGAAAAATCAGAACCTTGGTCCAACCCCTGCGGTGTACCCCAAGGATCCCCACTATCCCCTACTATCTTCAATCTCTATACTGCCTCCCTCGGTGCCTGCCTGGACAAACTAGGCCTAACCTCATATAGCTATGCAGACGACATCACCATTCTCATACCTTTTGATCAACCCAAGCCTTCTATGACAAACACACACCGAACACTAGAAATAGTAGTAACATGGATGAAAGATCATAAACTGAAGCTGAACCCAGACAAAACAAAATTCATCCTCCTAGAAAATAACAAAGTCCCAACCATAACCAATATAGAAATTAACTCAATCAATTACCCTATTCAACCCACCCTAAAACTACTAGGAATGACGATAGATAGGTGCTGCATCATGCAACCTCAAATCAATAAACAATACAGAAATCATTCGCAGTTATGAGAAACTTAAGACAAGTTCGAAAATTCTTCGATAGAACACAATTACGGCTCTTAGTACAATCCCTTGTCCTAGGCCTTTTAGACTATTGCAACATTCTCTACCTCCCCTGCCCAGCAACAATGATAAAACAACTACAAACAATCCAAAACACAGCACTGAGACTTATCTTTTCATTGAGGAAACATGACCACATCACAGAGGCATACCTCAACTCACACTGGCTTCCAATTCCGGCAAGAATACTATTCAAATTCTACTGCCTACTATTTAAAACCATAAATGGTGACAGCCCAACCTACCTGAACAACCGCCTCATCCAAACTACATCAATTAGACATAGGAAAACTCACACTCCATTCACGCACCCTCCTATCAGAGAAGTCAAACGGAAAAAACTATATGATGGCCTCCTAGCCACACAAGCAGCAAAACTCGATAACCAAATCTCCAATCAAATTCCTGCAAACGACTTAATACCGCTAGCTCCTTCCCACTCCAAATACCACTTCCCAGTTCCCCAAAGCAACTTCATCCACTCTTTATCTCCTCTAGAAATTACCAGATATCTTCTTCTTGTAATACATTTTTTGTAATTCTTTTGTAATCCGCCTTGAACCGCTAGGCAATGACAGAATAGAAATCTCTAATGTAATGTAATATAATCTTGACTCTTCTCTCTCTTTCTCTGTACAAATTTTAACAGACCGCTAAAGCTTGTAGCTTTTTCCTCTACAATATCACCAAAATCTGACCTTATCCACACTCGTATCACACAAGTCTTCTACTAAACCATCCCTCTCACCTTCAATTCATACCAAATTCTGCCAGTGTCGCTATGGTCATATTACCGCTCTCCTCAGGTCACTTCATTGGCTCACTATACATTTCCACATACAGTTCAAACTCCTCTTATTGCCTTTACAAGTGCATTCACTCTGCAACTCCTCAGTATTTCTCCTTTCTTATCTCTCCCTATACTCCTCCCTTGGAACTCAATTCATCAGGTAAGTGTCTTTTATCTGTACTCTTCTCCTCTATTGCTAACACCACACTTCGTCCCTTCTGTCTTGCTGCAGCATATGTCTATATTATCATTCCTTCTGTGAGAAATTCCTTAACCCCTATTTGTCTGTTTTGATTGTAAGCTCTATTGAGCAGGGATTGTCTCTTGCCTGTTTGATGTTCATCACTGCGTATGTATGGCGGTGCTATAGAAATGATTAGTAGAAGTCTATAAAACAGGTGAATTTGTTCTGCCTGTTGCTTCATATGAAAATAATAGTGTTGACCCTTCACAGCTTTGGAACCCACATCTCTGGAGGGGATACCATCTCCCGCTGTCTCCGAATGAGAAACACAAGCCCTTATGGTAAGATTTGTGCTGGTTATTTTGATTATCTGTGCATATATTAGCAAAACACATTAAAAGGTAGATTATGGGGAAATTAATCAATGTGTGCTACTGTCAGGCTATTTTAGCACAGGAGACCATGTTATGCAATGAGATCTTGTGCTAAAATAGCACAACTTGTGCTAAAATAACCCATCTTAACAGTAGCACACATTGATAAATTCCCCTGTTAATGCATATTATTTACTGCAAATTTCATTTTTCAAATTTGGACTTATTTACTAATAAGACACATTAATGGTATTGGAACAGTTCAGCAAATATATCCCTAAGCCAACTTTTGTGAGGAGACAAAATGGAGGAATGGCAAGGACTGAGTAAAAGAAAGTTCATAATATCATTTGTCGCTGATCCTGAATGCAAGTATTGTCCAACAACCTCTGTCATTCATCAGACAATTTCCTTGTGAGCTCCCTGCACGTTGTAGGCTTGATTTTCTTAAAGGAAACTTTAGACTAGATTCTATATTTTAAAAAATCAGAGCAGAAAATCCACTAAGCACTATTCTATAAACAGCACTCGATGTTACACACCATAATATTTTGCATTGAGAACTCCAACTAACTGTAGGTATGGCCATTTACACTAAAAGAAACGTGGTGCAAATCCCCATGCCTAAATTAGGCACAAATCCCTTGTTTTCTATAACTATGCACATAATATGAAGGAACGCTTTTGATCCACCCATAACCATCCCATTTCCACACCCCTTTTAGGCTCAGATCCTGTGCTTAAATTTACATGCATAAGACTAGAAGCTCTGCCCCCCTTCACATCAGGCCATATTCAATCCTTTAAAGGGCCAACGGTCAAAAACTCTCCTACATTTTCTTCAGGCAGGGTAAGGAGGAAGAATCTCTCTATGCTGTCCCTCCTTACCCCATCAGACCGGGATTGAGGCTCCCAATGGCAAGAAGCTCCACCTCCTTCACATCGGGCTGTTTTCAGCCCTTTAAAGAGCCAATGGTCAAAATCTCTCCTGCATTTTCTTCAGACAGATAGCACTTCCAAAATAAACACCACTACATCTCAGCGGACTGCTGAGCACGATGGACCACTGGTCTGACCCAGCAGTGGCAATTCTTATGTTCTTAAATAATAGACTCAATTATACCAATGCGCTATCGCGTGATAACCCACCAACTATGCACCTTGGTACACACAGAATCCCTAAAAGTAGAAAAGCAGGCATGTAGATGACTTGAAAGACTGGAAAGAGTCAATCGTCAAATCACAGATTAATATGGAAGACAGCAATCAACACCTACAAATACCTTGTAGCAGAATTTTTAAAAAATCATACTTTGCCTCTGCACTAGAAAGGAATACCTTCAACACCAAGAAAATCATCCACTTAATGTGAACCTTAACTGTTCCACTTGCGCCAGGCATATCAAACACCACCACCTAACCTAGTGCCAAAGACCTAGCAGATTACTTCCTAGATGAGATTAAAAAAAGGTTCAAAAAGAGATAAAACAAACAGCAAGTACTATCAGTCCCGACAAGCTAAACAAACCCAAATCTGTTGAATACTGTTCAGCTGACCGGGTTTGGAACAGATTCACCCTCATAACTGTAACTGATGTCATCACATACCTGAACAAAATATCCTTACATGGCAATATCTTAGACACTGTTCCCAACAATCTATTAGCAACACACCTGAAGCCATCATTCAATGGCTAACAAAACTCTTCAGTTCCTTACTCATGAAAGCCATCTACCACACCAAAAGGGACACATACCCTTAACTCCAAAATCTAAAACTCAAGATCAGTGGCATACCTAGGGTATGTGGCACCCGGGGCCCATCATTTTTTGACACACCCCCATCTATATGAAAAATATGATTTTTAGTAACAATCCACATATCGCACAACAAGAGTGTACCTAGGAAAAGGCAGCATCTTAAACACTGCAGTGAGCACTAGAACACCAACACATACATTGTAAAACTAAACAAGCCAGATCCCGCCAGTCAATTGATCCTGTAGTCAATGCCAACTGAAAACTATGTTCTTTTCATACACACAGAACAGAGATACACCCTCGCCCAATATGGAATAATCACAAACTAAAAATAGAAATATGTAGACAAAAGTTAAACTGAACCGCCAAGAAACCAGACCCTGGATACAATGCAACACCACAAAAACAGTAACACATGTCCTCTAATACAGTGCAAAATATAAAGACAGTAAATTTGAAAAAACTGATACATAACAATCACCACTTTACAAATTAACAAAAATAAAACAAATAATGAGAAATAAAAAAATACCATTTTATTGGACTAATCCCCGTAAGCTCGGTCCCCATCCCTGCAAACCACCTGATTCCATCCACACAAGCCTTGAATTGTTTATATTAAAGTATAAAAAGAAACAATATTCTATACAATTGTCAATTTATAAATCAGCGTCTTCTCCCCACTCTCTTCCCCATTTCCCTTCAGCATCCTCAGCCCACTCTCTCTCCATTTTCCTTCAGCGCACGCACATAAAAACAAGCAAGTAATTTTATATCATTTTCATTCTATTCATTCATAGAAATTAAAGTCTAGATAATGCCAGTCACATAACAAAACATGATTTTACAAAAATAATTCCCTGCACAATCAAGCCTGCAAGGATTACTAGATGTCTTTCAGCAGATCCCCTCCCCCCTCCCCCTTACCTTTGTGGCCAAGTCAAAATAATTTACCAACAATAAAATTTTAAAAACACAAAGCACGCTGTACACAGAGAAAATGTTAATTATCATTTATATTCCGCGGGTTTTCAAAGAGGTCAAGGCAGATGACTTTATGCAATGTCACCTCAGTAACAACTGTACAAAAATAGACAAATATTCCCCCTCCCTTTTTACTAAACTGCGATAGCGGTTTTTAGCACAGGGAGCTGCGCTGAATGCCCCACGCTGCTCTCGACGCTCATAGGCTCCCTGCGCTAAAAAACGCTATTGTGGTTTAGTAAAAGGGGGCCATGGTGCAAAATATAGACAGCAGATATAAATTCTCAAAACGGACACATTTTGATCACTAAGTTGAAAATAAAATCATTTTTCCTACCTTTTTGTCTGGTGATTTCATGAGTCTCTGGTCCTTCTTCTGGTCCTTCTTCTTTCTTCTCCTGGCTCCCCTCTTTATTTCTGCCTTTCTTTCTCTCTTCCCCTGCCCCCCCCTCTTTATTTCTGCCTTTCTTTCTCTCTCCCCCTGGCCCCCCTCTTTATTTCTGCCTTTCTTTCTCTTTCCCCTGGCCCGCTCTTTATTTCTCTCTCCCCCTGGTCCTCCTCTTTCTTTCTGCCTTTCTTTCTCTCCCCCTTGACCCCCTCTTTATTTCTGCATTTCTTTCTCTCTCCCCCTGGTCCCCCTCTTTATTTCTGCCTTTCTTTCTCTCCCCCCCTGACCCCCCTCTTTATTTCTGCCTTTCTTTCTCTCTCCCCCTGGCCCCCTCTTTATTTTTGCCTTTCTTTCTCTCTCCCCCTAGCCCCCACAAAACCATGGCGCCAATTTCTCCACTTCCACGATTCTTTCCCTATCCTCACTCCCAAGCCAGCAGCCGATTTCTCCCTGCTCCTTCCCCGATGTCCTGAACTTCATCGGGCAGCAGCAGCATTCACAATTCACTGCTGTTGCCCGCTTCAGGCCTTCCTCTCTGTCGGGTCCTGTCTTCATGAAAACAGGAAGTAGGAAGGACCCAGCAGAGAGGAAGGCCTGAAGCCAGCAACAGCAGCGAATTGTAAAAGCTGCTGCTGCCCGAAGAAGGTAATGGAGCACCGAGGCAGACCGCTTCTCCCCCCTCCCAGCCGAACCCCCGCTGACCCTCCTATCTCCCCCCAGTGAATCTTTCTGACCCTCCCAGCGAGAGCAGCAAACCTCCTTCCAGTAGCGTCAGCTGCTTCTCGGCTTTCTCCCTCTGCCGCGTCACTGATGATGTTATCAGTGATGCGGCAGAGGGAGGAGAAAGCCGAGAAACAGCCGACACTACTGGACGGAGGTTTCCTGCTTTTGCTGGGAGGGTCGGAAAGGTTCACTTGGGGGGGAGAGATAGGAGGGTCAACGGAGATTTGGCTGGGAGGGGGGAGAAGCGGTCTGCCTCGGTGCTCCAAGGCCTGGCGCCATTACCTTTTTCGGTAATGGCACCAATGCTGCTACGTTGGGAGGGTGGGAGCACGATAGGGACTGGGCCAGCTGTGCACCCCCCCTAAGGCTGCACCCGGGGCGGATCTCCCCCCCCCCCTTGGTACGCTACTGCTCAAGATGTTGTCTTATCCATACTTTCCAATTACAGACCTATCACAGGAATCCCAATACAGTACTACAAAATTGTTTGAAATTGTAGTTAGCAAACAACTCAACAAACACATCAACAAGCACTCATGTCTCTATCCAATACAATATGGTTTCAGGACTCAACACAGCACAGAACTTCTACTTCTTACATTAACAACTTACCTCAAGCAAGCCCTATGCAAAGGACCTCAAGCAATTCTAATTCAGTTGGACATCTCTGCATCCTTTCAATTTGAAGACCAGACTTTGTGAAATCAGATATCCCAATATTATAATCAATTATATCATAAATATAATATAAACATATAATTTAGTGAAATTTCCAGAAAAACTCCCCCCCTACCCCCCCTATATTCATCCAAGGAAAAGGTGGGTGGGACGGGATATAATTTTTATGTTTTTAGAATTATATGAGAATTACAAGTGTTATTGTTGTTACTAATGATATATTCCTGTACGCTTGCTGTAAGTTTTCAAAATGAATAAAGAATTAAAAAAAAATAAAGAATAGACGTCCCAGTGTGAGCCTGGTTTAACTCATTTGTAATGGACAATACCTAGTGTGGAAAAACAAAACCTATTCCCAAAGCTGGGATTTTTTTCTGTGGTGTTCCTCAAGGCTCCCCACTCTCCCCTATCCTATTCAGTCTATTCATGAGCTCACTTGGTGACACCAAGGTCACAACTGCTCACCTATGCAGACGACACCTTCCTACTCATACAATTAAATCCAGCCTCTCCGAATGTCTCAGAAAAAAATATCAGAAGGAATAAACAAAATCTCCATCTGGGCCAACATAAACATCCTCAAACTAAACACCACCAAAACCAAACTACTATGGTTTCATATATCCCAGCATTCACTAATTTTACCTTCCAGTACTAATCTTAGTGTACTTACAACAGCCAAAGTATGAGTCCTTCGTGACTCAACACTTTCTTACGCACCCCAAATATCCACCCTATTGAAGAAAACCTTCCACATCTATGGCTGATCAGGCCCTTGTTTCATGAACATCACTTTGTCATTTTAGTTCAAATGCTCATCCTTGCTGAACTTGAATACTGCAATTCACTATATTCAAGTCTAAGCACCAAACAACAACAAAGATTACAACTCATTCAGAATACAGCAATCAGACTAATCTTCAGGCTTAAGAAATTTGATGCAGTCATGGAATATTATAACAAACTACACTGGCTACCCATAACCTCCCTTATATCCTTCAAATTATCCTGCATTATTTTCTACGTATGCAACACCAATGCACCAAAGGCACTAATCCTACTGTTCACAGAGCTCCACTTCACGTCTAATAAACTATCCAAGATAATCCTCCCCTCACCACAAAAAAAGCAAGTACAAACACATATTAAACTCTCTGTTCACCTACATCTCCGTCATGATTTGGAATAATCTGCAACCTGGCACAAGAAAAGAACCCTACTACCTAATATTCAAAAGAAAGCTGAAAATATTTTTTACCAAAACCATTAGGATTGATCAATCTATTACTGCCTTGAACTGTTCACTCTGATCAAACTGAATATTTGTCCAAAAGAGTTTAACCAACTTCTACGTTGTATAGCAGATTATACTATATAACTTGTTCTACACTATAATGTATGTAATTTTTAGCTCCGGCAGAAAATGTCATGCCCTTCTCTTGCACTCTCTGCAATTGATGTCCATTCACTGTATGCTCACCGTGTATTGAATGGGTTCTTAACTTTGTAAATTGCCTTGAACCTATATAGGCACAGTGCAATCCACAAATATTAGATTAGATTAGATTAGATTAATTAAATCCAATTAGAACCCATAATTGGTTGTTAAATTCTAATTATCAGCAATAATAGGCTCATTAATCAATTAAATTGCACATGCAAATTGGGAGCGTATTCAAATTTATGTGTGCGGTTTTTAGTGCTTTTTATAGAAGGTTTTATTTGAGGTTTTATAGTAATTTATTTGAGGTTTTATAGAGGTTTTATTTGAGAGGTATTTTATAAAGGTAATATAGGTATCTATGTGCCAATATAAACTGATCCAGCCTGAATAGCATACAAATGCCAGACCACAGATCAAAAAAGTGTAAATGTATAATGTGCATAAGTATTTTATAAAATTCAACCTAACAGAAGCTAACAGGAATATATCTATAAGAAGATTTCTTCTGGTGGACCAATCCATGATAAAGCATAAAATGAATATATTTTTTTAAAATTAAATCTTTATTCATTTTAAAACTAGCACAAAGTTTAACATATTATCAATCAATTAACACTATAGTCAGACTCAATTCCTTCAAGTGATACACTAAATACATAACCCCCTCCCCATCCCCACCCACCCTTCCTAAAAGTGTAAAAACACTTAATATAATGCAACTGTTCAAGATAATCAACCTTGCAATCAAATAATAAATTAATTACATACCCCCTCCCTCCCACCCACCCATCCATAATCAGAGGGCTAAAACCAATAATTAATCTTTACAAAATTTTGTCAATGGTTCCCAAACATCCTTAAATTTCTTATAATATACCAATTGTATTGCTCTCATACGTTCAAATTTATATATTTAGCACAAGGATTCCCACCAAAAACTATAGTTTAACCTATCCCAATTTTTCCAGTTTTTCAGAATAAGTTATATGGCAACTCCTGTCATGATGAAAAATAAATTATTGTTATGGGAAGTTATTGGACTCTTTGCCCTCATTAATGTGCGAAACAGCACTGTATCATATGCCAATGCTACTGGAGCTTCTAATATTCTAATACTAGTGTTTCAGCCCGTTACATTAACGGGTGCTAGTAAAGCCTCCTTCCCTTACATGTTCCCTATTTTCAGCCCCAGCTCCAGGTCCAAACCCATTTTTACCCTCCAGCCCCCTTCTCTGATCATTGTTGCTTCCAGTGTGTACTTGGCAAACTGCTAGAGGTGGTACCCTCAGGCCTCTGCCCTAGATGAACAGAATATCCCTTCTTTCTTTTCCCTTCAGATTGGATCTCTTTTCAAAAGCATGTGAACAACCCTTTTGGTTCCTAGGCAGCATCCTTCTGGCACTAATGTCAGGTTCCATTGGTTCTGGAGTCTGAGCTGTGCCTTTATTAGGCAGATCAGCAGAGTCTGTAAAGCAAAATGTGTTCTTTTCTCCACATTGCAACCGTGTCAGCTTAACCCTATGGTTGCAGATTTGCAGTGTCCTGCATGAAAACACAATAGTACAGACCAACAGCAGCATCTGCAGACTTCCTGCAAAATGTGTACTGAATTTAGGTAATAGAGCTGCAAATTCGTGACTGGTCATATCAAATGTGAAAGGCACAGATATTTTGCACTAATATCACTGAATGTCGATCCGGCCTGCTCCTGACCCTCTCACCGCCGACAAACCTCGGGACTCCAGCTGCGTAGGCAGCACTTTAAACATGCTGCTTCGCAGCCTTCTACTGGCGATTTCCTCTGCCGCGTCTGTCTCCGATGATGTCATCAGGGATGCGGCAGAGGAAATCGGCAGAGAAGGGCGCTAAGCAGCGTGTTTATAGTGCTGCCTACGCCGCTGGAGCCGGAAGGCGACGGAGAGGGCAGGGGGAGCTAGCGGCCGGCAGCTGCTGCTCCGCAGGTGGAGAGCATGGAAGTTAAGCCGCGCATGCGCACTTCCTATGAGTGCTACAGCTCACGGAAAACGGACGCACGCATAGGAAGTGCGCATGCGCAGCTTACCGTTTTATTATATTAGATTCTATTTATTTTAGCAATCCAAATGGATTGCCAAAATTTAAGTATCAAAGGACAAAAGATGAGCTGATGATCGAGTGTCCCTTTATCGAGATGACAGTGCCAGCATCTATTTGACTTAGAGCTATCTAGTTTTTGTAATCTAACCGGGTCCAAAAACTTCTATGTAACAAAAAAACCAAGTTTGTCTCATAGATGCTGATGCTGTACATCTCATCCTCCAAGTCCAAATTCGTGGCCACTGAGACGCAGAAATCTGCTGCTTTATCTCAATGCTCCAAATGTCTCTAAGGGCTCCTTTTACTAAGATGCGCTAGCGTTTTTAGCGCATGCACAAGATTAGCATGTGATATAGCACCTAGCCGAAAAATTAAAAGGAGGCAGTAGTGGCTAGCGCGCAGGGCAATTTAGCGCACGTGTTAAAGCCCTAACGTACCTTTGTAAAAGGAGCCCTAAGACTAGTTTTTAGTTTCTTATTCATATAACCAGATATTAATTTATACCACTGGGCGGCCTGATGTCCTAAGAAATCTGTCTGGAAGCATAGGACTGGCAAGCTATACTGATTTTTTAGATTTCGCCAATCAGGGAACCCCTTCTGAATGGCTTGCTTCAACTGCAACCACTTATAAAAAAAATCAAGCATTTTCCCATTTGATAAAACATCATCTAGTGTATGTATACCTGCCTTCATCCAATGCTTCCAGAAGATCCCAGACTCGCCAATTTGAATCTTGGAATTTAGCCATAAGGATTGACACATAGACTTCTCTACTGGAATATCTGTTAAGTTGTTAATAAATTTCAAAGTTTTCTAGGTGTCAAATAAAATACTATTGTTCTTGGTATATCTGGGTAACTTGATACTTAAAGCATGACACAATCGCATTGGAGACATGAGTTGCCATTCCAAGTAAAGCCAGTCCAGAAGATGCTCCATGTGCTCAGGAAGGATCCAATACATACCCTGACGCAGTATATAGGCCTGATGGTATCTATAAAAAGTTGGAAAATTTACCCCACCCACCGCAATTGGTTTTTGTAAAGATACTAAAGCAATTCGAGCAGTTTTACCCAGCCAAATAAATTTGATAAGAATACTATGTAATTTCTTGTAAAAGGACCCCTAAAAAATACTGGTAACATGCCCATTTGGTAGCAAACCACAGGCAAAATCATCATCTTAACAGTTTGGACTCTCCTCCACCAAGTCAGATGTAATGGGTTCCATTTACTTGTCATAATAAAGCCTGCCTGCATCGTGTACAAGGTCTACAGTTTTTTGCTTTGTTTGTTATGGATTCCATTGCTCACACATTTCTGAGACCTTTTGTAATAAGGATTTTACATTTACTCTCATCGTGTCTTCCAACGATTTTTGAATCCAAATACCTAAGTATTTTATACCCTCTTCCTTCCAAAGGAAAGGGAATGATTCAAATAATCCTTTTGCACAGTGTACATTTAGCGGTAGAACCTCTGATTTGCTCCAATTTATTTTGTAAACAGAAAATTTACCAAATCGGTAAATGCGGAATGGTGGATTCAGGATTCTTCAAATGAAGCAAAATATCATCTGCATAAGCAGAGACCTTATATTGCCAACCTGCATAAGGAATACCCTGTATCTTTTTTGCTTGTTTAATAGCCAATAACAAGGGTTCCAGAACAATATAAAAAAACAAAGGAGATAATGGACACCCTTGTCTAACTCTCCTCTCTAGACAAAAACTTTCTGAAAAAGTATTATTAATATATAATCTAGCAAAAGGGGAACTATACAAGGTTTGAATCATTTGTATAAATCCAGAACCAATACCAAACCAAAACATGAAGGTCCATTCCACACGATCAAAGGCCTTCTTTGCATCTAAGGATACAGAGAATGGATCTTCCATGGCTTTAGTTAAATTTAACATATGAAAAGACAGTCTGGTATTGTTTGAAGAATGTCTTTGAGCAACAAACCCCGTTTGGTGCATACCGATAATATAAGGGAGAACCTTGGCCAAGCGTAAAGCCAATAACTTTGCCAGAAGTTTTCCATTTACATTAATCAAAGAAATAGGCCTGTAATTTGAAACCATCATGGGATCTTTATTTGGCTTTGGCAAAACAATAAAGATTATGCCAGAGTACCTGCAATGCAACCTTTAGTTAGTTGAGCCTGATATAAATTTAAAAAGATGAGGTAATAGTGCAATTTGGAATGATTTGTAAAACTCTACAGTGAAACCATCTTCATGGAGCGGATCCAACTCTAAGGGACTTCAACGCTGTTTGAAGTTCTTTCAATGATATAGGCGCCTCAAGAGTTCTTTTTATATGCTCAGCAATTTTTGGTCCCTTGTTGATTAACTTTAAAAACTCTAAACCCTCAAGTTCTTTATTTGAATAAAGCTCAGAATATAAAGTTTTATAATATTTCAAAAATTGTTTTAAGATATTTCCAATTTGAGAATGTTTCACCCTTCTCATCTATGATAGCCACAATTTTTACTTTTCCTTTTTTTATTTTTGCTTTAAGATAATTAGCTAATAATCTTCCTGCTTTATTCAAGCTTCCATTGATGCCTGTTGAGAAAACAAATCTTTTCTAGCCAATTGAGAGGAAATCTCATTGAATTTGCATTTAGCTTTTAAGAGGACTTGGAAAGTAATTTGTTCCATTTTGAGGCCAATTGTAACTCTAATCCTTTAATATTTTGTTCCAAATTAGAAAATTCCATTTTTAGTTGTTTCCTAATGTATATTATTTGCCCCCTCATTGTAGCTTTAAAGGCATCCCACAAGGTTTCTAAAGAGATTTCCTCTGTGGAATTAAGTTGAAAGCATTCATTTTTACTTGAAATTCTTGAATGTGCAAGCAATATATTATTGAATCTCCAAACAGGTCTACTACCCTCTTTTTCAGCAGTTTTAAACTCAATTCAAACCCCACCATGATCTGACAAAATAATTGGATCTATGGTGGCTTTTGTGACCAGCTGTACTAATTTATCTGATACAAAAACATCTATCCGTGAAAATGATTTATAGACATGGGAGCAGAAAGAACATTCCCGAGCATTAAAATGAAGAATACAGTATATATCTTTCAATCCACAGGATTGTACCGGGTTATCCAATCATAATGATTTTAGCATTTTACTGGGTTATTTGTCCAACAATGGATCCATAACGGCATTAAAGTCTCCCATCACTACTAAATTAGAAGCAGCCAGTGGTAGAATCAACTGCTGAAGAGTTTTGAAAAATTCGGCCTGATTTAAATTAGGGGCATAGATGTTGAAAAGCGGAGCTTGGCCACCAGTGACGGTGGCAGCATAATCTCACTGCTCTCCCCTGCCTCACATAATTGAACATTCTGAAGGATTACAAACCATCATTTTTCTCTATTTTTTTGAAGCACGGATATACTAAACCTCAGATATGGCTTCAGGAAAGCAAAATAAGAAAGTTGCTGCTTGTTCATCGTGGGGAGAGGCCAAGCGGTTGAAAGATGATCCCCTTACACCATCTAAGATTCCTTTGCCTAAGGACTCCAACAAACTTTTGGACCAGGTTATAGCAGATCTCCAGATAATAAAAGAACTACTTAAGGAGACTACATCGAGATTAAATGGACTTCAAATTGAGGTTTCTAACTTATCCTATCAAATGGCAGTGAGCAATGCTCGGGTTGAACAGTTAGAACAGAGGGTTGTGGCAGTGGAGGAGACTGCTTGCCAGAGCTGTTTGGATCATAAAACTATTGCCCAGCTGTCTGCTGCTTTGGAGGAGATGGAAAACAGAAGCAGAAGGGAAATCGTCTGGATATTAGGAATCCCTGAGGGTTTGGAAGGAAAAACCCCCATTGCTTTTCTCACTACTTTCATCCCAGAAGTTTTATCCCTGCAATTTCTGGAACCGTTTGAAATTGAGAGAGCACACAGGGTGCCTTCTCGTATTTAGAGAAATCAGAGGGGACCTAGACCAATACTGATTAAAGTATTGCATTTCCAACATGTAATGAAGATTTTTGAGGCTGCCAAAAAAATAAAAACAGTGAAATACAGGATAAGAAGCTTCATTTTCTTCTGGATTTTGCCAGACTGACTGCCTCTGTCATAAAATGAATATTAAAATGCACTATGACTTAATTATACAAGTCTTCAAATTAATTTTAGCTCAATCAACTCGGTAAATGCATAGAAGCTTCAGCAAACAATATTCACTTATGACTATTCTGTCATGTCATTGTATCCTTCTGCATAATCCATAATAAAATGGCGAGGGCCAGCTAAAAACTCTGTCAATTAATAATAATTTTATTTTTATATACCGCCATACCAAAAAGGTTCAAAGCGGTTCACAACAAGAAAAGTTAATATATACAGTGTAAATAAAATAGCATAAAGGTAAAAGCAAGCAGATAAAATTGGAATACATCAATTAAAAGCATAGATAATTTAAAATGGAACGCATTAAGATGCCAACCTATCAAACAGGTGTGTCTTTAACAGTTTTCTGTATAGGTGGAGCTGAATACTCCACAAAACTTCCTATTATAATGTGAACAAAAGTAGATTTTTATACTAAACACCTGTGAACCAGTGGGATTAAATCTGGGCATTGAATGGTCTGCATTTTTTGTGAATGGAGTATTCAGCTCCACCTACACATGGACAGGGCCTATTTGATGGCAATTTTAACTGGCCCTTGCCATTTTGTTTTGGATTACACAGAAAGGTGCAATGGCACGAAGGAATAGTCATAATATTAATTTGAAGTTTTGGGGGTTTTTTGGGTGTGAAACATTTTATTGAGAAGCAAACAGACAGAGAATGCCAATACAACTAAGCAGTATCCAAGAAACAGATCAAATATAGCATATAGGCCAACTCGCAGGTTGGGAGAGGGTAGTGTGAACTAGCACAAGAATACTAATCGATCAAGAAATATAAAAGATACTTACAAAAGATATAGAAATATATAGAAAATATATATAAAAAAATTATATATAGAGAGATAAATATATAGAACTCCCCTCCCCCCAGGGAGTCAATGTGCAAATTGGGGGGGGTATTGTTGGGAGACAGCAGACTTGAAAGAGACTTGGGTGTGCTGGTGGATGCATCACTGAAGCCATCTGCACAGTGCGCAGCAGCCTCGAAAAAAGCCAACAGGATGCTGGGCATCATAAAGAGGGGCATAACAACCAGGACGCGGGAAGTCATCATGCCATTGTATCGAGCGATGGTGCGTCCACATCTGGAATACTGCGTTCAGTATTGGTCGCCGCACTTCAAGAAGGACATGGCGGTACTTGAGAGAGTCCAAAGGAGAGCAACGAAACTGGTAAAAGGGCTGGAACACTGCCCATACGCCGAGAGGTTGGATAGGCTGGGGCTCTTCTCTCTGGAAAAAAGGAGGCTCAGGGGAGATATGATAGAAACCTTCAAGATCATGAGGGGCATAGAGAGGGTGGATAGGGACAGATTCTTCAGACTGAAGGGGACAACAAGTACGAGGGGGCATTCGGAGAAACTGAAGGGAGATAGGTTCAAAACAAATGCAAGGAAGTTTTTTTTCACCCAAAGGGTCGTGGACACTTGGAATGTGCTACCGGAGGAAGTGATCAGGCAGAGTACGGTGCAGGGATTCAAACAGGGATTGGACGGATTCCTGAGGGATAAAGGGATCGTGGGATACTGAGGGAGGAGCTGGGATGTAACACAAGTATAGAAAGCTAACCAGGTAATAAGTATAGAAACCCAACCAGGTCGTGCATGTGCAAGACCAGAGGGTTAGGACTTCGATGGGAAGATAGGACTTCAATGAGAAACCAAGGTGGCAAGGGAGCCCCTTCTGGTGATTCAGACAGGTCGTGACCTGTTTGGGCCGTCGCGGGAGCGGACTGCCGGGCAGGATGGACCTATGGTCTGACCCGGCGGAGGCACTGCTTATGTTCTTATGTTCTTATGCAGCGAGGCCCAGCACCACCCAGGAAAACCTGTGAAAAACCACACTGTCAGTGTACTTCCGTTGTTGTTTGTATCCCCCACAAAACAAAACATAACACCCCCCCCCCCCCGCGACCAACCAAGACGAAACCCCCCCTCCCCACCCCTTCAGTGAATGGAAAAAGAAAAGAGAAAGAGAGAGAGAGAAAGAAGAGGAAGAGAAAGAAAAAGAAAAACACTGAGGCAATCTCATAGGGGAGCAGCAAGAACCTTTTCCCAAAGAGACCTATACAGCTGATGAGGCCCCTCTCACCGCCCCGCAAGACCCCGCAGTTCCCAATGGGCCACATCCCGAAGTACTTGCTGCCATCCCACCAACTCCAGAGGTTCTGCAGCTATCCAGTTACGGATACACCCCGTTTAGCTACGAGAAGGGCAACATAAACAAATCGCCACTGGGCAGCATGAAAGCCTTGTTCCAGAAATTCCGCCTCATGACCCAAAACTAAAATACGATAAGACCACTGGACCGGCACCCCCAGGACCTGGACAAGAAAGTCCAAGACCCCATTCCAGTACCCACCCAAAATCGGGCATTCAATAAGCATATGCAATAGAGTCCCAGGTGCATGCGCACATTTCGTGCAAGTCGTCAAGTCCCATAAGCCAGCCTGCAGCCCCCTAAGTCGGGTAAAGTAGGTACGATGAAGCAATTTAAAACCGAAGTTCCTGCAACTGCGTGCTATGGACCCCCGAGGTGACGTTAGAGAAGCACACCCAAAGCTCCCCCGGGGTAATCTCCCCCATCTCCCCAGACCATTTAGAAGCCAGCTGAGACATCAGAGTGTCCGCCCGCTCTGCCCGCGCAGTCCGGTACCAGAAAGATAAAGAGTTGAGAGCAGATGTGAGAGACAAGAAGTTTGGTCTACCCGTAGAAAAGAGCCACCCTCCGGGCTACTACGAAGGTTGGCCATGTAATAATGCTGCAACTGGAGATAAGCAAAAAGGGGAATGCGAGGTAAGGCCCAGGTAGTACGAAGGGTATCAAGCGAGGGAAAAACAAAAGGGTCAGAACCCACCGAGGACACATGACCCAAACAAAGACGAGAGCCGAACCGCAACACAACGCAACCCTGATGGACCCACTCCGGGGAGGAAGTCGGGGCTATGACCGATCATCTGAAAAGCCCAGTTACCCCGACCCCCGCCAATCTGATGTCGCCACCACTGCAGTGCCCTGCGTAAAGGAGATAGCCAGACTGAGGCAAAACCTGTACGAGGATGGCTCCACAAGGGGCAAATCAAGCAGGCGAACGCTGTCCAAAAGTCAAACAAGCTCCTTGGAGCAAAATGAGTTTCCGCAGTAAAGAGCTCATGAACTCAGAGGAGCAGGGCGGCAACATTATACAAACGAAGGACCGGCAAAGCCAACCCCCCTATCACGGCTCTGGGTAAGCATGCGCCAGTTTATTCGTGCTCTCCTACGATGCCAAATGAAAGATCCGATAAAAGACTGATAAGAGCGTTCATCCGCAGACTTAAGCCATAGAGGGAGCATCTGGAGAGGATAGAGGAGCTTAGGGAGCAAAACCATCTTCACAAGAGCAATTGTACCCGACAAAGAGAGAGGCAAATCTCCCCAGCGATCACAGGAAACCTGCAAAGTTTTCAGCCGATCCGAAATGTTACAGCGGTAAACAGTGGGCCAATCCACACTAAAGAAAATGCCCAAGTATTTAAGTTCCCCACTAGCCCAACGGAATGGGAAATCAGGCATAAGAGGCACACGGGGACGAGACAGGCAAAGCCTCCGATTTGCTGAAATTGATACAGAGATCCGAGAATGCACCAAACATCTCAATAGCGGCAGATAAGCGTGGAATCGATTCTTGAGCCCTGCTCACAACAACATATCATCCGCAAAGAGAGTAATTTTACAGTCCTCAGTACCAACCCGAATGCCAGAAATGTCCGGACAGGTCCGGATTTTGTGAGCTAGAGGCTCCAAGGACAAAATAAATAACAGAGAGGATAAGGGACAACCCCTAATAGAGGGGAAAAGAGGTTGTTCAACACTTATTAATGAGGAGCTGGGCCGTGGGGGACGTATAAAGAAAAGTTATCCACTGATGGAAAGGCCCTGAAATACCAATTTGTTGCACCACCCAGAAAAGATAAGGCCAGTTCACCTTATCAAAGGCCTTTTCTGCATCCAGGCTAGCCAGAAGATCGTCACCCTCTCGGCCCCTACCCTCCCTGAGGGCCACCAACACCCATATGATATTAGAAGAAGCAAAATGACCTGAGACTAAACCAACCTGGTCAGCATGGATCAGGGAGGGAATCACCTGGGCCAGCCTATCTGCCAGAATCGCAGTAAGAAGCTTTATATCTTGGTTCAATAAAGAGATAGGACGGTAGGAGCCCACCAACTCCGTGTCCTTCCCCGGCTTCGGTAGGACCACCACATGAGCGGGACCCTGAGCAGGGAGAACACTTCCTGTATGCTGAAGATCTGCATACATAGCCACCAAGGCTGGGCCTATCTGATCTTTCAGAATTTTATAAAACTCAGGCCCCATCCCATCCGGTCCAGGGGCCTTCGCTAACTTCAACTTCCCCCCTGCGGCATGAATTTCATCACACGAGATGGGTGCATTTAACATACGTAGTTGTTGGTCCGACACCTGAGGTAGGGCAAGATCCTGAAAGAAAGAATCTCGTGCTGCCAGATCATAAGGGCCCGGCCCATAAAGCTCCTGGTAAAAGCGAACAAATTGGTCCCGGATCTCTGTCTCCTCCGTATGAACAGTAAGGTCACTCGCCCGGATATGAGAGATGCGAGTGGCCTTCCGAAAGGGCCTCACCAAATTAGCCAATAATTTACCCGCCTTATTACCCATTTGATACATCCGAAATTTGTATACGTCAATAAGAGACATAGCCCGCTCGGTAAAAAGAGCATCTATTTGTTTACGCAGGCTCAAGTGCTCCATGCGAATAGACTCCAAGGGTTGCGCATGCATAGCAATCTTACACAGGCGCAATTGCCGAGTGAGAGACACCAAGGCCGCATCGCGCTGTCTGTGCTGCTTCACTGTGTAGCAATGATCCACCCCTGTAGAAAGGCCTTGGTGGCCTCCCCGCCCGCATTGGTTTGATAATAAAAATCCCATTCCGTCGAGAGATATGCATGAAAAGTTTTATCCAAATAGAGTGTGGGTTTATGATGCCAAATGCGATCAGGGTCAGGCCTTCGCCAGTGCATAGTGAGGGATACAGCAGCGTGATCACTAAAGGGAACATCAAGGATGTGGGCACCACCCTACCAATGGACTGAGATGGCAGCAGAATATAATCCAATCTAGAATGAGAATGATGCACCCCAGAATAGAATGTAAAATCTACTTCCCCTGGATGATAAGCCCTCCACACATCAATCAGGCCCAACTCGCTCATCAGAAAATTCACGCCAATCCACTCGTTATCTCCCCTCACCACCCTGGGAGGTTTACAGTCTATCGAAGGGTCACTGGTAATGTTAAAATCCCCTGCCAGGATGGGTTCATAATTGGGCAAGGCCAACAGATTTGCCAACACAGTAGAAAAGAAAGAGTGAGCATATACATTAGGGCCATAGATATTGCACAATACCACCGGTTGATCCTGAAGAGTGCCAGCCCAGAGGACGAAATGTTCCTGAGGGTTTACAATAGTCTTATGTTGAACCGCCACCACTGTTTTGTTAATGAGAATAGCAACACCTCTCTGCCTGGAATTATAGGAAGAATAAACAGCTCCCCCACCAAATCCCTCACTAGTTTGGAGTGTTCACTAGAAGTAAGGTGCGTCTCTTGTAGAAAGGCTACCGATACCTTCTCTCTCTTCAGAAAGGACAACACCTTCTTACGTTTGATGGGAGAATGAAGACCATCCACATTAAGGGTGATATAAGTCAAGTCAGCCATAGCCATGAGAACTACAAAGATGAAACAGAAAGGTAGATAGCATAAGGGCAGCCCTGGAGACCTCACAGCCGAGCCCCCAGGGAAAGGAAAGAGAAGAAGACTCCCAGTCGCTAAGAGAAACCCACCCTCCAACCCCCCTCACCCCCCACGAAAACCACCCCGGCCACCAATCCCCCATCACAGATAGCACCCACCACACAGACACAGTCCTTACACCCCAGCTACACCATCCTATGCCCCCCCAACTGCTCCCATCAACCCCCCCCCCGACTCCCAAACAGTCAAGAAAAAGGGACAGAGATAACCAGAAGACCCCAAAAGACACTCCATCCAGGACCCACCAGATCCCTGCCCTGCCCAGCAAAGAAAACCATAGGAGGAAAATCCCCAGCCCCCAACCCCACCCACCCGCTCCCTCCCCCCAACCACCACTCACACACACAGCCCAAATCCAAGTCACAGACAACCCCACACACACTCAGAACCCCCTCTGCAACCCACCCGAAGCTCTACCCTCCCTCCACCCCCCTACCACAAGGGAAACTGCTCACCCCTGAACGAAAGGAGAAGCAGCATACCATCCCATAACCCAATACCCCCCAAGACCAAAGGATTAATTTGGGCCCTCCCCCCAACCCAACCAGTATAACATAGAGAATATAAACAGTGCAAAACAGAAACTGCAAGTCAAAATGACTTGAGACTCAAGTAGGCAAATATACAAACCAGCCCAAAAAACAAGGCACCATCATAGCAGATGGGGTAAGTGGGCCCTTAACAAGGACTCTGCAAATAAGCATGGTATGGAAGCGATAGTAGTATTATTATGATGGCCCCCAATCCAGTGTAGGGCTGGTCAAGACAGCGTGCAAGACAGCACAAAACAGTTGTGGCCAAGCTGATACCCAAATTGGGACACACAACCAGGATAGAAAAGGCACAGAGCCGGCCATGGTCCCCAGAGTTACAGACCGATGAAGTCCCGCAGGGTCAGTCAAAAAGTCAGAAGGATTCTATTCCCAGTCCCCCGCTCACAAGAGAGTAGTCAAGAACCCACAAGAAGCCCCTCAACTGATACAAGATGTACCATCACCAAGCCGCTCAGGGTGCAGCCTCCTCTTGGCGCTCCGCCAGGAAGGCTTGTAGGTCTTCCTTAGTCTCCCACAGTCGGGCCCCCATGGCGGTATGAATCTGGACCCGAGCGGGAAACAAAACAGTGAATTGCAGGCCCCTGTTCCTCAGTTCTGTGCAATATGGGGCCAGCGCCTTGCGTCTCCCCGCGACATCAGCGGAATAATCATTGAAGAGCAAGAGTTTTGCGCCCTCATAGTCCAAGCTTCCAGCCGTATGGAACTGCGCCAAGATTCGGTCCTTCACTGCTGCATTCAGATATCGGACAGTCACCGGTCTTGGGCGCGCCTATGCGATGTACCCGTTCCACCACGCTGCCTCCAGTATCAAGGTGCAAACCCACGTGGTCAGGCAGCCAGCGCTCCATAATGTCTCGCAGTGCCGAATCCTTAACCCACTCTGAAGACCGACCAACCGCAAGTTGTTTCTGCGCCCTCGGTTCTCCTGATCCTCCAGGCGAGAGTGCAAGAGCATACAGGTGGCTTCCAGCTCCCGCACCCAGGTCTCAGTCAGTCCAGCGGCGTCCCCCCGGGCAGAAACCCGTTGTTCCAGGTGAGTGATTTGGGCACCCTGCCTTTCAACGCAGTCTTTCATCTCATCGACTGCCGCCTGAAATCTGGCAAATTTATCATCAATTAATGCCGAGAGATGCCTAGCGAGTTCTTTGATGGCCTCCTCCTGCAGTGTGACAGTAGTGGTAGGAGAGACGCCGGCTGCCGCCATTTTAGGAGAGAGCGTGGTTTGTCTCAGTGTAGTTGGCCGCAAAGACTTTGAGGGCATGGCACAGTTCCCGACACCGTGCCGAGGACAATTCGATCCCACCACCCTGCACAGCGATCACTAAGCTTGCCGTGGAGCCAAAAACAGAACCGAAAAAAAGGGGTAAGCACTGCGGAATTAGAACAGTTAAGCTTGGAAGGGACGGAGCTCAGGCTAGAAGCCTCCGCTCATCTAGGCTTCATCACGTGACCCCAATTTGAAGTTTTAATAATTATACAAGAAACACCAGAATATAATATTTACATTAAGAAAATTCAGTACAGGGGAACTGCACCAGATAACCAAAGGCAGTTTATCCTGAGACGATATCTCAAATGTGGTACCTGTGATTTCAGTACCTGAATGAGCCCATTCTGTACTTCATAATATCTCTTTTGATTTTAATCTTTTTCATATAACAATCTCTCTGGTGTCTTAAGTCATAAGAAATCTGTAAAATTATGTGCAGTTCTAATGTCTAGGGTGGTTCTACTCAATAAGTCTGCATATAAACAATCCATGTTGCTAACCCCACGTATGAAAAAACAAGTTCAGTGCTAACACCAAAATCCCAGGGGCAAAATCCAGGGGCAGAAATGGCTTCACACCTTTCTTGCAATCGTGACTTAGTCCATCTTTAGAAATCTTCATATATATATATATATATATATATATATATATATATATATATATATATATATATATATATTTCTTTCAGTTTTTGTTAGGTTCTATTTTATATCTGGCAATGGTTTTTTTTTGTTGTTGCTTTTAAATTCAGACATACATCATAATTCCAACTCACTTTATCTAAACTATGCCCCTGGGAACACTTACACACAGATCACATAAAAGGAGGAGAACATTGTCCATGAAGGTAATTTTTACATGTGCGTGTCTCAAATAAGGAGAAAGAACCAAGAGAGGATGTCTTCCTTTGCACTACACATCTCAGTTCAAGTTTGAGCCACATGGTACAGGAACTCCAGAGACAGTGGTTTCATCTCAAATCTCAAGAGACCATAAGATTGTTGAATTTTCTGCATCACAAAACTCAAACTTGAGCTAGGACCAGATGTTCAAAGGAAGACCTGGTTTGGCAGCAGTGCAATGCAGAAGGGCACACAGTCCAATGTGCCAGGGTACAATTCCTAGGTGATCTGGTGCCCAGGATTTGTCAAGTCTTGTTATAAAATATATGCTTAAGTACCAATTCTTGAAGCAACAAGAAAGTTGACCCTGGTCCTTCCACAAAAGGAACGCAACCAAAAAACATAACATAAGAACATAAGCAGTGCCTCCGCCGGGTCAGACCATAGGTCCATCCTGCCCAGCAGTCCGCTCCCGCGGCGGCCCAAACAGGTCACGACCTGTCTGAATCACCAGAAGGGGCTCCCTTGCCACCTTGGTTTCTCATTGAAGTCCTATCTTCCCATCGAAGTCCTAACCCTCCGGTCTTGCACATGCACGACCTGGTTGGGTTTCTATACTTATTACCTGGTTAGCTTTCTATACTTGTGTTACATCCCAGCACCTCCCTCAGTATCCCACGATCCCTTTATCCCTCAGGAATCCGTCCAATCCCTGTTTGAATCCCTGTACCGTACTCTGCCTGATCACTTCCTCCGGTAGCGCATTCCAAGTGTCCACGACCCTTTGGGTGAAAAAAAACTTCCTTGCATTTGTTTTGAACCTATCTCCCTTCAGTTTCTCCGAATGCCCCCTCGTACTTGTTATCCCCTTCAGTCTGAAGAATCTGTCCCTATCCACCCTCTCTATGCCCCTCATGATCTTGAAGGTCTCTATCATATCTCCCCTGAGCCTCCTTTTTTCCAGAGAGAAGAGCCCCAGCCTATCCAACCTCTCAGCGTATGGGCAGTGTTCCAGCCCTCTTACCAGTTTCGTTGCTCTCCTTTGGACTCTCTCAAGTACTGCCATGTCCTTCTTGAGGTGCGGCGACCAATACTGAACACAGTATTCCAGATGTGGACGCACCATCGCTCGATACAATGGCATGATGACTTCCCGCGTCCTGGTTGTTATGCCCCTCTTTATGATGCCCAGCATCCTGTTGGCTTTTTTCGAGGCTGCTGCGCACTGTGCAGATGGCTTCAGTGATGCATCCACCAGCACACCCAAGTCTCTCTCAAGTCTGCTGTCTCCCAACAATGCCCCCCCCCAATTTGTAGTTGAACAACGGGTTCTTTTTCCCTATATGCATGACCTTGCATTTTTCCACGTTAAAGCGCATTTGCCATTTGTTTGCCCTGTCTTCCAGCTTGTCCAGGTCCCTTTGCAGGGACAAAACACTTGTGGAGAGCTGATGTCCAAGATGAGGCTTTATTAGAACAAATAAATAATCCACATAAAAATGTTTAGGGCCTGAACCACTGGAAACATTTGAGAGGTATGTTTCCCATATGTTTCCAGTGGTTCAGGCCCTAGACATTTTTATGTGGATTGTTTATTTGTTCTAATAAAGCCTCATCTTGGACATCAACTCTTTAAGTACCAATTCTTACCAGCAAATACTTAACACAGTTTCTTTTTTACCTTGGAGTAGAAGTGACGGCTATCAGTTTTCTGATGGGTTATTTTAAAAAGGCATATAGGTGCATACATTGCCTTTATTTAAAAAAAGAAAGTGCATAAGTATCTTCCTAGCATAGGAACTGTGTTATAAAATTATCCTCATAATATGTTGAATGAAATGTGAGACTTTTGCATAAACATTGCCCTAATCAACTTAATTCATTATCTTCTTAAACACAGATATTCGCATAGATTGGGAGATGTACAATCAAGACGAAGATGATACTAAGTTGCTAGACCTCCTGGTGTTTTATGGAGATCCTTTTCCTCTTAAAGATATAGATGGAAATGAGATTATTAAATGCAGCAGTTATTCATCTGAAAGCGAAGACTCTGATATAAGCTGGGATAGAATCCCTAGTAGTACAGAAAGTCGCTCTTCCCTTTCACACCCAACTGATGAAGTAAGTCCATTCCTAGCTTAATATCATATGGCTACTTGTTCTCAGGGATATTCAGTAGCTTATCCACATGCAGATATGTCTTTTAGCAGATGATTAAGAGATATACTGTAGTATCTATAATAATAAAATGCTAGCCGTGCATGCGCACTCATACCTGCGTAATCTGTGATCCGTGATCCGTAGGTCCGTGGCTAACACTCCCTCTCTTGCAGACCGCGGTCATGCCGGCTCTGGCTCACTTTCCCGATCGTGTGCCTCCATAAATCCTGTTCAAAACCCCCTCTCCAGATTAAACTGCTGTTGTGAGGACAGAGGAGCCGCGGCACCTTTTCAAACCCTCCCCAGCACTGCCGCCATCGTTCGTAAGTTTTTAAAGTCCTGAAAAGCCGTCGGCCGTGAAGTATGCAGGCGGCATACTTCACGGTCGATGGCTTTTCAAGACACCCCCAGCACCACCGCCATCGTTAGTAAGTTTTGGGGGTTTTTTTTTAAACCTGGTGGTCCAGCGGTATCCCTACCTCGCTCTTGCGGCTGCCAACGCTGGAGGGAGCTTTGTTGTTAAGGCCTGGCTTCTTCGGGCAGCAGCAGCATTTAAAATTCGCTGCTGTTGCCGGCTTCAGGCCTTCCTCTCTGGCGGATCCTGCCTACTTCCTGTTTTCATGAAGACAGGACCTGCCAGAAAGGAAGACCTGAAGCCAGCAACAGCAATGAATTGTGAATGCTGCTGCTGCCCGATGAAGTTCAAGGAGGAAAGGGAGCAGAGGAGGAGAGAATGGCTTGGAGGGAAGAAGACATGGCAGGGCAGGCAGGGAAGGAGGAAGGTATGCCAGACCAAGGGAAAAAGGAAGGGGGAAAGGAAGGAGGAGATGCCACATGGAACAGAGAGAGAGAGAGAGGGCGGACACTGGATGGAAAGAGAAGAGAGGGCAGTGAATGGAAGGGGCAAAACAGTGGGTGAACAGTAGATAAAAGGGGTGAGAGAGGGAGACAGACACAATGGAAGTGTGGGGAGAGGAGGGACAGCCGTTGAATGGAAGTCTGAGCGACAGGGGGAGCAGACGTTGTTAAGAAGTGGGGAGAGAAAGAAAGACAGATAGTGGGAGGGAGGGAGACAGAAAGCCAGGGGCAGGGAGAGAGACAGAAAGAAAGAAAGACAGCGGCAGAGAGAGACAGAAAGAAAGAAAGACAGACAAACATATATTCTAGCACCCGTTAATGTAACAGGCTTAAAGACTATTTGATTGTAATAAAGTGATAAACTAGTGCCTATTTTCTTATACATTATTTTAGGGAGTTTGAAGCAAAAAAAAAAAAAAAACCCAAATACTGAACATGATGAAGCACAATATCCATATATCTTGTTGATGTTGCTAAAAATAGGCAATTAAAATATATAGATAATTTACTTTTGCAGGATGTATATTGGCTGCATATCACCATTATATGGATAAGTTGAGGCTATGAACCTCCCAGAACGCTCTGGCCCTTGCTCAAGATCTATTGAGATAATATGACTGTATATTGACTTATATGGCTAAATTGGATCTTTATATCAGTCCAGCATATTTTTTTTAAACCACTTACACATTTCATTATCTGGTCTTGGTTTAATGATGTTCTAGGTTTGGGGGATTTAAAATTTTATTTCAGCTTTCAACACCTCCCACATTGCCAGTGGAGTATAGTGCCTCCTTCAGTTTTTCCTTCTACAAGCAAACTGTGTAGAGGTGTTTCTGATCTGATCTGCTTAATTTTTAATTTTTTCATCGAAAGTTTTGAGGGTTTTTTGGGTGGCTGTGGTGCCCTGAGACCTCTTACCTAGGAGTTCTCTGCTTGGGAAAGGATGCAAGCTCTGCGGGGCCAGACTGCAGCTTCACAGATCAAACCTTCGGTGGACCTGTAGAACCAGCCTGCTGTGTGCCACTTCAGAGCTTGGGGTCCTTTCCCCTGGGAGCCAGCTTGCTTTCTGAATTTTTCAGAGGCTTAAGTACAGGCTGAAGGAGCCCTGAGTAAGAACCCTTGGGGTATCAGGGTACCAGCTGCATACTTACCGCCCCCATCATGCATCTGGGTTCCGTGGGGGTGAAATCTCAGTTGGGGGTCCATCTGACTAGTAGCCCAAAGATTTCAAGGTTTGGAGTCATTTGAAGAAGTTTCTGAGGCAGAAAGTCCTTTCCATTCACTTCAGCTGCAGGGAAAAGCTGACAAGTAGACACTTCACAGAATTGTAAGTACAACGTGGGTGGTGGTGGTCTGAAAAAGCCTTTTCTGAAGGTTTCTAAGGGTAGAGTTCAGGTTTCCCACCTCTAAAACCCCTATTTTCAATTTTTTTGTTTCTTAATTGTCTCCATTTGCCATTTATGCTGCTAGTTTTATGGCAGCAGCCATTTTGGATTTTAAACAATCTTTTTTTCTAAAGCTTCTATGTGCCTTAAAACCCCTCGATTTTTGCAAAACTCGACAGGGATGGACTCCTCAACATGTGCCAACATGAATTCATGTGTCAGTTGTGCTTGATTGCCAAGTAAAGTGGCGCATGTGAGGAAGGGGCGGGCACTTCGGGCTTACCCCCCTCTGTGCCTTCCAGGACTAGGGAACCATCCTGGTTCCGGGAGATGGGGAGAAAATCCCACCTGGCACCTAAAACTAGCAACAGCGCAAAACTTAGGTGCCTGGAGTCTGTGGTACCCATGAAAGCCACGCCAGAGGTTCATCAGGAGCAGCTATTGCCCTGTACAGGGGCTCTCTCCAGAATTTGTCCATCTCTTGAGGAGAGCATTTTTAACGGACTCGGGCTGTGTTGCGCAGAGTACACACTGCAGTGTTTTTATGGAGCGTCTTCACTCATAGAAGTAAGTAATTGGTTCCCAGTGCCAGCGACCTCTCAGACCCTGACTAGTTCAGTTTGAGGTCAGATTCCATGCTTCTTTTAGCTCAGGGCACTGGCTCAGTCCTGGATGACTCCAGTTCCATTTATGGTTCCATCAAGCAGGATGCTTCTGTGGCCCTCGATCAGGGTGATGACCCCAACATAAGCCATCTGTTTACGTTGCTTTTGGTTCACCATTTTATTATGTATGTGGTCATGAAATTGAAACTAGAAGTATAGTCTTTCACTTCTCAGTGTACAGTCATGAGCTGCTCCAAAACTCGGACCTCCTTTTTTTTAGCGTACCAGGACATCACTGTTCTGGTCACAAAGCAGTGGGAGACCCCCTGAAGGCTCTTTAAAATGGCAAAAGCTATGTCCAGGCTTTATCCCATGGCCCCAGATTTTTTTTTTTTTCAGTTTTAAACTTTATTTTATTCAACAAAATGAAAAACAATACACAGGCAAAATGCCAACAGCAAATCAACAATCTCCCATAAAAAACACCCCCCCCCCCAACCGAGTGACATAGCATAATTCAAAAACAAAAGAGGAATAAAAAATCAGGTAAAAAACAAAACATATGCAATATTCAAAAAAGACCCCTCCAGTAGCCATACCTAGACCAAATACGATGAAACGCACCACAGGTGTCATTGTTCAAAGCAGTCAACTTGGACATCAAATAAATTTGATCTACCTTATGCAAAAGATCAGAACGAGTAGGCAAATAAGTACGTTTCCAAATAAGTGGCCACGCAGAGTCTAGCCGCCGTAGCAACCAGGGCCACAAAGTGGGTCTGATCGCTATCCAGGCTCCCCAAAGGATAATTAAGTAAAAACACTTCCATGCGCAATAATATGGGTATGTGTAATACATCAATCACCAGTTGTTGAACCATCCTCCAAAAAGGTACAATCTTAATACAATCCCACCAGACATGCCCAAAAGTGCCTAGACCTCCACAGTTACGCCAGCAGCGCCCATCTCCACAATGATAGAAACGGTACAACTTTTCTGGCGTAAGGTACCACTGAAATAACATCTTATAACCCTGCTCAACTAAGGGGGATGCTAAAGAAACCCTGAGTAAAGTACCATAAAGGCGGTCCCATTGCTGAAAATCAAAGGTCTTACCCAACAAGGTTTCCCACCGATGTTCATATGTGCGAGCCTGAGGCCTGGTGTATAAAAGAGCCTTATACAAACGGGAAATAAGGCCCACTCCAGATCCCATCCTAAAGACTTGAAGAAAGGCAGAATCCGCCCCTTCCCATTCAGGAATCACCCTCTTTTTCAGAAAGTCCCGAAGCTGAGCATAAGCGAAAAAATCCGTCGCTGGTAGGTCATATAAAGACTGTAATGCAGCAAAGGGGATCAAGTCTCCACCCAATACTAATTGACCCAGCACCCGGAGACCCTCCAATTCCCAGCGTTGAAAAATCCCAGTATCTCTAGCAGGCAAAAAACCAGGGGCAAATCTAATGGGAGTGGCATAAAAATAACGCTGACGCGGAAACCAAGTCCGTCGGACCTGGCACCAAGCCTGCAGAGTACACACCATCCCATAGGAAGCCCCGTTCTGCAAATCCCGAAGGATCTCAAAAGGTAGCCAAGGCAGGGCTGCTAATGGATAAGTCGGCTGCAGGGCCTGTTCTAAAGATACCCAGCGTTGAGAGGGATAAGCCCAATGGAATAACACCTGCAGTTGGGCCGCATAATAATATGTGATAAAATCATTCCCCCATGTAACCTGTCCCAATACATACGTTCCCTCCGCACCCTAGGCGGTTTATGTGTCCAAATATAAGTAAGAACTGTTTAGGAATTGAGAGAGGCAGGCAGGAAAACAAATATAAAAAACGAGGCAACACATTCATACGCAAAGCACTAATCCTACCCATCCAAGATAACCGTAAACCTTCCCAGCGATCCAGATCCGCAAAAACAGTCCGCAACAACGGAGGGTAATTCACTTCGAAAAGATCAGAGAGCTTTCGAGATATACGAACACCAAGGTACCTAATAGACTTAGCCGCCCATCGGAACGAAAAAGTGGCACGTAAGTCAGCTACCAATGAGTCCGGAAGCGAAACATTAAGCAATTCAGATTTGTCAATGTTAACTTTAAAGCCGGCCACCGCTCCGAATAGGTTCAAAACACGAAGCACCACGGTCAAAGACTGAAGCGGGCGAGTCAATGTAAACAAAATGTCATCAGCATACAATGAGATCTTATGTTCTTCACCACCCACCACAATCCCCTGAATATCCGCATGTGCGCGAATAACGGCTGCTAAAGGTTCCAAAACCAACGCAAAAATCAGTGGTGACAAGGGGCAGCCCTGTCTGGTACCTCGACGAATCGAAAAAGAGGCGGTATATCTCCCATTAACCCTTAAGCAAGCCTCCGGGTCAGTATACAATAAAGTCACCCAATGTAAAAAAGCCCCCGAAATGCCCATCCGCTTCAAAACCGCTAGCATAAATGGCCAATAAACTCTATCAAAGGCTTTTTCAGCATCTACTGATAATAAAATAGCTGGAACAGAATACTGATGGGCCACTCCAATAAGATCTAACACTTTTCTAATGTTGTCACCAGGTTGCCTCCCTGAAATAAAGCCACATTGATCACCATGAACTAGGGAAGACAAAAAACGTTGCAAACGGACTGCCAAAATACGGGTAAACAGCTTATAATCAACTCCTAACAACAAAATAGGACGGTAAGACCCACAAAGGAGGGGATCCCTACCAGGTTTAAGAAGAAGAGAGACCGCTGCCTGCCGGAACGAGTATGGCAAACACTCCTCTTCCAAAAAAGAATTAAACAACCGCGTAAGAGGGTCAACTATATAGGTCTCCATTTTCTTATAAAATAAAGGCAAGAAACCATCAACACCCGGAGCCTTAGAAGTGGCTAAATGACGTATAGCTGCCACCACCTCAGCGGGCTGAATAGGGGAAGAAAGCCAGTCCGCATCAACCTCCACCAAACGAGGCAGAGTTACACCAGAAAGAAAAGTATCAATCTCCCCCTCCGTAGCTTCAGACTCTGGAGAGTACAATAGCTGATAAAAAGACAAAAACGCCTGATGAATAGCCGCATCATCTGCGCAAAGCTGTCCCGACGCATTACGAATCTGTGTGATGGAATGCTGCGCCTGCGTTTGCCTAAGCTGTGTAGCTAGCAAGCGGCCTGCCCTACCACCCCATTCAAAAAACCGTTATTTCCGCCGTTGTAGGGCCCAAGCCATTCCCTCTAAATCAAGCTCCTGTAAATCCCTTCGACACGCCGCCAGTGTCACACCACCAGCCACCGACGGGGCTCTTTTATGAGCATTTTCCAATCGCCAGAGACGGGTTAATAACTCCAACCTGCGAGCAACCCGACAGTGATTGCGATACGACCCTCTCGAGATACAACAACCACGAAGAGTGGCTTTAAAACTTTCCCATAGCACAGCTACACTAATGCCGGCCATATCATTAAAAACAAAAAAACTCTTTAACATCAGTCTCCAACAGAGATAAAGTAGTGAGATCTTTCAACAAAAAATCATTCAAACGCCACAGTCGACGACCACTCCTATCCAAGCCAACCTGTAACTCCAAGGTCAGGGGAGCATGATCAGACCACACACGGGGTTCGATACGGGAGTCTAAGACACGCGGAAGAACAACACTAGGCAGCATCCACATATCAATCCTGGTATACGAATCATGCTTTGACGAATAGAAAGTATAATCCCGATCACCTGGGTGTAAATAGCGCCACACATCTATCAAATCCTGCCGATGAAGAAAGCGCAAAAAAGCCCGTCTATCACCTCTAGCATAACGGATGGAAGAATTAGAATTATCTTGAGGATAGCAGGTATTATCTGAGGATAGCAGGTAAGATTAAAGTCCCCTCCCATGAGGAGAGTACCCTCAGCATGATCCAACAGCACACGTTCTAACAAAGTAAAGAAAGCCCCCTGACCAACATTAGGTGCATAGATATTCAATAAGCTATATAAGTGGCCATCCAACTCAGCTTTGACCAGAATGTAGCGTCCCTCAACATCCCGCACAACCTCTCTCAATACTACCTGGATATGTTTATGAATTAAAATACCCACCCCCTGAGTTTTTTTCCGGATCTTATTAGAGGAAAGAAAAACATGAAGATAACTTTTATGGGCAAGCAATTTCTCATAATGGGACTGAAAATGGGTCTCCTGAATAAATCCAACAGCAATATTCAGGCGACTCAATTCCTTAAACAACAGGCGTCGTTTTTGTGGAGTATTCAAACCATGAACATTATAAGACAACAAAGTAAGCTTATCCATTCATACAGTAAAAAGAAGAGCACAGCAACGCCAGACCCTTACCACATTCCAGAACACCCAAATCATCCAACCCACTCAATCGCACCCCTAAAGAAAACAGTACACAAACACACTCCCAAACATCCACACTCAATAGCACTCGGCCACAACCCATCCCACCACCCCAACACCCCCCCAACCCCCCATCAACACCCCACATGGTCCAGCTACCAAAGCACCTGGAAACCACGGTACAGGAAGTGTAGAAGAACAGCTCCAAAGAGGACCCCCAATACAAACCCATAAAACAACCCCCGCAGAAGAAATCACACTGCAAAAATAAACATACACATCACAAGAACTCAGGAACAAATCCCACATATGCAAGAGTTCAATGAGATGAAGATGAAGCTGCTTCCAAAGGACGACGAGCAGCAGCCGACTTAGCCACTCTCTGCCAGCCTAGCCCTCGTACAGATTTGGTAGCAGGAGACCTCTGTGGAAGCGGAGCCATCTCCGAGGCCGACATCATCCCCGCCTCCACCAATCGAGACTGAACATCAGCCACAGTTATCGCTGAGTAGTTCTTGCCTGCATGAGTAAAGGCCAGCCCAATAGGATAGAGCCAGCGATACCGAACATTGTGCTCCTGCAATATTCGGGTACAGTCTCGATACGTGCGACGGCGGGCCAAAGTTGCCGGAGCCACATCAGGATAAACATCAATGTCCGCGTCCTCCCATTTAACAGCTCCTCCAGAAAGCCGCACCGCCCTCAGCACATGCTCCTTATCCATATAGCGATGAAAACAAGCCACCACATCAAGGGGGCGGTTGGCATCACGAGGGCCAGGGATGCGATGGGCCCTATCAAGCAAAGGTTTCCCCACTTCCACAGGTAAGCCAGCAGCCTCTAGAGCTTGAATGCAAATATGATCAATCACTTCCATGCAACGAGAATCAGAGACAGTGTCAGGCACACCCCGAAAGCGAAGGTTGCTACGCCTGGAACGATTCTCCAAGTCTTCCAGCTTTAGGGTGCTTACATCAGCTTGCTCCTCCAGCGTTGCAATCCTGCCCTTCAGCTGGGTCAACTCAGCACTATGAGCCTCCACAGCAACTTCCGCCTCTCCCACGTGATTCCCAATCTCACCCACCTCACGCTTCAAGTCAGCAACGACGCTATGGATATCAGCCCGAACCGCTGAGAGTTCAGTCTTCAGTTCCTGGAACCAGCCACGCATCTCCTGTTGAAAGGTCGGCAACGCGGCATCAAAAAGTGAGCCCACCGCAACCGCGGCCGAGTCATGCGCCATTTTGGAAATAGCTTTAGCCGGCCCGTTCGAGAGCGGCAACGAAAAAGTCTTAATGTCAGTTTGTTTCTTCCGCGTCGCCATCAAAACCCTGCAGGCTAGCTCCACAAACAAGCAGAGGGAAGTGAAATGTGCAGGCACTCAAAATCGCGCAAAGGTAGCAAAAAACAGCACCGGGGTCCATGGAGCTATCACTCTAGGCTGCCATTAGCCACGATGACGTCACTTCCCTCCCCATGGCCCCAGATTTTCAGCAACTGTTTGATCAATCGAAGGTGAACTCAGCAATGACTCAAATTACTAAGCATACAGCCCTTTCTAGCTAAAGGATGTGCAGGATCGCAGGGTGGAGGGCAGACCAGTAATGGACTTGATGGCTTATGCCAGGAACTCAAAAGTAACATGCTTCTTCAGTCAAAGAGCAGACCCAGGAAGCTTAGGACTGGATGTGTTAATTCAACCCTGGACAAGCCGGGATCTCCTTTATGTCTTCCCTCCTTGGCCCATGGTGGGCTGAGTCATATTCAGGATCATGGCTCACCCAGGTCTTGTGATTTTAGTAGCCCCGGACTGGCCTCACCATCCGTGGTATGCAGACCTCATACATCTTAAGTAGGACAGTCTTCTCAGGGACCAGTTCCCTTGGAGAATCCCCAGCGCTTTGGTCTTATGGGATTGCTCTTAAGCACAAGGCCCTAGTTCAAAGAGGCTATTCATAGTCATTTATACTCTCTTGCATGCTAATAAGTTCTCTACTATGGTGGCCTATGCCAAGTCTTGGAAAGCTTTTCAACAGTGATCTGACAGAGACCAAGTGAAGCCTCTACGAGCTCCCATTCCAATGGTCCTTGCCTTTCTGAAGGCCAGTCTGGAGAAAGACCTGATAGTGGCTTCCCTCAAGGTACAAGTGGCAGGCCTTTTATGCTTCAGGGCACAAAGTGGTTTAGTTTCACTTACACCTCATCCAGACATAACTAGATTTCTAAGAGGTGTGCTCTATTTAAGACTTCTATTGTGTCACTATTTTCCAAAGTGGAACCTTAACACATTTTTGAAGGGCCTTACTAAAGCCCCTTTTAAGTCACTCAAAGATGCATCCCTTTTGGACCTTATGGTCAAGGCAGTGTTCCTAGTGGCGATCATCTCAGCAAGACATATTTCAGAACTGTAAACTCTCTCTTGTAGAGAACCCTTTCTCAGGATCACGAAGGTGGGAGTGACCCTCCATGCTGTTCCTTCCTTCCTTCTGAAAGTTGTTTCCAATTTCCATGTCAACCAAGAGGTTCTTCTGCCTGCTTTTCAACCTACGGGGTCGGATAAGCAGGATAGAATATTACAGAAACTGAATGTGTGAAGTGTCTTACTTCACTACTTAGAAAGGACCAATGATTTTTATATGTCTGACCATCTGTTTGTACTTACTAGACAGTCTAGGCATGGAAAGCCAGCATCCAAAGCCTCTATTGCCAGATGGATTTGCATGGCCATCTCGTCAACATACACCATCTGTGGAAAGCAGCTGCCACTTTCTATCAGGGTGCACTCAACCATAAATGTTGCAACTTCATGGGCAAAGTCTCAGTCGGTCCCTTCAGCTGAAATTTGTAGGGCAGCTACTTGATCTTCTCTTCATACCTTTACAAGGTTTTACAGAGTGGATGTGGCAGCTTGAGAGGACATCACTTTTGGGGCCTTGGTGTTGCGGGCAGGCTCTTTTGTCCCACCTTAGATGTTGCCACTGCTTTGATATGTCACCTAACGTAAAGACTCCTGAGGAGATGTGACAGAATGGAAGATTATGTTCTTACCTTTATTAATCTTCTTTCTGTTAATCTCAGGAGTCTGTACAGCCCATCCTCTGTTTCCTCGGTTACATCTGCCTTTCTGCCTTAGATATTTCTTAATTCCAGGCCTGAAATTCTTCTACTGCCAGCCAGATGGCCATGTATAAAATTGTCCTGTATATGTAAGTGCATTATTCAGCCTCTGGCTCCTTTGATGTTAGTGCTTGTTGAACACAGCAGGTTGGTAATTGTTGCAGATATGTTTTGCATGTTTTTGCTGTTTATTACTAATTGTTCCTTTATAAGCTGCAGAGCAGAAAAGAACTGTATAATATCAGAAGGGAAGATCCCTGTACCCCTTCTACTTTGTCTTTTATTCTAGTGGTGATCAATTGCTTTGGGACATAACTGAAGGGGACACTATACTCCACTGGCAATGTGGGAGGTGCTGAAAGATTTGAGTATCACACGTATGCAAGATCCAGTTCGCGGGTTTGGATTGAACACTTAACAGACTCCTGAGAAGGTTAACAGAAAGATTAACAAAGGTAAGAACCTAATCTTCCATTTTCACAATAAGATTAATGGCTCATATCTGCTAAATTGCAAGAATGTCTTCTGTTCCTTGCACAAGACTAACTTCACATACTCTTTGCTGTTAACTTGTGGTCATTTTTTTCCCATGTACCATATTTTTCGCTCCATAAGAGCACTTTTTTCCACCCAAAAGTGGGTGAAAATGTCAGTGCATCTTATGCAGTGAAGATACAAATTTTTACCCCCCCCCCCGGTACCTTTTTAAATACCCTCCCCTCCTCCTCTTCCTACCATCAAACCGGTATCTGAGCTTGCCCACCACCAAAACCCACAGTCTTCCTTCTTCGGTCCCCCGACCACATCTGACACAACTTCTCTCCCTCGCAAGCATCCCGCATTTGCCGGAAACAGGAAGCTGCGTCAAAAGAGGACAAGACTTGTTGAAGGCGATCTCCAGTGGGAAACCAGAGTTGGGGGACGGGAGAAGTTCCTATGGCGCTCATGTACGAGCCTCTCTGTGAGCACCTACGTACCCTAGGGTCCACCTTCTATTCTCTTCATTAAAACATTCAGCACAGTTGCTCTTGCTGTCTGCCTGGGCTGATGCAGCTAATGCCCTTGCTGACGTGCACGGGCCGGCAGCATCAAATTCAGGGGATACCTGATCTACTGGGCATGTGCGTGGTGACCTGCACCTGCAGCATGTGGAGGTCGCCAGTAGATCGGAAAAGAAGCAGATGTATGATTACTGAACAGACAGGCAAACAGGAGAACACCTCACCTTAGAGTATAGGTAAATAACAAGAAGACATGGGGGGGTTTAAAAAGGTACAAGGGGATTTTAAAAGGTAATGGATTTAGAGGAGCAAAACAAGAAAAAAAACATTCTGCACCCTGTCCCCCCTCCCTGCCAGGCTCTGTGCCTTGTCCAGGCCTACCACTAGACCACCAGAGGAGGGACAGAGTACAGAGCCTGGCAAGGAGGGGGGACAGGGTGCAGAATGTTTTTTTTTCTTGTTTTCCTCCTCTAAATCTAGAGTGCATCTTATGGTCAGGTGCGTCTTATATAGCAAAAAATACGGTACCTTGTTTTGTTTGGAAAACTTGATGACATCTTTGTCACAATAATTATAATTTTTTTTATTCTTTTAATACTTGGAATAACAGGAAGAAGATGAATTTGGAAAAATCGGAGACATGATAAATGAAAATAAATTAATTACAGTAATTCTGCGAGTTCATGAAGGTGTTCTCGCAGACTATCCTTACTATTTATCTCCTAGACAGATCGTAAGTAGTTTTTTAATTTGCTAAAACAAATTAAATGTGCTTTTATAACATTCAACATATTCAAGAATAGGCATCAACAAAATTGAGTTTAATTTTTACAAGATGTATTTATGTTTTGATAAAAGGAATGAAAATCAAGATATTGCCATCTCATTTTTTAAATAGAATATCATTTGGCAAGATATACAGTAGACTTTCATTAATCAGTGATTTCATATTTTTAATACTCAACTGGGACAAAGCCTTGGGAGCTTATTAGAGCCATCATCTCTTATCATCTTATTACACTCCCTGGTAATCTCACAACTCGATTATTGTAACTCCCTATATCAAGGCATTACTCAAAAAGAACAAAGACTACAAATTATTCAAAACACTGCAGTAAAATTAATATACAAAGCTAAAAAAATTTGACCATGTTATGCCCCTAATGATAAAATCACACTGGCTACCAATCACACCCAGAATCACATAAAATTCTACTATTTACATTTAAAACTAAAACTGCACACACTCTATCCTTCATTGACAGACTTCTCATCCCCTATCACTCTCCAAGAATCCTTCTAAATATCCCTTCACTACAACATACTTTCTATGACTCCATCAGGAAAAAAATATTTTCACTTAGAGCACCAACTCTCTGGAACTCATTTACGTGCATTTACGTGAAGAGACCCATATTGACAGATTTTAAATAAACTTTAAAACTTTCTTATTTACAAATGCCTACAATATATAATTCCACCTAAGGAACAAAATGACCAAAGGAAGAGAATCCTCCCCCCCCCCTTATAAACTATGGGGGTAATAATTTTTAAAAAAACGTCTAAAAAGTGTCCTAAATGGCTACTTTGACGATCAAAAAGCCTGATCGTCCAAGTACCCATAACCAAAGCTGTTTTTTAGACGTATCTAAAAACAGCTTAGGCCTTTCCCCTGTCTCTAAACACATAGAGAGAAAAGAGGTGTGTTTAGAAGAGGGGAAAGGGCGGGCAGTGGGCGGGAGATGGGCCGACCTACACCTAGGCGTACAACAGGTATAACCAATACACTTAGACCTTTTTCACTTAGACGAAATAAAACCAGGTCTAAGTGCCGAAAAAGGGGCCACTGAGCTGATGGCCGCTGGCGCCATCAGTTCAGCGGCCCGGCAACCTAACCATTGTGGCAGGAGAGATGCCTCATCTCCCCTACCGCGATGCCATCACTCTTCTACCCGAACTGCCGCGACCCGTGGCAGTTCGGGTAGAGGAGTGATGGCATCGCGGTAGGGGAGATGAGACATCTCTCCTGCCGCGATGCATCACTCCTCCCCCCCCCCCACACACACAACATCGGGACAAGAGGGAGCTCAAGCCCTCTTGCCCCAGCCAACCGCGGCACCCCCGACACGATCGGGGCAAGAGGGAGCTCAAGCCCTCTTGCCCCCCCGACCCCCCGACATGATCAGGGCAAGAGGGAACCCAAGCCCTCTTGCCCAGACAACTCCCTGACAATATAGGGCCAGGAGGGAGCCCAAGCCCTCCTTGCCCTGGTGACCCCCCCATGCCGCTACTTCAATGGGCCAATGGGCCAGGAGGGAGCCCAAGCCCTCCTGGCCCTGGTGACCTCCCCGCTAGTTGTTCGGGCCAGTTGGGAGCCCAAACCCTCCTGGCCCAGCTGATCCTGCCCCCCCTGACAACATCGGGTCAGGAGGGAGCCCAAACCCTCCTGGCCAAGGCGACCCCCTACCCCGCACTACATTATGGGCAGGAGGGATCCCAGGCCCTCCTGCCCTCGACGCAAACCCCCCTCACCCAACGACCGCCCCCCCCCAAGAACCTCTGACCGCCCCCCCAGCCGACTCGCGACACCCCCACCCCCTTTCCCCGTACCTTTGTTTAGTTGGCCGGACAGACGGGAGCCAAACCCGCCTGTCCGGCAGGCAGCCAACAACGGAATGAGGCCGGATTGGCCCATCCGTCCCAAAGCCCCGCCTACTTGTGGGGCCTAAGGCGCCTGGGCCAATCAGAATAGGCCCGGGAACCTTAGGCCCCTCCTGGGATCGGGGCCTTGGGCACATGGCTCCTGCAGCAGTGGTTTCTGACTCTCCTCTACTCGCCGGCAGGCACCTACAGAGACAGACCCCCTGACGTCATTGGGTCCGTCTCCTGCACTTTAAAAATAAGCCGCGGTTGCGGCCGCGGCCGCAGGGCGTGGCCGAAGGGGCGGGGAGCCCCTTGGAGCCACGAGGAGTCTGGGAGCTGGAATCGGCTGGTAATATAAAAAAAAAATTTTCTATAATTTTTCATATGACTGTTTGAATATGGGAAAAAGATAAATTAAACCAAAAAGCTCTACACCAGTGGTATCTGGTCCAATGGACAGACATTTAACATTATTTTCTGATAATCCACCTGTGGTACCATCAAATGTTGATTCCTCCTTGTCAGGAGCTTCAATAAGTTCCCTCAACCGCATTCCTCCCCTTCACCTGGTGATAGTGGGAATATAAACCCTACTATACCCGATGCTCAAGTGGTTTCATCTACCCATACAAGTAAATTAGTATATGCTGAAATACCTAAACCATTGATTTTTTTCTGGAGAAGTGGATGAAAACCCACGAACAGAGGAAACACAGGATATTACTTTAAAGGACTTATGGTTAGGAATATCTAGAGTTGAAGGGTTTCTCAGGACAACGATGAAACAAATGGGAGATTTTTCTCAGTTAGTTTCTTCTAAATTAGAAAATGTGGATTCCAACCTAGGTTGTTTGGATAAACGACTAAATGCTATTGAAACTCAATGTAATAATTTACAAGCTGTCTCGGTATCAGCTGTTAAAGATTCTACAGTGATACATTCTAAAATTGAATCTATAGAGAACATGAACAGAGTGAAAAACCTCCGCTTGGTCAATTTTCCAGTGACTCATTTATTGTCGCCTGAGATTCTATTAAGGAAGTTTTTTAAAGAAGTACTGGGAATGACCAATGCGGAGAATTTTCCAATAAATAATTATTATTACATTCCTCCAAAAAAAGTTGAATCTGCCCAGGAGGTAGACCATCTGACCACACCAGAGGTAAATTTGACTGAATTTTTGGAAGATACACAGGATGTGATTCAGAGTCGGTCCACCCTGGTAATAACATGCATGAGCGACATGGACAAGATGTTGATAATGAAACTTTACTTCAAAAACAGGTTAATTAAATTTTATGGGGATTTGGTTAGGATTTTTCCGGATGTATCTAGAACCACTCAGTTGAGGAGGAAATAATTTTTGAAATTGAAGGATAGAGTGTTGGCACTGGAGGCATCCTTTTACCTGAAATTTCCTTGTAAATGCTTGATTAAGTTACAAGATATTGAGTACGCCTTTTGGGATCCTATACAACTACAACAATTTTTAGTTGCAAGAGAATAGAAATGAGATTTGTTTCACCTAGCTGAGAAATATGAGGAGAATTAATATATATAATATCCCATCTTAAGGAATGATTCAAGGTTCTTTAGTGTGAACCAAGAATTATTTTCCTTTATTTTCTTGAACTTTATTTAATTAGAAATAGTAAGATGTACTCCTCATTAATGTGGGCTTAAAAGGAATTTTGTATGTATGATCTGATTATGTATTGTTTTATGTGATTTTCCTTTTTTCCTTTGAATTAGTGGATATTGTAATGCAGGGGTGCCCAACGCGTCGATCGCGATCGACCAGTAGCTCAGGAAGGCAACTCGAGTCGATCGCACTCGTGTTGCCGTCCTGATCTACGGGCCGATCAGCCTTCCTCTCCAGTGTTCTCCCTAGGGCCTTTTAGCTGGGCGGTCCGCCCAGCTGTCATCTGCCGCTGCTGAACATTAAAAAAAAACCCAAAAAAACCGGCTTGGAGATTTCAGCCCCTAGCGAACTTATGCTCCGGGCTCTAACGTGTGCGTGCAGGCTTCTCTTCTCTTCCCTCCGAAACCGGAAGTTATGCCTGGGGAGGGGGAGGGGGGGGAGAAGGGAAGCCTGCACGCACATGCTGAGAGCCCTGAAGCAAGCGTTCGCTACGGGCTAAGGCGGGAGACATGTTAGTGAAGCATTTCCTCTTCTTGCTGCCGGGTCCTGCCTACTTTCTGTTTCCGCGAAGGCAGGACCCGGCAGCATTTCCCCCAACAGTTCCTCGCGATGCTGGTCGGCCGAAGCAGGGAGAGGTTGGGGCGGCGTCGGCTTTTGGGCGTGTTATTGGCGTCGGCTTTCGGGCCTGTTATTGGTGGCGGTTTGGGTCCTGGTCCCCGATGGCAGTGGCAGTGTCTTGGGGGAGGGCAGGGAGAAAGAAAGAAAGAAAAAGGGCAGGCAGGGAGACAGAAGGAAAGAAGAGAAACAGAAAAAAAGGAAAGGGAGGCAGAGAGAAAGAAAGGGCAGGGAGAGAGGAAGGAAAAGTTGGGGGAGGGAATGAGGTGTGGAGGAGAGGGAGCATACAGGCTGAAAGAAGGGAAGAAAGACTGGATGCACAGTCAGAAGAAGAAAGTGCAACCAGAGACTCATGAAATCACCAGACAAGGTAGGAAAAATGATTTTATTTTAAATTTAGTGATCGAAATGTGTCTCAATTTATATCTGCTGTCTATATTTTACACTAAGGTCCCCTTTTACTAAACCGCAATAGAGTTTTTTAGCGCAGGGAGCCTATGAGCGTCGAGAGCAGCGCTGGGCATTCAGCGCAGCTCCCTGCGCTCTAAAAAACTGCTATCGTGGTTTAGTAAAAAGGGAGGGGGGTATATTTGTCTATTTTTGTATGGTTGTTACTGAGGTGATAGTGCATAGAGTCATCTGCTTTGACCTCTTTGAAAAACCCTGGAATAGGAATGATAATTAACATTTTCTATGCGTACAGTGTGCGTTGTGTTTTTTTAAAATTTTATTGTTGGTAGATCATTTTGACTTGGTCATTTTAAAAGTAGCTCGCAAGCCCAAAAAGTGTGGGCACCCCTGTTGTAATGTATTCAAAATTATAAATTAAAAAAAAAAAAAAAAAGATTCATTTTTAATGGCACCTCATGAGCCGTGCAGTTGGGATGATGGTCCCATAGTTTCTCTTCATTTCTCCTGCTCTCTCTCTTCTTTAACACTCCACACCCATTTCCTCCTGATTGTTTACCAGTCTGACCGCTGTAGTTCTTTTCTAATTGATTGTGGCTTTTAAGATGGTTAACCACTTTGATTCATGATTTGAAAGGTGTTATATCAAGACAAATAAACTAAACAAATTAAAGAATCTGTGTACATTATAGTATTTTTTAATATACATACATAAATTTGTGTCCCTTCCATACTCTGCCCATGTGAACACTCATCTGCAAAATGCACACCATCACATATTATTTGCAGAGTAGTGCACAGCCAGGAAAGTCATTTGTGCACCTGTCAGCGTATATGCATACATGACTTGAATATTAGCATTACAAACATTCCTTGCTGCCTATATCTAGGTGGCTCTATATAGAAGTATCCTGAATCTCTTGGGAGATTCAGCTGAATATATATCTGGAAGCCTGCATGTGCTGTTAGCTGAATTGAGGGAGGGTAATTTTCAGACAGGCATATTTACCCAAGTAATAAAAGGTTGAACAAGTACAAATAAATAAATAAGTAACTTTGAAATTTGCCCTCATAAAGCAATCATACCCTTGCATTACAAGGCATTGCACTGAAATTATTGCTATCGACCTCTTTCTTCTATGGCTTAAGATGTGTAATGTGATTGTATGAACTGATTAGTAAAATATTCAGGCTTAAAGGTTTGGAAAGTACACACATGGTTTCAAGGATTCCTACAATTCAAAACTTACAGAGTAAAGACAAATAAAGAAAATCTTTGCGAGTGCCTGCTCGGGGACATCGGTTGCTGATCCGGAAAGGTGCTGTTATAGGAAAGAAGATCATTCTTAGCGTTTGGACGCAAGCCATCGCACCTGCTTACTGGGCTTGGAGGAATCGATTTCATAATCTGATGCTCTTGGAGCAGCGCCATGCGGACAAAGGTTTTCCTGCAGACCTGGGACCCCTATATTTCCTCGCTTTCCCCTAGGGCCAGAAGTCTGGTCTTAAACTCATTTTGATGATGATACCCTATGCTCTCAGCTGTTTCCCCGGGATGGTTGGTGGGTTGTTTGGGTGAGTGTGACTGAAGGGTATGACTGGTTGGATGTATGTGGAGTTAGTTGGGTAGGAGGAGACTCCATTCTGTGGGTGGGTGGACGGGATTTGGTTGTCTTGTTTGCTATGTGCTGAGCGGCATCAGAACACAGCTTGCTCAGCATACTCTTTTCTTGCTGGTTTTGGGTTATGGGTTGGGTTTCATGATGAGGGTTCGGGTTGGGGTGGGGGTTTGGGCTTAGGAGTGGGGGGGATTGGGGGGATTCTTTGGGGGGGAAAAAATTGTTTGGTTGTACGTTTGGTGATCTCGACCTTGTTGTGCTGTGATGCTGTATTGTGTATTTACTGATAGTGCACCAATAAAACATGATTTATATTAAAGACAAACAAAGAAAAATCAGAACCATGTCCAACCCCTTCGGCGTACCCCAAGGATCTCCTTTATCCCCTGCACTCTTCAACCTTTACATTGCATCCCTAGGCCTAGACAAATTAGCTATAGCTATGCAGACGACATCACCATTCTCCTTCCTTTTCATCAACCAATACCCACAATAACAGACACACTATACAGAACACTAGAAACAGTAGCAACATGGATGAAAGATCACAAACTGAAGCTGAACTCAGACAAAACCAAAATTCATACTCCTCAAAAATCATAAAACCCCAACCATAACAAACTTACTTATAAACTCAATCACTTATAAATTCAACCCACTCTAAAACTTCTGGGAATGATGATAGACATATGCTGTACCATGCAACAACAAATCAACAAAACAATACAGAAATCCTTCATGGTCATGAGAAACCTAAGGCAAGTTCAGAAATTATTCGACAGAAAACAATTCCAGCTCATTGTCCAGTCCCTAGTCCTAGGTCTTCTAGACCAGTGTTTTTCAACCTTTTTTGGGCAAAGGCACACTTGTTTCATGAAAAAAATCACGAGGCACACCACCATTAGAAAATGTTAAAAAATTTAACTCTCTGCCTATATTGACTATATATAAAGTAATTCTCTTGAATAGGAATCAAATAAACACAAAGAAAGTATTTTATAATTACTTTATTATGAAATAAAAATTATAAAAATTATAAAATACTTTATTCAGTGCGAAACCTGGGCCTGTTTGGCTGAACACAAAGCTGATATTCTGGCTGGAATGGAAGAAAGACACACACGTAGCTCTTCGTCAACAGCTCTCAGTCTCTCTCTGTATTTGGTTTTTATAGCATACAAAAATAGACAAATATACCCTCCATCCTTTTTATTAAACCACAATAGCAGTTTTTAGCGCAGGGAGCTGCGCTGAATGCCCAGCACTGCTCTTGACACTCATAGGCTCCCTGCGCTAAAAACCACTATTGCGGTTTAGTAAAAGGGGACCATATTGTAAAATATAGACAGCAGATATAAATTCAGAACTGTGCATAGTAAGTGAAGGGAAGTTTTCATCTCTGGGAATTTACCCAGTTAACTATTAAGTTATTTGGGCAAATTCCTTTGAAAACTGTGGTAATACTGCCTCCACTTTGCTAAATTTAAAATAAAATCATTTTTCCTACCTTGTCTGGTGATTTCTGGTTGCACTTTCTTCTTCTGACTGTGCATCCAATCTTTCTTCCCTTCTATCAGCCTGTATGCTTTCTCTCCTCCACACCTCATTCCCTCCCCCAACTTTTTCTTCCTCTCTCCCTCACCTTTCTTTCTTTTTTTCTGTTTCTCTTCTTTCCTTCTGTTTCCCTGCCTGCCCCCTTTCTTTCTTTCTCCCAGCCTCCTGTCCAGCAGTAACTCTCTTCCCTTCCTCCCCTCCCAGCAGCATCTCTCCGTCTCCCTCTCCAGTAGCAGCTGTCCCTTTTTTTCCTTGCCCAGCAGCTTCCCAGATTCCTTTCCCTCCTCCCCTCCCAGAAGCATCTCTCCTTCTTCTCGCTCTCCAGTAGCAGCTGTCCCTTTTTTTATCTTGCCCAGCAGCTTCCCAGATTCCTTTCCCTCCTCCCCTCCCAGAAGCATCTCTCCGTCTCCTTCTCCCTCTCCAGTAGCAGCTGTCCCTTTTTTTCCTAGCCCAGCAGCTTCCCAGATTCCTTTCCCTCCTCCCCTCCCAGAAGCATCTCTCCTTCTTCTCCTTATCCAGTAGCAGCTGTCCCTTTTTTTCCTTGCCCAGCAGCTTCCCAGATTCCTTTCCCTCCTCCCCTCCCAGAAGCATCTCTCCTTCTTCTCCCTCTCCAGTAGCAGCTGTCCTTTTTTTTCCTGGCCCAGCAGCTTCCCAGATTCCTTTCCCTCCTCCCCTCCCAGAAGCATCTCTCCTTCTTCTCCCTCTCCAGTAGCAGCTGTCCTTTTTTTTCCTGGCCCAGCAGCTTCCCAGATTCCTTTCCCTCCTCCCCTCCCAGAAGCATCTCTCCTTCTCCCTTTCCAGTAGCAGCTGTCCCTTTTTTTCCCCTGCCCAGCAGCTTCCCAGACTGATAGTGGTTTTCTCCCCTCCCAGCAGCTCTTCTTACTTCCCAGCGCAGCGATTCACGAAGGCAGCCTCGGGTCCTTTGTTGTGTCGCGCCGCCTCTGAGGAAAGAGGAAGTTGCATCATCAGAGGCAGCCGCGACTCAGCAAAAGCCCCGAGGCTGCCTTCGTGAATCGCTGCGCTGGGAAGTAAAGGAGAGCTGCAGAGAGGGGAGAAAGCCACTGTCGGAGGCTCCCCAAGATCTCTCCGGCCCAGCGCACGCTTCCGATGCTGATCTTGCCGGTCCTGCGCGGACCGGCAGGAAGTTCAAATGAGTCAATCTTGCCGGTCCTGCGCAGACCGGCAAAAATTTCCTGCGGACCGGTACCGGTCCGCGGACCGGCGGTTGAAGAACTGTGGATTAGATCGCCAAGACAAAGTGAGTCCTGGGTGATCGACTCACTTTGCCTTGGCGAGCTACTGGCGCTCCTGCCTCGGGCCCCCTGTAAGCTCCGGGCCCGGCGGCCCTGCGGCACACCAGGCAACATCTCGCGGCACACTAGTGTGCCGCGGAACAGCGGTTGAAAAACACTGTTCTAGACTACTGTAACATCCTCTATCTCCCCTGCCCCTCAACCATGATAAAACAACTACAAACAGTACAAAACAAAGCACTGAGACTCATCTATTCACTAAGGAAACATGACCACATCACCGCAGCTCGACTCACACTGGCTCCTAATACAAACAAGAATACTATTCGAATTCTACTGTCTACTATTTAAAACCATAAATGGAGACAGCCCAGCCTACTTGAACAACAGCCTAATCCAAACTACCACAACCAGACACAGGAGAGCCCACACACCATTCACACACCCTCCAATCAGAGACGTCAAACGAAAAAAACTGTATGATAGCCTACTTGCCACACAAGCAGCAAAACTAGACCACTAACTCTCCAATTTACTGATCACAACCCCAGACTACAAAACTTTCAGAAAAGAAATAAAAACCCTGCTATTCAAGAAATCCTTGAAAACAAACTAATCACCACAGGAATCATCTCAATACCCTGAAGCAACCTGCTCTACTCTATAACTCCTCTGGAAATGTCCAAATAACTATGTAATCCAGATAACTTCCTATGTAATCCACCTTGAACCGCAAGGTAATGGCGGAATAGAAATCACTAATATAATGTAATGAAAGGCAGTAAACTTCAACAATGAAATCAACAGATGTTTTGTGCCAGATTGAAACTTGTATTGTTTACATATACTGTATTTAAATACCTTTCCTGCAAAGAAAGGATTATAAATTTAAGAAGGGTAAATTGCCAATTTTTATCTGTGAAATATACATAAGCATAAAAATAAATTTAATCCATTATATACATATTAACATTACACTGATATAATTGGACATTTGATTTATACCTTTATATTTTATGCAATATTTTGACTGCAGGTTATCCCAGCAAAAAGCGGAATCAGTATCTATGTTTCCTTTACCCCTCTCATGCCATCCGAGGTCATCAGTAAAGTGGAATGTGCAGGCTTTGCTTTGGGATTCCTAAATCTAGACAAAAAGGTAAGGTTTGACAGTTGAAACTGCACTAGCTAATAAAAGAGAATGTGGTGAAATCAATTAACTTAGCAGGGTTTAAAAAAAAGTTTAGATTATTTCCTTAAACAGAAGTCTATAGGTGAGGAAATGGTTGGTGGCTGCTGAGTGAGGGTTTCTATGTCGGCTCTGGAGTTTGTCTGTGTGTGGAAGTGTTCAGCTGTTTTTCTGGAATTTATTCCTGCAGTCTTTTCTGATTGCTAATCTGCTGAATTCTTGACCAGTGTACACAGTTATGTGAAATTTGGAGAATCTGAAACTATTTTTTGAAAGCTAAATATTATTTTGAGAACTGAGGGTCTGGAGCCGAGAGGATTCTATGTGCTTGTAACGGAAGCTAATGAAGTTAAGCAAAAAAGAGGTGATACATGAACAAAAATTTTTTTACTGCTGTATTGGCTACACCCCCATGGAGGGAATTACAGTAGTCAATTGGGCTAGAATTGTGGCCTGAACCAGACGTACAAAATGATATTCATAAAAAAAGGAAGGAATGAAACAATCTCAATTGTTCCATTAAAAAAACAACACTTCCTATCTAGATTGTTTACTTGGGCTTCAAAAGTAAGCAAGGAGTCCAAGATAACTCCTAAAACTCTTGAAGTCACTTGTAAGCATAGGAAACCTATAAATATATAATAGCAATTGGAGGTTCAGTTTGTCACTGTAGGAGAGTGTGTAAGTGCATACACTTACAAAAAGACCCAGAGAATCAGCTGGGAACCTGTTGAGCTCTATGCAGTGATTTGGACACCTTCTGGCTGACTGCATTATTGGAGTAAGCCCTACCTTTCCATCAAAAGGCAAATCTCTCTGCAGAACACGGCTGCGTGGCTGAAGGGGCGTGTCCAAAGAGGCAGGTCCTGCCCCCTCTGGAGCAACCAAGGAGTAAGGAGTGAGTCTTTCTGCCCATTTTCAATGGGGAAATGTAAAGGTGTGAGAATGAAGCCCTCTGAGGTCAAGTAGTCAGGGGCCCTTTTAATCTTCATTTTCTATCTTTGAAGACAGCTACTTCACCTCTTAATGGGAATTTACCCTCCTCTTTGGATGTTACTTTATCATCAGTGGGTCCTACCCCAACCTCCCAACCTACTATACAAAAGGAATCTGCAGTTTCTCCCATTGTTGCAGGAGCTGGCCCGATAGAGGATCAGGCCCCTGAGGGAGACATGGCTTCTATATCTTTACGCAAGGGATCAGAATTAACCTTGAATGTAAAAGTACTCTCTTCGGTTTCTTTTGAATATAAATTTTTGACTCCATTAGCCAAGTCTGGTGACATTTCTTTAAGGGATGTCTGTTAAGCAATTGTTCACAAGGACAAAAACTTGAAAGATAAAGATAATGTATCAGTGTTTAGTAAATTCACAGAAGACACAGTAGCTAAGTTTATAGAACATGATTCAAAGATAACTTTAGTTGTTAAAGACATAGGGGTCCTTTTATCAAGCTGCGGTAGGGGTTTAACGCGCGTAATACTGCGCATTAAATCGCCTGCTGCGCTAGCCGCTAACGCCTGCATTGAGCAGGCGTTAGTTTTTTAGCCGGCCGCGGAGGTTATCGCGTGATGAAATGTCTGACACGCTAATCCCGTTAGCGCGACTTGATAAAAGGACCCCATAGTAAAGGTGAATTCTCGGTTACAAGCTTGTCAGTTAGCAGCTGCTATTAAGAATAGTTCTTCTTTGTGACTCTGTACAGTGCTGCGTAAGTCTGGTAGCGCTATAGAAATAATTAATAATAGTAGTAGTAGTAGTATCTCAGAGACCTGGTGGAAGGAAGACAATCAGTGGGACACTGTGTTATCAGTGTACAAATTATATCGCAGTAAAAGTGGATCAAATTAGAAGGGAGAGTTGCGCTGTATATTAGAAAGGGATTTGAGTCAAACAGAATAAACATTCTACATGAAACAGATTGCAGCATGGAATCCTTATGTATTGACTTGGATTTATTAACTGCCTTTATGAAGAGATTCATTCAAGGCAGTGTACTTATAGATAGACATTCCACATGAGAAGGGAAGGAACATACTGGGGGGCTGTATTATTAGCCACCGGAACAGAACAAACATACAGATGAAGAAATATTTACAGAGATTAGGAAAGCTGTAATAATGGATGATTTCATAGTTTTTTTTCCTATCTTTCCTGCCACACATATAACATAAGCTCTAGAGGATCCTCTTCCCTTGCCATTCCACTATCGGTCAGTGTACCTCAGGGCTCTGTCCTGGGACCTCTTCTTTTCTCCATCTACACTGCTTCCCTTGGTACTCTACTCTCTTCCCATGGCTTCCAGTGCCACCTCTATGCTGACGACTCACAAATCTTCCTCTCTATGCCTGAAATTTCTATGGAAATCCAGGCCTAAGTCTCAGCCTGCCTGTCTGACATTGCTACCTTGATGTCTCACTGCCATCTAAAATTAAACATGGCCAAGACTGAACTCCTTATCTTTCCTCCTGTTTCAGTGGATAACACTCTCATCCTCCCTGTCTTGTCAACTCGCAATCTCGGGGGTCACCTTTGACTCGTCTCTTTCCTTCTCTTCGCATATCCAACAGTCCACCAAAACTTGTCATTTCTTTCTGTACAACATTGCTTTAATCCGGCCTTTCCCTTCCAAGCACACTACCAAGACCCTCATCCATGCTTTCATCACCTCTCACCTGAAATACTGCAACTTGCTTCTCACAAGTCTTCCGCTAAGCCATCTCTCTCCCATTCAATCTGTTCAGAATTCTGCTGCATGCCTCATATTCCATCAGTGTTGTTATGCTCAAGATTCCCCTCTCCTCAAGTCGCTTCACTGGTTTCCTGTCCATTTCCGCTCATATAGCTCAAACTCCTCTTATTGACCTAAAAGTGTTTTCACTTTGCAGTTCCTCTCTTATCTCTCCCTATACTCCACCCTGGGAACTCCGTTCAACAGTACCCTTCTCCTCTACTGCCAACTCCTGACTCCATCCCTTCTACCTTGCTGCCTCTTTTGTCTAGCTGGATACAGTTGCTGTTAGCTTGAAGTGGAGTATTTATTTTTATTTTGGATGTGGTTAGATCAAGTGATCCTAATGTGATGATTTCAACTATCCCAATATTGACTAAATAAATGTTACATCAGGGAGTGCTAGGGAGGGAAAGTTCCTAGATGTAATAAATGACTACTTCTTGTAGCAACTGGTTCAGAATCGAAAAAAAGGGGAGCTATTTTAGATCTAGTCCTTAGTGGAATGCAGAGCATAGTACAAGAGGTAATAGTGTTGGGTCTGCTGGGAAACAGTGATCACAACATGATCGAATTTGAGCTAATTTCAGGAGTGAAGTCACAAAGGAAATCTACTGTAGTAACATTTAATTTTTGAAAAGACAGCTATGATAAAATGAGGAAAATTGTTAAAAAATAAGCTAAAAGGATCAGCTAAAAAAGTTAGGACTTTAAATCAAGCATGGGCATTGTTTAAAAATATTATCTTGGAAGCCTAGACTAGATATGATTGAAATCTACAAAATCCTGAGTGGAGTAGAGTGGGTACAAGTGGATCAATTTTTCATTCCGTCAAAAATTGCAAAGAGGCCTATAGGACGGTGGAGGAACGGGTTCAGCTGCAGCACAGACGGATGTCGGTAGACGAGACCCAGGATCCACAAGGCGAAACCGGGGAAGGACCTAGCGGAGGGACAACGCAAGAGGAGGAGACCACGACTCACCAGGACCCCGAGGGAGAGACACCATACTACACCGAGGACACGGACCTGAGGCAGAGGAGGTTGCTGAGGAAAGGGAAGTCTGCTATTGTGGTGGGAGACTCGATCTTGAGAGAGGTAGACAGTCACGTAGCTGGAGGAAGGGAGGACCGGCTAGTGACTTGTCTCCCAGGGGCCAAGACACGAGACATCACTGAAAGGATCGAGAGGATCCTGGACGGAGCTGAGACAGAGGAGACTGCTGTAATAATCCACGTCGGAACAAACGATGTGAGCCGGAGGAACTTCAGCATGGACGCACTGACTGACCAGTTCAGGGTCCTGGGACGAAAGCTGAAGCGGAGCACACGGAGGATAGCATTCTCGGAGATCCTGCCTGTACCGAGAGCAGATGCAAAGAGGCAGGCAGACCTCCAAGCTGTGAATGCATGGTTGAGGAGATGGTGCCAGGAGGAGGGCTTCCGCTTTGTGAGGAACTGGACGTCCTTCTGGGGAAAGAACAAGCTCTACCGGCGGGACGGCCTGCACCTGAGCACAGCGGGAACCAGACTACTGGCAACCAATTTGAGGAAGGAGATCGAGAGGGCTTTAAACTGAGGAGAGGGGGAAAGCCGACAGCTGATCTGATGTTGACGCTTCGGACAACAGTATCCAGAACAGATGCTGAACGGGCTGACTGCAGGGAGGAAACAGAGGGACCGGAAGATCTCCAAATCAGACAGCGAGGGAAACATCAGGTAATGGGAGCTTGCTGGGAGAAGACTAAGGGGCTTGTGGACACAGGGGGACTGGGTGGCATAAGGGCGAAAGCCGAGGGTAATATAGAGGCACCACAAGGCGAGGGGGATCAAACAGAGACTCAAGGGATGATAGCCCAGGAGGGGGCCGGTAGGGCTAGAAATCCCAGAGGAAAAGCGGGAAAATGGGGTGGCAGGAATGTGGGGAAGCTGAAAGCTAAGAGGGTAAAGGCTGAGGGTAAAGCAGAAACACGGAGAGCGGGAAAACTGCCCGAAATCCAAGGGCAAGTGGCCCAAGTAAATGCAGAGTTGGGAGAAAAACGACGGGACCTGCGGTGCTTATACGCAAATGCAAGAAGCCTCACGGCCAAGATGGGTGAACTAGAAGTCATGGCAAATGGGGAGGACTTGGATATAATTGGAATTGTAGAAACCTAGTGGACAGAGGAAAATCAATGGGATGTAGCGCTGCCGGGGTACAAGCTCTATAGGAGGGACAGGACCCACAAAAAGGGGGGAGGCATAGCACTATATATAAGGGACTCTATCCACTCGGTCGGGATGAATATGGCAACGAAGGCAGAGGGGCTGGAATCGATGTGGGTCAAATTACCGGGAAACAAGGGTGCGGGCATAAAACTGGGGCTGTACTATCGACCACCTGGTACACCAGAGGGAGTCGGACACGACTTGGAAGCGGAATTGAGACAGGAGTGCAGGACTGGAAATGTAACAGTGATGGGGGACTTCAACTACCCAGGGATAGACTGGAGTACGGGTCACTCCAACTGCAACAGGGAGATAGGATTTGTAGAAGCTGTGAAGGACTGCTTCATGGAGCAACTAGTCAAAGAACCGACGCGAGGGGGTACTACTCTTGACCTCATCCTAAACGGATTAGGGGGGCCTGCAAGAGGGGTAGAAGTGGGAGGACCACTAGGCAACAGTGATCACAACACGATCAGATTCACAATAGAAAGAGGGACACCCATAGTTAGGAGGACCGCAACAACTGCGCTGAACTTCAAGAAAGGGAATTACGTTGCTATGAGGGAAATGGTGGGGAGGAAGCTCAGAAACATCTTTAGGATGGAGACTGTGGGAAGCGCCTGGACCCTATTCAGGGACACCCTGCAAGAAGCACAGAGAATGTACGTCCCCAACTTCAGGAAAGGCTGCAAGAACAAGCGATCAAAGGACCCGGTTTGGATGTCAATAGAAGTTAAGAGGGCGATAAAGGACAAAAAAGTATCTTTCCGGAGATGGAAAAAGGACCCAACAGAGGAAAATCACCAGGCGCACAGGAAATGCCAAAAGGAATGCCACCGGGAGGTTAGAAAAGCAAAAGGGAAATACGAAGAGGGGCTGGCCAAGGAGGCGAAAAACTTCAAGGCATTCTTCAGTTACGTTAAGGGAAAGCGACCAGCGAGAGAGGAAGTAGGGCCGTTGGACGATGGGGACAGGAAGGGAGTGATTAAGAAGGATAAAGAGGTAGCTGAGAGGTTGAACACGTTCTTCTCGTCGGTTTTCACGAGCGAAGACAAATCTAATATACCAGACTCAGAGGAACTCATGAGTGGGGAACAGACTGAAAAATTAGAGCACATAGAGGTAAGTAGGGAGGATGTCCTCAAACAGATAGACAGGTTAAAATGCGGCAAATCACCGGGCCCGGACGGGATCCATCCAAGGGTTCTGAAGGAACTAAGACAGGAAATAGCGGGCACAATACAACATGTTTGCAACCTATCCTTGAAAACTGGTGAGGTGCCGGAGGACTGGAAATTGGCAAATGTCACACCCATCTTCAAGAAAGGATCGAGGGGTGACCCCGGGAACTACAGGCCGGTGAGCCTGACTTCAATTATAGGGAAGATTGTTGAAGCTATGATCAAGGACGGCATTTGCGAGCACATCGAGAGAAATGGCCTACTGAGAACAAGCCAGCACGGATTCTGTAAGGGAAGGTCGTGCCTAACGAACCTTCTGTACTTCTTTGAGGGAATAAGCAGTCGGGTGGACAATGGGGAGCCCATAGACATCATTTACCTCGACTTTCAAAAGGCTTTCGACAAGGTGCCACATGAAAGGCTACTTAAGAAGCTGTGGAACCACGGGGTGGGAGGGGATGTGCACAGATGGATCAAGCACTGGTTGTCGGGAAGACTGCAGAGGGTTGGAGTAAAGGGTCAATATTCTGACTGGCGGGGAGTCACGAGCGGTGTGCCACAGGGATCGGTGCTGGGGCCTTTACTCTTTAACATATTCATCAATGACCTGGAAAAGGAGGCAAAGTGCGAGGTTATAAAATTCGCAGACGATACCAAACTGTGCGGCAGAGTTACGACCAGGGAGGAGTGTGAGGACCTACAAAGGGACCTGGACAAGCTGGAAGACTGGGCAAACAAATGGCAAATGCGCTTCAACGTGGACAAATGCAAGGTCATGCATATAGGGAAAAAGAACCCGTTGTTCAGCTACAAATTAGGGGGGATATTGTTGGGAGACAGCAGACTCGAGAGAGACTTGGGTGTGCTGGTGGATGCATCACTGAAGCCATCTGCACAGTGCGCAGCAGCCTCGAAAAAAGCCAACAGGATGCTGGGCATCATAAAGAAGGGCATAGCAACCAGAACACGGGAAGTCATCATGCCTTTGTATCGAGCGATGGTACGTCCACATCTGGAGTACTGCGTTCAGTATTGGTCGCCGCACCTCAAGAAGGACATGGCGGGTACTTGAGAGAGTCCAAAGGAGAGCAACGAAATTGGTAAGAGGGCTGGAACACTGCTCATATGCCGAGAGGCTGGATAGGCTGGGGCTCTTCTCTCTGGAGAAAAGGAGGCTCAGGGGAGATATGATAGAGACTTTCAAGATCATGAGGGGCATAGAGAAGGTGGATAGGGACAGATTCTTTAGACTGAAGGGGACAGCAAATACGAGGGGACATTCTGAGAAACTGAAGGGAGATAGGTTCAAAACAAATGCAAGGAAGTTTTTTTTCACCCAAAGGGTAGTGGACACTTGGAATGCGCTACCGGAGGAAGTGATCAGACAGAATACGGTACAAGGATTCAAACAGGGATTGGATGGATTCCTGAGGGATAAAGGGATCGTGGGATACTGAGGGAGGAGCTGGGAGGTAACACAAGTATAGGAAGTAAATCAGGTAATGAGTATAAACTAACCTGGTCGTGCATGTGCAAGACCGGAGGGCTAGGACTTCGATAGGAAGGCAGGACTTAAATGGGAAACCAAGGTGGCAAGGGAGCCCCTTCTGATGATTCAGACAGGTCTTGACCTGTTTTGGGCCGCCGCGGGAGCGGACTGCTGGGCGGGATGGACCTGTGGTCTGACCCGGCGGAGGCACTGCTTATGTTCTTATGTTCTTATGACTAGGGGACACTCAATGAAGTTTCAGGGAAATACTTTTAAAACCAACAGAAGAAAATTTTGGATTGGCCACCGTGAGAATGGGCTACTGGGCTTGATGGACCATTGGTCTGACCCAGTAAGGCTATTCTTATGTTCGCGGGAGCCATTAAGGATGCCTCTCAGTACCGAACAGCAGCGCCAAATCACGCTCCTGCTCGTGTCACTCAGCAGCTGAAGGAACTCGCAGCAGCCGGTTAGCAGCAGGGCAGGAACTTGGAAAGTTCACTCCTGCCCGCTGTACCTCCACCGCGGATCGCCAAGATGAGGTACTGTATGAGACTAGGGCAGGTCAGAGCCTGGGAGGGAGGGTGCAGAGTCTGATGGGGAAAGGAAGGAAGGGTGCTGGGTGCTGGGTGCAGAGTCGGACAGGGGAGGGGGAAGGAAGGAAGGGGGCTGGTGCAATGCCTGACAGGGGAGGGGGGAAAGAAGGAAGGAAGGGGGCTGGTGCAATGCCTAACAGGGGAGAGAGGGAAGGGTGCTGGGTGCAGAGCCTGACAGGGGAGGGGAGGATGAAAGGGGGCTGGGTGCCCCCAGCACCCCTCCCCTCAAAGCAAAGCAAGTTGGCTCCCTGGCCCCCTTTCCCTCTCCCCACCCCCTTTCCTGTGCAGCAGCAGCATTTCCCTCCCCTCCCCCACTTCCCTGTGCAGCAGCAGCAGCATTCCCTTCACCTCCATTTCCCTATGAAGCAGTATTTCCCTCCCCCTCCACTTCCCTGTGCAGTGCGCAGGGCCGGTTCTGTACGTCGGGCACCATGGGCATTGCTCGGGTGTTTCTCTTCGTTGGCTTTCTGGTCCTTGTATCGGAGATGGAGCAGCATGCAGGGCTACTGGCGCAGCGGGGGATCCCCCATTTTTGCAGAGTCGGATCCGGTTCTTCGGCCGGATGTCTTAGCCCCGTGCATGTTGTCGGCCTGGAGGAGCCGGTCAGAGCGGGGCTCCCGTGCACTATTCCAAGATCGGCTGCATGGGAATATAGGGGCAGGGGTGAGCAGCGGGCATAGGGCCTCGGGTGGGGAGGGTCTGGTCTCTGATCCGGTGGTAGTCAGGTCGCTGATGCTGGCCTCCTCTCGCTGGGTCCCCGGGCCGTCTGTGCGTGCTGTGCATGAGCCCGTCAGTCCTGTCTCCTTTCTCTGCAGTTTGTATCTTCTGCCAGTACTGTTGGCTGGCTCGGCACAGCTGGTTCCTCTAGACAGGGGCTTTGGGTTTTCATCCCCCTCCCCCGGCGAGTCCCTTGCCTGATGGCCATTATGAACAGCATGGGCCCCGTGCAGCAGGAGCTGAAAGCAGCGCTGGGGGGGGGGGAACACTGACAGGGATCCTGTCCCCGATGTTAGAAGAGCAGGCGCTGGGGAGGGCTGCAGACCATCGGACCTCACTGCGCATGCGAAGCCACGGAGCTACGGAGGTAGGAGTGCGCATGCGCGCTTAGGGTTTTATTATTAGTGATAATGCATTACTCAAGCAAAGCACATGAAAAAAGATAGACTTGGGAAAATCCACTGCTTTTTCCTAGGATAAGCTGCATAAAATTTGTTTTACTCTTTTGGGATCGTGCCTGAATTGGCCACTGTTGGAAACAAAATACTGGGCTTGATGGACCTTTGATCTGTCCCACTATGGCAGCTCTTATGTTCTAAACTTCCAGGAAATCTAGAAACCTGCAAATTATGTAAGTCTATTACATTTTTCAACTGCAGAATTTTCATATTTACACATCAAACAGAGAACTTCTTCCATTTGCAATTTCAATAAGGAAGCTTTTGCAGTTGAATCACTGAATTATCTCACACTTTGTTTGCAGGGCCAAAGCATTCCTGGAAAGGTGAATCGATCACAAGGATTTGGAATGAAGCCTATGAAGTTAGAATTTAAAGCTGTTATGAAACCTGCTCTGTAAGTAGAGATGGTCAGAACAAAAATAGCAGTATGTATACAGTAGCTGTATCTTAAGTTTCATAAAACTATATTTTCAATGGAGGATACATTTTAACTGATAAAGCGCAGGTTTCCATGCCGGCAGCGGTGCTAACTGCTCATAGAATTCCTATGTGCATTGAGGTGGTTACCGCCGCTGCTAAAACCCACGCAATACGTTCGTAAAAAAGGGGGAAAATTTGGAAAAGAGATTCTGTAAATCCCAGATTTTGTTGTCTTTATGTGAATGACAGATGCCTAAAACATAAGATTGGTGCATTATAATGTATAAATATTGAATGTAGATGTAATGCAGGTAATTTTATAAGGGGGTGCTTATTTGAAGTATCTTTGAAGGCGTATATATTAAAACTGTTATAAAGACAAGCAGATAGCTTGTAAATGTCCATCCCAATATTTTTCAAATACTGTACATATATAAATTATAATATTTTTAATCTACGCACATACATATGTTCTCTGCCTGAACTTCACCCCTATGTATGGCCACTCACAAACTACCACCATCATTTCAAAGCACATGCTTTTGTGCCAGTTTGTAGTCTATAAGAGGTTGTTTACACTTATATGTAAAGTCTAAGACTAAAATCCCTTTAAAAAAGATGAAAAAATAGGGAAGTTCTGTACCATAAACCCCAAAGTGTAAGTATGTACAGTATGCAGATTAATGATCTCTTAAGGCTGAAAGATCTCAAGTGTCCACAGCTGACTGGGCTCTAGAATCATCTTACCCAGTCTGCCAAATGTAGACTATCATTGGTCTTTAATCACCTCTATTATCTTTCTATATTTTTTATATATATATTTCCCTTTTTTTATATATAAATATTTTTTATTTGCTGTATTCTTTTTACTGATATTTGTATTGATAAAACTGCCAGTTCCCTCTCAGAGCAATATTTCTAATTTCAACTAATAGTGTTTCATAAAAACCAGTTAGTTAAATAAAGCACATGGAGGGGCATAATCGAAAGGAACGTCTAAGTCCGTTTTCGTCTAAGTCACAAGTCATCCAAAGTAAAAAACAGCCTAGTAAAAAACAGCCTATTTTCGAAAAATACGTCCAAACTTTTTTGTTTCGAAAATCGTTTAACTATACGTCCTGCCGATCTGATCATCCAAGTCGCTAAATCGTCCATCTTTATAACACATTTTCGTCCAACTTTTTGTCCGAGTCAAAAACTCCTAGAAAAAGCCCTGTTGGACATGGGAGGGGTCTACAAAGTGATGGACTGAACACTCAGACATGGCACCTAAATAGTGGGGTACCTTACAGGGCACTGCTGCGAACTTCACAAAAAGGGTGCCATGTCTTCTCCTTACTACAGCTACCTTATAGGTCATGGTGAGCCCCCAAAATCACCTCCAGAATCCCCTAGACCCACTTATCTACCACCCTAATAGCCCTTATGCCAGTAAAAATGGGTTTTGGGGGTATATAGGGGAGTGCACATGTTTAAGTATCAATGCAGGGATTACAGGGGCTTGTGGGCATGGGTCCTCCTCTCCATGAGTCCATAACCCACCCCAAGACAGCTTAAGCCGCCTCTGTGTTGGACGACTAGGCTTTCCTATGCCAGGCTGCCAGGTGATGATGGTCTGGAGGCTGAATTTTAAAGGTGTGATTACGATTTTTATGGGGTTGGGGGGGGTCGGTGATCACTGGGGTAGTATGTGGGGGTCTGTATTATGTGTTTGCAGTGCTTATCTGGTGACTTTAGGTGGGTTTTTGTGACTTAGACCATGTTTTAAATCAGGGGTAGGGAAATCCAGTCCTCGAGAGCCGTATTCCAATCGGGTTTTCAGGATTTCCCCAATGAATATGCATGAGATCTATTTGTATGCACTGCTTTCAATGCATATTCATTGGAGAAATCCTGAAAACCCGACTGGAATACGGCTCTTGAGAACCGGAGTTCCGTACCCCTGCTTTAAATAGTCTAAGTCACAACATCTAAGTTTCGTCTATGCTGGGCTGTATAACTTTCGATTATACATGCTGTACGAATGAGTCTAAGCCAGCCCACGTCCTGCCCAACTCCCGCCTTCGACATTCCTCCTGAAACGCCCCTTTTAGCTTTGGTCATTCAGCGGCACTATCAAGGCCTAGGTCGTTTAGAAATACGTCCAAAACCCGGTTTGATTATCGGCACTTGGACATCTTTCGTTTATGATCGTCCAAGTGCCGACTTAGGACGTTTTTTGGACGTTTTTCTCTTTTGATTATGAGCCCCATGGTACTTAGCTTATGTTGAATTATTGTAGCTTTGATACTGACAGTTACTAGTTATAGGAGCTATAAAAGAGCTCGACCAGTATTTATTGATCAGGGTTGATTCAACAGAGTGACTCCATTTCACTCTATTAAGAGCTTCATCAGGAAATTGGTGAAGGAATACATCCTATTACTCTTCCTTAATTGGTATCACTAATAAGAAAAAGAGAAAATATTTAATTAACCCCCTACTGCAGAACATTCACCTAGGAAAAGCTGTTTGGGTGAATTAACAGTTCAATCGTCCTCCTGGGTAAGATGATTCTAGAGCCCAGTTAGCTGTGGACATTTGAGGTCTTTCAGCCTTAAGAGATCATAAATCTACATACTGTACATTCTTACACTTTAGGGTTTATGGTAAAGAACTTCCCTATTTTTTCTTCTTTTTTTAAGGGATTTTGGTTTTAGACTTTACATATAGTGAGTATTAGTGTGTCTATACACTTATATGTAGCCACATCCACACATAAATGACTAACATACTACCAAAGTAGGCAAATGCTTACCATTTAAAGTACATTCTCCCTTATAACATTACTCTCAATAGGCATCTAAGAGGCATGTTGGAATGAGAGTAACCGGTGAAACTTCAATACCTGGGTATATAATCTGTTGAAATGCCTGGAAAGATCAAAGATTGAAGCATTATTTGTTAAAAATCTGGAAATTCAATGCCAGTCACCAGATATGGTCTGGTGCCAACTTCCCTTGGTCTGAATATCAATTCTTAAGTATAAAGATAAGAATAACTATACTGAGGTGGACTAATGGTCCATCTAGCCCAGTATCCTGTTTTCAGCAATGTCCACTTGTTGAGGATTTCTGGTTACTGTACCTATGACATTGGAAGACAACATGGCTGGAATATGAGGGAGTGAAGAATCTGAGATGCTGGGCATTGAGTGAGATACGTGTAGGTCTGTGCTAAGCCAGGCATTTGTTAACTGTAGTATGGGAATAACAAAGGCAGGAAAAGCAATGGAGCAATGCGTTTGAAATATAATTCACACCTATGTTGCAGAACATGATGTCAGGAGGGCAATGAGCTTGTGATCACAGAAAAGGACAAGGGGAATTCTAAAGTAGTGGTTGGAAGAGTGTGGGACTTTGGAGACGAGGTCCAGAGTGTGTAAAATATAGTCAAGAGGAAAAGTACATAGCAGAAATAGAAAAATATTCATCTGATGACCCCCCTGGTCAGCTGTTTAGTTAATGTCTGGAGCATTTGCTTTAAGCAGGGGTACAAGGCAAGGCTGCCCCTTGTCTCCACTGCTCTTTATCTTGCCCTTTGCTTGCTCGTATCCACTCTGATGGAGAGATAAGGGTAATGAGGGTAGGGAGTGAGTTTGTCAAATGTTTGACGTTTGCGGATGATTTGCTGTTGAGTGTGTCCCAACCCTATCCCACAGTGGTGCGCATGTTGGAGTTGGTTCAGCAACATGGGCGGGTGTCTGGCTTTCCTCAAAATCTTGATAAATCAGAGGCTCTTGCAGGGGGGGGGCTTCGATTATGCAGATTGGACTTCTCTTTTTCCCTTTAAAAGGGTTACTCATAGAATGTGTTATTTGGGCATATTCCTTCTTGTATAGGTGTCTGATGTTTATAAGGAAAATTACACTGTTTTACTATAAAACTCACTGGATTCATTCAATATGTGGGCTAAATTGCCATTACGTTTATGGGGGCGCATAGTGCTATATAAAATGGTGCTGTTTCTGAAGTGGCTTTTTGTCCTACAGACCTTTCCGCTCTGTTTGATCAATAGACATTTGCAGACTCCAACAGTTATCCCGCCCTATTGAAAGGGATGGTTTGGCTTTACCAGACTTGAAACATTATAATGTTGCTTGTTTGATGCGACACTTGGTAGACTGAATTAAGGACTACTATTTTTATATGCACTTGCCCCTGTTGTATTACCTGCATTTTAAAGTACCTCACCAGATTATGCCTGCGCGACAGCATCCAATTGTGAAATCTATGCAACAGGCCTGGCACTGGATTTGTAAGCAACTCCAGGTATCTCCCCACTCCATCTGTTTGCTTCCCTTACTGGGAAACTTTGACCTGGACTTTTCTAAGCAATATCTCCATGCCTGGAAGGAGTGTGGGTTGAAATATGTCAGAGACCTTGTCACTGAGGAGAGGGGTATGCAGTCTCTTGCTGACCTACAGCTGGACAGCCAGGAATGGCTGGCTTATGGTCAGGTATGTCATTAAGTACTGTCTCTAGCTCGAGCGTCTGTCAGTGAGGATGCAGTGGATTCAGTGGTGGAACTTTTCTTGAACCACTCTGGCTAGCATCTCTTTTTATCAAATCAGCCTGAATAATTTGGAGTATTGTGTTCAGTTTTGGAGACCGTATCTGGTGAAGGACATAAGAAGACTTGAAGCGGTCCAGATGAGGGCAACGAAAATGATAGGAGGTTTGCGCCAAAAGACGTATGAGGAGAGACTGGAAGCCCTGAATATGTGTACCCTAGAGGAAAGGAGGGACAGGGGAGATATGATTCAGATGTTCAAGCACTTAAAAGGTATTATCGTAGAACAAAATCTTTTCAAGAGAAAGGAGAAAGGAAAAAGGTAAAACCAGAGGGCATAATTTGAGGCTGAGGGATGGGAGACTCAAGAGCAATGTAAGGAAATTCTTCTTTATGGAGAGGGTAGTGGATGCCTGGAATGCGCTCCCGAGAGAGGTGGTGGAGAGTAAAACGGTGATGGAGTTAAAAAAAGCTTGTGATGAACACTGAGGATCTAGAATTAGAAAATAATAGTAAATATTGAAGAACTAAGGCCAGTACTGGGCAGACTTGCACGGTCTGTGTCTGTATATGGCCGTTTAGTTGAAGATGGGCTGGGGAGGGCTTCAATGACTGGGATGGTGTAGATGGGCTGGAGTGAGCTTTGACAGAGACTTCAGTAGTTGGAACCTAAGCACAGTACCAGGCAGAGCTTTGGATTCTTGCCCAGAAATAGCTAAGAAGAAGAAATTTTTTAAAAAAATTGAATCAGATTTGGCAGGCTGGATGGACCATTCGGGTCTTTATCTGCCGTCCTCTACTATGTTACCCTTTGATTATGAGAAAATTGCTGCAGCTTGGAATGCAAAAACTGGGAGAGAGCCAGTAATTGATGGAGAGGCTTTACATCTACTGTTGAAGAACTCTCGCAATTTTACTAGATCCTCAGACTTATAGGAATTACAATATAAGTTTTTGCTATGGCTATATGTGGCTCCTCAGCATGCTTTACAGGCAGGTATAGCTCTGACTGCACACTGTTCTAAGTGCCACTGCGTACCAGCTAACTCAGTGGTCTCAAACTCAAACCCTTTGGAGGGCCACATTTTGGATTTATAAATTCTTGGAGGGCCTCAGAAAAAAATAGGTAATGTCTATTAAGGAAATGAAAATTTTGCATAACGTAAAACTCTTTGTAGTTTATAAATAATAATGTAATAATGTAATTTATAGCTCTTTTATTTTACTTTTGTGATTATGATAAACATACTGAGGGCCTCAAAATAGTACTTGGCGGGCCGCGGGTTTGAGACCACTGAGCTAACTTGTATCATATATTTTGGGCCTGTGCTCCTATTCAGCGCTTCTAGACAACTGTTGTAGCTTATCTTTCTAGAATTTTGCGTAAGCAATTGCCTTGTTAAGATGATTTTCTATTGTTTTCTGACTTTCTCTCATTGGGCCCGAGAAGCACTACTAACCGCATGTTTGAGTAATTGTTTCTTATGGCCTGAAAATGCATTCTGAGAAATTGGAGACAGCAACGACCCGACTCCCCTCTGTGATGGAGTGGAAGAATAACATCTATGTATTGTTGCATATGGAGCATCTAGAGTTCAAGAGGCATTTCATACAGATTTGGTCACCTGTTTGGGACAATATACCTCCTAGAGCCCAAAGCTACTTGTATTGGTTTCTTTTTCTGGGCCACCATGAAGATCTAACATTTGTGGCTCGATTTGTTCTGTGTTTTAATTGTTCAATAAGTGCTGAAAATCCAATAAAAATTTATTGAAAAAACAAAACAAAACTTTATTACTGGCTTCACACCAGACTTCTCAAAGACCCATTTTTTTTCCTTATTAAGAGTTTTCTGTGAAGCTAGTAGCATTTAATTACTGAGCCCACTTTCTGATGGACTGGCCAAATTTAAGATATTGTTATGTGTGGAGAATTCTAATCTGTATATTAATTTGTATGCTATCTCATTGAATATTTATGGCTTATAACATATTGGAATGTTTTGTAAATTATGCATATAAATGCTGACCTTTTTCCATCTTCTCCCTCAGAAATGCCTCCATTCAGCTGAGATAAAATTATGCTCATACAGGCCATATCCACATGCTTTATTTAACCTATATGAAAGTAGTTTCATAACAGGGGTGCCTATTTTGTAAAGGCATTGTAGGCTTTCAGAGCAATCTCTAATAGCACACAAATATTCTTGCATTACATGTACATGCATATTGATAAAATACATACATTTGTTGTAACTATGCCTCAGCTCTATGAAAAATAAGGCCCCTGTGGGGTGAGGGTGCAATTTTATAAACAAGTTCCCTGCATAAGTCTATTTTAAACAATGAAAACAGCCCCGATAACACTGGATGACCACATAATGTATGAAAAGTATATGCCTGGTTTACACATTCTGGTCATAGGTGTTCCAAGGGCAGAAAGGCAGAGTTACAATGTATGCAGAATAGCATACTATAGGCTCCTTTTACGAAGGCGCGTTAGCGGTTTAACGCACGTAATAGCGTGCGCTAAACCGCCGGTCACACTGGCCATCTCATCTTGAGCAAGCGGTAGTTTTTCAGCTAGCGCGGGGATTAGCGCGTAATTAAAAGTCGCGCGCCCTAAAGCCGCTAACGCGGCTTCATAAAAGGAGCCCCATGTAATAAATAAGGAGCTAATATGACCTTCTTCTATTGTGATTAAATGTCCCAATGTGTTTTGTGTTTGAACTAGAAATGAGGATCTTAACAGTTTGGAATTCTTTCTGTTCAGATTAACTATAGAAATGGATGATGATGAAGGAATGGTATTCTATTCAATGGCAAGTGATTTAATACCAGACCATCCAGTTTCTAAAGTGAGTACTTTGCATCATGAATTTGTATTTTTTTCTGTAAATATTTTTTATTATTGATTAAATAATGCAGCATACAGCACACACAAACCATCAAAAATGAACTCCCTTCCCAAAGTATATCTCCCCTCAAACTCAACGTTACAATTAATCCCTCCAAAATGCTCTTTTAGCTCAGCCTCCCTTCCCCCCCTCTAAACATCCCCCCCATTAACTAAAAAAGAAAACCTCATGAAATGCACTGTGGTTTCTTCAGTACATTCCATCCTTCTACCCCTTTCCTCCCTTACCCTTCCAGTCTGTCCTTTGTAATTTTTTCTAATCAATCCAGTGCTCCGTATGACATCCTTCATGTAGTGTAGTTAGAGGTTCCATCTCAAGTAAAAGTTCCACTCAAAGTTGCCAGTCCTATTTGGCTGGAGTCACTTCTGCTTTCAGTTACTTGAAATAGCACACTTTTCTGCTGTTAAATCTAGACGCTTGAGACATCGTTGCCAGATGTACCCTCTGTGATTTTTAAGTCCCAACAAGCAAAATGGAGGTGAGGCAGATAAATTCTCCACAGACCATTCATTATTACCCAAACCACCTCCTTCCAGAAAGATTGCAAAGAGGCATTAGACCACCAAATATGTAAAAATATTTATCCCAGGACAAACAGGCAGCATATTCTCACATGTGGGTGACGTCATCCATGGAGCCCCGGTACGGGCAGCTGCAAAAGTGCATTGGCACTTTAAGAACTTTAGAAAGTTTGTGATTTTCTCACATACGCGAGTGCCTTCCCACCCTAAGTTCTTCTATCAAACTGCGCTAGCAGTTTTTAGCACACAGAGCTGCGCTAAATGGCCCGCGCTGCTCTTGATGCTTATAGGAATTCTATGAACGTCGGGAGCAGCACGGGCCATTCAGCGTGCTCTCTGCACTAAAAACTTCTAGCATAGTTTGATAGAAGAGGCCATTAGTTTTTTCCGCAGATCTAAGAAGTCATGTTTTCAAACGTTCCTTCGTTTTTGCCTTTGCCTTCCCACTCACACATTCGTTTTAACCTTAATTCTTTTTGTCCCTTTATTTCTTTTTGTTTAAAAAGAAAACCCCAAAAAACTCGGGAGTAGTTTTTTCCCCATTCGTTGTCTTTCAGCGGTTTGACCGGCAGGGCCTCTTTCATGCTTCAGCTATTAAGTTCAATTTGGCTGAGGCAGTGTTTCTATCGATGTCCCACCCGTTAGCAGGTTTTAAAAAGTGTGGTCGGTGCCAAAGGACCATTTCCATCACAGATCCCCACAACTGGTGCTTACAGTGCCTTGGTCCAGAGCATCGCAACCATCGATATCAAAATCACTGACACCGTTTGATGCATTGACATTGACACCGGTGTCGCAGGTCATCGCTCCATCTGGTAAGCAAGCTAAAAAGCCAACAGCTTCTGAGACTGGGCCGCAGGTCATTAAGGCATTGAGCCTAGTGATGCCTACCAAGTGAAGACCCCTTATGCGACTCGTTTCAAAATCGAGGAGTGCATCATCAACCAAGTCATCCTCTCCGGAACGAGTCGCAGCATCATTGGCACTGGCAGCTAAGCCAAAGGTACCGGTGCTTACCTTTCAATAGAAGCTCAATGCTCTGTTTCATGAGGAGTACGGGGATATATTTCAACTCTTAACCCCGACACTGACTTCCCCAGTATCAGTCTAGCCTGAACATGACACCACCAGACCTTCCGGTACCACCGATGCTCCATCGATGCAACATAATGGATCTCAACACCAATCATCTTGTCCATCCAGTCCTGCATCGAAGCATCATTCCTCCAGACACCGTTCCAGTTCCTCGAAGCATCATTCTTCTTCGAGACAGTTTAGTAAGTGTTCCTTCAAATCCAAGCTTATTTCTCATCCAAGTCCTGAGAAGCGTAAACATCCTGAAGAACCTTTGCTCTCGTCTTTTGATCAACACCGTTCTAAGCGTCAGCATCACTCTCTTTTATCCTTATTGATTCTGACCTGCAGTATGACTCCAATGTGAACATTTCTCATTTGACTACAGAGGCTTATGACTCTCCTGAAGCACAATCTCCATGAAAGTCTCCTCCTAGAGTGACTTCTCCCACTGAGAGGCTTTCTTTCACTCACTTTATTAGACAGCTGGGAAAGGATCTGTCCATCAAACTGGAGGCAGATTTCAAATATAGTGCTGAATTTTTGGAAACCTTGGACTCCTAAGGAGTTTCTCAAACTTCCTTTACATGGAATCCTGAGAGAAACCCTTCAAAAAAAAACAAAACTGGGAATCTCCTCTCTCTGTTCCTGTTGCTCCCAGGAAATTGGACTCTGTAAGATTATTTCCAGTCCAGGCTTTGACAAACCTCAACTGTCCCATCAATCTTTAGTGGTAAAGTCCACTTTGAAGAAGTCCACTCCGTCTATGCCTCGGTCCCACTGGATCGAGAGGGACGTACTATGGACAGATTTGGCTGACGGCTTTACCAAAACTCCATGTTGGCAAATCATCAGTTATAACTTCTATTTTGCTTGTTACATGAAACGTCTCGTCAAGCAATTGCCTGCTTTTCAGAAATATCTTCCATCAGCACATTGTCAACACTCTCGCCCAGTTGAGGAAGTACATGGTTCAATCAGCTTTTGATGTCTTTGAGTTGGCGTCCAGGGCATCTTCTATGTCTGTGGCCATAAGAAGTTTAGCCTGGTTCAGGGTTGCTGATATGGATGTTAACCTTCAGGACAGATTGGCAAGTATCCCCTGTTTGGGGGAAGAGCTTTTTGGGTACTCGGAAAATGCTACGCAAAAGCTCACTGACCATGAAAAACAGTGGGATGCTTTAGTTAAAACTAAACCCAAGCCTTCCACAGCAAGACCATTCAAGCCCTCTTCGTCATATCAGAGGCATTTTTTGGCCAATCCTTCTGCTCCATCCAGGCCAGCACTGAAGAAACAGAAGCAACAACGCCCTCAGAAACCTCAACCATCTGCCTCTGCTAAATTGACCCAGTCTTTTTGATGGGCTACTCGAGAGCATAGTTGCAATTCCTTTACATCAGTCTCTCCCTCAGCCAATTGGAGGTTGTCTCCAACTTTATTTTCATTGTTGGGAGTTGATCACCTTAGACCTCTGGGTTCTACAGATCATTTGAGAGGGTTACTCTTTTCATTTTGTCATCGTCCCTCTAGCTCATTCTTCAATATAGTCTGCTTTAAACCCTCACCAATCCTCCCTTCTTTAGGAAATCAATTCCCTTCTCTTCCTCAATGCCATTGAAAGGTTCCTGTGGATCAGCAAAACTGGGGGTTTTACTCCCGCTATTTTCTAGTCCCAAAGAAGACCGGAGGTCTCCGACTATTCTAGATCTCAGAGCCCTCAACAAGTTTCTTGTCAAGGAAAAGTTTTGGATGATATCTCTAGTCACTATATCCCCTCTTAGCTCACAATGATTGACTATGCTCTCTAGATCTCAAAGAAGCCTACACTTATATTCCCATTCATAAGACTTACAGGAAGTACCTCAGGTTTCAAGTGGCCCACCACCACTATCAATATAAGGTTATCTCAGAAGCTCCAGTTCATTGGAGCTCTGCTTGACACCACTCAACTCAGGGCGTTTCTTCCTCAACAATGTCAGGACACTTTAATCCAACTTTGTCATCAGATCGCCCAGCTTCAGTCAATTTCAGCCAGGCGCATGATGGTTCTCCTGGGTCACATGGCTCCCACAGTCCATGCGACTCCCCTTGTGAGGCTTCATCTATGGATGCCTCAATGGTCTCTGGCTTCATGGTGGTCTCAGGTACTCGACCCACTCTCACAACACATTTCTGTCACCTCGTCTCTCCGACAGTCGCTTTAGTGGTGGATGAATTCTTCCAATCTTTTCAGAGGTCTTATGTTTCACATGCCTCCTCATCAAAAAGTTCTGACCACGGATTTGTCAACCTATGTTTGGGGAGCTCATCTGGATGGCCTTCGCACTTAAGGTCACTGCTCCCTCAGAGAACAATGTTTTCACATAAATCTTTTGGAACTCAGAGCAATTTACTATGCTCTCCTAGCTTTTCAGCATTTAGTAGTCAATCATATTCTTCTAGTCTGCACGGATAATGAAGTTGCCATGTACTATATAAACAAGCATGGAAGGACGGGTTTTCTCCTGCGTCAGGAGGCTCAGAAGGTATGGCTTTAGGTGATTTCTCGCAACATCTTTCTCAAAGCAATCTATATTCAGGGGGAACAGAATTTCTTGGCAGACAAACTCAGCAGAATTCTTCAACCTCATGAATGGATGCTCAACTCAGCAGCTCTCCATCCCATTTTCTCTCAATGGAAGATTCCTCAAGTGGATTTGTTTGCTTCCCACCACCACAACAAGTTGCCCCAGTTCTGCTCCAGACTGTACTCTCCTCATCATCTGGAGGCGGACACTTTTCTTCTGGATTGGACGCACAAGTTTTTCTATGCATTTCCACCCATTCCTCTCATTCTCAAGACACTTGTCAAAGCCAAGCAGGAGACAGCCACTATGATACTTATAGCTCCTTGTTGGCCCAGACAACCTTAGTTTTCTCTTCAACTTAATATCAAGGAGCCAATACCTCTGCCAATTTTTCCATCTCTTTTAATGCAGAGTCACAATTCTCTTCTACATCTTAACCTTCAGTATTTACACCTGACAGCTTAGTACCTCTCAGGTGAGCTCAGCTGATCTTCACCTTTCTCAGCCTGCCAGACTCATATTGGAAGCTTCCAGAAAACCGGCCACTCAGCAGTGTTATCAGCAAAAATGGACCCATTTTTCTGCTTGGTGTCTCCTTCATCACCAGGATCGGAAATCCATCTCTGTTTCCTCAGTTTTGAATTATCTCCTTCATTTGTATGACTCTGGCCTCAAATCCATATCCATTAGAGTCCATCTCAGTGCTATCACTGCCTTTCATCAACCAGTGGATGGTAAACCTCTTAATGCTCATCCTCTTATCTCCAGATTCATGAAATGACTTTTCAATGTCAAACCACCTCCAGTGGTTTGAGCTCTCAATGTGGTTCTTGCTAAATTGATTAAGCCTCCATTTGAACCAATGTCTATGGCTCATCTCAAATATCTTACTTGGAAAGTTGTCTTTCTCATTTCTCTCACTTCTGCCAGAAGAGTAAGTGAACTTCAAGTGCTAGTAGCGAATCCACCATTTACAGTGTTCCACCATGACAAAGTTGTGCTTTGTACTCATCTGAGGTTCCTTCCTAAGGTTGTCACTGAATTTCATCTCAATCAATCAATTGTTCTTCCAGTATTCTTCCCTAAGCCTCATTCTCATTCAAGAGAAATGGCTCTTCACACTTTGGATTGTAAGCGGGCATTGGCCTACTATCTCAACAGGACAAAGCCGCATAGAACATCTCCTCAACTTTATGTCTCCTTTGATCCTAACAAGTTGTGTCATCATATTTCCAAGAGAACGATTTCCAATTGGTTGGCTGCGTGCATCTTGTTCTGTTATACTCAGACTGCGCTGCAACTGGGGTCGAGTCACAGCCCATAAAGTTCGAGCTATGTAAGCTTCAGTAGCTTTTCTCCGCTCTACCCCTATTGATGAGATCTGTAAAGCTGCTACTTGGTCCTTGATTCATACATTCACCTCTCATTACTGTCTGGAATCTTTTTCCAGGTGGGATGGGCACTTCGGCCAGTCAGTATTACAAAATTTATTTTCCTAAAGGCCAACACTCCCACCATCTCACTCTGGTTAGCTTGGAGGTCACCCACATGTGAGAATATGCTGCCTGCTGGTCCTGGTATAAAGCACAGTTACTTACCATAACAGGTGTTATCCAGGGACAGCAGACAGATATTCTCACAACCCACCCAATTCCCCTGGTTGGCTTCTTAGTTGGCTTACTGAACTGAGGAGCCACACGCCTAAGTCGGGCGGGAAGGCACTCAAGCAATGCACGGTACGGTCAGTTGCGAACTTTCTAAAGTTCTTAAAGTGGTGATGAACTTTTGCAGCTGTCTGTACTGGGGCTCCCTGGATGATGTCATCCACTTGTGTGAATATGAACAAAGCCAAAAGACATTTGTAATCTACCTGCTTCTTTAAAGTAAAGTTGGTGTTTACGTGGAGAGTTTAACACCCAAATGTTCAAAGATATACAAAGTTGCATGGGAAGTTAAGTTACAGCATTAGCAAATACCCCCAATATGCAATTCACAAAGGGCATCACAGCCACATGGTCCACTTCCCCAAACCTTCCCCCTTTGACATTCATTTCCATCCACAACAAACCATATAGTATCTTGTCCCTCCCCCATACCCACCCACACACATTAGCAGGCAACCCCAAGAAGGAAAAAACAAAAAATAAATAACATCATATCCATCATCTCACTAACTCCCCTACCACCCAGAAGAAACATTGCAAAACTGAACAGTGACCTGCCTTGGCAACATTAATCAGGAGAATCTAAGTTAGGCTCCAATGGTGAGCCAACTATGGGCCCACCGTCAAGGCGGCAAAGCATTTATAGCAACGCTTAAGAAGGTAGACAGCCAAAACCTTTGTAAGGTGTCCTCAATCTCATTTGCAGCAGATTGAGAGGAACTCCACCATCTCTCTGTAAATCAGTCAGACTGGCTGATCCAATGAGGTGAGCAGTGTTTTAGTGTTTTGCTGCAGGTGCTTTATCTGGTTAAACTAATGCCATCGCTGTTCGCCTGACTGGCGCATTGTAGATATATCCTTGCATCGTTTTGATGGATCACTGTGCCAGAATTTTGCCATGGAAAGCAAATGCTGTGCTTCTTGTAGTGTTGAAACACAATGAGTCTTGTTCACCAAGGCAAAAGAGGGGCCAAATGGATAGTGCCAGTGATAGTGGATATTGTATCCTGAGAGGAAGTGTGTGATTTCACAAAAATTGCGCCTCCGCTGTAGTATAATCACTGATATATTGGCAAAAATTTCAACTTTCACCCCTCCATGGAGATATGTCCTACTTTTCTAGCTGTTTGTAATTTTTTTTCTTTCAGGGGAAACTGCAGGAACAGGCAATATCTCTCGGTCTATCAAGTGTCCTGGGCCCCAAGGCTCAATGCATCCATTCAAATTCAAGCGCAAGCACAAATTAATGACAGATTTTTTTGCATAGTTGACGCTACATTAGTTTCCTGACCCAATTTCGGTACATCTCTGGCTCTTAAATTATTTCTCCTTGTTCGATTTTCACCATCATCAATCTTAGTTAACAGATCTTCACATCTAGTTTCTAAGTCCCCACACCAATTTTGCAGATCCATCAGCTGTTGATCTTGATTAATGACTCATTCTTCAAAGCCATTGAGGCGCTGTCCCCCAGACAACTGTAAAAGCTCCATGCAAATATTCATCCAGTACTTACTACCTACCCCACCCCACCCCACCCTTTTTTGGTACCTGCATTTGGCATACCCTATCTATAACTTTACCGGTATTTGAAAGCTGTTCACTTACTTGAGTTTCTTCGTATTAACTTAACATGATTTTATTTGATGCTGACTTGTTATGCTCCTAAGTTATTTGTACTGGTACTCTTACCATTTATGTACGGTCTCTTATTTAATCTCTGTCAACTGCATTAAACTTCACAGTATATTTCAGTATACTAAAAAAATCTTACGTTATGTTATATTGTCAATCTTTTTATGGAGGGCCCCCATATCCGTTCAGAATTCATCCTTCAAACTCTCAATACCTTCATTTGCTAATGCTATTTTCTGTTAATGCTTTCCCGTCCTGTAAATCTTTTATGGGATTTTGTCTTTCCATCTTTTGGATGAATTTAAAAGAAGGTTTTAATAATGATATCATTAGTTAATGTTTTATTGTGTTTGTCTTGTTTAAACATGTTTAGCATTTTTAATATGTATGCATGTAATTTTGTAAACCGCGTGGAGGGGCATAATCGAAAGGGACGTCTAAGTCCATTTACGTCCATCTCGCAAGTCGTCCAAAGTTAAAAAGAACCTAAGACACATTTTCGAAAGAGACGTCCAACTTTTTTTTACTTTTGAAAATCGTCTAATTATACATCCTGCCAATCTGATCGTCCAAGCCACTAAATCGTTCATCTTTATACCACATTTCCGTTCAACTTTCCGTTCAAGTCCAAAACACCTAGAACAAGCACTGTTGGACGTAGGAGGGGTCTGCAAAGTGATGGACTGCACACCCAGACATGCCACCTAAATAGTGGGGTACCTTACAAGGGCACTGCTGTGAACTTCACAAAAAGGGTGCCATGGCTTCTCCTCACTATAGCTCCCTTATAGTTGACAGTGAGCCCCCAAACCACCTCCAGAATCCCCTAGACCCACTTATCTACCACCCCAGTAGCCCTTATGGCTGCAGAAGCCACTTATATGCCAGTCAAAAAGGGTTTTGGGGGTGTATAGGGCAGTGCACATGTTTAAGTATCAATGCAGTGATTACAGGGGCTTATGGGCATGGGTCCTCCTCTCTATGGGTCCCTAACCCACCCCCCAAGACGACTTAAGCTGCCTCTGGGCTGGACGACTAGGCTTTCCTATGCCAGGCGGCCAGGTGATGATGGTCTGGAGGCTGAAATTTAAAGTTGAGAATAAAATTTTTATGGGGGTGGTGATCACTGGGGTAGTGGGTGGGGGTCTGTGTTATGTGTTTGCAGTGCTTATCTGGTGAGTTTAGGTGGGTTTTTGTGACTTAGACCATGTTTTACATGGTCTAAGTCACAACGTCCAAGTTCCGTCGATTCTGGGCTGTAAAACTTTCGGTTATACATGTTATACGACTAAGTCTAAGCCAGCCAACGTCCCGCCCAACTCCCGCCGTCGACATGCCTCCCGAAATGCCCCATTTAGCTTTGGACGTTGAGCGGCACTATGAAGGCATAGGTCGTTTAGAAATACATCCAAAACCCATTTTTATTTTCGGCGCTTGGACGTTATGTTCGTCCAAGTGCCAACTTAGGCCGGTTTTTGGACGTTTTTCTCTTTCGATTATGAGCCCCATAATTTTTATGCAGTATATAAATTTTTAAATAAATAAATCCATATTTTAAAATCCACTCAACTTGCTAAAGCTCTCTCATCCCTAGTATTTGCTATGCCAGCTCCTTCAGTCTCCAGCTGTTCTATCAGGCCTTCCCTCTCTGCCACCTCTGCCGTTTTAGCTTCCATGCAGTTAAAAGAGGCCAATGACTGGTAGGCAAAGGTTTGGAGATCTGTTTGTGCCTTCTTACTTGTCATGTGAATCATCTACTCGCCAAGGAATTACACGTAAACCAACTGAGTCGAAAAGATCGTTTCAACAATATTAATGGTGGTTTATGTCCTGGAGCTCACGAATCAAGCAGCCATTCATTTTGGTGACATCACCGGCAGCCCTACCACTGCCTTTAGAATTATCCAATTGCACATCAGAGTGAGGTTGAAATCCCCTCCCAAGATAACATCTCTCTTTATAAACCCCATTAATTGCTTATGAAGACAACAAAGGATGATGCCTGGCTTGCATTGGGAGGATATAGATTAATCAAGGCACCTTCTCTTCCCTAATGCAATCCTTGAAGGGCCAGGTATTACCCTTCAGGATCTCTGAATACATTGAGGCATATTTTCAAAGTACTTAGATACACAAAGTTCCATAGGTTACTATAGTACTTTGTGTGTCTAAGTGCTTTGAAAATGAACCTCATAGTGCACATCAAGGACAAAGCCTCTCCCAAAAAGTATAGCCACTCTTCCAGCTCTTCGGGATAAACTTGTATTTCATAAAATGTAGTTTAGTTTACTGACACCTACAAGATTTTGTAGATTTTTCTGTGACAATATGTTCATGTATTAAAACAACTTGAGGATCCCATCTCTACATTCAAATATTCCTGAAATAGATGTATATTAAAGATTCATACATTATTGCATTTTTTTCTAAAATGACTTTGAGGGCCTTGTCAAAGGAGCCATAATGATAAATTAAGTTTATTAAGCTTTTCTGTGTATACAATTCTGTGACAGCAAATGTAGCCAGAAAATGTATAAGAGCTTCTGATCTAGAGTTTAGATGTAAAATAAACATTGTTTTCTTTAGATTTTGACTGAGTCATTGACTACCCGCAACCTGAAGTTAATAAACTCCACAGAGACTCCTTTATATTTCCAACTACTTTTGACAAAGCCCTTTAAACTGCTTGGAATAGACCCCAACCAGAGTGTGAAGACATCATATAGTGACAGAGATGAGCAAGGAGGGAATCTTGTACTCCGCCCACACGAAAACATGCTGGTAGGTGAAGTATTGGTGGGGGTTGCATTTTTTTTTTATTAATAGTTAATATTAATAGTTATTAATAGTTAATTGCACTATTTGTTTATTAATGAACATGTTGCAGAGAATCACTCAGATCTCACTCAGATCAGAAGATAATTTAATGATATTCAGTTCCAGCTCTCAATGCCTAGTACCTGGAGCCCTATAAAACAAGGGCAAGCAGAGGAATCTGATGGAGGTGATAGGCTCTGGAATAATCTGAGGAAATACTTTTTTACAGAAAGGGTAGTAGATGTGTGGAAAAGTCTCCCAGAAGAGGTGGTGGAAACAGAGACTGTGTCTGAATTCAAGAGAACCTGGGATATACGCATGGGATCTCTCGGAGAGAGAAAGAGATAATGGTTACTGTGGATGGGCAGACTAGATTTGGACTTTATCTGCCGTCATGTTTCTATGACATCAGTTGCAGGGGCTGGACTCTAGATATACTTTATCGGTCTTGCCCCTGCAGCTGATGACCCCCACTGAGAGCCAATGCCCCCCCCCCCCCCCTACTACCATCAAAAATGCCCATTAAATGTAATGTAATCAAGAGGCTTGATATAATAATAAATAATAATAATAACGGCTTATATACCGCAATACTGTGAAGTTCTATGCGGTTTACAGAAGATTGAACAAAGGTACAAATTGATTGACTTTAAGAGGGGTGGAAGAAAGAGAATTAATAGGACAGGAAATCCATTGTTGAGGAGAGAGTGATCAATAGAACACTATAGAGGGGAGAGAGATGAGAGGATCAGTTGTCTAGATGCTTTAGGAACAGGTGTGTTTTTAGACGCTTCCTAAATTCCTCATAAGTAGTGGGCAAAAGCAATTGCTCTAGGTCTTTACCCCATAATGCTGCTTGGTGTGAGAGAAGGTGTTCATGCTGTTTTTTTCAGTTTACAACCTCTCACTGGGGGGAAAACGAAGTTGGAATGTGAGCTTCTCTTGTGTCTGTTGGCTGAGAAGAAGAAAAGGTCAGTTATGTATTTAGGGGCGAGTCCGTGTAGTGCTTTAAAGCAGAAGCAGGCAAATTTAAACTTTACACGTGCCTCCATTGGCAGCCAATGCAGCTGCCGGTAGTAGGGTGTCACGTGGTCAAATTTCCTTAGCCCAAAGATCAGTCTGACTGCTGCATTTTTCATCAATTGTAAACGTTGCATATTCTTTTGGGAAATTGCTAAATAGGCGATGTTACAATAGTCAAGTAGACTTAGTACGAGGGATTAGACTAGGGTTCTGAATGCCGATGTATCGAAATAAGCTTTAATGGATCTGAGTTTCCAGAGAGTAAAGAATCCCTTTCTGATTAAGGAGTCTACCTGATCTTTCATGGTTAGGCATTGATCCAAAGTTACACCTAGTATCTTTATGGTGGGCTGGATAGGGTAATTAAGTTTATTGATACATAGTGGTGATTTGGTGTCAAGCGGATGTGGTGAAGCAACGAAGAAAGTTGTTTTTTTCTGAATTAAGTTTGAGCCTAAAGTTTGTCATCCAGTGCTCCATCACATTTATGGCTTCTGAAGCTTTGGGAATAGTTTCAGAGACAGAATTAGCGAATGGGATGATAATCGTAAAGTCATCTGCATAACTAAATAGTTTTATCCCCAGCTGGGTTAGCTGCGTGCCCAGTGAGGACTTGTAGATGTTGAAGAGCAATGGGGATAGTGGAGACCCTTGTGGCACACTGGATGGATTGCTCCAGGTGTTTGAAAGCTCATAATTAAAACGTACCTGATAAGTGCGGGATATAAGGAAGCCACGGAACCAGTTCAAAAATGCCCATTAAATGTAATGTAATCAAAAGGCTTGATATATCACCATTCAGACAACTTAGGTATTGCTAAGCAGTCTATAATAGAAAGAGTGGAATAAAACATAACAAGGATGGGAGAGATAAATTTACAAGTTGTAGGAGAGATTTTAAGCAGTGCATTGAGTGTAGATGTTTTGAATTAACTCAGGTTTAATAAGTCACTTGAGTTTGCAGTAGGAGTGTTTGAGCCTAAGTTCATGTGGCATGGAGTTCCATAGACAAGGTCTTATGTAGCTAAATGCTGTTTTGCAAGCTACATCAAGCCAGTGTACAGTCAGTGGTGGAAGGTATAAGAGAGCTGGTTGTGATGAGTGAAGACAATATGATGGAGAATATGGTCTAAGAAGAATGAAGAGATAAGCTGATGCCATAGACTTTTATGTACCATGGTTAGGAGTTTGTATTTGATTTGTGCTGAATTGTGTTCAGTAATTAAGAGAGAAGTCACATGGTCAAAACAGTGGAATATTTGTGTTCAGTAATTAAGAGAGAAGTCACATGGTCAAAACAGTGGGATATGTGAAAGTTTTACAGCTGTAGATTCTACTGACTGAAGTCTTTTGAGCGCACGTAGAAGGAAACCACTGTATAGGGTATTACAGTAATCCAAGTGCAATATTACAAGTGCTAAAATGAGTGGAGGGAGGGAGTGGTGAAGGAGAAGAGCTTTGCAGATTATAGGCATTGCTATGGGGTGGCAAGTGCCATCCAAAAAAATTGCTATGTCATCCCTTTGCCACTCCAAACAAAATCAATGAACTTCCTTCTCAGGTCCTGCATTGCCTCACTACCTTCTCCCTCCCATTCCCTCAGGTACATCTCTCTCCTCTCCCCCATGATTCTACAAACTTTGTTGCAGTTGCTAGCAGGCACAGAACAGAAGGGAAGAAAGCTGAGAGTACCAAGGAAGAGAGTAAGTTCCAACATCAGGGGGAGGAGTTAGGACCCTTCTTGTTTCCATGGTAACAGGGTGATGAATGCAGGGAGGTGAGACCCAACCAGTGAGTCACATAGGCTGAGACTTCTTTCTGCTTTAGAGAGCAAGCGCCAGAGAGAAATTGAGTGAAATAATGTTCATTAAGGGAAAGAAAAAGAGAAGACAGGGTGTATATGAAGGGAAGAGGGAAGAAATGCACACAAAGAGAAGGGAAGAGAGGAGACATGCAGCCCTGGAAGTAGAGAAGATGAGAGCACCCAGGGAAAGGAAGGACCAAAGCTCAAAATCCATAAAGTTGCTGGATCCGTGAAAATTAGGAGGTAAAAAGTAGTGGTGGTTGATGATTCCCTTCTGAGGGATAAAGAGGCATCCATCTGCAGACCATCTGATGTCCTGGGAGGTGTGCTGTCTTCCTAGTGCCAAAATTCAAGATGTTACAGAGAGGTTGCTGAGACTCATCAAGCCTAATATCTGTTATCCAATGCTACTCATCCCAGCTGGCACTAATGATACTGAAGGAGTCTGGGACTGGTTTTCCTAAGTTTTCTCCTTAATAAAATGCTGAATTATGTTTAGCTGCAGACCTAACTTATCTCATGTTCTAGCCTGCCTGCCTTGGGTGTTAGCTGGGGCATTCTAACTTCTTATGGCTATCTCAGCATAAACGACAAGTAACAGAAAGACTGCAGAGCCTAGATAAGTGACTTGCTAGTGACCTGGTAGTGTGAGCTGAGGACCAATGATTGTTAAGAAAAGTAACACGTGAACAATTTTTATCTAGAATTCAGTTGTATAGCCAGAAGAATGTATAAATATCTCTGTAAAGTCCTGTTTTCGGCACTTCTGAATCCAGCTTGGAGCTCAGTAGTCGCATACGTATGCTAATCTGTGCTTTCTTCAAGTCTCTAGGTTTTTTGGCTGCCCAAAGTGACCTTTCAATACTGTGAGGTACTCCTCTGAATGTATCAAAAGTGACTTCAAGGCTCTGGGAAAGAAGGTGAAGCACTCAGGTGTGCAGGTGGTGGTCTCATCGATCCCCCCTATCAAGGGTAAAGGCTAGGGCAGAGAAGCTCACATCCTGGAGATGAATGCATGGCTGCACGAATGGTGTTGTCATGAGCATTTTGACTTCCTGGACCATGTGGTGATTTTCCAAAGGCTGCTAAGCCGGGATGGTGTGCATCTATCAAAGAAGGGAAGAAATGTCTTCAGCAGCAGACTGGCTAACCTACTGAAGAGGGCTTTAAACTAGTGTAGAATCGTCAGGACAGAGTGATCAAAGCCCAAGGTATGTATAATCCCTCAGGTAAGTGAATCACTAAATACCTTTACACAAATGAGAACAAGGGGCAATGTCTGGAAAGCAGTATATACTAATGCTTGAAGTATGGAAAAAAAGGTTCTTGATCTAGAGACTTGATTGGAAGAGGCTGAGATGGATTTAGTGGCTATTAGGAGACATAGTTCACCGAGAGCTATGACTTGGATGTAGTTATACTGTTCAGGAAAGGAGGGGAAATGGCATTATCTTAGCACAAACAGACAATATATTCTCACATGTAGGTGATGTCATTCACAGAGACCGGGACAGACTGTACAAAAGTGTACTGGTTAATTTTTTCAATGCTTCTCTAGAGTCGGGAGTGGTATCGGAGGATTGGAGAAAGGCGGATGTGATCCCTCGCCACAGAAGTGGAAGTAAGGAAGAAGTAGGGAACTACAGGCCAGTAAGTCTGACTTCTGTGGTAAATAAATTAATGGAAATTCTTTAAAATAAAGAATAATGCAGTTTCTGGAATCCAGTGGATTACAGGACTTGAGGCAACATGGATTCACTAGGGGCAGATCTTGTCAGACAAATCAGATCAATTTCTTTGATTGGGTGACTAGAGAATTGGATAGAGGGAGAGTGCTAGATGTGGTGTATTTAGATTATAGCAAAGCCTATGACAGTGTTCCACACATGTTCCTAATAAATAAACTGAGTGTCTTCGGTATGGGCCCCAAAGTGACAAACTGAGTCAGGAACTGGTTGAGTAGGAGGCAACAGAGGGTAGTGGTCAATGGAGATTGCTCTGAAGAAAAGGATGTTACTATTGCTGTGCCTCAAAGTTCGGTTCTTTGGCCTGTTCTTTTTAACATTTTTGTAAGCGATATTGCTTAAGGGTTGTCAGGTAAGATTTGCCTCTTTGTGGATGATACCAAAATCTGCAATAGAGTATATATCCCTGATGGTGTGGATAACATGAGCAAGGACCTAGCAAAACTTGAGGATTGGTCTGAAATTTGGCAGCTAAGATTTAAAGCTAAGAAATGCGTGGTCACGTATTTGGGCTGCAGAAACCAGAGGGAACTGTACAGTTTAGGGGATGAAGAACTTTTCTGCATGAAAGAGGAGTGGGACAGGTGTGATAGTCCTTGATGATCTTAAAGTGGCCAAACAGGTTGAAAAGGCAACGATGATAGCTAGAAGGATGCTTAGGTATATGAGGTCTGGTCAATAAGTTCAAGGACAGTTTGAATTGCGCGCCAATGAAAAGTTCTTTTGAGACGTGCTAGGTGGCTTTGAGTAGCTTGAAACTAGAGAATGACACGTGGCGGTTTACCCGCGGCTACTGCGTTTAGCTGCGGGTAACCCGCCAAAAACGGGGAATGAAAATTAGCAGCCTCTGCGGGGACGGGGACAAGGCCATCACCGCCCCGTGGAGCGGAGAATGGTCTTGTCATCGCAGTGAGGCATAAAGGATCGTGCGGTCCCCGCAGCCCCCACCCGCACGGCGGCTCGATCATTTAACCAGCTTCCTCTCTCCACCTCACCTTAGTTTGCCGGCTTTCTTTTTTGGCGACCGGAACACTTTCAAAAGAGCCGCGCACGCACGGCTGCTCAGTATTCAATCTTCTGCTCTGACCCAATCGGAAACAGGAAGTTGCAGCAGAGCAGAAGATTGAACTTTGAGCAGCTGCGCGTGCGCGGCTCTTTGAAAGCATGCCGGTCGCCGAAAAAGAAAACCGGCAAACTAAGGAGAGCTGGACAGCAGTAGCGTACCAAAGGGGGGGGGGGGCGGGAGGGGCGAAAAAGGTAATGGCGCCAGGCCTTGGAGCACCGAGGCAGACCGCTTTTCCCCCCTCCCATCCGAACCCCCGCTGACCCTCCTATCTCTCCCCCCCAAGTGAACCTTTCCGACCCTCCCAGCGAAAGCAGCAAACCTCCCTCCAGTAGCGTCGGCTTTCTCCTCCCTCTGCCGCATCATTGATGATGTCATCAGTGACGCGGCAGAGGGAGAAGAAAGTCGCAAAGGAAGTTTGCTGCTCTCGCTGGGAGGGTCGGAAAGGTTCACTGAGGGGGGAGATAGGAGGGTCAGCGGGGGTTCAGCTGAGATGGGGGAGAAGCGGTCTACCTCGTGCTCCATTACCTTCTTCGGGCAGCAGCAGTGTTTACAATTCGCTGCTGTTGCCGGCTTCAGGCCTTGTTCTCTGCCAGGTCCTGCCTACTTCCTGTTTTCATGAAGACAGGACCCGACAGAGAGGAAGGCCTGAAGCGGGCAACAGCAGTGAATTGTGAATGCTGCTGCTGCCCGATGAAGTTCAGGACATCGGGGAAGGAGCAGGGAGAAATCGGCTGCAGGCTTGGGGGTGAGGGTAGGGAAAGAATCGTGGAAGTGGAGAAATTGGCACGATGACTTTGAGGGGCTAGGGGGAGAGAGAAAGAAAGGAAAAAATAAAGAGGGGGGGCCAGGGGAGAGAGAAAGAAAGGCAGAAATAAAGAGGGGTCAGGGGGAGAGAGAAAGAAAGGCAGAAATAAAGAGGGGGTCAAGAGGGAGAGAAAGAAAGGCAGAAAGAAAGAGGAGGGCCAGGGGAAGAGAGAAAGAAAGGCAGAAATAAAGAGGGGGGCCAGAGGGAGAGAGAAAGAAAGACAGAAAGAAAGAGGAGGGCCAGGGGGAGAGAGAAATAAAGAGGGAGGCCAGGGGGAGAGAAAGAAAGGCAGAAATAAAGAGGGGGGCCGGGGGAGAGAGAAAGAAAGGCAGAAATAAAGAGGGGAGTCAGGGGGAGAGAGAAAGAAAGAGGGGGGGGGAGGAGAAGAAAGAAGGACCAGAGACTCATAAAATCACCAGACATAAAGGTAGGAAAAATGATTTTATTTTCAACTTAGTGATCAAAATGTGTCCGTTTTGAGAATTTATATCTGCTGTCTATATTTTGCACTATGGCCCCCTTTTACTAAAACGCAATAGCGGTTTTTTAGCGCATGGAGCCTATGAGCGTCGAGAGCAGCTTGGGGCATTCAGCGCAGCTCCCTGCGCTAAAAACCGCTATCGCAGTTTAGTAAAAAGGGAGGGGGAATATTTGTCTATTTTTGTATAGTTGTTACTGAGGTGACATTGCATAAAGTCATCTGCCTTGACCTCTTTGAAAACCCACGGAATATAAATGATAATTAACATTTTCTCTGCGTACAGCGTGCTTTGTGTTTTTAAAATTTTATTGTTGGTAGATCATTTTGACTTGGCCACAAAGGTAAGGGGGAGGGAGGGAGGGGAGCTGCTGAAAGACATCTAGTAATCCTTGCAGGCTTGACTGTGCAGGGAATTATTTTTGTAAAATCATGTTTTGTTATGTGACTGGCATTATCTAGACTTTAATTTCTATGAATGAATAGAATGAAAATGATATAAAATTACTTGCTTGCGGGGACCGCGTGTTCCGGCTCACACAAGGAAGGAGGGGGTGAAAGGGAAAAAGTTTCTCTTCCTTGGAAATAGATTCTGAAGTGACCTCATCAAAGAAGACCAGCACCAAATGTACAAGAAATCCCTTAAACAATGTCAAAAGAGCCCAAAATAGAAAACTGCTACTGCCTTGAGACTCCATTATTGAAGGAATCAACTTGAAATCACAGAAGAGACAGAAAAAGGTTAAATGCCTCATGGAATCCTCAGGTACAAAACACAAACCAAATTGTGAATGAAATCAGAGCAGACAGTAAGAATTATAAAATTGATGTCATTATCCATCTGGAAAAAAAGGCGTACTAGAAATAATGCCTCAGCAATACAATTTTCAGAAGTTCTATTTGCTCATGGTAAGGGAGAAGAGAGACTGCTAGTGATTGTGGGGGGACTGATAGAAGATATGAAAGAAGGGTGGTAGAAAGGAACAGATAGATGGTAAAGGAGGGAGGGAAGGGTGGTGGTGGAAAGGAATAGAACAGACATTGAACGAGGGTAGAGAGGAACAGACCCTGAAAGGAAATGTGGAAGGCAGAGTGGGGAGAAGACGCTGGAAGGGAAGAAGACAGATGCCAGACTATGGGGGAGCGGAGGGAAGAAGATGGATGCTAGACGGGGACGGTGACGGGGTGGTGAATGGGATGGCAGTGGCGGTGACGGGGCGGTGAAAGGGATGGCGGTGACGGGGCGGTGAAGGGAACGGCGGTGACGGGGCGGTGCAGAGGATGGTGGGCCGGGGACGGTGCAGTGACGGGGACAGATTTTTTCCCCGCGTCATTCACTACTTGAAACCTCACGAGTAATCTTCTTTTTCCCATTTGTTTATATCTGTTTTCATCTCCGAGCTATAGCAGTTTTTGTGAAAGTGAATTTTCTTGATCGGCTATTTTTCATCATATGCGACCTGAATGAGCAGCACTACAGTGTGAATTTCTGTTTTAAATTTTGTAAGACTGGTACAGAAACTTCTGAAACGTTGAAAGTAGCTTATGGGGAACATGTCATGAGTCGTGGAAGGTGTTTTGAATGCATCAAAATGTGCGAATTTTGCACACAAATGCAATGACAGTTCTTCCCCAGCCACCTTATTCTCCTGACTTGGCCCCTACAAACTTCTTCTTGTTTCCTAAACTTAAATTCATGCTGAAAGGAAAGTGATTCGACTCCATTGAAGACATAAAGCAAAATTTGACGCAGAAACTTGTGGTGATTCCTGAAGATGTGTTTAAGGACTGTTTTCAGAAGTGAAAATGATGTTGGGAAAAGTGTATATGGAGGGAAGAGGCATACTTTGAAGGGGACCCAATGGAATTGTTTAATAAATTTTTATAAAATCAGTTCTGGAACTTTTTGAACAGATTTTGTATAGGGAGAGGAAATGGCCAGTAGGAAAAAGAAGGTATTGATGCCCTTGTATAAGACTTTGGTGAGACCTCATCTAATATAATAAAATGGTAGGACGCGCATGCGCACTAAAAAAAACGTGTTCCCTGATCCGTCGCATTTTTTTTAGTGCGCATGCGCGGGTTTACGTCACCAAACTCGGCAACTTGGACAACAATCGCGCTTATGCTCAAGCCGCCGCCACGAATCCTCTCTCGAACCGCACCAGGATCGAGAGAGGAGCTGCGGCGGGTGCTTGAGCATAAGCGCCATTGTTGTCCCCCTACCTAGATGCGAGGCTGCGGCGGCCTTCCTCACGGTTTCACGGTGCTTGGTCCGCCAAACAATTCCTGCCGTTGACCAAATTTGCCCCACCGTTCCTTCCCTTCCTCCATCAGGTACAGTTCAGCTCCGCCTATGTTAAAAGCAGCTGCTTTGAAATTGGAGCCCTGCCGCCACCGTAACAAGTTCCCTCTGCCGCGGTCCCATATGTCAGAGAAGGGGCGGGACCAAGGCAGAGGGGAAAGTGCTACGGCAGTGGCAGGGCTCCGATTTCGACGCGGCTGCTTTTAACATTGGTGGAGCTGCACTGCACCTGATGGAGGGAGGGAAGGAAAGGTGGTTGTGCGCTGTTGAGCCCCTCTGCACGGGCCCAAACCAAAAAAGGAGCCAGGACTCTTCCCAACCCGGCGCCGCCAGACCCGACAAAACGGCCCTACACTCACAGACCCGCGAGCAGGGTTGCCATGGAAACCTAACCGGAATTACATGCAGTCGCGCAAGGGTCAGTGAGAGGGGATCAGGAGCTAAAGAGAGATTGAAAAAAAACAAACAAACAACAGTGCACAAGTAGAGAGAGACACACAGACAGTCACAGAAGGACAGGGGGCTAAAGACACAGATTGAAAAAATAACAAAACACAGAGGACAAGGAGAGAGAGTGACACAGACACTCACAGAAGGACAGGGGGCTAAAGAGACAGATTGAAAAAATAACAAAACACAGAGGACAAGGAGAGAGAGACACAGGAAAAAAAATGACAAACAGACATACAGCAGCCAAGGAGACAGACATACTTACATACAGCGTCCAAGTAGACAGACAGAGAGACAGCAAAAAAATACAAACAGCCAAGGAGAGAAACAGAAAAAAATAAAAATTACAATGCCCAAGGATAAATTCAGGAAAAAAAACCTTCCAGACATACAGTGGCCAAGGAGTTAGACTGAAAAAAAGGCATACAGACATACAGCAGCCAATGAGACAGACAGACTGACAGCGACCAAGTAGACAATCAGCAAAAAAACACAAACAAACACACAAAGCAAAAAATTAGAAACATACAGCGGCCAAGGAGACAGGCATGCAACAAATAGGAAAAATAAAAAAACTTTTAATAAATCAACCATACATGAAGAAGGAATAAAAAAAAAAAAAAAAAAGGGAAAAGACACCTACAGGGAAACACAGGATCAAGAGCATACAGAGAAAACAGAAGTTTGCAGGAATCAGGAACATATAGAGAAAGGAGAGCAGAGACCCCTGCAAGAAGAGAAAAATAGCAAAGAGACTGGGGATGAGAAAGAGAGCAGAGATGCTTGCAGGGAGAAAAAGCTAAGCAGTAATGTTACAGCTTGAGAGTGCAGACTGAGGAAGAAAGCAGAGACAGCGCTACACAGGGAAATGGAGGGAGGAAAGAGACAGAAAGAAAAATACAGACAGACATAAATTCTAGCACCCGTTAATGTAACGGGCTTAACGACTAGTTTAGAATATTGTGTACCATTCTGGAGACGCACCTTCAAAAAGATATAAACAGGATGAAGTCGGTCCAGAGAAAGGCAACTAAAATGGTTGATGGTCTACGTCATAAGGCGTACAGGGACAGATTGAAAGATCTCAATATGTATACTTTGGAGGAAAGGCGGGAGAGGAGAAATAGGGAAGGGGTAAAACGCGGACCTTACGGACCTCGCAGATCTAAAACCGCATGTCCTTAAAAATCCGAGGTTCGTGCATTGACAAGTCTGCCTTCGCTTTCCCTGTAGCTCAACTCAGGCCCCCGGCTCCCTCGCGGACCTCACGAATCTGAACTGCACGTCACATCCTTAAAAATCTGAGGTCCGCGCCACTTTTAGTCTGGCTCTGACAGAGCTCTATGACAATTTAACTCTGACGGATCCTAGCATAGGGAGGAAAAGCATTAGGATCCGTCAGAGTTAAATTGTCATAGAGCTCTGTCAGAGCCAGACTAAAAGTGGCACGGACCTCAAAAGTGGCACGGACCCCGGATTTTTAAGGACGTGCGGTTTTAGATCCGCAAGGTCCGTGAGGTCTGCGTTTTACCCCTTCCCAGAGAAATATGATAGAAATGGTTAAATATCTATGTGCCATAAATACACATGAGGCGAGTCTCTTTTATTTGAAAGGAATCTCCAGAGTGAGAGGGCATAGAATGAGGTTAAGTAGTGATAGGCTCAGGAATAATCTAAGGAAATACTTTTTACCGAAAGGTTGGTAGATGCATGGAATAGTCTCCCTGTAGAGCCGGTTGAGGCAAGGGGCTCCTTTTACTATGATGCGCTAGCATTTTTAGCGCACACGCAAAATTACCATGCGCTAAACCGCGCGGTACGCTTCTAGAATAACACCAGCTCAATGCTGGCATTAAGATCTAGCACACGGGTCAAATTAGCGTGCCCTATTCCGTACGTTAAGGCCCTAACGCACCTTTGTGAAAGGAGCCCAAAGACTGTGTCTGAATTCTAAAAAGTGTGGGACAGACAAGTGGGATCTCTTAGGGAGAGGAAAGGATAGTGGGTACTGTAGATGGGCAGACTAGATGGACCATTTGGCCTTTATCTACCGTCATATTTCCATGTTTTTATAAAGGGAAGGAAAGAGGGGAGACATACTGCAAATAAAGAGAAGGTGGGGAGACATGAACATATAGGGAAGGACAGAGGGGAGAAATGCACATGAAGGGAAATGAAAAGGAAAGCTAGATAGATTTTAAAAAAGGTAGAAAAAATGAAGAAAGGTAAACATGAAAGGTCACTTCCTGCCTTATGTCTGTCTAGCACTGAAGGAGAGAGGAGCCTAGGAAGGAACGAAAACCCAGGGCAGACTCCCTTATTGGAAGAGCTTTTAGTAGTCTGATAGACCCTGTGATAGAAGGCAGTATGTGTATGTCTCTTTATGTTCAATCTTTTTTTAAAATTAAATCTCAGAAAATAAATGCAAACCATAGTAGGGTATTAGAGTCATTTTTGAACTGAACAAATTAGAAACCTGTTATAATCCCCCCCAATAACTCCCCTCCCCCCACCATTGTATGTCCAGACATCAGAGGCATATTTGTATAACAGCATAACAATTAGCAGAAGAAACTTTGTAATAGGCATGTTTCCTCAGTTGTATTCTACTATTTTCTCCTAGGTTCAAGTGTCATTCTGTACTACTTTGGAATTGTTAACCTACCAAAATATGCCTGCTAATAAATTGGCTTTTGGAGTCCAGCTGCTTGAGTCTGAAGATGGTCATAAGAAGCTAAAAATTTATCAAAATCTGGAAATTGAATACAACAACAAAACTGTACAGGCAAGTATAAGCAAGGAAGGACAAAACTGTATCTATGCAGTAGCATGTTCGTAATCAAGAGATTAGTCTGAGGCTATATCGTGCATTTTAGAAATCAAGACAAGCAATATTCAGTTAAAAAAATCACTCTAACAATGGTTTGTTTGAGCTTATCTTTACAAAATCTATCCAGTAAATGCTAGCAATATTAATGTGTGTGCGGATAGATAGATAAAACATTCTTTGTCTCATATTCACCAATATTCTCCCCTATAGTTTATCTAATCATCTATCCACACACATATGTGGATATTTTATAAACTAATGCCAACAAAGTAAGTTTATAGGACAAACAACTTTATATATGTTGTCCTATAAACTTGCGTTTTTGCCATTAGTTTATAAAATAGCACATAACATCACTTCTCCATCCACATGAATATAAGTATGTACTATATCATATTCTCTGAGGACAAACATAATATTCTTACATTAGATTTCATTAGTATTTATTGATTGGTAATATTCCAAATAAGGAGTTCTATGTGATCTGCATGAAATAAAACTGGTCATACCTAGGAGATTACATTGTTACATTCGGTGCTTTCTTAGGGATTGCAGTCTTTACATGGGGGTCATGACATCATGATATGTGGGAACTGAGTTTAGTGTTGCTTCCTGTGTTAAAGTTGGCCTTTTCCTTGTGTTAGGAATTTTGTGAATAAATAGGTTTTTAGATTTTTACAGAAGTGTTTGTAAGTAGGGGAGGTTCTTACTTGGTTTGGGAGAGAGTTTCACCATTTTGCTGCTTGATATGGTAAGGTTGTTGAGTGTATTGTACAGTATTTCATACCCTTGAGGTTGGGGAATCTCAGTCATAGGTGGTTGCTAATCAGGTTGTAGTTCCTGTATGGTGGTAGTTCTACTGTGTACATCAAGTAGTCAGAAGCTTCACCATGGAAGATCAGGAAGGGCAGTATCTGTAGAATGAAGAGAGCGAGAGAAGGGGGCAGATGATGGAAGTGGGGAGAACTTGTGCCGTCAGCTTCAGGCACATATGGAAAAGCAGCAGCGGTCCCTCACCTCCTCACCACTGTTGTTGCTTTCCCACATGCTGGATGGATGGTGGAAGAAGATAGAGTTAATGAGATAGAGGAGGGATGAAAGAAAGGGGTGGCAAGCTGTGAGTAGACACATTGAAAAAAGGGAGGCAGGAATTAGAGAAGGAAGAACAGAGAAGAAAAGGGAAGAGTGAGGAGAATTCCCAGAAATGGGGGAGACAGATATCAGATCTAAGTGGAGGAAATGAGAAGAGAGAGACGCTAAAAACCACAGGGGGGAGAGAAGGAGAGATGGAATGATAGAGATGCCAGACCATGGGGGAACCAGAGGGAAGATGATAGATGCTAGATCAAAGGGGGGAGCAGAATGAGAGATGGCAGAGGGAGGTAGAGATTTTCTGAAAGGGGCAGACACTGGATAGAAGAAAGCGAATGACAAAAAGATGAGGAAAGCAGAAACCACATGACAGGTAGAAAACAATTCTGTTTTTTTATTTTATTGCTTTACGATAAAGTCGTATTGTAGCTGTGTTGATAAATGTTTAGAAATAGAAACAAGATGATATGCTTGTTAAATAATGTGAAAATTTATAAATAAATAATAATAATTTAAAAAAAAAGAAATAGAAATGGTGATCCTTTTATTGGACTAATTGTAATATATTTTTGGCTAACTTTCAGAGACCAAATTCGCCTTCCTCAGGTCAGGACAGGATACTGTAACAGCAGTATACTTTACTGACCTAAGGAAAGAGGGTTTAACCTCTGAAAGCTAATTAAAAAATGTATTAGTCCAATAAAATGGTATCTTATTTTCCATCTTTGTTTTATTTTTATTTGTTAATTTGTAAAGTGATTTGCTATTTCTCTTTTTTCAAATTTACATCTGCTATCTTTATATTTTGTTCAGTATTGGGGGATATGCACCACTGTTTCTTCACTCCTAAACTGTACTGTTCCTTCAGTTTGTAACACAAGGCAGCATGCTGAATGCTTTGCACTAGTGCTGCCCGATTCAGGAAAAAAAATTCAATTCAATTCGATTCAGCCTATTGAATCGATTTTTCGATTCGATTTTCCTACCCAATTGGGTGATTTTATAAAACATCCTGGTGGGTTTATTTTATAGCCTCTTCGCCCACTTTGCCTTCTCCTAACCACACTGGCGCTGTGGTGTAAACAAAATAAACAAACAAAAAAGACTTTTCCTCTCTCTGTTAAATCCTAGCTCATGTTTGCAGTCTAACAAAAGCTCTGTCAGGATATACGTTTCAAATCTGACTTATTGTAATCACAAAACAGAAAATAAAATTATTTTTTCTTCCTTTTGTTGTCTGGTCATTATTCAAATCTACCCAGCTCTGGTTGTCTTCTGATAACTTGCTTGCCAGGGTCTACTTCTTTCTTCTTTCTTCGTGCTAACCATCCATCTTCCATCTCTGTCCTCCCCTTCCGTTTTCCTTCCCTCCCCCGGAGGTCTGGCATTTTTCCTTTTTTTCATCTCCATCCACAGATCCATCTTTTCTCAACTATCCTTTCATCCAGCATCTTTCCCTCCTTCTCCACCACCCCAGGGTCCACCATATCTCCCTTTCTTTTCCCAACTACCCTCATATCCAGGAAATGGCCGGCGACGCTGAGTCATGGCAGCTTGTGACCTCCTCCACGGGCAAGCACAGGAAACCCCCCCCACACCTTTTTCAATCTCCTCATCTTCTTCTTTCTCTTTCTCTCATCGACAGGGCAGCTCTACACCAACCCCTCAACTCACCCTGAGGAACAGATTCCAGATTCTTCAGGAAGGACCTACTGATGAGGAAGAGGAACGGGCCCAACTCACAGCTCCAACTCCGGGAACAACTGACTAGGCCCAACTCACAGCTCCAACTCCGGGAACAACTGACCAACCCCCTACGAAGAAGCGCAGAGTAATAGTTATTTGGGAATCCATGCTGAGGGCACGGAGGGACCAATTTGCAGACCGGATATGGATTCGAGGGAGGTCTGCTGTCTGCCTGGAGCCAGAGTACGGGATGTCACCACCTGTCTTAATAGACTACTCAAACCTCAGGACAACTTTCCCATGCTTCTCGTCCATGTGGGGACAAACGACACTGCAAGGAACACCACCAGAGACTTTAGAGCCCTGGACGAGAGGCTGAAGCAGACCGGAGCGCAGGTGGTCTTCTCCTCTATCCTCCCTGTTAGAGGCAAGGGGAGAGCCAGGGACGAGCGTATCCTGAGGACTAACGAGTGGTTACAGGGATGGTGCCGGGATATGAACTTCGGATTCCTGAACCATGGAGAGGCACTACAGGGACTTCAGGGACCAGACGGACTCCATCTGACCAGTAGAGGTAAGTATGTCTTCGGACACCGACTAGCCCGCCTGCTTCGCAGGGCTTTAAACTAGGTAAGTCAGGGGAGGGTACCCACTCACATACCAGTACAGTAAGGAACTATCCTGATGAGATGAGTCAAAGCTCTGAGGTAAGTACCCACACTGCAAACAGTTCTCTAGGGGTCACACCAACTCACGTAGAAAAAGAAAAAGTATCAAAGGGATTTAGCAAACATAAAGAGTGGAGGGCTATGTATGTTAATGCACACAGTTTAGGTAATAAACTTCTAGGATTAGAGACTGAAATAAGGAATGCTGACCTAGACGTGGCGGCGATATCCGAAACTTGGCTAACGGACTCTCATGGGTGGGATATGGCTATACCGGGTTACAACTTACTTCGTCGGGACAGAGAGGGCAAGTTAGGTGGGGGGTAGCATTATATATTAAAGAGGACATCAAAACCACCAGGATTACAGATGTCAAATACATAGGGGAATCCCTCTGGGTAAACCTGGCAAGAGGCAGAGAAAAGTGCCTGTATCTTGGTGTGGTATACAGACACCCCCTAGACAACTGGATGACATGGACACAGACTTAATTGAAGACATTGAGAATATCACTCTAAGGGGAGACACTGTACTACTTGGGGACTTCAATATGCCTGATACAGACTGGAGCACACTTTCAGCGACAACCAGCGCTAGTAGGAGGCTAGTAAACTCCATAAAAGGAGCCCGTCTCAAACAAATGGTGATGGAGCCCACTAGGGCCCAGGCGATTCTCGACCTGGTACTCACCAACGGGGAAAGCGTCTCAGAGGTCTCAGTAGGAGATACGCTAGCCTCCAGTGACCACAACATAGTATGGTTCAACCTTAGGAAAGGCTTCCCTAGATCAAACACGAAAACAAAGGTACTCCATTTCCGCGGCACAGACTTCGCACGCATGGGAGATTTCGTCCATCGGACGCTGCAGGACCAAGTGGAGACCGATGATGTAGAAGCTAAGTGGTTAATACTGAAATCAACCATACATGAAGCACCTAGCCGCTTCATAAAATCAGTAAATAAACGACAAAGAAACAATAAACCCCAATGGTTCACCGCAGAGATCTCGCACCTTGTTAAGGAGAAGAAAAAAGCATTTCTTTCCTACAAGCGTACGGAAACAAGAGAAGCCATCATGGAATATAGGACCAGATCCACAGCGGTCAAAACAGCAATTAGGGAGGCCAAACTTCATGTGGAAGAAACTCTAGCAAAGAACATTAAGAAGGGGGACAAATCCTTCTTCAGGTATATTAGTGATAGGAAAAAGAACACAGACGGGATAGTACGCCTTAGCAAACCGGATGGGAATTACGTGGAAGCAGATTCAGATAAAGCTGAACTACTGAACGAATACTTCTGCTTGTCTTCACTTGCGAGGCACCAGGACACGGTCCTCAGTTAGAGGCTAAGTCAAGTGCGGACGACCCGTTTCAGAATTTTGAGTTCACACCAGGTGAAGTTTACAGCGAACTGTCAAGACTAAAGGTAAATAAAGCCATGGGACCAGACAATCTGCACCCAAGAGTGCTCAAAGAGTTGTGCGATGTCCTGGCGATACCGCTAGCCGCACTCTTCAATCTCTCCCTAAGCACGGGGAGAGTACCTTTGGACTGGAAAACAGCCAATGTCATTCCTCTGCACAAAAAGGGTTGCAGGGCAGAGGCTGCGAATTACAGACCGGTGAGTCTCACATCAATAGTGTGTAAACTCATGGAAACTTTAATTAAACGCAAATTAGACACGATCCTGTCTGAGGGAAATGTACGGGATCCCAATCAACATGGATTCACCGGGGTTAGGTCCTGCCAATCTAATCTCATCAGCTTCTTTGACTGGGTGACAAGGAAGCTAGACTTGGGAGAGTCTATGGACATCGTGTACCTGGATTTCAGTAAAGCATTTGATAGCGTCCCACACCGCAGGCTGTTGAGCAAAATGAAATCGATGGGGTTAGGAGAAACACTAACTACTTGGGTCAATGATTGGCTAAGTGGAAGACTTCAAAGGGTAATGATTAACGGTACCCTCTCTAAAACATCGGAGGTGACCAGCGGAGTACCGCAGGGTTCAGTCCTGGGCCCACTCCTTTTCAACATATTCATAGGGGATCTGACTCAGGGGCTTCAGGGTAAAATAACATTATTCGCCGACGACGCTAAACTATGCAATATAGTAAGGGAATGTAATTTACAGTATAGTATGGCACAGGACCTGCTTACATTGGAAAGATGGTCCTCGACCTGGCAGCTGGGCTTTAACACAGGGAAATGTAAGGTTATGCACCTCGGTAGCGGTAATCCATGCAGAAATTAGACCTTGAATGGAGAAACTTTGACTTGTACTTCGGCGGAACGAGACCTAGGAGTAATCATCAGTGCAGACATGAAAACTGCCAATCAAGTGGAGAAGGCTTCATCTAAAGCAAGGCAGATGATGGGATGTATCAGTAGAAGCTTTGTCAGCAAGAAGCCTGAAGTCATAATGCCATTGACTGACCACACAAACTCACTTGTGAAAAAATGCTTTTATACGCTATGGAAACTAAGAACCATAAAAAAATTCTTTGACCCTTCATCATTCAGGTTGCTGGTACAGGCACTGATCCTATCCCTTCTTGACTACTGCAACATCATCTACCTAGGCATCCCACAAAAAACAATAAAAAAACTAAGATTAATACAAAACACCGCCGTTCGCCTAATTTTCGGACTTAGAAAAAACGACCACATCAGCCCCTACTACAAGAAGCTGCACTGGCTTCCAATAGAAGCGCGAATTCTATTCAAATTCGCTTGCACCTGTTTCAAACAAGCCTGGGGACTAGCACCTTCATACCTATAAACTCACTTCACCCTACACAACCCCACAAGAATGACCAGAAACAAAAACATCTTTGCATACCCAAAGACCACAGGCTGCAGATACAAATCCTTCTTGGACAGAACCTTTAAGTTCCAAGCGAACAGACAGCAAACCTGGCTGAAAAACCACATAAACGAACCAAATATGACTTATAATACATTCCGCAAATCGATCAAAACCACCCTATTCGCTAAATTCATTGACTAAAACGGTCCCCCTCCCCCACTAAGACCCCCCTCATGGATGTTCTAAATCTTTCAGACACTCATTACCCTTAGATCTCCAATTAATATGTAAGTTTACCATTTAGACTATTGTACGGCATCTAGACTCTTTGTTCGGTACTGTATTTAAACTTATTGTATAGTATTGTATTTAGACTTACTGTATTGTATTATATGTGGACTTATTGTATTGTATTAGCATTGTACTGTACTAAGACCTTTGTTATTCGCTGAATGTCCAGCCTTCTTACATTGTAAACCACCTAGAAGTCGCCTGACTATGGCGGTATAGAAAAAAATAAAGTTATTATTATTATTATTGTACAGAACCATGGTGAGACCTCATCTGGAATACTATGTACAATTCTGGAGGCCACATTACCGTAAAGATGTGCTTAGAATCGAATCGGTTCAACGGATGGCCACCAGGAGGATCTCGGGGCTAAAGGGTCTCTCGTACGAGGAGAGACTAAACAAACTACAGCTCTACATTCTAGAAGAACATAGGGAGAGGGGAGACATGATTGAGACATTTAAATACATCACGGGATGTATCGAGGTGGAAGATGATATCTTCTTTCTCAGGGGACCCTCTGCCACTAGAGGGCATCCGCTCAAACTCAGAGGCGGGAAATTTCATAGCGACATCAGGATGTATTTCTTCACAGAAAGAGTGGTTGACCGTTGGAATGAGCTTCCAGTGCAGGTGATCGAGGCCAGCAGCGTGCTGGACTTTAAGAATAAATGGGATACCTATGTGGGATCCCTACGAGGGTCAAACTGGAATATCGGTCGCTAGGTATAGACTTAAGAGGATGGGTCAGTAGGGTGGGCAGACTTGATGGGCTATAGCCCTTTTCTGCCGTCATCTTCTATGTTTCTATGTTTCTATCTCTACCTCCCCTCCCCTTGTATCCAACTTCTCTCCCTTTCTGTTCCTTCCCTCCCTAAATCCCATTATCCACCATCTCTCTCCCACTCCTCTGTTTTTAGACCCATTATTTCTTCCCCCCAAAGTTTGGCATATGCACATATCTTTGAACCTCCCCTTCCCTCCCTCCGTGTACCTCTACACCAGGACTCCCTCCCCTGAAGGTCTGTCCCCCCTGAAGGCCTGTCCCCCCAAAGGATTGCACCTCCCCCGAAGGTCTGTCCCCCCTTAAGGCCTGCACCCCCCCTGAAGGCCTGCACCCCCTGAAGGACTGTACCTCCCCCCCGAAGGATTGTCCCCCCCCCCCTGGAAGGCCTGTGTGTTCCCCTCTGGCCTCCCACGCCTCCCGTTACCTGATTGCAGCAGAGAGCAGCCTGCAGAAAGGATCGTGGATACTTTAGTGATCCTTGCAGGTTGCCATAAGCCTTAGGAGCTGTCGTCCTTCTGCCTCGGTCCCGCCCCTCCTCTGATGTCAGAGGCAGGATCACGGCAAAGAGATGACAGCTCCGGAAGCCTATGGCAACCTGCAAGGATTGCTAAAGTATCCGCGATCCTTTCTGCAGGCTGCTCTCTGCTGCAATCAGGTAAAGGGAGGCGTGGGAGGCCAGGGGGGAAGCTGGACACTGCAGCACTTCCCGACTGACCCTTCCCCCTCTCCCTCTAAAGCAGGAGCGGCAGCGCTGGCCAGCAAGAGGCAGTGCTGCCGATCCTGCTGTAGGGGGCGAGGGGGGAGGGTCAGATGTTGAATCGGGAGGCTGATTTTTGGGGGTTTTGAATCGATCCAAATCGATTCACCCAAAATGAATTGGTGAATCGATTTGAATCATGAATAGGGCAGCACTACTTTGCACTGCTCCGATGGTCACAGAATTCCTATGATCATCAGAACAGCACAGAACATTCAGCCCGTCAGCCAGTGCTAAAAACACTTTTATAAAAAGGGAGGGGGGAGTTTAGTTTGTGGTTACTTATTCCATACTGGGTGAGGGTGGTTCTGTGTCCTGTGTGTATGAAAGACATGGTTTTCTGTTAGCGCTGATCAGCCTTGTTTGGCAAAATGCATCAGGTATGGTTCCTGGGCGCACCTTGAATATACCTGATTTGAATCTCCTTATTGCCTGCCGATCTTCTTTTGTTCCACGTTGGATTCTTTGGTGGACCGCTTGCCTTGTTGTTTTGTTACAAATTAACATACATGGAGTGGAACATACTAGAGTAGTTACCCATATGTATGTATTTTTATACATACATATGGGTTACAGTTGGATGACATAGAGTGAGGCAGTTGAGAGGAGTTGCAAACTTGGTTATTAATATAGACTTATGTTTCGGATAGTATTACTGCTTTACAATGCATTTGAACACTTTTATATACGTATGGAAAGGGTTTAGAGTTAAAGTCCTGGGCAAGTAGGTGGGAAGATAAGGAAGGGGGTTTTGTTCAGAGATGTTTGGGGTTTGCATAGAACTAAAACTGTACACTGCCACTGGTAATCTTTGTTATTTGTTTTGAATTTTATAATAAAAGAAAAAAAGAAATACAAGTGGAAATAAAGAAATAAATAAGAAAACAGGTAAATAAATGTGGGTGGGGCAGGAGGTGGGGCATGGGCGGGGCAGCTAGGGGTCCCATTGTACTTGAGTGCCTAGGGGCCCTCAAAGAATTAATCCTGCCCTGGCTAGACTTTCTACTAGACTTAATACAAGGAGTTCCCGCTCCCACTTCGTTAACATGAATGGCACCTCATCCTCCCCTTGGAAACCGATTTGCGGAGTTCCTCAGGGTTCACCTCTATCCCCGATTCTCTTCAATGTTTATATGTCCTCTCTGAAACTCCTCCAACTATCTCCCTTGGAGACACTTTACACCTACACCGACGACATCCTCGTCCTCCTCGAGACTGACTCTAACCTCACCAACCTCTCTGATAACATCTCTTCTTGTATAACGAATCTCCAATCCTGGGCTCTCACCATTCAAATGAAACTAAATGAGACCAAAACAAAACTACTTTGGCTCGGCCCAAAATTAGATCAGCTGCCCACCCTCATCCCACTATCCTCTGGCACCAAACTGCAGCTTGAGCACTCAAGCAAAGTTCTGGGAATCATCATTGACTCTACACTGTCCTTCAACGATCACCTCAACTCCTTAGTAAAAAAAATGCTTTTTCAACCTTCACATGTTAAGGAAAGTCAGATCCTGCTTCCACCAACAACACTTTGCTGTCCTCGTCCAATCCATTATTCTATCCAGACTGGATTACTGCAACTCCATCTACTTAAGCCTAACAAAGAAAAGTCTTCTCAGACTGCAGCGGATTCAGAATACCGCGGCTAAACTAATCTTCGCAAAAAGCAAATTCGACCACGTCTCCCCGCTTCTTTCTAAGCTTCACTGGCTCCCAGTTATCCTCAGGGTTAACTACAAATGCACCTGTCTAGCTTTCAAGTCTCTTCACGGCATCCTTCCTCCCCTTTTTCCACTTTCTTGGCTCTCCTTGAATCCTAACTCCACCAGATCCACTCAAAAATTCAAACTATCCTTCCCCTCTTTAAAAGGCATATCCCATAAAGGCAAACTTGGAACATCCCTCCTCTTCAGGATCACTGAGCTGTGGAACAGCTTTACTGCCTCTCTTCGGAGTTCGACCTCCCTCCAGAAAACATTTGAAAACTTGGCTTTTCTCTAAAATGTAACTACTCCCTCCCTCTCCACTATACTAAGTCCCCTCTTTCTTTCCTTTTTACTAAGCCCTTCTTCTTTCCATTGGAGTTCCTTTCTTTATTAATTCCTGTAAACCGTGTCGAGCTCCACTTCTGTGGAGATGATGCGGTATACAAACTTAAGGTTTAGTTTAGTTTAGTTTAGAGTACAAACTCAAATTTTATCCCCTTCTGGAGCATTTTTTCTGGACTCCCCAGCAGGGAAACAAGAAAAAAAGGTGAAGGTCAGAGACACTGTACAAAGATTACTGAATATGGTGGCCTTAGGGCCCATTGCAGAGTCCGACTTGGGGAGGTATGACACATGCACAGTTGAAGCACTAAAAGCTTCTAGAATTTATCTGAAGGTAAATACCGGTAAGCTTTTTCCCACAGTGGATTCCATTAGATGATGCCACCCACTTGTGAGGACATAAATATTGCTATCCATGAAAAAAACCTACTAAAGGTAAGCTACTTGTTTTTATTGCCTACTGTGGGACTTATATTGCTAGACTACCTTTCTAGCCTGTTGTGAGATTCATATTGCTAGACTACCTTTCTAGAGAAATTTGTATTGTTACATAATTGATAACTATAATACTTTGTTTTCTAATCATTATAGCAAATACCCCTATATGCAAACCTTACTGTGCCAGTGTTGGAGCTTTCTTGTGACACAGTTGATTTTGGTACCTGTTTTGTTGGGCAAACCAGGACAAAAGAGATCTTCCTATTCAATAAGAGCGGATCAAAAAGTTACTGGACTGCACTGATAGGTATGAAATCTTCAGTTCATGACTAAACCAAGTGTCTAAAATATAATTAAAGCCAATGATACAAGATGCTGATAATAAAAGTTGGTATTTGTATATTTTCTGGGGAAATTATTTTGACTTTCCACAAGGGCCAAAAACCACTCTCCCCCCCCTAAAAAAAGTACGCATACATAAATTATTTTATTTTCACAAATTAGATTATTATTACTATTATAACATCTTATATATTGACTTTTCTTTTTCAAACCTTAAAGTGTCTTCAGTTTCATCAATCCACGTTGATGAAGTTAATTCTCAATATTATTACTGTGACCCTTTGGCCTCTCTCCTCCAAAAAGAGCAATAGTTACCCATTCATCACTTTAGAAATTAAATTCAAGATATTGGTTCTAACATATAAGATCTATCATATCCATATCCCAACCTGTCTACCATCATTGCTATTACCATATGTTCCCTTATTGCCTGCATTCCTCTCAAGCCAGTTCACCTATCAATATACATACATAACATTACTAGGAAATCCATATTTTCCTTTCTAGGCCCTTAGCTTTGGAACTCCTTTTGGTCCTACATATGAGCCAAACAATTACTTCCTAATTTTTTTTTTTAAAGTATACTAGCTGATGACCCGGCGTTGCACGGGTATTTAATTATAGCAATAACACAGTAAATGGATTGAAATAAAGATACTTTATAGTGGTAAATGAAATTATTTTTTTACAGCTTTATAAAAAGTACAATAATCAAATTATAATGTGAAATATTTGACAAAATGAATACAATACAACTAACACAAAACTTGATTATAAACAACAATTTTAGTTTCACCTCCAGGAGCAAGAACATATAAATTCTTGGGTGAACCCACCCTTGATCAAGCAACATAGAGTTGTCCATGGGAAAAACAGGGGGATCTTAAATCCACTCCACAGTATGTAATAGTCTGTCCCTGTGATTTGTTGATTGTGATAGAGAATGCAAGTCTCACTGGAATTTGCAATCTCTTAAACTGAAAAGGAAGATCTGTTGGAATAAGTGGCATCCAAAAGTTCCAGTATTGATTTAAACAACTCAATATGTGGAAACTCAGGTTGAAAAGAAACTCCATGCAGTTGTTTCCCGGTTCAGAATGGAACCTGTGTTCCTAGTTCAGCATATGTGAGTACTCATGTAATGTAATAACATTATGAACTGGGGTGCATGAAGGAAACAGTTACAAACACAGTTAGAACATACAAACTCTATATGTATGGTGTCCGTGGTAGAATAGAAACGATGTCCCTAGTGGTTATAGTGTCATAGAAAGTGTTTTATAGTTGGAATTACAGTGTGAATGGCAGCTTTTTACATTTTTTCCATTGACATGAATGGGTGAAATCTGATTTTCTGTTTGTAGCTCCGCCCACGTGTGCAGGTGGGCAGCGAGACCCCCAGAACATATCACCCCAGGTAGTGAGGGATCTGCATACCAAGTTTTGTTCAAATCGGTCAAGCCGTTTTTGAATTACTGTGAGAATGGCAGCTTTTTACATTTTTTCCATTGACATGAATGGGTGAAATGTGAATTTCTGTTTGTAGCTCCGCCCACGTGTGCAGGTGGGCCGCGAGACCCCCAGAACATATCACCCCAGGTAGTGAGGGATCTGCATACCAAGTTTCGTTCAAATCGGTCAAGCCGTTTTTGCGTGATCGCGGCACATACACACACACATACATACACACATACATACCTCCGATTTTATATATATAGATTAACATAAGGCTATTTCATAATGCCTTTTTTTGCTTATTTAAGAATCATCTGGGACCTGCAAATGTTTTCCCTTCCTCTTGGTTTTTCCTACCCTTTTCCTCATTCCCTTAACTTTTGTGTTCTTTCCTCCCTACCCTACCTTACCCCACCCTTCTGCCTATCCTTTGCTCTTTCTGTACTTCTTCCTTGTCAATCTTCCCTGATTTTATTGATATGCAAACTGCCTTGTTATTCCTTGGCTTTGGCAGTATATCAAAAACATATAAATTAACTAATTATAACTGTAATTATAACTATTACAGTAAAACCCTGGATTGCAAGTAACTTGGTTTGCAAGTGTTTTGCAAAACAAGTAAAACATTTGATTAAATTTTAACTTGATATACTCGTAATGTCTTGCAATACGAGTACATACAGTATACACACATCACAACTGAGCCGAAGGTTCTTCTCTCTCTGACGCTGCAGGAGTGTAGTGACTGTTCTAAATGAGCGAGGTCTTGCAATACAAGTAGTATAGTATTTTGTATTAAAGATTTTGGGTTGTGGAACGAATCGTCTGAGTTTCCATTATTTCCTATGGGGGAATTCGCTTTGATATACGAGTGCTTTGGATTACAAGCAGGCTTCTGGAACGAATTATGCTCACAAACCAAGGTTTGACTGTAATTAGTTAATTATAACTGTACAAAATGTCCATCTGGCATTGTTTTTGTTTTTTTTAAAAATTATTTATTCATTTTAAATCTATCAACAAGTGTACAAATTATAACTGTACATAAACAAACATATCACACTTGGAAATCTTTCTCATATAATCATAAAATATAAAAAATTTACCACCCATCCACCTTCAAATAAACATATTTCAAGTAGAAACATATCAAATTACAATAAATAAAATGTTTCTTTCCAAAACACCACCCCCCAAAAAATATATATATCAATCAAATGGCGTTGGTCCATCTGGCATTGTAAATCAGTGATACTCCAGCAAATGAGTCTGAAGTGGTAAGAAACATTAAAAGGTATATCATATTGGAAAGGGAAGATGTTACTTACATTTTACACCAGTGAGATCTACAGAACTCCAACACAAATGGAAGATCTGAAGAGAAATCTAGCCAGATACCCAAAACGTAGGAGTAAGGTAGAGGGAAGGGGCATACAAATGGAGGAACTTTCTGGCAAAGTGTTAAATTGGTTCCAGGGTTTCTTGAGTAAACGATCTTACCACAGTGATAACAAACAATCCTGCAGATGGACAAACACTTGCGGAGTTCTGTAGGGCTCTCCCTATCCCCCACCCTGTTTAACATCTACCTTGGCCCTTTGGGGAATCTATTGCAAAGCTTAAAAGTCAAATTCTATATCTACGCAGACGGCATCACCATAGTTCTTCCCCTCACAAACCTAACCTCCGACACAAAGAACCACCTGGCATTCGTCCTAAAACAAATCGAATTATGGATGACAGAATTCAAGCTGAAACTTAACTCAGATAAAACCAAATATTTTCTGGCGAGCCCAAATGATAAAATAAAAGATTCAAAAATTTCCTTGAACGGACAGGACTTCCCTCTTGTCGATTCCATAAAAATTCTGGGAGTGACTCTCGACCGATACCTTACTTTAGATGCTCACACGGACTTATTGACTAGAAAATGCTTTTCAACATTATGGAAGCTAAGAACCATCAAAAAATACTTTGATGCAGTATCATTCCATCTACTGGTGCAATCTTCTATTCTAAGCATGCTGGACTATTGTAACATTATTTATTTAGGACGTTTCAAGAAAACCCTTCAAAAACTCCGAATTATTCAAAATTCGGCAGTACATCTGATTTTCGGTTTAAAAAATGGGAACACATAAGTCCCTATTATCAAAAACTTCATTGGCTGCCCCTCGAGGCAAGAGTTTAATTTAAATTTTCTTCTCTCTGTTTTAAATCAATCTTTGGTTTGGCCCCTATGTGCCTGGTTTCCCACTTCAATTTGGGTTGTACTATTAGGCCCACACGTAGAACCCACAAATTTACACACCCAACAATAAAGGCCTGCCGCTACAAAAGATTCCTGCACAGAACTCTAGCCTTCCAGGCAGGTAAACTGAACGACTGGCTGGGTAACATTATTATGCACACCTCATCCTATTTTAGTTTTAGAAAATTAGTAAAAACAAATCTGTTCAACCGATTTGTCACCTAAGAATTTGTGGTTCATTATCTCGCATATTCTGTATACTGAATTCATTGCCTCTACATTGTAACTAGGTCGCTGACTACCCAGCTCTTCTTATTGTACTTGCATTCATTGTACTTGTATTCATTGATTCTATTTTGTAATTATATTGCTGATTGTCCAGCTCTTCTTATTGTAAACCGCCTCAAACTACCATGGCTTTGGCGGTATATAAGAAAATAAATTATTATTAATGTCCAGGTAAGTGGCCACCTGATGGCATTGTTCGAGTTAATAGCTAAGGCAGAAAGGAGGATTTCTAGCTTTCTTTTTTTTTTTTTAATCTTTATTCATTTTTAAAACTAGCACAAAGTGCAACATATTATCATTCAATTAACACAATAGACAGCACTCAATTCCCTCAAATGATACAATAAATACATAACCCCCTCCCCATCCCCACCCACCCTTCATAAAGGTGTAAAAACATTTAATATAATGCAAATGATCAAGATAAACAACCTTGCAATCAAATAATAAATTAATTACATACCCCCCTCCCACCCACCCATCCTGGATATGCAGAATCAATTTACAGAATTGATTTCTAGTTTTCTCGTTTCATGAAAATTGAAATTTTTATAAACATAGAAACATAGAGTATGACGGCAGAAAAGGGCCGTTGGCCCAACAAGTCTGCCCATTCAAAGAACCCTCCCTCAACAAGAACCCTCCTTCTACGCATTTTCCCGGAGCAAACCCACATGTTTATCCCTTGAAGTCGATCGCGTTACTGGCCTCAACTACCTGACATGGAAGACCATTCCATCGATCAACCACTCTTTCGGTGAAGAAATATTTCCTGATGTCACCATGAAATCTCCCACACTTGAGTTTGAGCGGATGCTCTCTTGATACCTTGGGACCCATAAGGAAAAAGATATCTTCCTCCACCTCAATACGGCCCGTAAGTTATTTAAATGTCTCTATCATGTCACCCCTCAACTCAAAGAGGTTCTGATAAGGTGGATAGTGGAAAAACAACAGATTAAACTAAAATAAGAAGAAAAGAGTCCTTTGTAGTTTTCAAAAGAGGTGGCTGAAAAAGTAAAAGTAAAGCATTGAGGACAAACTAGCTTTTTATTCCAGCATTTTGTTTATCCATATTGTGTCAGGCGACAGGAACCTTGCAAGACTCTCTGCAAGTAATCTCAGTTGTGCTTGATGTTATGACAATTGGCGCCATTTACTGGGCTACTTTTTAGAACATAAGAACATAAGAGTTGCCACTGCTGGGTCAGACCACTGCTGGGTCAGACTGCTGGGTTCATCATGCCCAGCAGTCCGCTCACGCGGTGGCCCTCCGGTCAAAGACCAGAGCCCTACTGAGACTAGCCCTACCAGCGTATGCTCTTATTTAGCAGGAACTTGTCTAACTTTGCATTGAATCCCTGGAGGGTGTTTTCCTCTATGACAGACTCCGGAAGAGCATTCCAGTCTTCTACCACTCTCTGGGTGAAAAAGAACCTTCTTACGTTTGTACAGAATCTATCCCCTTTCAACTTTAGAGAGTGCCCTCTCGTTCTCTTAACCTTGGAGAGGGTGAACAACTTGTCTGTCCCCTTTAGTACCTTGAATGTTTTGATCATGTCCCCCTCTAAATCTCCTCTGTTCGAGGGAGAAGAGGCCCAGTTTTACTAATCTTTCGCTGTACGGCAGCTCTTCCAACTCCTTAACCATCTTTGTTGCTCTTCTCTTGATCCTTTCGAGTAGTACCGTGTCCTCCTTCATGTACGGTGACCAGTGCTGTACACAGTACTCCAGGCGGCATGATAACCTTCTCTGATCTGTTCATGATCCCCTTCTTTATCATTCCTAGCATTCTGTTCGCCCTTTTCGCCGCCGCCGCACATTGCGCGGACGGCTTCATCGACTTGTCGATCAGAACTCCCAAGTCTCTTTTCTGGGAGGTTTATCCAAGTGCCGCCCCGGACATTCTGTATTCGTGCATGAGATTTTTGTTACCGACATACATCACTTTACACTTGTCCACGTTGAACCTCATCTGCCATGTCGATGCCCATTCCTCAAGCCTGATTATGTTGCATCACAGATCTTCGCAATCCCCCTGCGTCTTCACTACTCTGAATAACTTCATATCGTCTGCAAATTTAATCACCTCGCTTATCGTACCTATGTCCAGATCGTTTATAAAGATGTTGAAGAACACGGGTCCAAGCACCTAGCCCTGCGGCACTCCACTGGTGACGCTTTTCCAGTCCGAGTATTGTCCATTTACCCCCACTCTCTGTTTCTTATGCTCCAGCCAGTTTTTAATCCACGTGAGTATTTCACCCTCGATTCCATAGCTCGCAATTTTCTGAAGCATTCGTTCATGCAGAACTTTGTCGAACACCTTCTGAAAACCCCAGATATACATTGTCGACCAGGTCGCCATTGTCTATCTGCCTGTTTACTCCCTCGAAGAAGTGCAGCAAGTTCGTCAAACAAGATCTTCCTTTGCTGAAACCGTGCTTGCTGGTCCTCATCAGACCGTGTCCGTCAAGGTGTTCAATGATGCGATCCTTTATCAGCGCCTCTACCATCTTTTCCGGTACTGAGGTCAGACTCACCAGTCTGTAGTTTCCCAGGTCTCCCCTCGAACCTTTTTTGAAGATTGGCGTAACATTCGCCACTTTCCAGTCCTCCGGGATCTTTCCCGTTTTGATCAACAGATTGGCTATTAGTTGAAGCAGTTCAGCTATGGTCCCTTTTAGTTCCTTGATGACCCTCGGATGGATGCCATCCGTCCCGGGGATTTATCAGCATATAGCCTGATTGGTTCCGGTATGCTGTGTATATCCTCTTCAGTAAATACAGACGCAAAAAATGTATTTAGTCTGTCAGCGATTGCTTTGTCTTCCTTTAGTGTTCACTTTATTCCTTGGTTGTCCAATGGTCCCACCGCTTCCTTCGCGGGTCGTTTCCCCTTGATATATCGAAAGAACGTCTTGAAGTTTTTTGCCTGAGGAAGGCCTCTCTGGCTGAAACACGGACCGTGTTGGGGTCCAGCACATGTTTTATTACAAGAGACTTTACATGCCTGCCACACTTTGTTTTATTCATGTGTATATTTCTTTTAACTGAAATTTAAAATTAACGTATTTGTCCACGCAACAGTCTGACCTGTGTCCCTTCCCCACTTTCTTTTCTGTTCTCATAGTTTTATCCGTGGGGTTGTGTTTTTTTTCCTTTGTATTGTATTATAATTGTTCCACCATTTTGCCCGATACTAATTTCCCAGATCTCCCCTAGAACCCTTTTTAAAAATCAGCGTAGCATTGGCCACACTCCAATCTTCAGGTACTACAGATGATTTTAGTGACAGGTTATAGATCACTAAAAGCAGGTCAGCAATTTCATGTTGAGTTCTTTTAATACCCTGGGTGTACCATCATGACGCCGACCCCAGGAGCACTCCTTTATGGTCTGCACCTGGGGTGGATCGCCTCCCCCCTCCCCCCAACACACACACACACACACACTCCTTGGTACGCCACTGAGAAAGCTTATCTTTTTTGTAGATTTTGCAATGATCCTCAAGAGTAGACACATTTGAGACGTTGCGGGAAAGGGTGATAGATGCTTGGCATGCCTTTATTGTGGAAGTGGTAGGGACAACTCTAAACGATTGAAAGCATAACCTCTAAGAGCTGCAGGTTGCATTCTAGCCTGGATGGAGCAACAGTTGCAACCCTAAATAAAAGCATAAAAGGAATAGCAATTAGAGCCTTAACTACCATACTGAACATATTAGATGGACTATGCTGACCTTTATCTTCCATCATTTACCACAGTTTCTTTTACTATAAGATATTTTGTTGATATGTGATGTATCAAGATGAATAAACATAAGAAAGTTTGAGACAGCCAGCTCACAGAAGGGGTAGAAGGGAACCTTGGATCAGTCAGCACCTTTTAAATTTACACAAGATCATCAGAACTTGACCATATTGAGACAGACCAAAGGTCCATCAAGCCTGTATCTGTTTTCAACAGTGGCCAATTCAGGTCACAAGACCCAAAAGAGTTAAACAGATTTTATGCTACTTATCCAAGAAATAAACAGTGGATTTTCTCAAGTCCTCTTGATAATGGCTTACTATATAATACAGTATACATACAGCTATTTTGAAAAGAGTACTAGGAGATAACAATAAGAAAATCTCCAACAGACTAGGAGAACATTGCATATTAGAGTACACTTCAACATCAGCAAATCTAAAAACATTAAAAAACAGATAAGTTAAAAAGATATGTTATGTTATTTATCCATATTTTCTGGATAAAGAAAGCATGAATAAGATAACAGTCTGATTTGTGATGGAAGATTATTCCAAATTCTAGCATCCACTAAAGTAAATGATTTCTCCAAATGTTTTTTAAATTTAATATTTTTTGCTTAAGGAAAACCCAGCTTTAACTTTTGAACAGTCCTAGAAATTGACCATTTAGTTGGTAATAAGATATACAGGCAGTCCCTGGTCTAAGAACGAGTTCTGTTTTTTAAACCATTCTTAAGTTGAATTTGTATGTAACTCAAATCCTGTACAGTATACAGTCTATAAAAACATTAAATATTAAAGAAACAGTCCTGAAAACAAAATACTGTAGTTTAAATAGAAAGATAGGTTTACACTTACTTCCATTCATCATCTGTCCCAATGGTCCCTCTCCACCATCACATCCACCATTTCTCCCTCTCATCTCTCTTCCCCATGCATCTGTACCTCCCACCCTTCCCACTACCATGTCCAATATTTCTTTCTTCCTGCCTATGTCTCCCTTTCCCTCATACTCAGACACACATGCCCAACAATTCTCCCTTTCTATTTCCTTCCCCACCTCAGCATCTCTTTTCCTCACTCCCTCCATTGTTCCATCCTATCTCTCAAGTTCATGCTCCCTCCCTCCTTTCTTTCTTCCTTCGTTCCATCCTTTGTCCAGTTTGTACTCACTCCCTTCCTTCTATGTCCCAACTCAACTCTGCTTTTCCCTTCCTGTGCCAATTCATTCTTTCTTCCTCCCCTTTCTTCCTACCTTCCTGTCAAAATGTGACCCTCCTCCTCCCTTCCATGTCTCAACAAGGCCCTTGTCATCTTTCCCTCCATTCTGCATCCCAAATTCGTGCCTCCCGCAGGTGTTTACTTCCTCTGGCCTGCTCCCTCCTCCCATCGTAATTCTCTTTGCAAAGCTGTGGCCATGGTACCTGCACACGGCTGACCTGGAAGCCTGACCCTTTGTGCCTCCTGCAGATGTTTACCTCCTCTGACCGGCTCTCTCCTCCCAGCGGCACTTCTCTTGGTGAAGACGCAACCACTGGCTTATGCACGAGGCTCACGGCTGACCTAGAAGCCTTCCCTCATATATGCTAATTATTTTCTGTATGCTTTGTGTTCTTAATCCCAATTACCTTTTTTTTTTTTCATTTTGCTACAGATAAGCATGATACATTTGATCAGCAGGAAATATTTTCTGTCTCTCCTATTAGTGGAATGCTTGAGGCACTTGTGTTCCATATGTCAGCCAGCAGAGAAGTTTTACTCATCAATTTCACTGCAAGGTACACAATAACATTTGCATGGTTTTTACTCTTTGATGAATTCATAGAGCAGTATAATCTGATTCCTTTTGCCAAGACTAATGTGATTAAGCAGTAGCTTAGCTAGGACTGATTGGGCCCCAGGCAGAAAAACTGAGATGGGCCCCCCCAATAACACCATCTTTTTCAAGGCAGTGGGAATGTAGGGCTAGAAGATGTCTGGGAAAACCCGGACATGTCCTCTCTTTTGAGGACTGTCCAGGTGCCCAGACAGTTTATTTTTAAATGGAGGATCTACCCTGGTTTAGCCAGCTCTCTTTCCCAGGCCCAGCCTCTGTAATTAAATCTTCAGGCAGCCGACAGTAGGAATGAGGTAAGCCTGCTGCCTCTGGCTTTTAAGAAGTGACTTCCCTATATATTCTTTCCCTTCCCTTTAATTTTTCTTTTAACTTTGATGTAATTTTGAATCTTTCCCTTCCCCAGTCCCTCTTGTATCAATTTTGTCTGTGTTCTTGTCTATATCTTGTCCACATATTGCCCCATTTTACTTTAATTTTAACTTAAATTTTAGCATTGTAAACCAACCCATAGCCTTCTCACAACCCGCGTGTAACTGCCCTGAAACTTCTCCTCTGATGCAAACTGCCCAGGCGGAAATAGGAAGTTACATCAGAGGAGAAGTTTTGGGGCACTTGCGAATGAACTGTGAGATGGGTATGGCATCCGAGCTGCTCGGAGAGAGAACCTTGATTCTAAAAAGTGCCTGCAAAGGTGACGGGAAGGGAGGGAGATTGTCCAATGAGGGGAAGAGGTCGGGTGACACCGAAGGGGAGGGGAGAAAGGAAGCGGGGAGGAAGAGGGGAACAGACGCCCATGGAAGTGGGGAGGAGAGGGGGGAACAGACACTGGAAGGAAGTGGAGAGGATAGAGAGGGGAGAAGACACCGAAGGGAAGTAGAGAGAGAGGGAGGAGTAGATGCTGGATTGAAGTGGGAAAGGTAGAGGGGAACAGACTGAAGGGAAATGGAGAGGGGAAGGGGAGAGAGGAATAGACACCAAAGAGAAATGGAGAGGAGAGAGGGGGGAGCAGATGCTGCATGGAAGTGTGGAGGGAGAGTGGAGCAGATGCTGTATGGAAGTAGAGAGGAGAGAGAGGGGAGCAGTCACTGGAAGGAAGTGAGGAAAGAGAATGGAGAAGATGCTGAAGAGAAGTGGAGAGAGAGGGAGGAGCAGATGCTGAATGGAAGTGGGGAGGGGAGAGAGGTACAGATGTTGAAGGGAAGTGAGGAGGAGAGAGAGAAAAGGGAGCACATACTGGATGGAAGGAGGTGACAAAGTAAAAAGGGCACATGCTGGATTGGAAGAAGAGGATAGATACTGGAAGGGGTGAGGGAAAGAGATGGCAAGTTGTAGGTAGACACAATGAAAGGGAAATTGAGGACTGGAAAGTAAGAAAGTAGACAAGAGATAGAAAACAAATTGAGAAGGAAGAGCAGAAAAAGAAGGGAAAGGAAGTGGAGAGAGAGATACCAGAGCATTGGGGGAGGGGGAGGAGACAGATACCTGATCTGAAGGGAGGAAAGGAGGCGAGAGATGCTAAAAACCACCTGGGGTAGGGAGTGAGAGATGGAAGGGAAGAAGACAGAGATGCCAGACTATGGGGGAAGCGGAGGGAAGAATATGGGTGCCAGACCAATGGGGGGAAGGCGAGAGAGATGGATGGGAGAGGCACAGTTTCTGATAAAGGCATAGAAATGGAGCAGATGCCATATGGAAGAGGCAGAGAGAAGGCAGACAGTGGATGGAAAGAACAGAATGACAAGAAGATGAGGAAAGCAGAAACCAGACAACAAAGGTAGAAAAAAAGATCTCTTCCTCTAGTTCAGCAGCTAGAACTCTGATTTATAAAATGACAATTGTTTCTTTTTATACTTTAATAAAATAAGTTCAGTATAAAACTATTTGAGGCTTGTGCGGATGGGATTGGGATGGTTTGCAGGGACTGGGCGGAGATGAGGACCGAGCTTATGGGGACGGGGCCCGAGCTCTTAAGGATGGGGCAAGGATGGGAACCGAGTTCACGGGGATAAGGTGGAGACGGGGACAAATTTTTTCCCTGTGTTATTCTCTATTGCACAGTATGCCTGGAACAAATGGTATGTCAAGCTCCATCTCTAGCAGATTCCAAAGTCCACTTCTTTGAAGCTGCTTTCAGTTCCAAACTCTAACCCATCTGCTAAGCACTAATATCTGTCTTATCATTCCCTCTGTAATTCCCCCACCTGAGCACTGTGTATAGATGCACCTTCTTGTCCAGTTTGTCTGTCTTGACTAGACTGTAAGCTCTTTTGAGCAGGGACTGTTTCTTTTTATTTTGATGTACAGTGCTATGTATGTCTAGTAGCAATATAGAAATGATTAGTGGTAATAGTAGTACCCATCCCCATGTAATTCTCTAGCTAATACCTCTTCCTTAGAACCTGTATGTAATATTTAAACTATTTTGGTTATACCACAGAAAGACAGTATATCAAAAATGTAATAAATATAAACTTAGTAACTCAGTGACTTACATTTAGGTAAGCTATTTTATAGGATTAAAGGACCTGCACTCATGCGTCAAGTGGGAAGGCATTCATGCATGCACTGTGTGGCACTGTTAGAAACGTCTTGATAGTAAGTGTCCACACTGAGTTCCATTGGATAACTTAATCCACTGTGAGAATATTTGGCCTGCTGTCCTTGGAAACACCTACTACAGGTGAATAACTTTGCTTTTACTGTCCCTAGATGAAATTGTTTTCTTATTCATGACTCTTCCTTTAATATTCTGATGCTGTTTATTTTTGTTACTAGTTATTCTCTCGTGTGAAATTATCTGCTGTTGTCACTGATAGACAGACTAGAAATGTTTGCTAAGAAGTATTCCAAAATATGACCAGCTTTAACTAACTAGTCTGTTTCTCTTGTGTCAGGAATAGCAAAAAGTATGAAGCTGCAATGACAATCCATGGAATGCTGGGAGAGAAGCCTTGTAGAGTACAGCTATGTGGCCAAGGATCATATGATGAGAAATATGAAGTTCTGTTCACAATGTAATCATTCCCTGACATATTTCCCAAGAACTTGTCTGTGAAAGTAACTTTAGTCTTTCTTAACACTGTACTTTTTTAAATGGAAAATGTGTCATTTCAAAAGATTCTGGCCTAATATACCAGTCTCCTTAGGCACTGGCTAGGCATGATTCTATAAACAATGTACAAAGTGTTTTATAAATTTAAGTGGGAAAATGGTGCTTACATTTAGACAAGTTATAGAATGAGGCCAAATGCTACCATCTATGTATACACCATGGGTCCAAGGAATTATTTTGGAGCTCATATTTCACATCCAGTATATTTTAATATTTCTATTTTTCTTATCTCAACAGTGAATAAAACTGATTATATAGCTAAAAAAATTAATGGATATCAAGTATGATGTTAATGCAAAATATAGATGACTTTGAAAGAAAATAGTTTATCTGAAGTAGTTTTGTACTGGTATGATGAGAATAAAAATGGGGAAAGCCCTTGCTATAAAATGTATAAAATGTTTAAATATTGGTAATAAAAGAATGAAATGATAGGGAAACATTTTATGACTAAATAGAATTGTGTGAAAGAAACCTGGTTTTGTTCTTCTTTCTTTCTTTTTTTTTTTTTTTCAAAATTTTTTATTTATTAGAAATAGGTATACAAGGTAAAAGATACAGCACTCTGAAAACATACACAACCTGAACAGACATTAAGATAAGATAGTCATCCACGTGGTTCCTTCATGGAGACTAAATGAACCCAACAAAAATAGGTCAAGAACCATCCCCCCCCTATCCTACCCCTCTCCCCCACCTCCCGCCCTCCCCAGCACTCCAGTGTAAAAAATTTCCCCAAACGAGTCAAAAATTCAAAAGAGTACTTCGGGCTCCATGGGACAAACTATCCCAGACAGGAGCCCAAACTGCCTGGAACCTTCTCCAACGAGCAGGGCAATTCTTAACATCCAGATATTCATACCTTAACAAGGTAAAAAAGTTCATTTTTCCACATAGTAATAGTAGGTACCTCTGCCTGCCGTCACAATAAAAGAATACATTTCCTGGCCAACAAAAAAGCTTTTTGCAGTAACAAAGAATTACCCTTAGACAATCCCAACTAAGAGATTTGAGAGAAAACCAGGACATTTGCCTGCAACAGAACTCGCCTCTGCATGATCGTCTGCAGATGAAAACCAACAAAAGACCAAAAGGTTTGCAATCTGTCACAGGATCAGAACATATGAAAGGATCCTGCTTGCATTGATTAGCACTTGAGACAGCTGGTATGAGAGGCAAACCCTGCCATATACGCCCTATAAGGTAAGATACAAAGGCATAACAGGAATTTGTAGTGCTGTTCCTGCAGAACCACTGAGCAAGTCAAGTGCGGAAGACGCAAACAATCACCAGTAATTTGCTCAGAGGAGGCAAGATTCTGATTCCACACCACCGCCACAGCTTCATAGTCTCAAGGAGCACTGAAACTGCCCAGACTGACCTGATGAAAGGACAAACTGGTTTTAGGCTGGCGAGACAAGGTCAAGGATTCCTGAACCATATCTGCCAAGTCCTCATTCAAAGTATTATGGTCTAAGGAGCGTATGTAATGGGTAATTTGGCCATACGAAAACCAATCTTGAGCCTGCAAAAATCCCCGAGCTTGGAGGTCCTGAAATGACAAAGGAAATCCATGCTCTGACACCACATCCTGCACATAACACAATCCATGGCCTGTCCATCTTTGCAGATATAGCTTAGAGCCCTCTGGATCCAAGTCTCGATTCCCCCATAAGGGCAATAGTACAGTAGAGGTGAAAGGCAAATGCATACATTTGCATAACCATTGCCAGCACTGTTGCGTAGATTTCAGCAGGGTATGGGAATGGGTAGGAAAAATCCTATGAGATCTTTTGGCATGAAGATAATATAACAAGTGTGTTGGTGCCATCAGCTGCTGTTCAAGAGAAACAGTGTTTTCTTGACCCAATCGACCAGATGGTGAAGGAAACATGCAATATTATATCTTCTCAAATCCGGCAATGCCAAACCACCTTTCCCCACTGGCAAAGAGAGGTGCGCTAAAGTCAGTCTGGGATTCTTATTGTTCCAAAGAAATTTGCGCAAAACTTTTTAGTACTGCCCCAGATCCTTATTAGTCATGTACATAGGAAAAGTTTGCATCACATAAATCCATTTTGGAAACAATACTATTTTGAACAAAGCAATTCTGCTCCTCAAAGTCAGCGGGAATTTGGTCCAAAGTGCCAGTAAATCCCGTGACTTTCCCAACAATACAGTAACATTTTCAGAAAAGCTTTCTTAAGGTCAGCAGTAATATAAATCCCCAAATATTTGAGTCTGTGCGCCACCTTTCGTAAAGGAAAAGGGGAAGACGAATCCTCATAATTATACCCACTAATGGGCAAAGCCTCAGATTTTTCTAAATTTAATTCAAAACCCAACCCAACCCCCCCCCCCCCCCCCCCACACACACACACACACGATCAACCAGCTGCAAAACCCATTGAAAAGATCTTTGGGGTTGAGTCAACAACAATAAGACATCATCGGCAAAGGCCAGACAGCGTTTCTCCTCTCGTCTCACTGAAAGACCTAAGACAGAGCTATCCTCCCGAATATGCTGCAAGGATTACAAGGACAAAATGAATAATAAGGGGGCAAGCGGACATCCCTGACTTGTCCCCCTCTTCACCATAAACCCATCAGACACAAGTCTATTCACCTGCACCACCACACTAGGGTTAGCATAAAGGATCCGCACCATGTAAGAAAGGGGCCCTCCCAAACCATATTTACCCAAAACCTAAAACAGATAGTCCCAGGTCACACAGTCAAAAGCTTTATGGGCGTCTAAACTGATCAACAAAGCCAGGAGGGAATGAGTAACACTATGTCCTAAAGCAGCCATGACTTTTCTTACATTCCACACTGCCTGTCTCCCCCGGACAAAGCCGACCTGGTCCAGGTGAATCACCCCAGGCATCAAGGATGACAACCGCGAGGCCAAAATTTTTACCATCAATTTCAATTCAAAGTTAATTAGCGAGATGGGTTGTTCGCCTTTCTTTAATTTGCTAAACTGTTATCTCTTTATTATGTGTTGGAAATAGTAATACCTTCTGTCTTCTACATAAATACTGGAAGGTTATCCTACAGAAAGATTGATGGGTTGCCAACTTTTTGGGTGCCCCAGGATTCAGTTGAGTCAAATTGGTTGGTTGGCACTGTAGTAGATGTCCTACCGCTCAGCCAGAATGAATAATTTTATAAGTGGGACATCTGTAGTTGGATGGCATCCCACTATTCTTTATAAGCCACCCAATTGCAACAATATCTCAACCATCTGTAATAGCAACAATATGTACATTTGCCTCCAACATTAGGGCTTACATATCTAGAACTTTGTTGTTTAGATCAGTGTTCTTCAACCTTTTTACACCTGTGGACCGGCAGAAATAAAAGAATTATTTTGCGGACCGGCAAACTACTAGGACTAAAATTTAAAAATCCCGTTTACGCCCCATCTCCGCGAGCTCGGTCCCCACAAACCATCTGATCCCATCTGCACTAGCCGCAATTATGATTTTATATTGAACATATTTTATTAAAGTATAAAAAGAAACAATATTCTGAACAATTGTGATTTTATAAATACAAATATACAGAGCACGGACCAACAAAACCTCTGTCTCCCCTCCCCTTCACATATATCCCCTCTACTATCAAGAAAACTGAACAAGCCAAGTTATTATAGAATGCTACATAGAAATATCATGCTAACAAAATACTGCAGTCCCCAGTTATGTCTCTAGCAGGATATATAATTCAAATCTGATATATTCTAATGACAAAATAGAAATAAAATTATTTTTTTCTACCTTTTGTTGTCTCTGGTTTCTGCTTTCATCTTCTTTTCACTCTTTTCCTTCCAGCATCTGTCCGTTCCATCCAATGTCTGCCCTCTCCCCATTCCATATGTATCTGACTTCTTTCTATGCCCCTCTTCCTTGTCCATCCTCCTCTCTCCTTTTTACATCATTCATTCCAACTTCACTGCCGTCTTCATTTTTATCTCTCCTACACCAGATCTAGCATCTTTATCCCTCTCTCATTTCTCTGCTGACCCCCTTTCCAGCATCAATATCTCTCTACTTTCTCATTCCTCTCTCTCCCCTTTCTCTCATCTGATCTCTCCATTCCACCCTGACCCCCTTCCCCTCCTGTAATCTCCCTGCCAGCTGTTTCCTTCCTTTTTTCTTTCTCCCTACCCTCCTTCCTTTTTTTCCTTCTCCCTTCCCTCCTCCCTCTATCCATTAACTCTCTTCCCATCCCTTTCCCTCCTCCCCTCCCAGCAGCATCTCTCCTTCTTCTCCCTTCCCTCCTCCCTCTATCCAACAGTAACCCTCTTCCCATCCCTTTCCCTCCTCCCCTCCCAGCAGCATCTCTCCTTCTTCTCCCTTCCCTCCTCCCTCTATCCAACATTAACTCTCTTCCCATACCTTTCCCTCCTCCCCTCCCAGCAGCATCTCTCCTAACTCCCTTCACGTCCAGTAACAGCTCTCCCTTTTCCAGACCTTCCCAGCCTCCTACAGTGGCTTCCTCCCCTTCCAGCAGCTCTCGGTACTTGCCTGCAGGAAGTTGCCGGTAAATCACTTCCCTGGCAAATTGGAGAGCTGGTGGGAGGGGAGACAGCCACTGTAAAGGCTCCCCAGGATCTTGTTCGCACACGCTGACCATCTCCCTCCACCTGCACCTGAATCTGCAGCTCTCTCCGGTCTAATCGCAACTTTCCTGCGGCCCTCTTCAGCAACTCGGCAGGGGTGGCGATCAAGACACGCTGCCGACGTCGGGCCCTTCACTCTCTGAGTCCTGCCTATTTTGTTTCAACTTCCTGTTTCCGAACAGGCGAGACTCAGAGAGGGAAGGCCCCGACGTTGGCAGCCTGTCTTGATCGCCTGAGGCTGGGAGGAACATTAGTCGGGGGGAACCGCAGTCGGCAGGAAATTTAACTGCCGACTTGATCTTGCTGGCCCTGCGCGGACCGGCAGAAATTTTCTGCGGACCGACACCGGTCCGCGGACCGGCGGTTGAAGAACTGTGGTTTAGATTGTGAGGGTTTGTCATTGTTTTCCAGTTATAGTTTGTTGTTTTTCGCTTCTTCTGCCTAGTCTCCTCTTCTACTTTATTGCTGCTGAATTGCTAAGATTGTTTTATTTTCCCACTGCTATCATGCTTTTGCTGGCGATGACCTCCTGAACTCACCTGCTTCCATTTTCCACCCCTGCTTCCATTTTCCATAATCCAACAAAGATATCAGTAAGAGATTGCTTTATTTACCACAGAGTTTAGTAATTGCTAGGAAAGGTAGATCATAATACAGAATGCAAGAGTGGCCCCCTATATTCAGATGTTCTCCATCATACAGAGGTCAAAGCACAGATTTTTATAGTTATAGTGACATCTGACCTGGGACTTTTAATGGGATATTCACTGCAGGAACCCTTAAGAGTGCCCCTCTGCTGTCGAGAAATATATGAGCCTTGTGACTCTGTAAGACAAGCTGGAGAGTACTGGGGGGGTGGGGGAGGAGAGGTTTCCTTCACATCTTTCGGTGGTGGGAGGGGGGGGGGTCAATGACCACTGGGGGAGAAAGGAGGGCTCATGCCTTAATTCCTCTAGTGCTTATCTGGTCAGTTTGGGCACCTTTTTTATCCTTATTGTTTTAAAACAAGTCTAGCCCCAAACATCTAAATGGTGCCCCAGACATGTTAAAAATTTGATTATTCCTGCAGAACGTCCACATTCTAAGCCTGCTCAAAATACACCTCTTAATATACCCCCTTAAGATTTAGATGCACTGGAGAGAAAGTGACCAGAAAGAAGTCTAGAAAGTCTGTTTAGAGAATGCCCACTTGGATGTTTTGACTAGTAAAACATCCAAGTGCTGGTTTATGCTGTCTTTTGGATCTCTATCTTTTTTTTTTTAATGAGCTCCATTATTTGCAGGTACCTGTCCCTAGTAGGCTCACAATCTAAGCTTTGTCCTGAGGCAGTGTAAGGTTACCGTATATGCTTGAATATAAGCCGATCCGAATATAAGTCAAGATTCCCATTTTCCCCCTAAAAAGGAGGAAAAATGGTTGATTCAAATATAAGACGGGGGCTTAATATTCAAGTGCCATGCCCTGCCAGGATCTGCACCCAGTGTCCTCTCCCTCACGCCCTCCCCTGCCAGGCTCTTCACTCAGCTCCCCCCTTCCCTGCTAGGTTTTGCACCCAGCCCCCTTCCCTCCCTGCAAGACTCTGCACCCAGCCCCCTTCCCTCCCTGCCCTGCACCCAGCCCCCTTCCCTACCAGGCTCTGCACTGCACCCTGTCCCCCCTCCCTGCCAGGCTCTGCATTGCACCCTGTCCTCCCTCCCTGCCAGGCTCTGCACTGCACCCTGTCCCCCCTCCCTGCCAGGCTCTGCACTGCACCCTGTCCCCCCTCCCTGCCAGGCTCTGCACTGCACCCTGTCCCCCCTCCCTGCCAGGCTCTGCACTGCACCCTGTCCCCCCTCCCTGCCAGGCTCTGCACTGCACCCTGTCCCCCCTCCCTGCCAGGCTCTGCACTACACCCTGTCCTCCCTCCCTGCTAGGCTCTGCACCCTGTCCCACCTCCTCTTCCACCTCTGGTGGTCTAGTGGTAGGCCAGGACGGGAGAGATCCCTCTCGTCTCCCAGCCCGGCCAATACAAATAATTTTTTTACACCCCCCCCCCCCCTTTTTCTGTTTTCCCTGGTGGTCCAGTGGTGTATGGACAGGACCATGCTCTTCCCCTTCCGGGCTCGCCAATCGTGATGCACAGGCACACAGGAGCGAGCTTCTTGCGCTCCCATGTGCCACTGCGCCAGTACCTTAATGGTTGCTGCCAGGTCCTGCAAGTCTTAAGAGAACTGGCGGCAGCCATTCAGCTAGCAGTGCAGGGCTGCACAGCTCAAGAAGCTCGCTCCTGCATGCCTGTGCGCCGCGAACCCCAATTGGCAAGCCCTGAGCCCGGAAGGGGAGGACAGCAGTCCGCTGCACTACCAGGGAGAACAGAAAAGGTACACGAGGGGGAGGGGGGTAAAAAAAAAATTAAGGGTCTCTTTTATAAAGCGGTGGTAGCGAGTCCCAGTAGGACAAATGTGATGCAGCTCATGGGCATTGAATGGGCTGCATCACATTTGAAACATGGGAATTGCTACCGCAACTTTGTAAAAGGAGCCCTAAGAAAACACAAAATGCAGTTAGTCCATGCAAGGTTAAATTTAAAATAAGAGGGAAAAAATAATTTTTCTCCCCAGATTAACTCTTTAACAGTTGCCTATAAAACAGATTTGTCACTATTTTCTTAGAAGCACAGTAATTCAACTTTCAATTTAACATTCCACATAGAGAATGACACGGTGACAAAAACCATCTTCATGCCATTCTTTAAGGAAAGAGGGAAGAATCAGAGTATAATTGGGCACAACCACTGACCCGCAAGCTTTACTTTGAAGAATGCTGGTGTAGAAGGACCGAGGGAAAATGACATGGGATTATTTCCTGCGGTTATCCGCGGGGACGGGAACGGTGATGAATTTTGTCACCGTGTCATTCTCTAATTCCACACTAACAGTTCTTATCCCTGGATCAAACAGTATATGTTGTCTGCAAACCTGATCAATTCCCTCATCACTTCCCCTTTCCAGATGATTTCTATATGAAATTCCCCCATGGGGGTGGGTTTCTGACATAGCTTGAACATAAGAAATCTGTGGGTATAGCTGGTTTTAAAAACAGCATTTATCTATTTGCATTGAAACTACTGTAATAGGAACAGTTGTGACTGCCATCTGTTGGGGATACAAGAGAATTGCACATCCAGTTCAGTTATATAACAGATGGGGGTCGGTTAACACGTTATGCAAACCAGGTACTGAGGACTGAACACGCAGACATTTGGGAGGATTTATACCTTTTAAGAGATTATTTCTTGAATGGAAATAAAGCTTATGGGCCCAAATTAGGGTTACCAGATGTCTGGATTTCCACGGACACGTCATCTTTTTGAGGACCCGGGCGGATTTTCAATTTAACCTTTGTCTGGGGAAACAGGACATCTAGTAACCCTACAGCAGCTCAACCTATCCAGAGTCCTGTTGCCTTCCCCAACCACCCTCCCCCCTCCACCACACCTATCCAGAATCCTGTTGCCTCTCCAGCCACCCTGCCACACACATATTCAGAGTCCCCCTCCCTGGGATCCTGTGCTTGCTTTGTAACCGGCCATTGTCAGCAACAGTGCACTAAACACACTGCCTTCGGTGAGCCAGAAGCTTTATCTCTACAGTGAAAAAGCTTCTGGGTTGCCGAAGGCAATGCATTTAGTTCACAAACGTTGGCCAAAGGGTTACAGCAGAATTGGGTGAGCAAACACAGGATTGGGGGGGAAGGGAGGGTTAGAAAGATGCTGGACCACAGGGATGGGGAGGAAAGGGAAGATGCCCTAGCCCAGGGGAAGGGAAGGGGCAGATAGATACCAGACCATAGGAGAGGAAGGGAAGGAGAGATGCCAGACCATTGGATGGGTAAGAGGGTGGGCGAGAAGAAAAAAGAGCTGTCAGACCAGGGAAAGGAAGGAGTGATGGGAAGATAAAGATACCAGACCACAAAGGGAAGAGAAAGGAAAGGAAGTATGGAGAGAGATGCCAAGCTATGGAAAGAAGAGGATAAAGATCCCAGATTATAAGAGGGAAAAATAGGGAAGACAAACCAAAGGAGAGGGAGGAGATGGTACATAGGGATGGGAAAGAGAGGAAGGATGTGGTGCACAGGGATGTGAGAGGTAGGGAAAGAGAAGAGGAAGGAGATGATACATAGGGGATGGGAGGAGTGGGGAAGGGAAAAAATGGAAGAAATGCTGTTTATAGATAGAGGGGAATAGGGGAGAAGATGGTACATATGGATAGATGGGAATGGGAGACATGGAAAAGTAGATAGATTTCATAGTTTCATGATTTATTAAAATTTGATTAAATGCTTAAAATGCTTAACATAGAATTCAAAGTTGAATGTTAATGCCAAAGATGGATATAGAACAGAACAAACCCTACTCCCTGTTAGTATACTGGGCTATTTTCAAAAAGCACTGTAAGGCTGTTTCAAATAAACATTCTTAAATATTTCAATGTGCTCATAAGTTCTTCAGCAGGGCCCCACAACAGTGATATGATGTCGCTGACACAATGCTTAGATTTTAATCACATCACATTTCAGTGGAGCATATGCTTCCACTGCATAATAATAATATGGCTCTACTTATCTGAAGAGGTGTTCCTCGACTTCAACACAGTAACTTTGGAGTTTCTTCAGACTTCGTTTGAAGTTCAATGGGCCTTCACAATTCCATCCATACTTCCTGCGGTGATCATCGATGGATTTTCGGCCTTAAGAACATAAGAAATGCCTCTACTGGGTCAGACCATGAGGTCCATCGTGCCCAGCAGTCCGCTCACGCGGCGGCCCAACAGGTCCAGGACCTGTGCAGTAATCCTCTATCTATACCCCTCTATTCCCTTTTCCAGCAGAAAGTTGTCCAATTCCCTCTTGAACCCCAGTACCGTACTCTGCCCTATCACGCCCTCTGGAAGCGCAAGCCAGGCATGTGAGCTCCTCCCTCTGCAGTCCATTGGAGAGATCAATCTACCTGCTTTTAAATATCAGCAACAGTGGGAAATCAACTGCTTTTACACCTCAGCAGCAGCGGAACTATCCACAACTACCAAGAGCACACAGACCCGATCCAGCCAAGAGTGTGAGCTCCACCTCCCTCTGCAGTCCACTAGGAAGATCAACTGTTTTTTACACCTAAGCAGCAACAGGACCAGCCACCACTACCGAGAGCCCTTTGCCCTGATCCAGCCAAACAAGTAAGCTCTTCCCCCAGCATTCCGTTGGAAAAATCAATATGCTTGCTTTTAAATATTATCAGAAGTAGGAGATCAACTGCTTTTAACACCTAAGCAGCCTATAATAGGAGCCCTTGCCCCGATCCAACCAGGCATGTGAGCTCCTCCCCCTATATCCCGTTTAAGAGATCAATCTACCTGCTTTAAATATCAGCAGCAGTAGAAAAACAACTGCTTTTACATACAAGCAGCAGCGAGACCTACCACAACCACCAAGAGCCCACAGACCCGATCCTACCAAGAGTGTGAACTCTTCCCCCCATGCAATCCGCTAAGAAGATCGACTGTCGGCTCCGGGCGGCTTTCCCGCAGAGGAGAGAATCCTGCATTCACCGTGGGCCTCATCTGGGGCAGCCTCCTTGGAGCGGCTGGGGCACGGGCAGTGTGTCTGGGAGGGAATGCATGGATGGGAGAACATCGCAGGGGAGGAGACATAGGCATCCTGGGACTGTCTGCCAAGTCTCTTCCCTGAAGAAGCCCTTTCTGGAAACGTCAATCGCTCCTCCTAAACTTACTTGCTCCACTTCATCACTGACGCTGAAACCGTTGATTGAAGACAAAGTTTTATTTTATTTTTCTTTCCAGCTTATGATTTATCTTTAATCTTACCTATTGTTTTGCCTTTTGTCTTTGTTTTGTTCTATTTCTATCATTTAAATTTCTCCAGAATTCTACTGTTCAACGGCTCCCCCTTCTGCTTCTATTCCTTTCTCTCCTCTCTTCTACCTTCCAAAGTAATTAGATCAATGCTGTCTTGTTAAAATGTTTATTTTATTTTTATTTTTCCTCTAACTCTACTTTTCACTTCTCTATTACCCTCCAGATACTTTAGTTAGATTGTGAGCCTTCGGGACAGTAAGGGAATTTTTCAAGTACCTTTCTTATTTCTAATCTTAATGTATATTTTCTGTAAACCGCTTAGAACCTAACGGATGTAGCGGTATATAAGAAATAAATTACATTACATTCCAGGTGTCCACCACACGCTGGGTAAAGAAGAACTTCCTAGCATTCGTTCTGAATCTGTCCCCTTTCAACTTTTCCGAATGCCCTCTTGTTCTTTTATTTTTTGAAAGTGTGAAGAATCTGTCCCTCTCTACTCTCTCTATGCCCTTCATGATCTTGTAAGTCTCTATCATATCTCCTCTAAGTCTTCTCTTCTCCAGGGAAAAAAGTCCCAGCTTTTCCAATCTCTCAGCGTATGAAAGGTTTTCCATCCCTTTTATCAGACGTGTCGCTCTCCTCTGAACCCTCTCGAGTATCGCCATATCCTTCTTAAGGTACGGCGACCAATATTGGATGCAGTACTCCAGATGCGGACGCACCATTGCTCGATACAATGGCAAGATAACTTCTTTCGTTCTGGTTGTAATACCCTTTTTGATGATGCCTAGCATTCTATTTGCCTTCTTAGCAGCCGCTGCACACTGTGCCTTGTTGCTACTCTTAATGTCAAAGTTTTTCTTCTTATGTTTCTTTCTTTTGACATATAGGTCTGGAGTCGGACTTCCAGCAACTGGGACTTGCCAGTACTGGTAGACATTGATACCTCCATCTACTTGCATCAGTGGCATATTAACATCGACTCCAGTTGATGTATGCCTTTCTCTACTGATGTTTATTCCATACCTTCATCGGCGGCATATTAGCATTGAGTCTATTTGATGCATGCCTTCTGTACCGATCTTTCAACCATGTCGACGCAGATGTATCACAGTGAAGTTAATACTTCTATCTATGTGCATCGGTGGCATATTAACATCGGCTCTGGTTGATGCAAGCCTTTCTGTACCAATGTTTCAACCACGTCGATGTAGGTGTATCGCAGTGACGTCGATACTTCCATCTACGTGCATCGGTGACATATTAGCATGGATTCCAGTTGATGCATGCCTTTCTGTACCAATGTTTTTTCCATACTCTCATTGGTGGCATATTAGCATCGAGTCTATTTGATGCATGCCTTTCGGTACCAATGATTTAACCACATCGACGCAGATGCATCGCAGTGGATAATGCCCTGCAAATTAAGCACTGACTCCATTTGATGCATGGTTTTCTGGGTGATACAGGTTGTCATTTCTGAAGCACATCGCCTTTTCAGGCACTCACGCTTCGATGACTTTGGCACCTTTGATACCACTTGACGTTACATGGTCATGGTGCCTCCTCTTCCTTGATGAACATCGGTGCAGGTTATTGGTTGAAGTACAGAGCCTCCTCTTTATACATCTATCTGCATCGGTACCGATCCATGCTAAACGTAGCATATTCAACGACGATACTTTCTCCAGGTTCTTCTTACATCGTATCATCAATGATTATCAAACCTGTATACGGTATTGCCTTGCATGTAGCAGTTTTTCTTCAATACTAGGGTGTCTACATTGGTGGTACCTCTCTGGGATAATTCATTCAGGATTAACTCCACATTGCTACTGATGTCTCCTTCAATGCAGATTATGTATCCTCTTGGGTGTACATCTTCATTGAGGTCTTCTACCCCTCAACACCCTGCTGCACCATTGCTACCAGCTCAGTCTCAGGTATCAGTGCAGGATATCCCTATAGCATTCATTGATACCTGCTCAGTCTTAGGTATCGGTGCGGGACATAGATTCCAGTGTCGATGACTTTATACACTGGACAGAGCATTCATAGGAGGGGTACCGAAGACATCGGTTCCATTTCAGCTTTTATTCTTCAAGTTATCATAGACGTTCATCTTCAGAGCATTGGTCAGTATCCAGAGGATATCACTCCTGATCCCAACATCGGCAATCATCTTCATTGGATCTCTGACTGCGCATCCTCTTGTTTCCCAGTTTAAGAAATGCCTTTTCAGTATCAACCCATCTCTTCCAACTGCCTCCAGTGGTTTGGGATATTAACGTTGTTCTTTACCATGGTTTTAAACAAACATAATGGGCACTGCCTGGTTTTCTGTTTTATCCTCTGACCAGGATTAACAAGTATCAATCCACATTGAAACTACTTTTCCATACTGCTTCAGGAATCCACCGGGGGTGGGGGCGGTATTAGATTCCTTACCATGTAAAAAACCAAACAAACAGTAAGCAGATAACATTTGGTAACATAATGCAGGGTAACTGAGGTGCAGTCCATGCCTACTCCCTACCCCATTTCACCCTTTGCATGCAATATATGAATTAGTACACACTAAGAAGGCCATTTACTAAAGTGCATTAAGTTTTGCACTTGGAAAACCTTAAAAGCAAAACTTAATGCATGGCTTTTTTTCAAATTCTCTTTTTCGCCTTCCTTATTGTTTTGCATCTAACTGGTGCTTATGCTGCTTCCCATTTCCTACATTTGGATCCACTTTCCAGTTTTTGGAAAAAAAAATTGTTACTACAATAGCCTTTTTCAACTGAATTTTTAAACTATGCAGCAGCATTTGGCCTTTTTTCCTCCTTTTTAAATATGTGGAATACAACAGGACTTCCAGCATGATATTTAAGATCTAAGACTGCTGTTGCAGCTGCTTTTAGTTTTACTTATTTATTTTAGTATTTATATACCACTTATAGCTTAGGTGGTATACATTCGCGTTCTCAAGCATTCTTTCTCTATCTGTCCCAGTGAGCTCATACTCTACCTGATGTACCTGCGGCAATGGGTGACTTGCCCAGAGTCACAGGGAGCAGTGTGGAATTTGAACCCACAACCTCAGGGTACTGAGGCTGTAGCTCTAACCACTGTGCCACACACTCCCCCAACCACTATCCTTATTTTATCATGGTCACCCTTTTCAAAGTTAAATGGGAATACATTACTTTTCTCCCTACTTTTATTTAGCTCACACATTTTTCAGCAGTATTGAGGCATTGAAGGGTTAAGTGACTTGCCCAAGGTCACAAGCAGTAGCCATGGGATTTGACCCAGGCTTCACTGTTCTAGGCCGCTCCTCCACTCAAATTTGATTGTCATGATTACCGTTATCAAGTGCCACCCTCCACAGCTACCTCTTGTAGTCCTTACTGGCAAGCAGGATTTGGTACATACATCTAAAACAACACCTCTTCATTTGTTCCTGGAGCAGCTGTTCCATGAAGCAGTTTATTTCATTTAAAACAAACCAACCAACTTCCCTGACATATCCTCCTCCTCATTTGTGCTAAATAAAATATCCTATTAGAGCGTTACCAAGTTTGTTAGCACTTCTAATTTCTGATTGTATTTCATAACATCCATTTATTCTGACCAAGTGGACAGTACTATCTATATCCCCACCACTATATTCTGTCCCACCACACATGCAATTTCTACCCATAAATATTTTTACTCTGACTAATGCCATTTTTTTTTTCAAACTTATTTTTGTATTACAATTGTACAATTAGAGGTAGAACACAGTGAGAAACAAAGTTTTACAAATCTCTAGGATCTATGAAGCATAGTTATTACTGGTATATCCCCCCCAAATGAGGTCATGAAACCCAAATTTGGAATCACAACCTTGGAGGGCCCTTCGTATCATCATTGGCCTGTGCCTCTGGAGGTCACGTGCTTTCTGTGGCCAAGCAAAGGGGACTGCTGCCACAGAAAGTTTGGTAAGTGCTGTTGTAAGGTACACGCATCTCCAGAACTCTAGTGGACAGGAAAGTAGGTGTCTACGTTCCTATAGATTTACCCTCAAAAGCTTTTCTTTATTCAAATAACCTGCACAATCAACAAACATATTACCCATTATTACAACTATCTTTAACAGTCTCCAACCAACTCTTCTGTGTAAAATTACAGACTTCACTGGCTAATGCTTGTTGAATTATATTGACCTCTAGAACAGTTTATGACAAAAATTCATCCAAACCATTTTAGTTGTTAAAAGACATTTATATATGTATTTTAAATAATATTTCAGTTAGGTTTTATTAAGATATTTAATGTTTATTTCTCATGCAGGCTTATTTTGCCAAAACATGGCCATGTTGGATTATGTTTAAATTGCTTGGCGTCTTGTTATAATACCTTGTCTTGCTTCTCCCACCAAGGAAAATATTAGCAGAAATTAATTCAAGTAATTTTTTTTTTTCCATTTCCCAAGCAACTTGACGGTGTCTAGTTGCACACAGGGTTCCCCTTCATTATAAGCAAATAGGTTTACACTTGTTTTAATCATCTAAGTGTAATCCAGTACACTGATTTACTGCCATTTCTATTCCATCATAAATCTAGAATCATTTTACAAATCACCACAAGTGACTTAGTCGTGTACAGTAATGAACGCAAAGCTCTCTAGCTTGAGGCTGAACAGGCAATCCGTCTGCATGCAGTTCAGTTCCCTGGGTACTCGAATACAGCAGCAGCTCCCATGCCTGTTCCGATACACATAGAGACAACACCATAGGCTCTGGAAGAAATCAAGCAAAAAAATATCAAAACGGTTATCTCAAAGGTCCTGTGGTAGATAGCAGCATAAGCTTGTCCTGTTAGCTAATGACCCTGTAAATAGCCAAACATTTTTATTTACAAAAAGGCATTAGATTGAGCACAATCTGTCCCCAAAATAGTGGCTCATTTGCAATAACTGACCAGATGACACCTGAAGAGATTAAGGCATAACCCCTCCCTCTTACTCCCCCAGTGGCCACTGATCCCCCTCCCACCACCCAAAGATGTGAACCCCCCCCCCCTGTACATTCCAGCCTGTTTTACAGCTTCAGATGGTCACACAGACTTCAGAGCAGAAAAGAGGGGCGCTCTAAGGGGTACTGCAGTGAATGTCACATTTAAATGTCACATGTAGACATGTCCCTATAATCTGCTTATATTGTATAGTGATCCCTCCAAAACCCACCCAAACCTACTGTACCTACCTAAAGATGACACCTGCAAGCAATAAGGACTATTTTGGAGTACAGGTGGGTGCAGTAAGTTCTGGGTAGATTTCGGAGAGTTCACCATATAATATAAGCAGGTTATAGTATCATGTTCCTGGGACTTGCAGTACCTCCTAGAGTGCTCTGTTCAGATGTCTGTGTGGCCAGTTTGCTAAGAATGCTGGCTGCTTGAACGTCCCAATAGCTTGTTTTTGTGCATTTTTCATTTAGACATCTTTGTATTCAAAAAGGGCCAAAAAAGATAGAAGTGCTAAGAGCCAAAGGCCCAGATTCTAGAACTGACGCCAATATCGGTGGCCACCTTAAAAGCGGCCGCCGATCGCATGTCAATCCCACTCTGGCACCGGTTTCTGAATTGCGCCGATGCAAAAGATAGGGTTTTCCGGGCCTACATTTCCAGCGCTTACCTTCATGAGAATCGTGCCTACGTAGGTGCTTTAGGCCGCCTAACACCAATTCCAACATTAGTAATACCTACTTTAATAATAATAATAATAATAACTTTATTTTTCTATACCGCCATAGTCAGGCGACTTCTAGGCGGTTTACATTATAAGAAGGCTGGACATTCAGCGAATAGCAAAAATCTTAATACAATACGGTGTCATAGATCGACTTACGATACAATATAGTGAGTCTAAATACAATAACATATAATACAGTCTAAATACAATAGTATAGAATACAGTGAGTCTAAATACAATAGCATATAAAAGTCTAAATAAAATACCGTACAAGGAGTCTTAATGCAGTACGATAGTCTGGATGGGAAACTTGCGTGTTAAATTGGAGATCTATGGGCGAAGAGTATCTGAGAGGTTTAGGACATCCATCAGATGGAGTCCTAAGGGTAGAGGAGATCAGAAAAAGAGGGGCTTCTTGAGAAAGAGAAGGGCGTTTGTTGGGGAGGGGAGTCCTAGTGAGGGAGGGGGCTGTTTTAGTCAATGAATTTTGCGAATAGGGCGGTTTTGATCGATTTGCGGAATGCACTATAAGTCGTATTGGGTTCGTTTATGTGGTTTTTCAGCCAAATTTGTTGTCTGTTCGCTTGGAACTTAAAGGTTCTGTCCAAGAAGGATTTGTATCTGCAGCCTGTAATCTTTGGGTAAGCAAAGATGTTTTTATTTCTGGTCGTTCTAGTGGGGTTGTGTAGGCTGAAGTGAGTTTGTAGGTATGATGGTGCTAGTCCCCAGGCTTGCTTGAAACAGGTGCAAGCAAATTTGAAAAGAATTCTCGCTTCTATTGGAAGCCAATGCAGCTTTTTATAGTAGGGGCTGATGTGGTCGTTTTTTCTTAGACCGAAAATTAGGCGGACGGCGGTGTTTTGTATTAATTTCAGTTTTTTTATTGTCTTTTGTGGGATGCCCAGGTAGATGATATTGCAGTAGTCGAGGAGGGATAGGGTCAGTGCTTGTACCAGGAGCCTGAATGATGTAGGGTCGAAGTATTTTTTTATGGTTCTTAGTTTCCATAGCGTGTAAAAGCATTTTTTCACTAGTGAATTTGTGTGGTCGGTCATAGTTAGGTGAGTGTCAAGAGTGATACCCAGTATTTTTATGTTTTTGGAAATTGGGTATTCGTGGTTGTTTATTTTTAGCGATGTTCTCGTAATAGTGTCATTAGGACTAGCCAGGAAGACTTTTGTTTTTTCTGCGTTTAGTTTTAGTTTGAAATTAGTGGTCCATTTATTGATTTCGGTCATTGTGGTTGAGAGGTTATCTACAATTTCTTTTGTGATGTCGTTTAAGGGTATAAGGATGGATATGTCGTCCGCGTAAATGTAGTGTATTAAATTTAGTTTTTGTAGTAGGTGACCTAGGGAGGCGATATAGATATTAAAAAGAGTGGGTGATAGGGGGGAACCTTGAGGCACGCCTGATGGGTTTTTCCATGGTTTGGAGAAGTTTCCATTGCTGATTACCTGGTAGGATCTGTTTGTCAGGAATTCTTGGAACCATTTCTTTGCCTTTCCTGTAATTCCCATTGCTTCAAGGCACCGTAGCATGATTTCGTGATCTACCAGGTCAAATGCGCTGCTAAGGTCTAATTGTAGGATCAGTGCGCTTTTGCCTTTGCTAAAGAGATCATAAAGGTGATTCAGTAAGGAGGCTAGGACAGTTTCTGTGTTGTATCCTTTTCTGAATCCTGATTGGTGTTCGCTAAGGAGGTTGAATTTGTCCAGGTAGTTGACTAGTTGGAGGTTGGCCAATCCTTCCTGTATCTTTGTGAAGAGGGGAATGCTTGCTATGGGTCTGTAATTGGATGTAAGAGCCGAGGACGCTTTCTGGTCTTTGGGGATTGGTGTGATTAGTATGTGTCCCATTTTTTTATTTAATGTTCCGTTTGCAAGAGCAGATGTTAGCCATGCAAAAAGTTCCTTTTTAAATTCTAGAGGGGCAACTGACATGATTTTAGGGGGACATGCATCGAGTAGGCAGTTGGATTTGGTGTATTTGTTAAATAGATTTAGGAACTGCTGCCAGTTTGGGTGTTCGAGGTGGTCCCATATCATATCTACTCTGGTGTCTTGGTCATGAGGTTCCAGGAATTGAAGGGCATCTGTTGTGGATGTGGGTAGAGTTACATTTAATTCAGTGATTTTATTTTGGAAGTAGTTGGCTAGGGTTTGAGCCGATGGAGTGGGCTCAGTGTCCTTTTTTAATATTTGAGTTGTGTCGGTTATAGTTTTTACTAGTTTGAATAATTCTTTGCTGTTTACTTTTGAAGTACCAATTTTTTTTGCATAATGTTTAGTGCGTTTTTCTTTGATCATGTTTTTGTATATTATCATTTTTTGTTTCCAGTTTGACTTGTCTGACTCGTTGTTTGTTTTTTGCCAGATTCTCTCTAATTTTCTTAGTTCCTGTTTGGTGGTTAGGAGTTCACAGTCAAACCATTCATTTGGTGGTCTGTTTTTCTTTTTGTATGTTTTATATGGTGCTATTTGGTCTAAGAGTTCTTTGCTGTAAGTTTCCCATTTTGTGGGGAAGTCATGAGTTTCATTGATTATGGGCTGTAACTCGTAGTGGGTCCAAAATTCGGTTTGGTTGATGATGCCTCGGCTGGTAATTTTGTTCGTGTTGGTGTTTTTGTTTTTTTGTTGTGTATTCTTTTTTAGCCAGTGTAGATTGAACTTGCCAATGTAGTGGTCTGACCAGATACATTTTTCCCAGGGTCTGGAGTGATATTGTATTATGGGGGCTATAATTTCTTTGTGGGAGAAGGTGATTAAGTCTAGTTTGTGACCTTTTTCGTGGGTTATTTCTGTGTCTGGGTTTGGAAAGTCCAGTGACTTTAGGAGGTTGGTGATTTCTGTTGTTTCTGGTTTTGTCTTTTGTTCTAGGTGAGTGTTTATGTCTCCCAGAAGTAAGTTGTATGTACCTTTTAGGTTAGATAAGGTAAGGAATTCGGCGAATTCCTCTTTTGCACTTGACCATTTTTTGGGTGGGATATAGAATAGAGTAGTGATTAATGATTCTTCTAACTGTGCGTTAGTGATTTTGCAAGTTAGTATTTCAAGGTTGTCTGAGGATTTGGAATCGGTCTTGGTGTAGTCAAAGTGATCTTTTAAGATGATCGCTAGTCCTCCTCCTTTTTTCCATTTTCTTGATAGTGGGATAATTTTGTATCCCAGAGGTAGGATTTCTTTCATGATAGTGTCGGTGTCAGAGATCATCCATGTTTCTGTCAGAAACAGGAGATCAGGTTTTGTTTGTAGTATCCAATCGTTTAATATGTGGGCTTTGTTTCTCACGGAGCGGGTGTTTAGGTAGTATCCCTTAATGTTTTCGTAATTGTTTGCTGTAGGGATTTCAGAGTGTGGTAGCTTTTTTATGTTTCTGTTGCCGAGTTTGTTCTTGCGTGATTTGCGGTGTTTGCGGGTTGTGTTTAGTACTGTGATTTGGTGAAGGACTTGTTTGGGCTGGTTGTGTAGGGGATGGAGAGGGTTGGATGGCTTAGTTAGTTCGATTGGTCTGAGCCAGGAGATGGGATAGGTGTGCATGGGTTGGGGGGGGTTGTCTTCGTTGCCCCAGCATTTAGAGCATATTAGGTATAGAATCCCTAAAAGTAATTGTTGTTTATAGCAGATTGCCATATTGTGTGGTAAGGAGTGCTGTTCGGGTTGTGAGAGGTAGGGACTATTGGCAGAGGTCGTCCGTGGGTGCTAGAGAGAGGTAGAGGTAGAGTGAGACTGGTTGTGTAAACGAGTAAGTTGAGTGTAGGGAACTGAGTTAAATTGTGAGTGCAGGTTAAGTAGGGGGACATACGGTAGAGTATGTGGGTAAAGTCAGCAGTGGTTGGTTGTGCAAACAGTATCAGGTCACACAGTAACATATATTAAGTATTCATGCATTAGTTGGACAAGTCTTGCAATAACAGGTTGTACATGCGGTTGCGGGCTATTCATGCATTAGCTGGTTGTACTTGTGGTTATGTATTATTATGTTTACTAAGCTAGCGGTTATACATGCGTTTACATAATATTACATGCAGTATTCATGCGTTTACATAATATTACATGCAGTATTCATGCATTAGCTGGTTGTACTTGCGGTTATGTATTATTATGTTTACTAAGCTAAGCTAGCGGTTATACATGCGTTTACATAATATTACATGCGTTTACATAATATTACATGCGTTTACATAATATTACATGCAGTATCAGTCTGTACGTGCTGGCTATTCTTACTGGACCGGCAATAAACCTGCAGTAAACGATTGTACGTAGTCTAAACATGCAGCTTCTAATTTTAAGGAGTACTTATCGTTCTTCTGGAGTTGTGCTTTTTGCTCCGGTGCTTCGCAAAGGTGCGTGCTAAGGTGCACGCGCCTTGGACGTGCGCCTTCGACGGCACGCCGAACGGCTGCACGCCGTTGGCGCTTCAACTTTTAAGGCGTCGGGGGGTCCTGTAGCGTCGGGAGGGGGGCGGAGCAGAGCTCCCACGCTCCTCTCCTGCTGGATCGCACGAGGCTGGCTGCTCTCCTTCCACCGAGCAGCGGCCGGATCAAAAGGCCGCGCTCCGGTGGAGCTTCAACTTTTAAGGCGTCGGGGGGTCCTGTAGCGTCGGGAGGGGGGCGGAGCAGAGCTCCCACGCTCCTCTCCTGCTGGATCGCACGAGGCTGGCTGCTCTCCTTCCACCGAGCAGCGGCCGGATCAAAAGGCCGCGCTCCGGTGGAGCTTCAACTTTTAAGGCGTCGGGGGGTCCTGTAGCGTCGGGAGGGGGGCGGAGCAGAGCTCCCACGCTCCTCTCCTGCTGGATCGCACGAGGCTGGCTGCTCTCCTTCCACCGAGCAGCGGCCGGATCAAAAGGCCGCGCTCCGGTGGAGCTTCAACTTTTAAGGCGTCGGGGGGTCCTGTAGCGTCGGGAGGGGGGCGGAGCAGAGCTCCCACGCTCCTCTCCTGCTGGATCGCACGAGGCTGGCTGCTCTCCTTCCACCGAGCAGCGGCCGGATCAAAAGGCCGCGCTCCGGTGGAGCTTCAACTTTTAAGGCGTCGGGGGGTCCTGTAGCGTCGGGAGGGGGGCGGAGCAGAGCTCCCACGCTCCTCTCCTGCTGGATCGCACGAGGCTGGCTGCTCTCCTTCCACCGAGCAGCGGCCGGATCAGGCGTTGGGCAGCCTGAAGGGCCTACGTAGGTGCTACTCCGGCACCTATTTTCTAGGCGCCAGTAAGCGCCTCAAATCTCAGTTAAAAACACCATTTGGATGGCATTTTTAATGGAGGTATAGGCGTCTACTGACACCTAGAAAATCAGCGCTGGTTCAAGAATCTGGGCCTAAGTGAATTATATTGGGTTTAGAATATATAAATCAGCAAGTATAATTCTTTCACCTCTTCCCTCTACGCTTTAGCTCATTTAATAGGGTCACAACTTGTCGTGTTCCAGTACAGCCTAGTGGATGTCCCAGTGCCACAGCGCCACCATTAGGGTTCACCTTCTCCATGGGTATCCCCAATTTCTCAACACAGTATACAGCCTAGGGGAGAAAAGATATGTTTTAGCTTTACATAATGCTCAGTAAACAGCCTTCTAAAAAAGATTAACTGTTCTACAAATCCAGGCCTTATTACAAAAAACACTACAGCAAGCATAAATTCCACATCAATATTTAAACAATGAGAAAAACTAATACTTGTTAATGGTCAGTGCAGTGGACTTTAACTCAAGGGACCCAGCTTCAAATCCAATTTCAACTCTTTTGTATACTAATGCTCGAAGTATGGGAAACGAAGAGGGAGTGGCATTATATGTTAAAGATTATATTAAAGCCACATGATTGCAGGATCTACAGGATAAGGAAGAGGCACTGTGGGTCAATCTGGAAAAAGGAAATTGAAAATGTATTTACATTGGTATGATATACAGGCCTCCTTCACAGACAGAAGAAGTGGACAAAGATTTAATATTAGATAGACATTCAAAATATAGCTGTAAAATGGGAAGTACTACTAATAGGTGATTTTAACATGCCAGATGTTAGCAAAGTTCCTTACCTGTTAACAGGTGTTCTCTGTAGACAGCAGGGTAATGCAGCCTCACTTGAAGGTGAAGTCCTCCGACAGCCTTGATGCCGGAAATCTCCCTAGCTAGGTAAGCTTTTAAAAGCTTACTGGGCATGTGCAGGAGTCCCTCCCCTCAGCCTGTCAGTTTAGTCTCTAGCAAGTAAGAAAAAATGCGAGACGAGGGGACGAAGGGTGGGCAAGTGTGGCTGCATTCCCCTGCTGTCTACAGAGAACACCTGTTACAAGTAAGCAACTTTGCTTTCTCCATAGACAAACAGAAGACATGAAGGCACACTTGAAGGCGAGTCCCAAGCTGAAAACAATGAAAAAGTGGTGGAAAAGCACAGTTACTTACCGTAACAGGTGTTATCCAGGGACAGCAGGCAGATATTCTTAACGTATGGGTGACGTCACCGACGGAGCCCCGGTACGGACCTTTTTAACTAGAAAGTTCTAGTTGGCCGCACCGCGCATGCGCGAGTGCCTTCCCGCCTGACGGAGGAGTGCGTGGTCCCCAGTTAAGATAAGCCAGCTAAGAAGCCAACCCGGGGAGGTGGGTGGGACGTAAGAATATCTGCCTGCTGTCCCTGGATAACACCTGTTACGGTAAGTAACTGTGCTTTATCCCAGGACAAGCAGGCAGCATATTCTTAACGTATGGGTGACCTCCAAGCTAACAGAGAGGGAGGAGGGATGGTTGGCCATTAGGAAAATAAATTTTGTAACACAGATTGGCCGAAGAGTCCATCCCGTCTGGAGAAGGCATCCAGACAGTAGTGAGTAGTGAACGTGTGAACTGAGGACCAAGTGGCAGCCTTGCAGATTTCCTTGATAGGTGTGGAGCGGAGGAAAGCCACAGAAGCAGCCATAGCTCTGACCCTGTGGGCCGTGACAGCACCTTCCAGTGAGAGACCGGCCCGAGCATAACAGAACGCAATGCAGGCAGCAAGCCAGTTGGAAAGCGTCCGTTTAGAGACAGGACGACCTAGACGGTTGGGATCGAAGGTCAGAAAGAGCTGAGGAGACGAGCGGTGAGCCCTGGTACGATCCAGGTAGTATGCAAGGGCACGCTTACAATCCAGCGAGTGTAACGCCTGTTCCCCAGGATGGGAATGGGGCTTAGGGAAGAAAACAGGCAATACAATGGACTGGTTGAGGTGGAAGTCCGAGACCACCTTAAACAGAAATTTAGGATGGGTACGCAGAACCACCTTGTCATGGTGAAAAACAGTGAAAGGTGGGTCGGCAACCAGTGCATGCAGCTCACTAACCCTCCTGGCAGAGGTGATGGCAATGAGGAAAAGCACCTTCCACGTAAGAAATTTGAGTGAAGTTGTGGCAAGAGGCTCAAATGGAGGTTTCATGAGGGCTGAGAGAACCACATTCAGGTCCCAGACGACTGGAGGAGGCTTCAGAGGTGGTTTGACATTGAAGAGGCCTCTCATGAACCGGGAAACCAGGGGATGAGCCGTAAGAGGTTTTCCGAGGATAGGCTCATGAAACGCAGTGATGGCACTGAGGTGGACTCTGATTGAGGTCGACTTGAGGCCAGCGTCGGAGAGAGAGAGAGCAAATAGTCCAGTACAGTTTCCACCGCCAGTGAGGTGGGATTGTGATGATGAAGGAGACACCAAGAGGAGAACCGGGTCCACTTCTGATGGTAACATTGGAGGGTGGCCGGTTTCCTGGAAGCATCCAAAATACGACAGACAGGCTGAGACAGATTCTCTGGAGAGGTCAGCACGAGAGAAACCAAGCTGTCAGGTGGAGCGAGGACAGATTGGGATGTAGTAGAGACTGATGCTGCTGTGTAAGTAGAGTAGGAAACACAGGAAGAGGAATGGGCTCCCTGGAGTTGAACTGAAGCAGGAGGGAGAACCAGTGTTGGCGAGGCCACCGAGGGGCGATGAGGATCATGGTGGCTCTGTCCCTGCGGAGTTTGAAGAGCGTCCGCAACATCAGAGTAGGGGAGGAAAGGCATAGAGGAACCGATTCGTCCAGTCAAGCAGAAATGCATCCGGGGCCAGATGATGAGGAGAGAAGAGTCTGGAACAGAACTGGGGCAGCTGATGGTTGTGAGGAGCTGCAAAGAGGTCCACCTGAGGAGTGCCCCAGAGAGCAAAGATGGAGTGGAGTGTGGGAGGATCCAGGGTCCACTTGTGAGGTTGAAGGATGCGGCTGAGATTGTCGGCCAGGGAGTTCTGTTCGCCCTGGATATAGACAGCCTTGAGGAAGAGACTGTGGGCCGTGGCCCAGGTCCAGATGCGGATGGCCTCCTGACAGAGGAGGGGAGATCCGGTGCCGCCTTGCTTGTTTATGTAGTACATGGCGACTTGGTTGTCTGTGCACAGGAGAAGAACCTGAGGGTAGAGAAGGTGCTGGAAGGCCTTGAGAGCATAGAACATGGCCCTGAGTTCGAGGAAGTTGATGTGATGTTGACGCTCCTGAGGGGTCCAGAGTCCCTGGGTGCGTAGATCTCCCAGGTGAGCGCCCCATGCATAGGGGGAGGCATCTGCGGTTATGATCATGGAGTGAGAGGGTAGATGAAAGAGTAGACCCCTGGAAAGATTGGAGGAGTTCAACCACCATTGAAGAGATTGCCGAAGAGACGATGTCACAGAGATGGGATGAGAAAGAGGATCGGTGGTCTGTGACCTTTGGTTGGCTAGAGTCCACTGAGGTGTCCTGAGGTGGAGTCGCGCCAGAGGAAGTACATGGACCGTCGAGGCCATGTGGCCCAGGAGGATCATCATCTGCCGAGCTGGAATGGAGTGATGAAGGAGCACCTGACGGCAGAGGTGGAGCAGAGTTCGATGGCGGTCGGAGGGGAGAAATGCCCTCATTAGAGTGGTGTCGAGAACTGCTCCAATGAACTGAAGTCGCTGTGTGGGAAGCAGATGCGACTTGGGGTAGTTGATCTCGAAACCCAAGAGATGGAGGAACGAGATGGTGTGATGAGTGGCTTGAAGTACAAGCGGAGACGTAAGTGCTTTCACCAGCCAATCGTCCAAGTAGGGGAACACCTGAAGGCCGCCACCACAATAAGGCACTTGGTGAACACTCTGGGCGATGATGCGAGGCCAAAGGGTAGCACTTTGTACTGATAGTGATGGTGCTGTATCTGGAACCTTAGGTAGCGACGTGAAGTCGGATGGATTGGAATGTGAGTGTAGGCCTCCTTGAGGTCTAGGGAGCATAGCCAGTCGTGGTGGGAGAGAAGAGGGTAAAGCGTGGCTAGGGAGAGCATTCTGAACTTCTCTTTGACTAGACACTTGTTGAGGTCCCTGAGATCGAGGATGGGACGAAGGTCTCCTGTTTTTTTGGGGACCAGGAAGTAGCGGGAGTAGAATCCCTGACCCCTTTGGTCCGGAGGTACCTCTTCGATGGCATTGAGGAGAAGGAGGGATTGGACCTCCCTCAGGAGGAGGGGGGTTTGGGAGGAGTGAGAAGCAGACTCTACGGGAGGATGGTCTGGTGGAAGAGTCTGGAAGTTGAGAGAGTAGCCGTGGCGAATGATGTTGAGGACCCACTGGTCCGAAGTGATGACCTCCCAACGGCTGAGGAAAAGCTGAAGACGTCCTCTGATAGGTTGAGGGAGAGGCAGCGATGGTTGGAGAATGGCTATGCTCTGGAGAAAAGAGTCAAAAGGGTTGAGACGGCTTAGATGAAGGAGGAGGTTTGGCAGGTTGAGTCTGTTGGCGAGCTTGAGTCTGATTTTGGTGGCGAGGACGGCGAGACTGTTGTTGAGGCGGATTGAGAGGTCTGGCCGAGAACCTACGCTGGTAAGAAGACTGTTGTCTGTAGGGACGAGGAGGTGGAGTTTTCTTTTTAGGTTTGATCAGAGTGTCCCACCTGGTCTCATGTGCTGAGAGTTTCTGGGTTGTTGAGTCCAGGGACTCTCCGAAGAGTTCATCGCCCAGACAAGGTGCGTTAGCCAGGCGGTCCTGGTGGTTAATGTCTAGGTCAGAGACTCTCAGCCATGCCAAACAGCGCATGGCCACCGCCATGGCAGAGGCGCGAGAGGTCAGCTCAAATGAGTCGTAGATGGAGCGAACCATAAATTTCCTGAGTTGGAGGAGGCTGGAAATTTGTTGCTGGAACAGAGGGACCTTACGTTCAGGAAGATATTTCTGTAAGGAGGAGAGCTGTTGCACCAGATGCTTCATGTAGAAGGAGAAGTGGAAGGTGTAGTTGTTGGCTCTATTGGCTAGCATGGAATTTTGGAAAAGGTGCTTACCAAATTTATCCATGGTTTTTCCCTCTCTGCCAGGAGGGGTGGAGGCATATACACTGGAACCCTGAGATTTTTTCAAAGTAGATTCCACCAGGAGGGACTCGTGGGGCAATTGAGGTTTGTCAAACCCTGGGATTGGGATAACCCGGTACAAGCTATCCAATTTACGAGGGGCTCTGGGAACAGTGAGGGGAGTCTCCCAGTTCTTATAGAAAGTTTCCCGTAAGATGGCGTGGACGGGCAACTTTAGAAATTCCTTGGGAGGTTGCTCAAAGTCTAGGGCATCGAGGAAAGCGGGTCTGTGAGAGAGATCGGGCATGCACACCGCTGGCACTTCTTAAAACCCGGTTGAGAGGGAATGAAGGGAAACACGGCCTCTGCAAAATCAAAGCCGGAGGCCTGTATGGTGACAACAGGCCCCGCCGGGGCCGGCTCAAAAAAATAAAGAAAACTCGACGAGGTTTTTTTTTTTTTTTTAAGGAAAAATAAAGTAATCCAAAGGGAAAAAAGGAAGAAATTCGGAAAAAATACGCGAGCGGGAAGGCAAACTAGTGATTTCAACGGCCGTTGAAAAACATGCGACTTCTTCGCTCCGCGGAAACAAAGAAACTGGGGACCACGCACTCCTCCGTCGGGCGGGAAGGCACTCGCGCATGCTCAGTGCGGCCAACTAGAACTTTCTAGTTAAAAAGGTCCGTACCGGGGCTCCGTCGGTGACGTCACCCATACGTTAAGAATATGCTGCCTGCTTGTCCTGGGATAAAAATAATTACAGAATTTTGAGGAGCCAGGTGAAGTAAAGCTGAACTTTCCTGCCTCAGATGTTGAAGGAGCAGGAAAAAATTGGAGACTGCTTGATTAGGATTTAAATCCTGCTGCAGAGTAGATTGAGAGGTTCTTTTAGCAGAAGGAGGATCGGTGGCATGGAATGTTGCTACTCTTTGGGTTTTGGCCAGGTACTAGTGACCTGGATTGGCCACCGTGAGAACGGGCTACTGGGCTTGATGGACCATTGGTCTGACCCAGTAAGGCTATTCTTATGCTCTTATGGGAAGGTGGAGAAACCCCCATTTGGATTTTGTCGAAGTTTTACCTAATTTAGAAGCATTTCCTGAAGTAGCAAGAGACTTCTGCTTTTGGCCAGGAGAGGACCGCGAGGTCAACACTGAGCCCGCGGGAGACTTCATTGAAGACAAGGAGGAATCGGAATCCACTTCTTTCCCTGTAGAATCCCTCATTGTAAAGACCATCACTGTTGGCAGTGAGGGAGTAATGCACTTTTCAAGTGCTGAGCCTTTTTTGTTGTGGCCTGCCGATTGTGCCGGTTTCTTCTTTTTACGTGGCATCAGTGGCAGTTGGCTTCCCTCCTCTTGCAGTGCTGAAACACAGCCCTGGGGGGAGGGAGTAAGCGAGGTCGAGGTTTGCTTTGATTTCTTTGGCGCTGCAGGGAACCACTGTCCATCGCAGCTTTTTAGTCAGCCACCAAGAAGCACCCTACCTGAAAATCGAAACTTAGTGCTCCGGAGAAGAAAACACTGTGCCGGCAAGTCCGGGGAAGTTGTTGTGCAGTAGTTTATTGTTTTTTAAATTTAAACTCTTAAGAGTTTAAAAATTAAGTTGGTAAGCTTGGCCTTCCTTTTTTTTTTTTTTTTTTTTAACATGGAAGACAAGTGATAATTACATTCTCCGTGAAGAAAATCTCAGTGAAGAGGATAGGGGAGAGCGTCGACCTGTCAGGAGCAGTTGAGAACAAAAAACTGACCGTCTGAGGAGAGGGGCTGTGAGTGTAGGGACTCCTGCACATGCCCAGAAAACTTTTAAAAGCTTACCTAGCCAGGGGAGAGCTCCAGCATCAAGGCTTGACATTGTTTAAGGGATTTCAGGTACATTTGGTGCTGGTCTTCTTTGATGAGGTCACTTCAGAATCTATTTCCAAGGAAGAGAAACTTTTTCCCTTTCACCCCCTCCTTCCTTGTGTGAGCCGGAACACGTGGTCCCCGCAAGCAAGTAATTTTATATCATTTTCATTCTATTCATTCATAGAAATTAAAGTCTAGATAATGCCAGTCACATAACAAAACATGATTTTACAAAAATAATTCCCTGCACAGTCAAGCCTGCAAGGATTACTAGATGTCTTTCAGCAGCTCCCCTCCCTCCCTCCCCCTTACCTTTGTGGCCAAGTCAAAATGATCTACCAACAATAAAATTTTACAAACACAAAGCACGCTGTACGCAGAGAAAATGTTAATTATCATTTATATTCCGCGGGTTTTCAAAGAGGTCAAGGCAGATGACTTTATGCAATGTCACCTCAGTAACAACTATACAAAAATAGACAAATATTCCCCCTCCCTTTTTACTAAACTGCGATAGCGGTTTTTAGCGCAGGGAGCTGCGCTGAATGCCCCAAGCTGCTCTCGACGCTCATAGGCTCCCTGCGCTAAAAACCGCTATTGCGTTTTAGTAAAAGGGGGCCATAGTGCAAAATATAGACAGCAGATATAAATTCTCAAAACGGACACATTTTGATCACTAAGTTGAAAATAAAATCATTTTTCCTACCTTTTTGTCTGGTGATTTTATGAGTCTCTGGTCCTTCTTTCTTCTCCTGCCCCCCCTCTTTCTTTCTCTCTCCCCCTGACTCCCCTCTTTATTTCTGGCTTTCTTTCTCTCTCCCCCGGCCCCCCTCTTTATTTCTGCCTTTCTTTCTCTCCCCCTGGCCTCCCTCTTTATTTCTCTCTCCCCCTGGCCCTCCTCTTTCTTTCTGCCTTTCTTGCTCTCCCTCTTGACCCCCTCTTTATTTCTGCCTTTCTTTCTCTCTCCCCCTGACCCCTCTTTATTTCTGCCTTTCTTTCTCTCTCCCCTGGCCCCCCTCTTTATTTTTTCCTTTCTTTCTCTCTCCCCCTAGCCCCACAAAGTCATCGTGCCAATTTCTCCACTTCCACGATTCTTTCCCTACCCTCACCCCCAAGCCTGCAGCCGATTTCTCCCTGCTCCTTCCATGATGTCCTGAACTTCATCGGGCAGCAGCAGCATTCACAATTCACTGCTGTTGCCCACTTCAGGCCTTCCTCTCTGTCGGGTCCTGTCTTCATGAAAACAGGAAGTAGGCAGGACCCGGCAGAGAACAAGGCCTGAAGTCGGCAACAGCAGCGAATTGTAAACACTGCTGCTGCCCGAAGAAGGTAATGGAGCACGAGGCAGACCGCTTCTCCCCCCTCCCAGCTGAACCCCCGCTGACCCTCCTATCTCCCCCCCTCCGTGAACCTTTCCGACCCTCCCAGCGAGAGCAGCAAACCTCCTTTGTGGCTTTCTCCTTCCTATGCCGCGTCACTGATGATGTCATTAGTGATGCGGCAGAGGGAGGAGAAAGCCGACGCTACTGGAGGGAGGTTTGCTGCTTTCGCTGGGAGGGTCGGAAAGGTTCACTTGGGGGGGGAGAGATAGGAGGGTCAGCGGGGGTTCGGCTGGGAGGGGGGAGAAGCGGTCTGCCTCGGTGCTCCAAGGCCTGGCGCCATTACCTTTTTCGCCCCCCCCCCTTGGTACGCTACTGCTCTCCAGCTCTCCTTAGTTTGCCGGTTTTCTTTTTCGGCGACCGGCACGCTTTCAAAGAGCCGCGCACGCGCGGCTGCTCAATCTTCTGCTCTGCTGCAACTTCCTGTTTCTGATTGGGTCAGAGCAGAAGATGAATACTGAGCAGCCGCGCATGCGCGGCTCTTTTGAAAGCGTTCCAGTCGCCGAAAAAGAAAGCCGGCAAACTAAGGTGAGGTGGAGAGAGGAAGCTGGTTAAACGATCGAGCCGGCGTGCGGGTGGGCGAGTGGGGGCTGCTGGGACCGCACAATCCTTTATGCCTCACTGCGGTGACAAGACCATTCACCGCTCCACGGGGCGGTGATGGCCTTGTCCCCGTCCCCGCAGAGGCTAATTTTCATTCCCCGTTTTTGGCGTGTTACCCGCGGCTAAACGCAGTAGCCGCGGGTAAACCGCCACCGTGTCATGCTCTAGTAGGAATCTCTACAAGAAGAACGGTTCCAGCAGTTGGTAATGGAACCCACGAAGATGGGGCCATACTGGACTTAGAGCTTACAAATGGGGAAAGTGTTTCTGATGTTATAGTAGGTGATCATCTGGCATCTAGTGATCACCGCATGGTGTGGTTTACTATTAAGACAGGTGTAGAGAGGGCTCATTCGAAAGTAAAGATTCCAGACTTGTAAAAAACTAACTGTTCAGATGGGGGAATACGTCAATTGTTGTCTGGATGGGAACATCTGGAACAAGTAGGAAAATAGAGGGCAAAACTGAAAGAAGCTATTTTAAGAGCAACAAACCATTTTGTAAGGAAAGTAAGTAAAAGGAAGAGGAAGAGGAAGAGAAGGCCGCTTTGGTTTGCAAAAGTAGTAATTGAGAAGGTAAGGAAAAAGAGGTTCGCTTTCATAAACTATAGAAGATCGCAGAAAGAGGAAGACAGACAAAAATATCTGGAAAAGTTAAGAGAGGCTGTTCAAGTAGCCAAGAAAACAAAGATGCAAATGGAAGAAAAAATAGCCAACATGGTAAAATGGGGGGACACATCATTTTCTAGAAATATTAGTAATAGGAAGAAGTGCAAAAGTAGCATTGTGAGACTCAAAGGTGAAGGGGATAAATATGTTGAAGCTGATATAGAAAATGCTGAATTGCTTAAGAAATATTTCTGTGCTACCTAGTATCCAGATTTGCTCATAAACACAAAAAAGATCAAGCCTCAGCATCAATCTTCATAAATTGCAGATAGTGCTGCTTAAGGAGGAGGAGGAGTGATTAAAGATGATAGCATGAACTAATAGTGCATGCTGATCTGCTTTATTGCTAACATCTATGCACCAGTTCAAAAGAAAATCTGTAAACTGATTACAAAATATGTGGCATAGCGAAGAGGGGGGCAAAGGGCAGGCTGCCCCAGGCGCCATCACCTCTCCTCCACTCCAACCACCTACCATATCTTTGCCAGCAGGAAGCAGCATCTCCTACTTGCTGCTTGTGCAAGCCTCAGCTCTCTGCCTGACATCACTTCCTGGTTGCAGAACCAGGAAGTGACATCAGAGGAAGAGCTGAGGTCGGCATGAGCAGCAGGGACATGCTGCTCGCTGCTGGTGAAGATTTGAAAAGGTACGCAGGTACGTGTGGAGGACGCGTGGTGGGAAAGAGTTCAAGGGGGCACACGGCGCAGTGATGCCAGGCGCCTCCTTCCCCTGTTACACTGCTCTACACAATGCAATTGAGGGAAGATACCTAAGAAGCAAGAAGACTATGACAGCCATTTATAACTTGGAAAGTAATCTTACCTGACTGGCAAATGCTTCATTAATTTCATATACATCGATGTCATTCAAAGTCAATCCTGTGTTAACAAGAATAATCCCATAGCATATTACATTTCAAAGTACATTACATCTTTTACCCTACCCTTATCAAGCAGGGATCAACTTGCATACACAAGGCTGTGCTGATGAGAGGCACTCTCCAAGGCTGTGTGTTTTAGTGATTACTCTTTCTGTAGGAATTGTCCCTAATGTATGTGGTTGGCTCAAGCACATGGTAAAGTCATATACCTATAAAAATTATATTACCTTCTTACCATCCCTTCCCTAACCCCTGATCCTATTTATCCCTCTCTTGGAAACGATCTCTGATCTAACTTTGTAACCCTTCTTCCATAACTCTTTTTGTAATCCGCTTTGAACCGAAAGGTAATGGTGGAATAGAAATATGTAATGTAATGTAATGTAATTTTGGACTGTGGCCACTGGAGGCACTGCTGAGTCCCGGCCTAAGGCTCCGGTGCTGGCTACAATATAGAGTTTTACCTTATGCAAAATTGTCATTTCTTTAATAAGACTAACTATTTTTTCTGCGGCCCTCCAAGCAGTGTTCCCGCTAAGCTGCGCTGGCGTGCGCTGGCGCACAAAATATTACATCGCAGCGCACAGTTTCTCGTCACAGCGCACGGCGTACGGCAGATGGCAGGGCGGCGAGAGGAGAATCGGGCGAGTTGGCTCATAACTTGCTGGCGCCCGATATTTTTAGCTCACAGCGAAAAAAGTTTGCTCACAACACCCGCCCGCTTAGAGGGAGCACTGCCTCCAAGTACTCTATTTTTTCTGCAGCACTCACATTTAAAGTTTAATATCTTTTCTTTCTCAAAACTGGCACATTTCAATCACTAAATTGAAAATAAAATCATTTTCCTACCTTTGTTTGGTAATTTCATGAGTCTCTGGTTGCACTTTATTCTTCTGACTGTGCATCCAATATTTCTTCCCTTCTTTTAGCCTCCTGTATGCTTCCTCTCCTCCAGACCTCATTCCCTCCCCAAACTTTTTCTTTCTTTCTCTATGTCTATCTTTCTCTGATTCTGTGTCCCATTTTTTGCTTTGTTTCTGGCTCCCTGTCCCCCCCTTCTTTCTTTCTTCCTTCCTGCCCTCCCCTGGACCGGATGAAATTCACCCGAGAGTCTTGAAGGAATTGAAGGTCGAAATCGGAGAGTTACTGCAAAAACTTGCAAACCTGTCAATCAGAACTGGTCAGATACCAGACGACTGGAGGAAAGCGAACGTCACGCCAATTTTCAAAAAAGGATCGAGAGGAGAACCGGGCAACTATAGACCTGTGAGTCTTACATCTGTCCCCGGCAAGATGATTGAATCACTGATCAAGGATAGCATAGTTCAGCACTTGGACACACATGACTTGATGAAACCCAGTCAACATGGATTCAGGAAAGGGAAATCGTGTTTGACGAATTTACTCCAATTCTTTGAGACCGTGAACGAGCAAATTGATAGTGGAAAGCCGGTGGACATAATATACTTGGACTTCCAGAAAGCATTTGACAAAGTTCCACACAAAAGACTTCTTAGGAAACTACAAAGCCATGGCATAGAGGGAGATATACAAAGATGGATAGGCAAATGGCTGGAAAACAGGAAGCAGAGAGTGGGCATAAATGGGAAGTTCTCCGACTGGGAGAAAGTGACTAGTGGTGTACCCCAAGGCTCGGTACTTGGGCCGATCCTTTTTAATATTTATATCAATGACCTGGAAAACGGAACATCCAGTGAGATCATCAAGTTTGCAGACGACACAAAACTCTGCCGGGCAATCAGATCGCAGGAGGACAGTGAGGAACTCCAGAGCGACTTGTGTCGGTTAGAAAAATGGGCGGAGAAATGGCAGATGAAGTTCAACGTGGAGAAATGCAAGGTAATGCATTTAGGCAGTAAAAATAAGGAATACGAGTACAGAATGTCAGGTGCAACTCTGGGAAAAAGTGAACAAGAAAGGGATCTGGGTGTGCTGATAGATAGGACCCTGAAGCCGTCGGCACAATGCGCGGCAGCGGCAAATAAGGCAAATAGAATGTTGGGCATGATAAAGAAAGGAATCTCGAGTAGATCGGAGAAAGTTATAATGCCGCTTTATAGGGCAATGGTCAGACCCCACTTGGAATACTGCGTCCAACATTGGTCTCCCTACTTAAAGAAGGATATAAAACTGCTGGAGAGGGTGCAGAGACGAGCAACTAAACTAGTGAAGGGTATGGAGAAACTGGAATATGAGGATCGACTTAAAACACTGGGATTGTTCTCCCTTGAGAAAAGGAGACTGCGTGGGGATATGATCGAAACCTTCAAAATACTGAAAGGAATCGACAAAATAGAGCAGAAAAAACTATTTACATTGTCCAATTTGACACGGACAAGAGGACATGAAATGAAGCTAAGGGGGGGCAAGTTCAGGACTAATATCAGGAAGTTCTGCTTCACACAGAGAGTGGTTGACATCTGGAATACTCTCCCAGGGGAGATTATTGCGGAATCGACAGTCCTAGGCTTCAAAAGCAAACTAGATGCATATCTCCTTGAGAGAGGCATATAAAGATATGGTTGGCTATAAAATAAGCCAGGTGTATACCTAGCAGGGCCTCCGCGTGTGCGGATCGCCGGACTTGATGGACCGAAGGTCTGATCCGGAGATGGCGCTTCTTATGTTCTTATGTTCCCCCATGCCACCGCCACCGGGGAATAGGCTGCTGCTGCTGCTGCCGCCATCGGGAACAGGCCGAGATCTCCATGCTTCTCTTCTCCACAGGGCTGACCGCCCGACGTCAATTCTAACGTCGGAAAGGACGTTCCGGGCAGCCACTGCTCTAGACGAGCCGCACTCTAGGGAGAACAGTGGAGGGTGGCCAGCTGTGCGGACCGCCCCCCCCCCCCCCGGTATGCCACTGGAGCATCAGCGTATCTGGCCGGCTCGTTCCGTTCAAAGCCGCGGGTGGCGGCTCCTTGCGAGATCCGCGCCTGCGTCTGAAGCCTCTCTGATGTTATGATGTCAGAGAGGCTTCCGATGCAGGAGTGGATAGCGCAAGGAGCCAACCCGTGGCTTTAAACGGAATGAGCCAGCCAGACACGCTGCTGCTCCAAAAGGAAGAGAATGATCCAGTCCAGACCGCAGGCCGCAAATAAAACCTGGAGAGCCACATGAGGCCCGCTGCTTTAGACTGACTCTATCCTGCTTATTTCTTTTTGAAGGTATGATCTTTAGAATTGTACATGGTATTCCAAATGAGGTCTTGCCACAGTAACACCTCTTGTTTTTCTCTGCTTGTGTTTGCATGTGTGTTTGCATGCATGTGTGTATGCGTGTGTCAGGGTGGCCAGCAGAGAAATAAAAAGAGGTGATACTACGTATTAGAGAATGACATAGGGACAAATTTTTCCCCGTCCCCACGGGAACTCATTTTCCTGTCCCGTCCCCGCAAGCATTGTCCCTGGCCCTGCCCCATACCTGCAAGCTCCGTCCTCATCTGCACAAGCCTCAAACACTTTAAAATCATAAGTGTTCAAGACTTGTGCGGTTAACTTAGAATTTACTGGATGGGGCAGGGACGGCGACAAAACTCATGGGGACGGGACAGGGAAATTGAGTTCCTGCGGGGATGGAGACAAATTTGTCCCCATGTCACTCTCTACTATGTATACTTTGGGAGAGGGGATATATAATAGAGGCCAGCTAGATTGTGAGCCTACAGGACAGATAGGGTAGTTTTTCTCAAGTACCTAATTTCATTTTAGTTTGATACTTTGTAAACCGCTTAGGTTAGTAAAATGCAGGAGCGGTAGATCAAATCTTAAATAAACATAAAATAAACATAGAGGCATTTAATACCTTCATGGCTTAAATTCACAGGTTGTGAGTCTCTTTCAACTGAATGGAAGCTCTGGAATGAGGGTGCATAGGATAAGTGAAAGGGGACAAACTCAGGGGTAATCTAAGCAAATACTTCTTTACGGAAAGGGCAGTAGATACATGGAGACAAAGACTGTATCTGAATTCAAGAGAATGTTGTCAAAAGCATAGAGGATCTCAAAGGAAGAGGAAGGGATTGTAGAGCTTAGGAACTGGTGTGGCCAGGTGGACAATAGGTAATATGATCTTTATCCGCTGCCCCTTTCTGTTTCCATATAAATCTTTATCAGTACAATTGTATAGCCACTTATTGCTAGTAGCTGCCAATGGATCAAATCGTGCCATCTTTATAAATGATCTAGACATTGGTACAACGAGTGAGGTGATTAAGTTTGCGGACAATATGTAGTTATTCAGAGTAGTGAAGACGCAGGGGGATTGCGAAGATCTGCAACGTGACATAATCAAGCTCGAGAAATGGGCATCAACACAGCAAATGAGGTTCAACATGGATAACTGTAAAGTGATGCATGTCGGTAACAAAAATCTCATGTACAAATACAGGATGTCCAGGGCGGTACTTGGAAAGACCCCCCCAAGAAAGACACTTGGGAGTTCTGATTGACAAGTCGATGAAACCGTCCGCGCAATGCGCAGTGGCAGCGAAAAGGGCGAACAGAATGCTTGGAATGATAAAGAAGGGGATCACAAACAGATCGGAAAAGGTTATCATGCCACTGTATCGGGCCATGGTGCGCCCTCACCTGGAGTACTGCGTCCAGCACTGGTCGCCATACATGAAGAAGAGTGACTAAAATGGTTAAGGGGCTGGAGGAGTTGCCGTACAGTGAGAGATTGGAGAAACTGGGCCTCTTCTCCCTTGAAAAGAGGAGACTGAGAGGGGACATGATCGAAACATTCAAGATAATAGACTTAGCAGATAAAGACAGATTGTTCACCCTCTCTAAGGTAGGGAGAACGAGAGGGCACTATCTAAAGTTCAAAGGGGAACGTAAGGAAGTTCTTCTTCACCCAGAGAGTGGTGGAAAACTGGAACGTTCTTCTGGAGTGTGTTATAGGGGAAAACGCCCTCCAGGGTTTCAAAACGGAGTTGGACAAGTTGCTGCTAAACTGGAACATACGCAGGTGAGGCTGGACTCATTTAGAGCACTGGTCTTTGACCTGGGGGCCGCCGCTTGAGCGGACTGCTGGGCACGAAGGACCACTGGTCTTACCCAGTAGCGGCAATTCTTATATTCTTATATTTTCACTCCCCTAGTGGGATCACAATCTAAGTTGACTCAAAGGGTCATCATTTTTTTTAATGAGTATTTTCAGGATTTAGCAGTTGGAACGTGATTTTAGACCAAAACTCTTCATGACTAACTTTTCCACTAGATAAGTAACTTCTGTAACTAGGTTTAGACTTAGGTACCTCTCAAGCTCAGAGGCAAAGCCACATGTGATTTCATAAAAGGGCATGACTTTGCTCTGCACTTGTTTTTCAGATACACTTCACACTAAAATATTATCTATATCACATTAAACTGTAGAGATTTGGCAGGGCAGCTGCACACAGTGTTTTAAAATAAAATATATAATTTATTTTTAACTTTGGAGGTTCTGCTCTTGTTACACACTGTGGACTTTATTCTATAAAGGGTGGCAAAAATTGCCGCCGATAAAATTTCATGCTAAATGCGCATTTATAGAACAGCGTTTGGAACCAGGATCTGCACCCACTTTTAGATGCAAGGATTTACACCAAGTAAAGCCTGGTGCAAATTATCACACTTCAACTACCTGTGAATTTATTTATTTATTCAGTTTTCTATACTCTTCTCCCAGGGGAGCTCGAATGGTTTATTCAGGTACTCAAGCATTTTTCCCTGTCTGTCCCGGTGGGCTCACAATCTGTCTAATGTACCTGGAGCAATGGGGGGATTAAGTGACTTCCCTGGAGCCACAAGGAGCAGTGGGGGTTTGAACCCACAATCTCAGGGTGCTGAAGCTCTAGCTTTAACCACTGCACCCTTATTCTGTAAAATTCCAGGAACACCCCCAAACTTCCCATGGCCGTGCCCCCTTTTTGGATCCATGCGTAATCCCGGTGCCTAAAACTGTATATGTAAATTTTAATTCATGCTAATTAGTGTTGATAATTATTAGCACCCAATTAATCAGCACTAATTGGCTTGTTATTCAATTAAATTGTCAGGGAATTTCAGCATGCAACGTTTAGCTCCTTATTTAGAATTAGGCCGTGCATGTGTAGGCTCTAGCTTTGTTTTATATATCAGCCTCAGATCACCCCTTTACCTGCTTTCTCCACTGCAGTTGGGATAGCATAGGCTGGCCCTATGCCCATGATGTCAGGAGGTACACCAACTACTGCATAGGATCTCAGGACTCCTAGGATTGGAAGGCCCAACTGCACAGCCTTTGAACGCTTGGCCAACAGAACTGCAGCTGCTCCATCACTGACCTGACTCGCATTACCTGAGGAAGAGAAGAAATTTTTTGAGCATATTATATCTTCCAGTATACTCAACTTTTCTTGCAATCTATGAAAACATTTATTAGACAAACATGAACACATATGAAGTAATTTTATTTATTATTTAGACCTCTCTCTCATGTCAGGGGCTTAGCTATGGGTGGGCCCTCTATTTTGTAGTCAGGTCTGCCCAGCCAACAGTAGTGGTATGGACTAGAAAAATTTTGAGGTTGAGGGGTGGTAGACTCAAGAGCAATGTAAGGAAATTCCTCTTTATGGAGAGGGTGGTGGATGCCTGGAATGCACTCCTGAGAGAGCAGGTGGAGAAGAAAACAATAATGGAGTTCAAAAAAGTGTGGGATGAACACAGAGGATCTAGAATCGGAAAAGAATAGTAAATATAGAAGAATTAAGGCCACTACTGGGCAGACTTGCACGGTCTGTGTCTGTATATGGCCGTTTGGTTGAGGATGGGCTGGGGAGGGCTTCAATGGCTGGGAGGGTGTAGATGGGCTGGAGTGAGCTTTGATGGAGACTTCAGTAGTTGGAACCCAAGCACAGTATCGGGTAGAGCTTTGGATTCTTGCCCAGAAATGGCTAAGAAGGAAAAAAAAATATTTTTTTAAACTGAATCAGGTTGGGCAGACTGGATGGACCATTCGGGTCTTTATCTGCTGTCATCTACTATGTTTCTATGTTAAAAAAAAACTGGAGGCAAAGTCAACATCCGCACTACCTAGTGCCTATCAACGTTAACCTTGGGACCGCCACCCCCAAAAAAAGCAGTCCTGGCTATGCAGGCGTGACTCTGCCTTTTCACTTATAGCTCAAGTTACCCACCCTGGGAAGGAATTTCTTTCTCTTCATAGGGCTTAGGATCTAAATTTGTACCTAGTGCCATCAGAACATGAAATGACCTACCCAAGGTTATAAGGAACATTAGCCGAATTTGAACCACTACTTACCTGCTTCAGAATCTGTAACTGCTCATGTGCTTCTGAAGCTACACAGGTCTTGTGTTCAGATGACATTGTACAAAAGTTTACGCTTTCTTCATCTTTATCTATGTTTGTATTTGTTTCCCTGGTCCTTATTTTATCCTGAGATATAAGATATATTGGGCTAGATTCACAAGGCAGACCGATCGTGTATCGATCGGTTTGTGACTCCTTAGCGACCAAATTCCCCTCCGGCCCCATACATTTACCTCTCTGCCGACCATTCTCTGATCCGTGCAAGCAAATGAGGGGAGGGACATTCAAAAGTAGGGAAGGCAGCGATTCACAACACAATCAATCCGATCCGACTGGGCAGGCCGATCAACTGAAGAAGTGACTGCTGGGGACCAGTCAAAAACGTCTTTTCAACTTGAACCCTGCTCTCTGCCCCGCAATCTGTACTGCCTGCTTCCCCCTGAATGCCGCCCTGCTCTGCCCCGATCTTCCCCCTGTATGCCGCCCTGTTCAATCTTCCCCCTGAATGCCGCCGTCCTCGATCTTCCCCCTGAATACCACCTTGCTCTGCCCCGATCTTGCCCCTGAATGCCGCCCTGCTCGATTTTCCCACCTGCTTTAATGGAAACTGAGGAAGACTGGATCGGTAGAGGGAAAGCTATACTGATATACAAGTTTGTTCTCAGTCTCCACCTGCTGGTAGCAGTGAGGCATATTACATTACATTACATTTGGGATTTCTATTCCACCATTACCTTGCGGTTCAAGGTGGCTTACAAAAGATTTATAAATGGGGGTTACAAAGGGAGAACAATTGATTTACTAGAGTAGTAAAGAGTAGGTCTTTTGACAATTCTCGGATTGTTGAGATTAGAGCATATAACCCATTCATAAGGACTCTACCAGTCTACCAGGCGATACAGAATTGAAGATTAGATTAGATCTGACTTTCTGAACTGACCTTTTCAACTGTAAACTCTCCAGAGAAAGGAAACTACAGTATAATCTTGTTATAATGGACTTCAAGGGACCTGGCAACACAGTCCGTTATATCTAGAGTCCGTTATATCCAGAGTTGCATTTTTTTAAATTTTATTTAGGTCAACTTGAAACAACGTACAATCAATGAACAACATTCACTGCACAAGCATATCAGCAACATCAAGAACAAAACTCAGCAAAACATTGGTATGACACAAAATGATTGCAAAACCAGAACACTAAAAGATGTCGTACCGTACTGGAAAGTAAAATACTCTGTCATTTTCTTCTCGGCTGCATTTCTTTCATATATTTTAGTGATGTACACATTTTGATACTGTATCACCGGTAGGCGACACGCCTTGTAGGCAGAGCCTGCATGTCCGTTATAGCCGAACAAAACTACAGCTAAAAGCAGCTCTGCGGACCAAACTGTTTGTCCGTTATATGCGAGTCTGCTATATGCGATGCTTTTCTGCATGTTTGTAAAGGCGCACGGCAAGGACCAGTGGACCTCGTCCGCTATAGACAATATTCTGTTATAAGCGAGTCCGTTATAATGAGATGAGACTGTATCTCCTGCCCTGGAACACAACTCACCTTGAATGAACAATGAAGAAACATGAGTTAAATCTAAAATATGTAAAAAAAATAAAATAAATTGAAATCCATAAATGCATACATACCACACGTATGGAGGCTTGCCTCAGGGTTCAAGAGGGGGGTTTTAGTGGACATTCCCTGGCAAAGATGTTTACCTTCTGATGTTTGTCTCCCCACTGCTCAGTTATGCACATATATGTACTATAAAATCACACCAATTCTATTTCCTGATACAATTTTAAACACTAGGAAAGAACGATCCAAGTACTGTCCTTGCTCTTTATCAAATAAATGCACCAGAATACTTGCCAGCTGTGGTGCTGCCATTCTCCTTGAAAGCTGGCTTCAGTTTGGCCAGACCTTCCAGAGTCGTGGAGGGCCTGATCCCCTCATCCTCAGTCACTGTGATGGATTTTCTGGTCCCCTGATCATCTGCGAATGTGGTGGTTACTGGTACAATTTCATTTTTGAACAGTCCCAACCGCTGGGCACGGGCTGCTCTAATGGGGAACATTAGAAACTATTACACTCTCTGTATTGTTCATCACGCAATGCAGCACCTCAAGAGCAAAAGTGAATCATCGCTAAGCTCTGAACAATTCACATCACAACTGACACTCATATATACTCTCTCAAGACGGCTCTTTTATCTTCCAATATAGAAGAATAGAGGTCCAAACTGCATTGTTAAGGAGGCTCCACCAAACTCACAGCTCTCATTTCCTTTAAGCGATCCTGCCAGGAAGCTGATTAAGTACGACTAGAGCGTCAGACTGGAAAGACAGTGCTCACCCAGAACGCTGCAGAGCTGCGCTGGCTCTCCTGCTGATAGAGAATGACACGGTGACAAAATTCATCACCGTTCCCGTCCCCGCGGATAACCGCGGGAAACCATCTTCATGTCATTCTTTAAGGAGAGGGAAGAATCAGAGTCTGAATGGCCACAACCACTGACCCTCAAGCTTTGCTTTGAAGAATGCTGGTGTAGAAGGACCGAGGTTGAAACAGACACTACAGAATGACAGTCTCTGGTATCCAGAGCAGAAATTGTGATGTCATAATGCCTCATTCCACCAGTGCCTAAGAGCCAATCACATCAGTGATGTCACAATGGCTTCATTATCCTTGGCTCACATAAGAATCAGAGTATGAATGGCCACAACCACTGACCCTCAAGCTTTGCTCTGAAGAAGGCTGGTGTAGAAGGACTGAGGTTGAAATAGACACTAGAAAATGACATGGGATTATTTCCCGCGGTTATCCGCGGGGACGGGAACGGTGATGAATTTTGTCACCGTGTCATTCTCTACCTGCTGACTCTTGCAGGAAGTATATAAACCCTAAAGTACTACTTCAGCCCTCGCCAGGTCAGGTTTTCAGGATTTCCCAAATTAATATGCATGAGATCAATACACATACAATGGAAGCAGTGCAGACAAATATATCTCATGCAAATTCACTGGGGCAATCCTGAAAATTTGACTGGATTATGGCCCTCAAAGGCTGGAGTTGGACACCCCTGCCCTAAAGGCAAAATTACTAGATAAAATGCGGAGCTGATAAAGGGCTCAATGGGGCTTCTTTGCCCTTCTTAAGGATATTTAGCCTCCTTTTGGTGCAAATCTTGCTTCAAACTTTGGTTAAGGCAGACAAATCCCTTTATCTACTAAAGAAATATCACTCTCCCTTTGGGGCTTCAGTATATTCAATTCTTCTAAGGCTGATACACTTTGCTCATGAAATTTTCCCTCCAGTTTCTGGCCTTTCACCAGTAATACAGATCAGCTCCACCATGACTGCCAACTTCACCGATTTCAGCCAGAGAATAGGAAAGGAATTCAGACCTGTACAAGTTAAAAAACTCAAAGGTTTCCCACCCCAAATAGATGTGTGGGAGGAGGCTGCCTTCAGGGTTTCCCCTGCATCTCAGCTGTTTGGGCTTCCCCTGCCGGCTCCTCGCATGTGCGAGAGTTGCTCTCGTAGCGATCAATTGGATGGAAGAGTCTGGGATTACGACAAACCTCTTCGTGAATCTTTTGCATGCAAACTTTTTAATGCATAAAACAGCGCTTTTTGAATCGGCCAAAAATTGGATCGGAACAGACCCACATGATCTTACCTATCCTCTTAGAGCTTATCTTAGCTCCACTTATAAAACTAAACCTTTCTAATCTCAACAATAAAAGGGTAGAGAAACTCGTTCCTTTTATGAACAGCCCTGGCATGCAATCTGTGATGAAAACAAGCGTTATCACTTAAAACCGTCAGTACATTTCTTCTTACAAAAAAAAATCAGGTCAAATACTATAACCTACCTTTGTTGTGATGTCAAAGCGAAGGCATCTTGCTTCTGCCTGCTAACTCCAAACTTCTCTGCTACGTTTTCCGAGGTTATTCTACAATCATTGCATTAAAATTATCATCGGTTGTTTTGTTAAAGTATAACAGCAGTACAACTTTATTTTTTTATACAATTTTCTATACCATTATATTAACTAAGAATTATATAAATTTAGTTTTCTGAAATATTAGTATGAATTTATATTGTTGATGTAACATATGAAAATGAATAAAGATTTCTCATTCAGTATTGATAGGGAGGGAGGGGAAATTATTATATTCAATAATAATTATATTAATTTAAATTTCTTACATAATATTATAACTTTATAAAATATTGATTTTCTAAAGAAATTTTAAATTTGATATTAATCTGTAAGTTAATCAAGTGTGATTATTCAAGTTTATAATGAATTTATTTAAAACACTTGTTGTAACATAAGAAAATGAATAAAGATTTATAAAACAAAAACAATTTTCTATACCATTCTCCCAAGGGAGCTCAGAACAGTTTGCATGAACTTATTTAGGTACTCCAGCATTTTCCTTGTCTGTCCCGGCAGGCTCACAATCAATCTGTCTAATGTAACTATACAGTAAATCAGAAACTATGGCTCAATCATGACTCACAGTAAGTGGAAAATCTAATTTAGTTGCTGAACTTATTTCCGGTGATAAACATTTCTGTTGTAAATACCATGTTTCCCCGAAAATAAGCCCTAGCAGGATTTTCGGGGTAGGTCTTAATATATGCCCTAGTCCTGGGATTTGCTGGCAGTTTCTCTTCCCTCCCTCCCATCCCTTGTGCAGCAGGACCCTTGAGAGAGCACCCCTCCCCCCCTCATGAGCACCCGCACCCGCCACACAGCCAAATCCCCAACCTTCCCTCCCTCCCATTGGAGCCCGGCCATGCGCCCTACTTACCTCCCTAAGCAGAATCTGGCCGGCAGCATTCTTAACAGACTGCTTTGGCCTTGTCCGCCCATGAACTCTGCCGCATTACTGACGTCATCAGTAATGCAGCAGAGTGAATTCACGAGCGGACAAGGCCAAAGCAGTCTGTTAAGAATGCTGCCGGCCAGACGCTGCTTAGGGAGGTAAGTAGGGCTCGCAGCCGGATTCCGATGGGAGGGAGGGAAGGATGGGGATTTGGCTACGTGGCAGGTGCTCGGGTGGGGAGGGAGTGCTCGCTCAAGGGTCCTGCAGCACAAGGGATGAGACGCTGCACATGTGGAAAGATGCTGCACATGTGGGGGAGAGGAAGAATTGGGGTGAAGGAGAGGAAGGGAGAGATGATCATGTACATACCCCAAAAATAAGACCTAGTGCCTTTTTGGGGCCTAAAATTAATATAAGACACTGTCTTATTTGGGGGATACACGATCATCATGATCACAGTAAATGAAATGACAGCAGAAAAAGACTTGCATGGTGCACCCATTTTGCCCAACAAGATGGCCAAAGCTGCACCTGTCACTCTGTGCAGGGTACACCCTTTCATGAGTGAACACTGGTATCACAACCAGGCCACAACATCACATAAGCCAACAGTCTCTGCATAATCATTCATTATTATAATTAGCAATACAGTTGGACTGTTTAATTGTTAACATTTTACTTTCCAATTTCAACCATAAAAACTCCACATTTCCTAGATAGTTACACAGCAAATGCGCTCGTAGCACGTGATTTTAAAATAATAATAATAATTTTATTTCTTATATACCGCTATACCCTAAGTTCGAAGCGGTTTAAAATGAGGGTCGTGCCGAGAGAGAGTGCAGTGTTTACAGCAGGAAACATATGTTTACAACAAGATACATATGTTTGGAACAAGATATAAGCTAGGTGTTGGAACCAGGAATTTGAGATACATAAGCTTTGTGAATGAGAATGTGAATGAGAAGTAGGAAATTACAATGAATAAGATACAGGAAATTACAATGTGCATGTGATATTGGGGGAGTTTACAGTAAGAAGAGGATATTACAAAGTGAACAGGAACAGGAGATGTTTACAATACGATACAGGATAAAACAAAGTAAGCAGGTACCGGGGATGTTTACAATAAGATACAGTAAATTACAGAGTGAACCGGTACAGGATGTTTACAATAAGATACAGGATATTACAATATGAACATTGGCCCAAAATTGGGGGTCCTGGTTTATATTTGGGCCAGCACCCACCCAATCCCCTCCCAGACTTATTGCAGGCCCCTGCTGGGCCGCCAGGCTCTGCACCCTGTCCCCCTCCCTGCCCATCATACCTACTCTGCCGCTGGAATCCCTGGTGATCCAGAGGTGTAGCGGGCAGGAGCGAGCTTTCTGCACTCCTGCCCCACTGCTAACCCGGTCAGTCGTTTGCTGCCACGAATTCTGGCTTCAACCGCAGAGCAGCAGGTACCAAGCAGGAGCACGCTTTGACTATGGTGGCAACACGCTTGACTTTGGCAACCTACTGGAAGCAACCAATTTGTCCACCCTGGAGGATTGCGGTGGAGAAGCCAGATAGTTGATATAAGATGTACTATATGACTGCATTGAAAGTTGATCGACAGTCAATCATACCAGTAGTTGTGATGCATCAGAACATTATTTATTTATGTTCTCTTTTTTTCTAATTTTCATAAATAAAGTTTGGGGAGGGAGAAGTCTTTTACTCTTCCCACTCTCCAGGACATTCAGTGCTGTCTGAATTCACTAAACACGAAAGGCTCCAAATCAGATAATATTCCTCCATTCTTACTGAAACGCTTCTTTTCACTTTTTGGTCACAACATCTTAATCCTAGTTTGTACTAGTTTAACCTCAGGTACATTTCCCAGTACTTGGAAAAAGTCAATCATCTACCCAATAATCAAGGATTACAAAACCAGTTTACACGAAGTATCATATTACCGACCCATAGTGAACATCCCATTCTTAGCAAAGCTTACAGAGAAAATCGTCTTTCGGCAAATATCTGACTTCGTCGAACAAACAAAAGTTCTTCACCCTAACCAAACAGGATTCCGTCAACATCATTCTCCTGAACTTTCTCTCATTGGGTTAACCACAAAAATACTGTATTATCTCGACCAACAGTTGGTCCTTCTTATCTCCCTAGATCTCTCCGCAGCGTTCGACACAGTTGACCACAAGCTTCTTTTAGCACATTTGAGCGAAATCGGAATAACAGATCAGGTATTGGACTGGTTTTCGTCTTTTTTCTCCGAAAGGTCTGCTAGGGTAGTTTTCAACTGAACTCATTCACGACCGAATATGGTATCCTATAGGGATCAATATTATCCCCTCTACTATTCAATATCTTTCAGGCCCCACTTCTAACATTAGGACAATCCATTGGTTTTACAATGTTCGCATATGCCGACGATGTCCAGCTAGTTCATCCTATAAACCTAAACAACCCAAACAAAGTAATACTCATAAATCAAAAATTGGAAAAGATCAATTTTTGGCTTGACTCTAATATGCTTTTTTTTAATATCGCAAAGTCTAAACTGATGATATTTCCCATCAAAAAAGAACTTTCCTTACAGGTTCCTTTAAAACTCAAAGCCCTATCTATCAACATCGTAACTTCTTTAAAATTACTTGGAGTCACCTTTGACAGCAAATTCAGTTATCACCTTCATATTAGTACTGTTGTCCAGTGCTGCTTTCACCGGCTGCGCGTGATTAAAGCCTTATCTAAATTGCTAGAACCAGCCTCTTTGAATATTTTAATCCACTCCCTCGTAATCTCTTGTACAGATTATTGCAACGGCCTTTACAAAGGCATAACGAAAAAAGAAATCAGAAGACTTAGGATAGTACAGAATACTGCAAAATCATATTCAATGCAAAAAAACATGACCACGCTACTCCCCTTTTACATAAAGCTCACTAGTTACCAGTAGAACATAGAATCACCTATAAAATACTTTTGTTAACTTTTAAAATCCAACAAAATAACCAACCAGAATTCATCAATAATCTTCTTATCCCATACAACTCTTCTAAGGCTCTTCGATCATCAGCTCATAATCTTCTCTCTGTTCCATCACTAAGATACATAAATACAATGAGATCTTCTATTTTTTCTGTGACTGCTCCTTCTCTCTGGAATAGCATTCCAACTCATTTATGAAATGAATCAGCTCTTAATCAATTCAAGACAAAGCTTTTTAACGATGCCTTTGACACTTAACTGCCCTTTTCAGGGCGACTTAGAATGATTTTATTTTTATTTACCCTCCTATTGTTTTTCCCCTAAACTGTTATCTTTTATTTTTGAAATTGTAGTTCTTGCCTATTATCCTCTTGTTTCCACCTATTATGGTTTTATGTCTCCAAAAGTATGCTGTCCCCTGTCTTTTTAAATTTGTATTTTAACTATTGTTTTCTTCTACGATTTTGTACACTGCCTAAAAGGCTGATTAGGGGGGTATAAAAATTTTTAATTAAACTTGAAACTTAAATGTGCTTAGCTATTGCTTACCCCATTGGAGTGAATGAGTCCCTGGCATTTTTGGTATCCGTTGCACGAGAACTAATATCACCAGGATTTCCTTGGTTCCTCAGGGTCATGGATTCTACCCTGCAAGGAAAAAAGATGATATTATAGTTACAGATTACTTTTAATGCTAGTCAAGCTTCTACGCATTCAATACCCTCCCTGCAAATGGATTCTAGAGACCCATAAGAACAACCTTACTGGGTCAGACCAGTGGTCCATCTAGCCCAGTAACCCATCTTCATGGTGGCCAATACAGGTCACAAGTACCTGGCAAAAAACCAAATAGTAGCAACATTCCATGTCACACATAATATAACATATCTTATAGACCACCAACAAAGTTCTAAGCCACTCAAAATATAAAAAAACAGTAACAACTCCTGGTATTACAATCACCTAAGATAAGTGCCTGTTTCCATTTATTTTTTGAAAATCCATTCTTAAAAAGTTTTGATTATTATACTACTAGCTGATGCCCCGGCGTTGCACGGGTATTTAATTATAGCAATAACACTGTAAATGGATTCAAATAAAGATACTTTATAGTGGAGAATGAAATTATTTTTTTACAGCTTTATAAAAAGTACAATATTCAAATTATAATGTGAAATATTTGACAAAATGAAGACAATACAACACACACAAACTTGAATATAAACAACATTTTTAGTTTCACCTCCTGGAGCAAGAACATATAAATTCTTGGGTGAAGAGACCCCCAGAACATATCACCCCAGGTAGTGAGGGATCTGCATACGAAGTTTCGTTCAAATCGGTCAAGCCGTTTTTGATTTACTGTGAGAATGGCAGCTGTTTACATTTTTTCCATTGACATGAATGGGTGAAATCTGATTTTCTGTTTGTAGCTCCGCCCACGTGTGCAGGTGGGCCGCGAGACCCCCAGAACATATCACCCCAGGTAGTGAGGGATCTGCATACCAAGTTTCGTTCAAATCGGTCAAGCCGTTTTTGAAGTACTGTGAGAATGGCAGCTTTTTACTTTTTTTCCATTGACATGAATGAGTGAAATCTGATGTTATGTTTGTAGCTCCGCCCACGTGTGCAGGTGGGCCGAGAGACCCCCAGAACATATCACCCCAGGTAGTTGGAATTACTGTGAGAATGGCAGCTTTTTACATTTTGTCCATTGACATGAATGGGTGAAATCTGATTTTCTGTTTGTAGCTCCGCCCACGTGTGCAGGTGGGCGGCGAGACCCCCAGAACATATCACCCCAGGTAGTGAGGGATCTGCATACCAAGGTTCGTTCAAATCGGTCAAGCCGTTTTTGAATTACTGTGAGAATGGCAGCTTTTTAAATTTTTTCCATTGACATGAATGGGTGAAATCTGATGTTCTGTTTGTAGCTCCGCCCACATGAGCAGGTGGGCCGCGAGACCCCCAGAACATATCACCCCAGGTAGTGAGGGATCTGCATACCAAGTTTCGTTCAAATCGGTCAAGCCGTTTTTGCGTGATCGCGGCACATACACACACACACACATACATACCTCCGATTTTATATATATAGATACTAGCTTTATAGCCCATTACATTAACGGGTGCTAGAATATATGTGTGTGTGTCTGTCTTTATTTCTTTCTCTCTCTGTCTCCTTAGCCGCTTTCTGTATTTTTGTCTTTCTTTCTTTTGGCTGTCCACCACCACCCCTTGCGTGCTCCCACTGTCCATTCTCCCTTCCTTTTACCTCCCCTGTGTCCACCACCACCCCTTCACTGCTCCCCTTATCCAGCAGCAGCCCTTCTCCCTTTGTTTTACCTCCCCCCTGTCCATCAGCACCTCTTCCTGCTCCCCCTGTCCAGCAGTAGGCCTCCCTTCCTTCCCCCCCCCCCCCGGTCCATCAGCACCTCTTCCTGCTCCCCCTGTCCAGCAGTAGGCCTCCCTTCCTTCCCCCCCCTGTCCATCAGCACCTCTTCCTGCTCCCCATGTCCAGCAGTAGGTCTCCCTTCCTTCCCCCCCCCGTCCATCAGCACCTCTTCCTGCTCCCCCTATCCAGCAGTAGGGAGCTACTTCAAAGTGCTCAGTTATTTAATAACTGCCTTTTCTCAAGTTTTCTATTGTCATATCTGCCTTTAATTTTGAAACTAACTGCAGTTGTCTACTCCTTTATGCCTTCTCTTTTTCTCAGTCTCTGCTCTTGTCTGCTCATCTTTTCATATCACTAATCCTATTGAATGTTGTGCTGCTCAGCCTGCTTTGTATGGCTCCACCTCATCTTTAAAATACCCATTCTGATATAATAACACTTATGTCCTCTCTTGGCACTGATCTGCAAGGTTAATATATGAGAAAGTTCATTTTTGAATTAAAAGCCGACGCCACGGCTCCTCTCTCGATCCCCGCCTGGTGCAGTTCAAGAGAGTAGCCGCTGCGGCAGCTTAGATGCGCACCGTGGGAGAACCTGGGGAGGAAGGCCGCCGCAGCCTCGCGCGACTGGTCCGGTGGGAGTTTGGTCGGTGTTAAGCATGGGACTCGTTTCCCACACAGCGCCACGCTGTGCTTGGAGCGTCTTTGGCAGAGAGGGGAGAGGCCTGTGCGGGAGGAGAAGCCCCAGAGCCACTGCCATTCAGCGCCTGTACACCGCGCTCCTCAGCATGAGCGGCAGCAGCCGGCAAAGGACCAGCTCGTTCGCCGACTTGGGCTCGGGGCCTTCCGCTGTTGGAGGAGCAGAGCGGGCTTCTGGAGGCCATCGGCGGCTGGCTGCGGTCGGGAAGACTGACTGCGAGGTCCTCAGTACGCCACTGGAGGTGCACTGGTAAATAGGAAGATGTCGGGAAGGTTGGGGGAGGGGGGAAGGGGTGGGCAGCAGACAATGCGGTTAGGGGCGGGATAAGCTTGCGATTGCCTCTTTTTTAATTTTGAAGTTGCCACAGCAGCAGAGATGTGAATTTGGGCTCAGTGTCACTGAGGCTTCCTTCGCTCTCCCAGGCCTGCTCTCCTTCCCCTAAGTACCGACTCCTCACTCGCCATCTAGCGCATGCGCACTCGTGCCGCCACACCCTGACAGAAAAGGGATCAGGGAACACGCGGCGCGAGTGCGCATGCGTGCTTAGCATTTTATTATTTAAGATATACAACGGAGTTTTTCTTAGACCGAGGATGTCTTTCTCTGTGGCAACGAAGTACTTGCCAAAGAAAGGGTGTGCTCCTAGGAAACACTGAGGTCTTTTCTCTTTTTTAAGTTGGAAACGTGTCACATATAATTTCTGATGTTGATTTGTACATGAATATTTTTTGTGTGGTTATATTACAATCTAATAAACATATACAAAAGAAGTACTTTAACAAATATTAATGTAAAAGTACACATAATTAACAATACGATCAAAAATCCTAATGTAGTGTTAAGGAAGGACCATACACTCATGGCTGCTATCAAGGACAAGTTTCAGACAAGCTATACAAGCAGAACCGCCATCTGAGACTGTTATCACATATATGACGAAAGGCAAAAGCGATACCACTATACAATCAAATTAAAAAGATCTTCTGTTTACTTAGGCATTTGGCCGAGTGGTTTACTGACTGTCAAAATTTTACTCTCCATGCAAGCAGTTTTATTTGCTCCCTAGCATTTTTTTTTTTTTTGGGGGGGGGTTCACTTTTGCAGGTAACTATGGCATTGGTTCCACCTTCTATAAAGCACGGTGTTCTTTTTCGCTCATTGAGGACCACTTGGGTGGACCTGATTGGGCTTTGGAAAGGAAACCCTAGAACCACTAGTTACCTGCCGATTATTGGCAATGTGTGTTTCCACTGAACGTGGATAGTGTTAGTTTTAAAAAAGATGGAGTTTTACATGACAATAGGAAACTTAAGCCGTGGTCAGATATTCGACAACAATGTCAGCTGGATTTTTGGCTTATAAACAGCTACAGTACTACATGAGATGGTGCTGGATTATTATTTCCCATTGACACTTAGATACAAGAATTTACAGAGCCCTATCTGGAAAATGGATTTTGGAGCAGACTCTGTATAGGATGCAGGTCTCTGCAGCCGCCTAAGTGGTGGCTGAGAATTGCACACCGGCCCCCTATACAGAATTGCCTAACCAGTGCCCATGTCACAGGTGCCAGTTAGAGAATCGCACTGCCATCAGCTGATTGCAGCAAAGGAATCTCCCTGCCTTGATCAGCTGAGCGGCAGTGGCAGGAAATACCCCCTCCCCCCGAGACTATCTGCGGCAGGAGGGATTCCCAATCTCTAATGCTGCCACCCCCGAAACCCCCCCAGACTGTCCAAGAGAGGAGGGATGCCCACTCCCTCCTGCTGCCACCCCAAACCCCATCCCAGACTGTCTGCGGCAGGAGAGCTTCCCAATCCCTCCTGCTGGAACCCCCAAAACAACCCCCAACCACGATAGGCAGGAGGGATGCCCACTCCCTCCTGCCAGCAGCCCCCCCCCAATCATTGATACCCCTGAATCCCCCAGACCCCAACCCCCCCAGCCTTGCACTCCAATCCCCCCTGAATCCCCCCATACCTTTTGTAGTAAGACCAGCCAGAGGAATGCCTACTCCTTCTGGCCAGCAGGCCCGCCTCTTCAAAATGTGGGGCCTTCCCCTTCTTGATGCATCCTGGGCCAACTGGAGTCTTAGACCTCCTTCCCAGTGCATTCTGGGATGCATTGGGAATGGCCTAAGACTCCAGTTGGCCCAGATGCTTAAGGCCAGTTGGCCAGATGCTTAAGGTTGTTTTGGGGGTTCAGGCAGGAGGGAGTGGACATCCCTCCTGCCGCGGATAGTCTGGGGTGGGGTTCGGGGGTGGCTGCAGGAGGGATTGGGCATCCATGGTAGCTGAAGAATCTGGGTTAAGAGAGGAATCAGAAAGTGGAAGGGAATAGCTAAAAATAAGTTAGCATTAGTAAGATATTGCAAGTGTGTTTTACAGGGACGTCAATCTATGACGCAAACAAAACCCAGCAAAGATTTAACAAACCTAATGCAGAAACCCCTCCAAAGTCCAAGAACTTGCACTTCAGTCAGAAATTCTTACTCAACCCGTGCTATCACGTTATTACACAAGTCAGTTGGGTCTGGCAGCTAATCTGCTGTGTTACTCTCCGGCAAGATAACAGAATTTGTACTTGACCTCTCCCAGCTGCCCACCTGCTTAATGTGATGCAATACGTGGAGAACCCAGGGCTCAGCTTGCAGTGCAGTGCTGCAATCTTTGTGGCACGGAGGCACAACCTGTCTCAACACTATCAAAAAAAAAACAACAGGTAGTGCTGCTCTGGACACTGAAACACAGCAGCAAAGTTAAAAACACTACGAGGTACTGTCTGTTGGATGCATTACAGCCTGGAATTCACTGGTTACTTTTCATCTGCTACACCCTTTTTATTTGACAAGTCACACCCCACTCTTCAATACCATTAAACATTGCTTTGATTTCCTCTCTTTTCGACTGCTGGTTCAATCTTTGATCTTAAGTACCCTAGACTATTGCAATATCATATACAGTGGAACCTTGGTTTATGAGCATAATTCGTTCCAGAAGTATGCTCGTAAACCAAATTGCTCGTATATCAAAGCGAGTTTCCCCATAGGAATGAATGAAACCCCCTCGAGGCCACCGGTGCTGCTCTGTTCCCCCCCCTCAAGGCCACAGGCGCTGCTCCATACCCCACTCCCCCCGCGAACCAGCATCCCTCCCGCGATCCGGCATCCCATCCGCTCGCGCCGCCTCCCCCCGCGATCCTACATCCCCCGCCAAGCACCCAAATAACATCCCTTACCCCGATTTGGCACCGGCACCAGCACCAAAGCACAGGACATGCCGATGCCCGAAGATCCTCCCTCTGGGCTGGGCTGGACTGGGCATCGAAAATCCTCCCTCCTGGCTGGGCTGGGCCATGAACATTTTGAAAGAAACGAACTTCTGATAACCAACCAACATGATTTCTGCAAGGGGAGATCGTGCCTAACGAACTTATTGCACTTCTTCGAAGGAATTAACAAACGGATGGACAAAGGAGACATAGACATCATATATCTAGATTTCCAAAAAGCCCCATGAACGCCTACTCCGGAAACTGAAGAACCATGGGGTGGAAGGAGATGTACATAGATGTATCAGAAACTGGTTGGCGGATAGGAAACAGAGGGTAGGAGTGAAGGGCCACTAATCGGACTGGAGGAGGGTCACGAGTGGGATCCCGCAGGGCTCGGTGCTCAGGCCGCTGCTATTTAATATATTCATAAATGATCTAGAAACAGGGACGAAGAGTGAGATAATAAAATTTGCAAACGACACCAAACTATTTAGTGGAGCTTGGACTAAAGAGGACTGCGAAGAATTGCAAAGGGACTTGAACAAACTAGGGGAATGGGCTACGAGATGGTAGAAGTTCAACGTTGAAAAATGTAAAGTATTACATGTGGGAAACAGAAACCCGAGGTACAACTATACGATGGGAGGGATGTTATTAAATGAGAGTACCCAAGAAAGGGACTTGGGGGTAATGGTGAACATGACAATGAAGCCGAAGGCACAGTGCGCAGTGACCGCTAAGAAGGCAAACAGAATGCTAGGCATAATCAAGAAGGGTATTACAATCAGAACGAAAGAAGTTATCCTGCCATTGTATCGGGCGATGGTGCATCCGCATCTGGAGTACTGTGTCCAATATTGGTCGCCGTACCTTAAGAAGGACATGGCGTTACTTGAGAGGGTTCAGAGGAGAGCGACGCATCTGATAAAGGTGATGGAAAACCTTCCATACGCTGAGAGATTGGAGAAACTGGGTCTCTTTTCTCTGGAGAAGAGAAGACTTAGAGAGGATATGATAGAGACTTACAAGATCATGAAGGGCACAGAGAGAGTAGAGAGGGACAGATTCTTCAAACTTTCGAATAATAAAAGAACAAGAGGGCATTCGGAGAAGTTGAAAGGGGACAGATTCAAAATGAATGCTAGGAAGTTCTTCTTTACCCAACATGTGGTGAACACTTGGAATGCGCTTCCAGAGGGCGTAATAGGGCAGAGTACGGTACTGGGGTTCAAGAAAGGATTGGACAATTTCCTGCTGGAAAAGGGATAGAGGGGTATAGATAGAGGATTACTGCATAGGTCCTGGACCTGTTGGGCTGCTGCGTGAGCGGACTTCTGGGCACGATGGACCTCAGGTCTGATCCAGCAGAGGCATTGCTTATGTTCTTATTTGCGCATACTCAAGGCCTTCTGGTCTCGCTCTCTCCGAGAAGTTACATCAGAGGAAAGGCGAGGCTTGGAGCCAGCGAAGGACTAGAGGATTTAAAGGTATTGAAAGTAGCGTTGTAATGCCCACTCACTTTGGGTTCAGGCCTGCCCAAAATTGGGTATTTGGTGAAAAGAGAAAGGCCTGCGATTTATCAGCATAAGGATGGCACTGAATACTACTACTTCTTATCATTTCTATAGCTCTGCCAAACATACACACCATGGGGTAGAGATCAGAGCACCAAGAAAAGAAGTATATATATAGAGAAAAGTGGCATTCTCTCAGGAGTTATTATAATAATAATCAAATACAGTCAAACCTCGGTTTGCGAGTGTTTTGCAAGACGAGCAAAACATTCCCGCAAATCGTGCCTCGCAAACCAAGTGTTGACTCAATTTGCGAGTGACCCCCCCCCCCCCCACGCTCACGTCAACCCCTCCCTGCGATCCGGCATCCCCCACCAAGCGCCCTTACCCCGATTTAGCACCGGCACCAGCACCAATACACAGGACATGCTGGTGCTGGTGGCCGAAGATCCTCCCTCTTGGCTGGGCCCTGAGCATCTCGGAGAGAGTGAGAACTAGAAGGCCTTAAGTATGCGCAGATGCTCAAGGCCCAGCCCAGCCAAGAGGGAGGATCTTCGGGCACCGACATGTCCTGTACATTGGTGCTGGTGCCAAATCGGGGTAAGGGATTGTGTTTGGGTGGGGGGGATGCCAGATCGCGGGGGGTGGGTGCGCAATGTGAGTGGGGGGGGCAATGCCGGTTCTCGGGGGGAGGGTGTGAAGCAGCGCTGGTGGCCTCAGGGTGGGGGGTAAGGTGAAGCAGCACCGGTGGCCTTGAGGGGGGGAAGAATTAAGTGAGTTTCCATTCATTCCTATGGGGAAACTCGCTTTGATATACGAGCAATTTGGTTTACGAGCATACTTCTGGAACAAATTATGCTCATAAACCAAGGTTCCACTGTATGTTCCATCACCCTACAGCAAAGAACGAGGATTCCCACCACTGTCAAAAGCAGTAACAAGCAAAGTGTGAAAGGATTCGATTCAAGTGTCTTTTTAGAAATATTCTTACCCACAAGCCATGCCAATGTCATAAGACCCATTTCTGATGCCACCTGAAACAAAAGTACTGTATAAATCTAATACTCAAGACAAAATATTTTTATTTTTAGTGATTACATTGCATTGGGAGCTGAATCAATATTTAGAATCCCAGGATAATCAGAAGCAAATCTATTGTGATACTTTTGGTGCTGAAGCCCTGAGAAGAGCACACGAAGAGGAGATGCCACTTGCCTGAGGAGGGCGTCTACCATCACAGGTAAAGAGCACATACTCACCAGCTATATTGATGACTGCTTGTAAGCCCGAGGAACACTGCCTGTTAACTACGTAAATAGGTACGGATTCAGGAATTCCGCTGTGAGGAAGGGGGGAGGGGGAGGGAAACAGAAACAGAAACCAAGCAGATAAAAACAGATGACAATTAATTCAGGGCACAAAATTAACCTTTCCCTATCACCTGTACCCCACACCCTCTCTGCTGCATCGCCCTTTTTAAAAGGATGAGAAATTTCATTCCACTCACTGGTGTCTTTCTATTTCCTGCCTAAAAGAAAGACAACAGGTCCAAAGGAGAAAAAGCTCTGTAACAGCTTTATTTACACGTCAGAATGCCAGAGTGGCAACACATAGACACTATTGGGTGGGAGTTCATTTTAAGATTCTACACTTAAGCAGTAATTTTATAAAGGACACAGCATTTACCAAACTATTTGGGCATATACACACCAATGTACTCAAAAAAGAGCACCTCTTTTGTGTGATACAGTTCCCCCTCCAAATCCGCGGTTATATTCGGTTATTCCAAAACTCTGCACCAGACCTTACCTGGTGGTCTAGCGGCGACGAAGGGCAGGATCAATTGTCCTACGCTACTGCCCCGTGCAGAACTGACATCAAAATGGCTGCCATGAATGCCTGTTGTAGTCTAGAGACTACAACGGGAACTCACGGCAGCCATTTTGATGACGGCTCTGCCTGGGGCAGTAGCGTAGGACAATTGATCCTGCCCCGCTTCACAGCTAGACCACCAGGCAAGGTCTGGGGAAGGGCCAGGATGCACTTCAGACCACTACCCAGAAGTTATGTGGGTGCTAGCCAATATTCAGTGCCAGCACTCATATAGCTAAGTGGATATAGTAGGGCGTGCTCTTTGTGCCGTCCTATATGCCCACTTGCCTATGCAAGCACCGGCATGGAATAATATTGACACCTCCATAACTGCTGTCTCCTCCCTGACTCTGCTGCCGTAAAGTCCCTGTGAGACTCAGCTCAAAAATGGCCAGTTAGTACAGCAATCCAATCAGGGCCTTAATCACATGATGCACCGGGGCGGGGCCTAAGGCCAAGGCAGACGCGTTGCTGGACCCGGAGGAGCAGAAGGGACTGAGCACCCCTCCTGCTTCCAACTTGGAGGTAGGGGTGGGCCGGGCCGGGCCGGTTGGGGGGTTGGGAGGCCTACAGAGCAGGAAGAACTGAGCATCTCTCCTGCTCCCAACTTTTAACAGGGTGTCAGGCCGTGCCGTGTCTGGGGTGGGCCGTACCGTGTCTGGGGTGGGCCATGCCAGTCGCTTGAGGATGGCCTATGGAGCAGGAGGGACTGAGCATCCCTCCTGCTCCCATCTTTTAAGGGGGTGTCAGGCCGTGCCAGTCGGGGGGGGGGGGGAGGTCGTGCCGGTTGGGAGGCTTTTTTTTTTTTTTTTAAAGGCCTGATATTTAGCAAATTATTTTAAAAGATGAAAAAAAAAAAAGCCAGCAGAAGCCCTGACAGCAGTGACAGGAGGCTGCTTCTCCTGTCACTACTGTCAGGGTCTGCATATGCCCCAGGATCGCTCTCTAGTGATCCGTGCCTTGGGTGGGGGGCATGTCAACGATCATCCACATTTGCGGGCAGGCCTTTTGTGAATTCGTCTGCCTGCAAGCAATCGGGAACGGATCAGAGACAGAATCGGGGGTTAGTGAATATAGCCCTATGTCAAGTTTTCTACCACATGCAAATCAGTTTCATGCATATTCAAGTGATTCGCTATCTTGTTTGCATGCAAATAATTTGCACGGAGGTGCAAACCATTTGCATGCAAACTCCCCGACTCAATCGCTCAGTGAGCGATTGAGTCGAGGAGGGCCCTGACAGTAGTGACAGGAGAAGCAGCCTCCTGTCACTGCTGTCAGGGCTCCTGTCAACCGCCCGCAACTTATGGCAGGAGGGATGCCCGGTTCCTCCTGCCATCGGCCCCCTCCACCGCAGCCGGCTGAACACACACCCTCCCGGCTGCTGACGAACACCCACATGGTGCGGGCTTAAACATATGGTAGGAGAGACTGGCCCGCTGTAAGTGAAGCACCGATGGCAGGAGGGAGTCGGCAACCCTCCTGCTTTTTTCTTCAGGGAGGGGGAGGGCAGCAGGGCCACGTTTGTGTGTGGGGGCATTCCTCTTGCAATTTGTGGGTCAGGGGGTCACATTTTTTTGACAGGCCTGCCTGTCTTTTATTTATTTTTAGTTTTTAAGGGGCAGATATTTTGTGTGTGTAACACATGCAAAATATCTGTGCCATGGAAAAAAATGAATAAAAGACAAGCAGGCCTGTCAAAAAAAATGGCAGACCTATCGGTAACACAGTTACTGACAGGTCTGCTGCAGCAGTCAGGTTTCACAATAGTAAAACCCGATTCAAAATAGCCAAGCAATTGTTAGTGAATCAATTGCTTGGCTATTTTGCATGGGGTTTTATAAATTTGCATGGTCGGATTGGAAAATGAGCGATCGAAGGGAAAAACAAGCGGTGGGCCGTTTTGTGAATCGGGTCGGTTAGCAGCAATCATCGCTAAACAAAAAAAGCGTTCTGCTGCCTATGCCTGCTGGCCTAGCAGAAAACAGGCAGCAGTGATGCCCACTCGTTCAAGCCTGCTCATTCAAAATGGCTACCGTAACCTCAAGTGGCAGCCTTGCGGGCAGTGGTGTAGCGTGGGTGAGAGGCTCCCAGGGCCATAGTGCCCCTCCCCCATGCCTCTTTAACTTTCCTGACGCGAGCAGGTTTAGAGACAATCGCTGACTTTAGTGAATCGGGGCCTAAGCTCCATAATAATAATAATAATAACAGTTTATATACCACAGGACCGTGAAGTTCTATGCGGTTTACAATGAATTAGAAAGATTCTATGAATTAGAAAGAATTACAACTTCTGTCTTTGCTCTCACTCTCAGAAATATAAGGGAAGGACTTCTAGTACAATCTCTCCTGAAGTGAAGCTGTGCACGTACGAGGTCTGGAGGAAGTTGTTTTAGGAGCTGACCTCGCACACACTGGGCAGCTAACAGTGAGAATAGATGAGCCAAGGAAGCAAGTGCCCAACCTAATCACGCTCCAGCATGGAGCTTGCTTATGGTAAATCCAACACAAAACAGAGGAAGGTAACATCAGATTCATAAAAACATGATTTACAAAAATGCAACTTACCTTAGAAACTGAGCAATTCGAGCAACAAATACCCCCGCTCCAGGCTGCAAAACATTGCCTACATAGAAAGAAAAACTAGTTAGAGGTACATAATTTTTTTTTTTTTTTTTAAACCCATCTAAAAACCCGCCTAAATCGGCACTTGCACGATCAAAAAGACAGGTCGTCCATGTACCGATAATCAAACAGGGTTTTAGACGTATCTAAAAGCAGCTTAGGCCTTTTCCCTGCCCAGAGAGAAAAGGGGCGTTTTGGGAGGAATGGGTAGGGCGGGAGGTGGGCCTGCCTAGACTTACCCCCTGTTTTACAAAGCCGCGCAGTAACGGCTCCGAAGCTCTTTAAATCTCTATGGGCTTCGGGGCCGTTACCGCAGTGCGGCCGCTAGCGTGGCTTGGTAAAACAGGCCCTTAGTCATCCAGATATTAGAGAAACAAGCCTTAGAAACATCAACCCCTTATGTTCTATAAATTTCATAGCCTGCGGATTTATAAATGGATCATTAGTAAAAACAACGTAGAAGCTTCCCTTCGTGAATATTTCTGAGCCAAATGCCAGCATTTTCAGGCAAGTAGTGAAACTGTCCTCGTGACTTCAAGTGAAGTTTTTCAGCATTGACATAGGGCTCCTTTTACAAAGGTGCGCTAGTGCTTTTAGCACACCCACCGGATTAGCGCTCGCTACAGCACGCGCTAGTCAAAAAACTGCCGCTTGCTCAAGAGGAGGCGGTAGCGGCTAGCGTGAGCGGCGTTTTAGCGCACGCTATTCCGTGCGTTAAGGCCCTAACGCACCTTTGTAAAAGGAGCCCACAAAATGCGTCTCTTTTACATGTTTTTTTTACATAGATGCCACACTGCCTATCCGGCAGCTGTGACGCACATCAATATAAACGGTTACATACTGAAATGATTTCAGCTATTTTGTAAAAGTATTAGGTGAGTAGTAAGAAACATTTCTGTTTTTTATTGATTCTCTCTTTAGCCTGAGATATGCTGTAGAAAGAACAGCCAGTTGTGAGACAGATCGAGAAAAGAATTTTGTTTAAGTGACGTGATTTCAGGCAGTGAGGTTTATGGATTGGCCTATCACATCCTTTCTTTGTCTGCATGTTTGTCATGAAATAGTTTTCACATGGTACAAGGTTTTTATATCAAATAGAATATGAATGCTAAAGCATGGCTTATATGAGTATTTTTTAGTGGTTTTTAATTTAATTTATCCAATCGAGAACACCGATGGTGGACACTGTGCTTGATTTGAGGGTATGGACATTTAGAGATTTCAATTAAATGGTTTATGTGAAAAGACAGAGTTCACATGCATATAAATTTTATAACTGAGATTAGGATAGGTCATACAAGAATTTAGCATTAATTATGTTGTATTTTGATTGCAGAAAGGCAGCTTATGTCCATTATCCCCCGAAGAAGACCTGTTTTGGGTTGAAACGTCCTAATACAGACAGGGTGTCGGGAGTTTCTGATTGTCAACGCTGATGGTGGCTGGATCCACCATAAATTTGAGATAAGAGGTGCCTTTCAATTAGATTAAGAAAATTCATCTCATCACCTTTATAATAATATTTTTGATAGAAGATATTTATAGTTATTTATTCTGTGGGCAATAAACTTAATGGTCATAAATAAAGATCAGACAGGAAAGGGGTAGGAAGTGGAGGGCATAGATGATTAAAAAATATATACAAGACAGGAACTTGAAATGACTATATATATATATATATATATATATATATATATATATATATATATATATATATATATATACTAGCTTTATATCCCCTTACATTAACGGGTGCTAGAATATGTGTGTGTGTGTGTCTGTCTTTATTTCTTTCTCTCTCTGTCTCCTTAGCCACTTTCTGTATTTCTGTCTTTCTTTCTTTTGGCCCTTCACACCCCTTGTGTGTTCCCCCTGTCCATTCTCCCTTCCTTTTACCTCCCCTGTGTCCACCACCACCCCCTTCCCCCCCTGTCCATCAGCATCTCTTCCTGCTCTCCCTGTCCAGCAGTAGGCCTCCCTTTCTTTTCCCCTCCCCCTTTCCAACAGCACCTCTTCGTGCTCCCCTTGTCCAGCAGTAGGCCTCCCTTCCTTTTTCCTCCCCTGTCCATCAGCACCTCTTCCTGCTCTCCCTGTCCACCAGTAGGCCTCCCTTTCTTTTCCCCTCCCCCTTTCCAACAGCACCTCTTCGTGCTCCCCTTGTCCAGCAGTAGGCCTCCCTTCCTTTCCTCCCCTTTCTCTATCCCCCCAACAGTCCAGCATCTCCCTTCTCTGTATTTCCCATCAACCAAGCATCTCCCTTCTGTCTCCTCCTGTCAGCCGCTGCCATGGTGTTCAGCTCCGGCGCGTTGCTCAAGGGCAGAGCAGCGGGAGCAGCGCCACCAGCAGCAGCGCTTCCGGACACTGCGGGAGCCCTTCTCAAGGGGGCGGGACAGGCTGCTGAGGAGCTTCGGGGGCTGCTGCTGTTAGCCCTGGCAGAGACGTCTTCCGATATCGGTTCGATTTTTACATGTCATCGCTGAGCTGGTGGCAGTGCCAGCGCCGCTTCCCTCTCAGCGGGCCGTTTTTTTTTTTTAAAATTTAAAAGCCGCCGCCGCAGCTCCTCTCTCGATCCTGGTGCAGTTCGAGAGAGGAGCCGGGGGTGAGGAAGGCCGCTGCAGCTGTGTAACTTTTTTTTTTTAATTTGAAAGCCGCCGCCGCCACAGCCGGGGCCGCGCATGCGCACACGTGTTTCCGCGACGGATCAGGGAACACGACTTTTGAGTGCGCATGCGCGGCCTAGCATTTTATTATATTAGATATATCATAAAAAGTTCTAAAGATTGAGTCTGTATAAGATAATATGCCCACCACATGTTAAAACTGCTCAGGAAAAGAGAATACCAATAGATACATTTAGTAAATATTTATTGAAAATAACTTAGTCATTATAACATTTAAAACTTGTTTATAGAATTTATATTTTAAGGTTTTACTTTGCATCATCTGATTAGCCCCTTTTTTTCTACTTTCAGTTATAGACTTAGTCGTCCGGCAGTCATAATTGGAAAGTCTGACACATTGCCTGGACGGAACTTATACATTTTGACTTAGACCAAGTCAAAACAGGTATAAGTTCCGGATCGGGCAGCTGAGCTGATGGCAGGTTCACGGGTGCCAGCAGGAGAGATTGGGCATCTCTCCTGCTGGCGAAGATTGGGGGGGGTTCGCAGGTTTAGGCATGAGGGACTGGGAATCCCTCCTGCCATAATTGTTGCGGGGGAAGGGGGACGGTTCCACGATTCTCTAACCGGCGCTTATGACAGACGGTTAGAGAATTGTGGTTTTAGGCAAAGGACTGATCCCTCCCATGCTTAAAAGGTCTTGTTTTGGGTGTTTGGGACTTGGGCAACTTTTTTTTTCCTAGCACAGGACTTAAAGGTAGACGTAGTGGCGGTCTGGGCGATTAAACTCCTGAACGTACATTTTGGATGTTTTTTTTCGAGAATGGACATTTCCCTGCTGCCTACTTTGGGTGCCTAGGGCCCTTGGACCAAAAGGGGACTTCAATGGCTTTTTTTTTTTTTTATTATGCCCCTCTTAGTCTTCACCACCAGCTTGGGAAAAAATTCTTCCTATATCTTTTAAAGAGGAGAAATTTTGGTCAAAGCTTTCAGAGCAGATGGAGAGGAGGGAGGTCTGTTAGAAGACAATCAAACATCCCCTTCAATGCTCACTTTTTAGACTCTCTCTAAAAAACACTAACACAATTAAAGACATGTATTGTATTTCAAAAATATCATAAATTCACTCCTCATTCACACTGTTTCCTCGTAACAGTTTCCTGTGTGTGCTATAAATCTGAATCTCCCTGCATTTTCAGAGCTAAATTTTAGCAATTTGAAATCGCCTCTTCCCAATATGCTCCTAGCTGTGCTGAATCACCAGTCATCCTCTCCTGTGCCCTACCTGGAAGTCTGCCACAACCCAAGAATCAGCATCCACTGCTACAGTGAACTTGTTCTAGTTAATAGTTGCCACGAGGGATAATCTTGACACGGAACAGTACAGCCTGCAACTCTGGCAGAAATATGCTACTTTGATTTAAAACAGAAAATAAACTATGGCCTGTACCTCAGCGGTCCCAGGGGCACAGTAGCAGGTGTGTAGAAAGATTTATGGTCCACTAATCAGTTACATAAACAAATATGTGCCTGTTAGTTTTCTAGGGAAGACCATAATATCTCATCCAGGTTCAGCTATCTTTGCCTACTTACACGACACCAGACCCAGGCTAATGAGAAATAATTTTATTATGAAAATAGAAAAATATAATTCAAAAGCCAGCAGCAATAACTAAATATTGTTCACAAAATATCCGAATACATATATGAAACTCAGTACATAATTATCACACAACACTTGCTAGATAAATGAGATAAACTAATTCTTACACTCTAAATAATTCCTTATAATAATTCCTGATTAGCAGCAAACTAAATATATTGCTTATCACCAAGAATAGCTTCACTTCTCCTTATCCTGAACCACAATAGGATTCATTTATCTAACCCCAGCTGTTAAGATAATAGAATTCCGTATTCTCACCATCCAATTAGGCTTTAGCACAAAATCAAGTGAAAGGGAAGACGTCTTCTACTCGGCACTGAAGATAAGAATTCTTTTGGTATTGGAACAAGAGTTTGTCAGCCACTGGAGAAGCTGTAACTTAGGTTGGCAGTAAAGGTTTCCTTGATGTGATGGAATCTAGAGGTATAAAAGTCCAGTTTCACTCTCTCAGGCAGAGAGTCACAAGAGGTAACTGTTCAGGTCTTAATTATTATAAGATGCAGAGTAACCTATGATAAGATGCGAGTTCACTCACATCCTGGCACAGACTAATTATAATTAGCATGTTTTCACTTGGATCTCGTCAGATGACCACCCCGGACCAATCCAGAAATATAACTTAGATGAATAGCCTTTCTGTATAGAGTCTCGTACAGACTGAGACAGAGGCGCCTTCGTTAGATAAGACCAGCACAGGAGCAATTCCTCCCCCAAGATTTACACAGGCTAAGCATGGAGGCATAGCTGGATGTCCTTGACTAGAATACAATTCTGGTACATACCCAGAATGCATCAGGCAGAAACAGCAAAGATGTGTTCTTCTTTCTCTTCTTGCTAGGTTCAGGCTGGAATGATTTCTTGCAACAATGGTTCAGGCTTGATGATGTCAGAGAGGCCTAACCTTCAGGTGTGAATAAGGAAACACCCCTACAGGTGACATAATAATAATAATAATAACTTTATTCTTATATACCGCCAACAATCTTGCGACTTCTAGGCGGTTCACAATAAAGAGAAACTGCGCAGGCAGCGATTTACAGAGTATAGCAGTGTACATCTGATAGTAACAGCATTAGTAATAGTAACAACAGTTTATATACTGCAGGACCGTGAAGTTCCATGCGGTTTGCAATGAATTAGAAAAATTCCGTAAATTGATTGGAGCATTCATAGTTATTGATTAGGGGTTGACAGTTTACAAGATCAGATTTGGGGGGATTACGAAGGGGGCTATTGTCCTGATTCGTTACCTAGGTATTTCGATAGAGCTGCTGCAGACAAACAGCAAATCTGACTTGGCATGTTATAATCCCCTTAAAATCACAGCACTGTGAACAAGGTTGGGCACTCTTGCACATCGGTAATGGGCTATGAAGTGATGAAAATGAATCCATAGAAAATAATTTCATTTTGTTTCTAGCTCCAATTTAAGATGCACAGAGGATGTTTAGCCCTCCCTGTCGACACTGATACAGTCCCATACAATTTCCCCTAATATTCACAATCAGTAAAAAAAAACCCAAAAACTATTTATTTATTCATTCATTTTTATAGCCCGTCTTCCCAGAACGGGTTATACACAAAGGGCTCCTTTCACCAAGCCGCATTAGGGCATTAAAGCGCAGAATAGCGTGCGCTACATTGTCGCGTGCGCTAGACTTTAACGCCAGCACTGAGATGGCGTTAGTTCTAGAAGCATAGCACGCGGTAATTTCCTGCGTGCGCTAAAAACGCTAGCGCACCTTAGTAAAATGAGCCCAAAGTTTTCAGGAACAGAGATAAATACATTACGGAGTCAATAACATGCTACAGGATCAAAACACAAAGCTACAGAATCAATAACTTTCAACGTATAGTGAACGTGACTAAGCACGCATGCTTTGCAGAATCTAAGAAAATAAATCATAAGAGTCACGAATGGGTATTAACGTATCTGCAGTGAACGGCAGAACTGGCTGGCAGGCTCAGGTGTGCTGAGGTAAGGTACGTTGAAGAAAGGAATCCAAACACCCCAGAACTCGAACGACTTAGAATCCAAACTTTTTTTTGTAATAAATTTTGTCTTGGAATCTGAACTCAGCTTTGGCATCCGAACACCCTGCACATTGTATATGTGCGTTTGTGCCCCAGAATCTGAATGCTGCTTTGGAATATTTGTTAATATTTTACCTTAAAATCCAGTGTATTTACTATTAATATTTGAGTTTGTGGGACCCAGGAACGGATTAATCCAGTTTCTATTATTTTCTTTTCTTTTTTTTCCAATTCTTTATTCATTTTAAAATCAAACAACAAGTGCACATAAATATATCATAAATTGATTACAATATAGCACTTTAAAATCTAACACATAAAATATAATAGACCATTAATGATATAAACCCTACCCACCCACCCTTCATCAGTTATTCTATATAAAATATATTATACAATTATTATAAACATAATTATAAAATTTCCTCCCTAAATCCTCCCTCCCCCTGAGTGTGCATATAATAAATCTAAAAAAGGAAGAAAAATGATGCCTATTCATTACAATACTTTTCCAATGGCCCCCAAATCTTTACAAAGTTATTATAATTTCCTTTTTGCAACGCTAATGCCTTTCCATCTTAAAAATATGACATAACGAATTCCATCAGAATGTGTAATTAAGATTTTTGTAATTTTTCCAGTTATTGGTAATATGTTGAATGGCAACCTGTGTCATAATTAATAAAAGTTTATTGTTGTGTGATGATATTTGACTCTTTTTTCTCATAACCATTCCAAATAAAACCGTATCATAAGAAAGCGCAACATGGTTTTCCAATAGAGAATTTACTTGAGTTCAAATTGAATTCCAAAATAACTTAATACAGGGACAGTAATAAAGTAGATGATCCAATGTCCCTGGTTCCAGATTATTTTCAATGGGAAAAATTGTCTTGGAACTTGAACGCTTTGGAACTCGAATGGGGTTCTGGAACATACTAAGTTCGGATTCCAAGGTATCACTGTACTTCACATGTTCTGGAAATAGCATCTGCGGGGTATAAAAGAGTCAACATAGATATTCCTTTAACACTCTCCACTCACAGGACGCCTCTTTTCTTTTGTCTCCACAAGTACTCGGAGCATGGGCATATATATAGGCCACGTGGCTCAATGGAGCAGTTTTCACATTTGTCAATCTTATTTATACGTGCAGAAAAAGAGGAAAAATGGGACCAAGGGCTAGATTCACTAAACTTACCGATCATGTACCGATGGTTTTGCGATCGTTTCCCGACCCGATTCACTAAACAGCTGTGTGATCAATCTGCGATCCAATCCGCACATGCAAATGAGGGGAAATGCCTTGCATAAGTAGGAAGCCATCGATTCACTAAATCGAAGGAACACCGATTGGGTTTGCCAATCCTAAATGAAGCGACTGCTCAGGACCAGTTGCTACTGTCCTTGCCGACTCTCCTGCTCTCTGCCGCCCTGAAATCCTTGAAATCTCCCTGCTCTCTGCCGCCCTGCCTCTCTGCGAGCCTGTGGTTTTAACTAGTAGTCTAACTTTCTGCTATTTTGAGCACTGAAGGACTAAAAGGCAGGAATTTAACAAACGGAAAACATGCTTATTATGAATTGAAAAACAGCTGGTGAACAACTTAGATTTATAATCTGTTCATCACCCAAACAGGATTTCTATGTGCTTTGTAATGGTCACATAAGAAGAATGCAAGCAGACAATGTCTGAACCTTCCCACTGTAATAATGGCCTTGCAGCTAGGATGGGAAAAGGAAAAAACCTACCTGAGACATTACACATTCTCTGGCAGAGCCAGGACTCAACCCACCCCCTGATTGTAGACCCCTCACACACACTCACCTACACAGATATCTCCCAGCTTGTCTGGACTCAGGTTGACATCTCGAAGTACTGGCACCATCACAGCTGAGAGAAGCTCATCGGGTGTGGTGTCCTGAAAATCAAAAAGCAGAATATTCAGCATGCAGTGCACTTACTCAATTTGCATAGAAACCTGAGGACAGATAAAGGCCAAATGACCCATCCAGTCTGCCCATCAACAAAATCCACTACCTCCTCCTCTCCCTAAGAGATCCCAGGTGCCTGTCCCACGTTTTCTTGAATTCAGACCCACTATTTGCCTCCACCACATAAAGAATCAAGGAACCCAGCAAGAATGAAAGATCTGCAAATACAAAGTGAAACAAGCCATGTGAATGTAACTTAAGCCAGATCGAGTCAGATCAAGCATCCTTTCCAACTCTCAGCAGTCTGGGTCACAAAGATACAGCAGACCCTATAAAATAGATGTTAAAAACAAAAGCTGGCTAATAATTTTATGGACTTTTCTTCCACAGATTTGTAAAAAGGATGGGCTTTGAAATACTGCCTTTTCTTTGTAGTTTACGCAATGAGAGCAGTATACCTACTTTAAAAAAGGTTATTTATTTTGTTCCTGGAACAATGAACTATGAAGTGACTTGCCCAGAGTCACATGCAAATGCAGTGGGAATCAAACTCACAACCTCAGGATGCTGAGACAGCATCCTCTACCTCACACCTCTTTTAAGAATATAAGAATAGCCTTACTAGGTCAGACCAATGGTTCATCTAGCCCAGTATCCCATCTTCACAGTGGCCAATCCAGGTGGCAAAAACCCAAAAAGTAGAAACATTCCATCCTACTGATCCAGGGCAAACAATGGCTTCCCCCCATGAATGTCTCAATAGCAGACTATGGACTTTTCCTCCAGGAACTTGTCCAAGCCTTTTATAAATCCAGCTACATTAATCGCTCTTACTACATCTTCTGGCAATGCATTCCAGAGCTTAACTATTCTCTCAGTGAAAAAATAATTCCTCCCATTGGTTTTAAAAGTATCTCCCTGCAACTTCATCGAGTGTCCCCTAGACTATGTAATTTTTGATAGAGTAAAAAAATCGATCCCGTTCTACACCACTCAGGATTTTGTAGACGTCAATCATATCTCCCCTCAGCCATCTCTTTTTCAAGCTGAAGAACCCTAACTTCCTTAGTCTTTCCTCATATGAGAGGAGTTCCATCCCCTTTATGATCTTGGTCGCTCTTCTTTGAACCTTTTCTAATTCCGCTATGTCTTTTTTGAGATGGACTATATGATGTATGGGGCAACCCTCATTAAGTCCGGTGCTAGACATCCATGAGGCACTGCCCGAGCCTATAGTCCCTCGTCCATTTATAAAGGCTCATACCGATGTTCATTATTTAAGTTTTGAGCCTTTACATTTCCTTCAAGGGATGAGGACCCTTTAGCCGATTTTTTATTTATATTTTTTTGAGATAAGACAACCAGAATTGAATGCAATACTCAAGGTGATGTCACACCATGGAGCGATACAGAGACATTATAGCATTCTTGTTTACCAACCCTTTTTAAATAATTCCTAGTATCTTGTTTGCTTTTTTGGCCGCTGACGCACATTGGGCAGGAGGTTTTAGCATATTGTTTACAATAACACCCTAACATCTAGTATCTATGATTTGGGTTATTCTTCCTAATGTGCATCAATTTGCATTTGTTCTCATTAAATTTCATCTGCCATTTGAACGCCCAGTCTTCCAATTTCCTAAGGTCTGCCTGCAATTATTTAGAGTCTGCCTGTGTTTTAACAACTTTGAACAGTTTAGTGTCATCTGCAAATTTAATCACCTCACTTGTTCCAATTTCCAGATCATTTATAAACAAGTTAACTAGCACCAGTCTTTATCAATGATAACTTTTAGGAGTTATCATTGATAAAGACCTATCATTCCACTACCATATTAGTTCAGTTGTAAAAACCTGTTTCTACAAACTTCGCATTATTCGCTCATTAACTTCAATCTTGGAGACCGAATCAATCAAAATTCTGGTTCATTCTTTGATTATTTCCCACTTAGATTACTGTAATTCCCTTCTCAATGGTCTTCCCCAAAAAGAAATCCGACGCCTTCAATTAATACAAAACACTGCTATAAAACTCATCTATAAACTAGGTAAATATGATCATGTTACTCCGGTTCTGAAAGATGCACACTGGCTTCCTGTTGCTCATCGAATCACTTATAAAATCATCCTCTTGACCTTCAAAATAAAATCTTCTCATCAGCCATCATACCTTCATAAACTCCTCATTCCTCAATGTTCTCCTTGAACTTTGAGATCAACAAATCAAAAACTCCTATTAATTCCCTCCATAAAAGAGTTCTATTATACACGAAAAATAAATTTTGCTGTATCTGCCCCAACTTTGTGGAATTCTCTACCACAACCTCTTCGAGATGAACAAAATCTAGACAAATTTAAGAAAAGCCTGAAGACTTTTTTATTTTGCGATGCATTCTTTTCTGCTTAGACCCTACTCCCCTCTCTTATTTCATTCACATTACTTTCTACCTCTTTTTTTTTTTTAACCCTATTTTTTTCTTAAAGAACCTTCCCCACCCAATATGTTTTTTTCCAAATTCCCCTTTCTCCCTTTTCTCTCTTCATTGTAACTTTACCCTCCCATTCCCTTTTATCCTCACTGTCTAGTTTGTCATGTTAATGTAATGTAATGTAATGTAATTTATTTCTTATATACCACTACATCCGTTAGGTTCTAATGTCTTTAATGTTCACTATATGCACTTCTAATATTTATTATCTCAATTTCTTTCTTTTTTTTAAATTTTTTTATATTTAATGTAAACCGGCCAGATATTTGTTTGATGGTCGGTATATTAAAATCTAATAAACTTGAAACTTACAGATCCCTGCGGCACTCCACTATTTACCCTCCTCCATTGAGGAAAAAATGGCCATTTAACCCTACCCTCTGTTTTCTATCCAATAGCCAATTTATAATCCACAACCGAATATTGCCTCTTATCCCATGAGTCTTTAATTTTCTTAGGAGCCTCTCATGAGGAACTTTGTCAAAAGTTTTCTGGATACACTATATCAACCGGCTCACAAACACGTAAATGGCAGCCATGAAGAAACTATTCCCCCTCCCTCATGACCTTCCCCCTTTATGTTCTATTTTCTTGTTTACTTGTATGTCCATCTTTGTTCATCTAATTTGTTTATGTTTTTTTAATTTAAATTTGTATGCCCCATTTTATATTGTATATCGCCTAGAATCCATGATAGGCGATTAATCAAAATTTTTTTTTTTTATTAAACTTGAAACTTCATCCATGTTTATTCACTCCTTCAAAGAAGTCAGTCAAATTGATGAGGCAAGATCTTCCTTGACTGAACCCATACTGACTCTGTCCCATTAAATCACGTTTGTCTACGTGTTCAACAATTTTATTTTTTACAATTGTTTCCACTATTTTGCCCAGCACTAAAGTCAGTCTTGCTGGTCTGTAATTTCCGGATCTCCCCGGATCCCTTTTTAATACTTCAGGTACTACAGATTTTGAGCTCCACTTGTGTTAGTTGACCACATATCCTCACCACAGAGCACAATTAAGCTATAGTAAAGAACATATTTTAGGTGTAAGGCTTGATTCTGGCCTAACGATGAAGCTGAAAGTAACCAAGACCGTACAAGTATGTTTCGCACAAATGCATTTGTTATACCGATTAAAACCAATGTTAGCGCCATATGATTTTCGAACTGTTGTTCAGGCTATGTTTTGTCTAGACTTGATTACTGCAATGCCCTGTACCGTGGAATAACAAAAGCAAGATGCAGAGCATTGCAGGTTATACAAAACGCAGCAGCATAGATTTACTAAGGGGAGATCCTGCCAATCCAACCTGATCAGCTTCTTTGACTGGGTAATGGGGAAGCTGGATATAGGGGAGTCCCTGGACATCGTGTACCTGGACTTTAGCAAAGCATTCGATAGCGTACCACACCGCAGGTTACTGAGCAAGATGAGTTCTATAGGATTAGGTAACACATTGACGAAATGGGTTGGGAGCTGGCTTGGAGGTAGGCTCCAAAGGGTGGTGGTGAACGGCACCCCCTCCGAAATGACGGAGGTGATTAGTGGAGTACCACAGGGCTCAGTCTTGGGCCCAATCCTATTCAACATCTTTATAAGAGACTTGGCAGAAGGGTTTCGAGGTAAAATAACATTATTCGCCGATGACGCCAAACTGAGTAATGTAGTGGGCAAATGCACAACAGATGAAGATTCAGTGCCCGACAACATGATGCACGACCTACTCCTACTGGAGCAATGGTCTAGGACATGGCAACTCAACTTCAATGCCAAAAAATGCAAAGTTATGCACCTGGGCAGCCAGAATCCATGCAAGTCTTATACCCTTAATGGCGAGATCCTAGCAAAAACGGTAGCAGAACGAGACTTGGGGGTAATCGTCAGTGAGGACATGAAGTCTGCCAATCAAGTGGAGCAGGCTTCGTCCAAGGCAAGACAAATCATGGGCTGCATACGAAGGGGTTTCGTCAGTCGTAAGGCGGAAGTCATTATGCCATTGTATAGATCCATGGTGAGGCCCCACCTGGAATACTGTGTGCAATTCTGGAGGCCGCATTATCGCAAGGATGTGCTGAGACTGGAGTCGGTGCAAAGAATGGCCACCCGGATGGTCTCGGGACTCAAGGATCTACCATACGAAAAACGGCTTGACAAATTACAGCTATACTCGCTCGAGGAGCGCAGAGAGAGGGGGGACATGATCGAGACGTTCAAGTATCTTACGGGCCGCATCGAGGCGGAGGAAGATATCTTCTTTTTCAAGGGTCCCACGACAACAAGAGGGCATCCGTTGAAAATCAGGGGCGGGAAACTACGAGGTGACACCAGGAAATTCTTTTTCACTGAAAGAGTGGTTGATCGCTGGAATAGTCTTCCACTACAGGTGATTGAGGCCAGCAGCGTGCCTGATTTTAAGGCCAAATGGGATCGGCACATGGGATCTATTCACAGGGCAAAGGTAGGGGAGGGACATTAAGGTGGGCAGACTAGATGGGCCGTGGGCCCTTATCTGCCGTCTATTTCTATGTTTCTATAATGGGATTGTCTAAATATGATCATATTTCACCACATCTCCAAAAATTGCATTGGCTTCCAGTCGCCTTCAGAGTACAGTATAAAGCAGTGATGATTTGAAATCAATTCTTGTATGGAAACATCCCAGAATCGTTTAAAAATAATATATTTAGCTATACACCAAAAAGACCTTTGCGTTCTGAGAATTTAGCTTTACTGAAGACGTCTGTGAATCCAAGACTTGTTGAGACTGGTAAAATGACTTTCTGTTGTGCAGGAGTTAAGTTATGGAACTCCTTGGTGGGTCAGATACAAAATTGCTGTGAAAAGGGCAGGTTTAGAAAACTTCTTAAGACGCAGTTATTTGTAGATGCCTTTTTCTAGCTATCTCTAGCAGTGGTCTCAAACTCAAACCCTTTGCAGGGCCACATTTTGGATTTGTAGGCACTCAGAGGGCCTCAGAAAAAATAGTTAATGTCTTATTAAAGAAATGACAATTTTGCATGAGGTAAAACTCTTTATAGTTTATAAATCTTTCCTTTTGGCTAAGTCTTAATAATAATATTGTCATTTATAGCTAAAGAGATATGATCAACAAACTTTCATTTTACTTTTCTGATTATGATAAGCATACTGAGGGCCTCAAAATAGTACCTGGCGGGCCGGGCCGCATGTGGCCCCCCTAGGCCGCAAGTTTGAGACTACTGATCTCTAGTAAAATTGATGAACTATCCATGATCTTTAGTCTTCAAATTATGATATTATTTTATCATATGTCTATTTTATTATGTATTTGTTTTATCATGTGTTTATTTTAATATTATGTATGTAACTTATGTAAACCACTTAGTTTTAAAGGGTATAGAAATTTTATAAATAAATAAATATTTATGATGTTTCAAGAGTACCTGATTGCCATTCCATGTGTTGTAAACTGTTCTGGGTAAATCTCTTCATGAAAAAGGTGGTTAATAAATCCCAATACATAAGTTCAATGTATTTAATATACCGCAAATATAAAACCAAAGATAAATCTAAGCGGTTTACAATTAAAATTTAGAATTTGAAATAAACAAAGTAAAAAAATTATATAGGGTAGGAAACAAAAAAAAAAACCAAATAAATAAAACAAACGCAAAATACAATTGAGAACATGAGGAAAGAGGGAATCGACGGATTACAATAGAAATAAAAAGGTTGGGCAAAGGGATGAACAATATGGCAGGGGAGGAAACAGTTTATCCAAACGGCACTCAATTTTTATATATAAATGTTCATGTGAGGATCACCAAGCTCAGTATATATCTAACTCCTCACCTCCAATGTATAATCCCCATCTCCTCAGAAGTACCACCTGGGCTCAAAGGTTTTCACTGCCCTAGGCTTTATGTACTACCCCTTCACCATTTGGAGATCGATGCGGGCCCAGGCAGGAGCGCAGAGGATTTGTTCCTGATCTCTCTGCGCTTCTGGCCGGGAAATTTGCTAGACCACCAGGTACGACGGCGAGTAGGTAGGATTAAATTTGTAGCAGTGGTGGTTTTTTTTTTTTTTTATATGCGGTGGCAGGGGGGGGGATCAAAAATATGCGGTGGCAGCAGGGAGAGGGGGTTAAAATATGCGGCGGTGGCAGCAGCGGGCTTAAATTTGTATCTTCGCTTCATAAGACGCACTTACTTTCCACCCCCTTTTTGGGGGTAGAAAAAGTGCATCTTATGGAGCAAAAAATATAGTAAATAACAAACCTGTAATTTGCCCCTGTTATTTGTTCCTAATCCTGTAATTCTCCTGGATCTGTCCAGAATACCTCTTTTGTAATCCGCCTAGAACCACAAGGTAATGGCGGAATAAAAGTCACTAATGTGATGTAATGTATTTGCTAATGTCAGATTGATGACAATGTTCATGGTACATTGAAAACTGAAGTTGATTACATTAGGTTAGAATCCACTTGTGAGAGTGGATTGGGAAGTTACCTAGGCCTTACAAAAGGGATGGGGGGAGGTAACATGGAATTCACTGAGGGAAGAATGGGGGTAGGGTGCCATGTTGTGCCCAAGAAAGGGAGTGAGTTAATGTTTCTTTGGAGGGAGGATTAGTAAAAATGTGATGTGGCAGATTGGGAACAAGGTTCAAGTTTTCTTAAAGGGAAAGGAACCTGGGAGAGGTGAAATGGGAAGTGACAATGAAATTTAGAAAATGTACAAATATGGTTAACAGAGATACTAGTGAAGATGTATACTGGAAAGAAATGTGTTGATGTGACATGTACTGTATTATATATACTCCATGTGTACAGAGGAGGGTGCATAAGATGATGCCCTCTGAGGGCAGAGGTCCTTCAGAGGAGGATGAGTATGACCTCCCCCCCCCCCCAACACTGAAAAATGCCTCTGCTGTAAAAGCAGTGGTGGCAGATTTTTCTGGTGGTCACTGAATTTTGATTCTGACCTACACAAGACCTATGGGAGGAGGAGGAGGTTCCCTCTTTTTCCTAGTGGGATGCAGAGCACAATTCTGGCTTTTTGGTTGTTCTTTTCTCCCACCAAAGCCCTGAGACAGAGGGAGACTCCCAGACAGATTAACTAACAGACAAACCTCAGGGTGAATTAGAAGCGACAAGGGGAAGTTTGTTGACAGAACCAAAGAGTCTGCCTTCACGCTGAATTCACTGTAAATAATTAAAGGCTGTTCTTCGATCAAATTAAATAAAGTTCCAGTTCGGTTCACTAACACCTTGTACTGAGCTGTTGTTTCATCAGAAGGGACAGCAAGGAGTTCAAGTGGGGTGAGTGAAATCTGTGACAGAGACTGAGTAATTTAACTTTTTGTGGGCCCTGGTGCGGGGTAGGTGAACACCCCACCCCTCAATCCCGAAGAGCTGACCAGAGCCTTCTGCGGGCGTGTGTGGAAGCCAGGGCTCTACATAGATTTACATAAGAACATAAGAAATGCCATTTACCGGATCAGACCCTAGGTCCATCCTGTCCGGCGACCCGCACACGCGGAGGCCAATCCCGGTGTTCCCTGTTAAAGACCCTGTTGGGTTGAAGATTCTAGACTTCCAAAACACTTAAAGTCAGGTTAGTAAATCTCTCTGGTTGAGAATGTGGAAGACCTAACACTCTATGGAGCCCCCCTCACTGCCAGTCTTCTGGTTGCCAAGCCCTCTCTCATGAAAATGCTCAGGAGTAGGGCAACACTTTATAGGTTAATGTTGGACTGGGTAAAACGTGGATCTTAACCACACACCCTTAGAAAACTGTTCACCTCGGTCGGGGGTGAGCAGGATCTGTGAAGGCTGCAGGAGATAAAATGAGGATCTCTGTGGGGTCCATGTTTTACCACCTCCCAATCTCAACCACAAAGAGAAAAGAAATCAGCAAGTGTAGAAGTTAAAACATTGGCTCCTCAGTCAGAACTAAAAAAGGCTCCGAAGGGACCCTAATTTTTTAACTCTCACAGATCTCGCTGACTCTACAGATTCTCATTTAAATCCTGAAGACCTCATGGATCCCGCTGGAGGGAGTTAGATAAGGATAAGCGTACATGGGGCGAGTAGGATCCGTGAGATCTGAGAAAGTTAAAACAAAGAACCCTGCAGACCCCATGCCACAGATGCTTTCTTTTTAAGGTCGATGTGGTACACATCCGCAAGGTCCATGGAATCCTCTTTAAGAGGTAGAGAATGACACGGGGACAAATTTTTCCCCGTCCCGTTCTTGCGAGTTTTATCACCGTCCTTGCACCATTCCTGTAAGCTCTGTCTTACCACAGAAGCCTCGAACACTTATTATTTTAAAGTGTTCAAGGATTGTGCAGATGAGGACAGAGCTTGCAAGAATGGGGCAGGGACAGGAAAAAACTCACTGGGAAGGAAAAATGAGTTCCCGCAGGGACAAGGTAAAATTTGTCCCCAGGTCCATCAAAGATAAACTGAAATGTCAAACCGGTGTTAAAACCAAGATAAGCAGATTTTTAAAGGCTAGCAGTTAAAATCCACGTTTTACCCAGTCCCTGGGAGGGCGGAAGCCAGGGCAACGTATATTTTGGGTTGAAGACTCTAGATCAGGAGTGCCCAAAAGATCGATCACAATAAACTCACGTTGCCTTTGTGTTCTGTTCTCCCTGCTACCCCATCAGGCCAGGCGCATACAAGCGCCGGGCCCACAGCCTCCCCCCCACCATGTCAATTCTGACGTCGGAGAGGAAGTTCCAGACCAGCCAGGCAGCGATTGGCTGGCCCAGAACTTCCTCTCCGACGTCAGAATTGACATTGGGGTGGAAGGCTTGTGGGCCCGGTGCTTGCACGGGCCTGGTTTTGCAGCGTTGGGGAACCAGGCTTAAATCGGCAGCAGTGGCTTATAAGCAGGGAGAACGACAGACAGAAATAAAGGGGGACAGAGAGAGAGAAAGAAAGAAAGGGGAGGGGGCAGGGAGAGAGGAATAAAAAGTTGGACTCGTAGAGAGACAGAGAGAGATGTTGGTTGGGTAATGGAATGAGGTCAGAAGAAGGAAGTGCAACCAGAGACTCATGAAATCACCAGACAGCAAAGGTAGGAAAAATGATTTTATTTTAAATATAGTGATCAATATATGTCCGAATTTATATCTGCTGTCTATATTTTGCACTATGGCCTCCTTTTACTAAACCGTGATACCGTTTTTTAGTGCAAGGAGCCTATGAGCATTGGGAGCAGCACAGGGCATTCAGTGCAGCTCCCTATGCTAAAAACCGCTATTGCGGTTTAGTAAAAGGGGAGGAGGTATATTTGTCTATTTTTGTATAGTTGTTACTGAGGTGACACTGCATATTTTAAAGCAGGGGTGTCCAATAGGTCGATCGCGATCGACCGGTATATCGCCAAGGCAAAGTGAGTCGATCAAGGAGCTCGGTGATAGACTCACTTTGCCTTGGTGATCTACCGGGCTGATCAGCCTTCCTCTCCCCGACTTCAATTCTGCTGTCGGAGAGGAAGTTCGGGCCAGCCAATCGCTGCCTGGCTGGGCCGGAACTTCCTCTCCAACGGCAGAATTGACGTCGGGGAGAGGAATGTTGGTCGGCCCAACGCAGGGAAACAGGGAGAGCTTGGGGCGGCAGCGGCTTTGGGGCCTGTTACCCGATTGCGGCGGCGGCTTGGGGGCCTGTTCCCCGATGGTGGCAGCAGTGGCTTGGTGGAGGGCAAGTTGAAAGAAAGAAAGGGGGCAGGCAGGGAGACAGAAGGAAAGAAGGGAAACAGAAAAAAAGAAAGGGGGCATGAAGAGAGAAAAAAAGAAAGGGAGGCAGGGAGAAAGAAAGGGCAGGGAGAGAGGAAGAAAAAGTTGGGGGAGGGAATAAAGTCTGGAGGAGAGGAAGCATACAGGCTGAAAGAAGGGAAGAAAGATTGGATGCAGTCAGAAGAAAGTGCAGCCAGAGACTCATGAAATCACCAGACAACAAAGGTAGGAAAAATGATTTTATTTTCAATTTAGTGATTAAAATGTGTCTGAATTTATAACTGCTGTCTATATTTTGCACTATGGCCCCCCCCTTTTACTAAACCACAATAGCGGTTTTTAGCGCAGGGAGCCTATGAGCGTCGAGAGCAGCACTGGGCATTCAGCGCAGCTCCCTGCGCTAAAAACTGCTATTGTGGTTTAGTAAAAAGGGAGGGGGATATATTTGTCTATTTTTGTATGGTTGTTACTGAGGTGACAGTGCATAGAGTCATCTGCCTTGACCTCTTTGAAAAAACCCCAGAATAGGAATGATAATTAACATTTTCTCAGCGTACAGCGTGCTTTGTGTTTTTTTAAAAAGTTATTGTTGGTAGATCATTTTGACTTGGTCATTTTAAAAGTAGCTCGCAGGCCCAAAAAGTGTGGGCACCCCTGTTCTAGATTTACAAAACACCTAAACAAAGTCAGGCCGGTAAATCTCTCCGGGTGAGAACGTGGAAGACCTAGCACCCTACAGAGCCCCCTCACTGTCTGTCTCCCAGGGTGCTAAGCCTTCCCTCAGGAGTCGGTCAACACTTTACAGGCTTTAATGTGCCAATCGGTGTCTCAATCGCCATTGCAATCTAGCCCAAGGCAATTGCTTCCCTATCACCCCGAAGAAAAGGCTGCCAGATGCGTCCAAGTGTCCGCACACGTTTTCTTCGAGCCGCCAAGGAAGGGGGAGCGGGGGATCGGTGGGTCTCAGGGGCTGGGGCTGGGGCTGTACCTTGAAGCCTCCCCTCCGAGCTTTGCAGATGGCAGTGCGCAGGCCGTGCACCACGACCACGTCCTCGGGACCGTCCCGGGAGATCGGAGCCCGGCACCCGACGGCCCGAGCCGAGCCGCTGCCCGTCGGGCCTGGGCCGGCGGAGAGGTGCCCGAGCACTACTTTCATCCGGTGCATGATCAGAATCGGAGCCGGGGAACGGAGGCACAAGAGTGGGAGGAGGACGAAGAGCGGACAACGCGCTGTCCTCCCGCAGCCCCGCCCCGAGCACGGAAGCACGCCATCACGCCAGCCCCGGATCGCCGTCAGTGCCAGGGAACAGCCGTTAGATGTCGCCCTTGAGCAGCGCGTGTGAGGCAGACTCTAATGAATTGACAGAGGTCCGCTAAGCAATAATTCCCTATAGTGCAAAGCTCTGTCTTTCCTTCTACTCATGCACTCCTAACATATGGAAACTGAGAAGGATGGGCGACGTCAGTTAGTTGCTCTCCCTCCCCGAGCTCGGAACAGTATAATAATAATAATTTCTTTTGTATACCGCCATGCACGGATATAAACACGATCATGTCATGTGTTTGCGTGAAAGACGGAAAGAATTTGAGGGTGGAGGCAGTGGCGTACCTAGGGGGGGGGCGGGGGGGCGGGCCGCCCCGGGTACCAGCCCTAAGGGGGTGTTCCCGGCCTTGCCGTTCAGTCCCCCGCCACCCCCGAAGGACCGCTCGCCCCACTGACCTTCCTGCACCATCTGTGAAGCAGCCCGCAGCAGGATCGCGAAGTCAGCGTCAGCATCCCTGCGCTGCTTCCTGCGCCGCGATCCCGCCCCACCCTGAAGGCCTGATGCCCCGACCCACCCCAAAGGACCGCTCGCCCCCCTGGCCTCCCCGCACCACCTATGAACAGCCGCAGCAGGATCGCGAAGTCAGCGTCAGCATCCCTGCGCTGCTTCCTGCGCCGCGATCCCGCCCCTCCTCTGACGTCAGAGGAGGGGCGGGACCGTGGCGCAGGAAGGAGCGCAGGGATGCTGACGCTGACTTCGCGATCCTGCTGCGGCTGTTCATAGGTGGTGCGGGGAGGCCAGGGGGGCGAGCGGTCCTTCGGGGTGGGTCGGGGCATCAGGCCTTCAGGGTGGGGCGGGCGGGCAGGCAAGCAGGCTTTCAAGGGGGAGGAGGTGACAGGCAGGCAGGCAGGCCTTCAAGGGGGGACAGGCCTTCGGGGGGGGTGCAGGCCTTCAAGGGGGGCAGGCAGGCCTTCAGGGGGGTGCAGGCCTTCGGGGGGGGGTGTAGGCCTTTGGGGGGGTGCAGGCCTTCAAGAAGGGAAAGGCAGGCAGGCCTTCAAGGGGGGGACAGGCCTACAAGGGGGGGACAGGCCTACAAGGGGGGGGGACAGGCCTTCAAGGGGGGGTGCAGGCCTTCAAGGGGGGTGCAGGCCTTCAAGGGGGAGACAGGCCTTCAAGGGGGGGAAAGGCAGGCAGGCCTTCAAGGGGGGGACAGGCCTACAAGGGGGGGACAGGCCTACAAGGGGAGGGACAGGCCTACAAGGGAGGGGGACAGGCCTTCAAGGGGGGGTGCAGGCCTTCAAGGGGGAGACAGGCCTTCAAGGGGGGGAAAGGCAGGCAGGCAGGCCTTAAAGGGGAGACAGGCCTACAAGGGGGGGACAGGCCTACAAGGGGGTGGGACAGGCCTTCAAGGGGGGGACAGGCCTTCGGGGGGGTGCAGACCTTCAAGGGAGTGCAGGCCTTCGGGGGGGGTGCAGTCCTTCAAGGGGGTGCAGGCCTTCAAGGGGGGGAAAGGCAGGCAGGCAGGCCTTCAAGGGGGGGACAGGCCTACAAGGGGGGGAGAAGCTACAAGGGGGTGGTACAAGCCTTCAAGTGGGGGACAGGCCTTCGGGGGGGGGGGTGCAGACCTTCAAGGGAGTGCAGGCCTTCGAGGGGGGTGGTGCAGGCCTTCAAGGGGGTGCAGGCCTTCAAGGGGGGACAGGCCTTCAAGGGGGGAAAGGCAGGCAGGCAGGCCTTCAAGGGGGGACAGGCCTACAAGGGGGGGGGAGAAGCTACAAGGGGGTGGGACAGGCCTTCAAGTGGGGGACAGGCCTTCGGGGGGTGCAGGCCTTCGGGGGGTGCAGACCTTCAAGGGGGGGACAGGCAGGCAGGCCTTCAAGGGGGGGACAGGCCTACAAGGGGAAGGGACAGGCCTTCAAGGGGGGTGCAGGCCTTCAAGGTGGGACAGGCAGACCTTTAAGGGGGGACAGGCCTTTGGGGGGGGACCATGATTTAGAAGTACACAGAGGGAAGGGGGTGTTCAAAGAGACATGCATATGCCAAACTTTGGGGGGGGAAGAAATAATGGGTCTGAAAATAGAGGAGAGGGAGAGAGATGATGGACCATGGGATTTAGGGAGGGAAGGAACAGAAAGGGAGAGAAATTGGACACAAGGGATGGTGTGGAGGAGGGATAGAGATACTGGATAGGAGGGTAATTAGGAAAAGAAACGGAGAGATGGTGGACTCTGGGATGGTGGGGAAGGAGGGAGAGATGCCGGATGAAAGGGTATTTAAGAAAAGGTGGATCTGTGGAGGGAGATGAAAAAAAAGGAAAGATACCAGACTTCCTGGGAAGGGAAGGGAAATGGAAAGGGAGGACAGAGTTGGCAGATGGATGGTTAGCATGCAGAAAGAAGGAGACCCTGGCAAGCAAGTTATCAGAAGAAAACCAGAGCCTTGGACCAACAAAATTTGAAATATAACCAGACAACAAAAGGTAGAAAAATTAATTTTATTTTCTGTTTTGTGATTATAACATGTCAGATTTGAAATGTGTATCCTGCCAGAGCTGGTGTTGGACTGCAAACGTGAGCTAGGATTTAACAGAAAGAGGAAAAGTCCTTTTTGTTTCTTTATTTTATTTACACCACAGCGCCAGTGTGGTTAGGAGAAGCCAAAGGGGGTGAAAAAGCTATAAAACCCACCAGGAGTTTTGAAAAAAATCACCCAACTGGGCAGGAAAATCGAATTGAAAAACCAATTCAATAGGGCTGAATCGAATCAAAATTTTTTTTTCCTGTATCTGGCAGCATTAGTTTGCGCTACTGTCTTAGACTTTAGGACCTGGGATTGGGGAGAGATGGCATCCTCAGTACTTTATAATGCAAGTGAAACGAGGATTTGGTCAGACTTTTGAAGGGTCTGCAGAAAAAAAATATTGTATAGGCCGGGGACATGAGACAGCAGGAAATGGGAACTTTTCTTCCTTCTATTTTTGTGAATGGAAAGGCTGAGGATGTCAGAGAGGTCAGTTAAAATATGTGCTTTATAAGAAAATATAATAATGTGTTTTATAAAGTTTATAGCATAGCTGGCCTACCCAGTGAGGTGTTCCTAGTGGTGATGGTGGCAGCGTGTCAATGTGTTGAGAGGAAGAGGTGGTCTGGGAAATTCTGCTGAGCAAACTCCAGGCCCATTTCCACCCCCCAGTTAGTCCACTCCACTCAACTGATTCACACACTGAGTGGGTCTTTGGGTGTTGTTTTGGGATCTCTTCCAGTGGTTTATCTCCTTCTGGTCCAAGGAAGGAAACTTTGTTATCCTTAGCATTGACCTACAGAATATGTTTGTAACAGCGCTGCTTGTGTGGCATTAGGCTATGTAGTGATCGAAAGAAAAAAACAGACCTTTGCACATTTTTGCACTATATGGTGGGTGTATGAGGAGATTCACATTTCCTGCACAGCTAAGTCCATGTGAAGTTACCTTGTGCTGTATTTGACATCTAGCAAGGTCTCTGTTTGAAAGGAAAGATCTAAACTTAAAAATGAAGTGGCCAGAAGTTATGGTAAAAGCAGATAGTGTAGCTGGTTTTAAGAAAGATTTGGACAAATTCCTGGAGGAAAAGTCCATAATCTGTTATTAAGACATGGGGGAAGTGTCTGCTTGCCCTGGATCGGTAGCATGGAATGTTGCTACTCTTTGGGTTTTGACCAGGTATTAGTGTCCTGGATTGGCTACCATGAGAATGGGCTACTGGGCATGATGGACCATTGGTCTGACCCAGTTAGGCTATTCTTATGTTATGTTCTCATCTGTAGGGGCCTTTGTTTTCACTTCTTATTTTAATGTATTTTTTTTCTGGGAACTTATCAGTGTTTTTTATAATGGGAACAAAAATGGAAGAGAATTAATGTGTGTGGAATGGGGGGTAACTAATTTCTTCAGCTAAATAATTCAATCCACTTCAAACAGACATAGGAGAACTTGTGCACCATTCACACACCCTCCAACCAAAAACGTCAAAAGAAAAAAACTGTTCGACAACCTCCTAGCCATTCGAGCTGCAACACTCGACCCCTAACTCTACAACCAATTGATATCAACCACAGACTGCAAAACCTTCAAAAAGAAATAAAAACCCTTCTATTCAAAAAACACATAAAACCGAACTAACACAATCAGAACTGTCCCAAGCATCACCTGCAACTACTCCATATGTACTTCTAATGTCATGACAATTTAGACATAATTTATGTTATGTTATGTTTGGAATAATGGTTACATATATGAGGTTCAATAAAAGAAAATTTTCACTGCCTGTTTCTATTCTGACCATTTATTCCATTTCATGGTTATTGCAAAAAAAAAAAAAAAAAAAATTTTTTTTTACATGGGGGGGGGGGGGGGTGTCAAAAAATGATGGGCCCCGGGTGCCACATACCCTAGGTACGCCACTGGGTGGAGGGGTGATAACACACCCTCGTCCTCTGTCCGGCCCTGCCCTTGTCCCGCGGGCCCTCGGATTTTCTCTGCCCCGCTCCATTTCACAAGGGATGGAGGAGCGAGGGCCTTCCCGATTCTTGCGGGTGTGTTGGCCCCCGGTCCTTTGCGTCTGGGCGCTTGCCGCAGACTGTCTTCGGCTGAAGGTGAAACGCTCCCTTAAGGTGTGAGGGTGGATTGGAAAGGAAGACCGGTTTGACGCCTAACCCTGACGGCCGGCCGTTTATATCCGAACCAGGGGCTCGCGTCCATAAATGCGCGCCACGTTGCCATGCCAAGCCCAGACAGACTTTTTCTTTCTCCTGTGCCGCGCTTTCCTGAGCGACTCTGCTGTACTTCGACCGACGCTTAAGAGTGCCCGGAAGCCGGAGAAAGTTTTATGCTTTTCCCAGAGTGTTACGCCGTTCTTCTCTCGACGCCTAATTCGGGAGCGGCGGTGAAGGAAGCTTGTTGCCTTCTTTTGCAGGCGGGCCCGAGAGAGAGCGCTGGGGAGAAAAGCGTGTGGGAAAAGGCTTGGGGGCCTCGGGGAGAAGCGCAGGCGCGTCTATTTCCAGGCCGAGTCCTGCCTTTGCATCTACTGGCCTTGCAAAAAAAAAATGGAATGAGGGCTGGGAGAGGGGCAATACCTGCACGGGAAAGAAGGAGTGAGGAAAAATGGAAAAAAACTAAAAAAAAGAAAAGCCTACAGCACCTGGTATTCCCAGGCAGTCTCCCATCCAAGTACTAACCAGGCCTGACCCTGCTTAGCTTCCGAGATCAGACGAGATCGGGCGTATTCAGGGTGGTATGGCCGTAGGCAGAGAATCCTCTTCCTCTAGCCCTCTTAGCCTTGACGCAGCTGGCTGCTGCTCCTCCTCCCTGCATCCCTGCTTGCTTGGCTCCTCCCAACCCCTAGCACCTTTTTCCCCTTTCTCTTCATTCACTTCTACTCCACCGCCTCCTTTACACTCCATTATGGGCACACACTCTCCCTCCACATTTCCCTTTTCCATTTCCCCAACACTCAGGCTCTCTGCAAAGCAACCGACAGCCGCAAGCACCCTTTTCTCTCAGGGCCTCTCTGGCCTGGGCCACGGCTGCTCTTCTCCGCCCTCTCAAGGCTGCCCTTTTTCTCAGCTCTGCTCTAGCAGCACTCAGACTGAACCCACAGAAGGCGGAACGGAAAGAAAAATATGTCCCACTCGCCCCCCCCTTCCTCCTGACACCTCGCAAGGAGAGCAGCACCTCCTAACGGACAGAAAAGTGAACCTGCACAAGGCGGCCGCTTTCATGCCGGGACTGACCGGTTCACATACAGCGCAGCCGCCAGGGAGAGCCCTCCGCCAGACAGCAAGCTAGCGCAGCCGGGTGCCCCCTTTTCCCCCAAAAGCTTCTCCTTCTCAGAAGCGGTGTAATGTACTTGCCGCAGACTGTCTTCGGCTGAAGGTGAAACGCTCCCTTAAGGTGTGAGGGTGGATTGGAAAGGAAGACCGGTTCGACGCCTAACCCTGGCGGACGGCCGTTTATATCCGAACCAGGGGCTCGCGTCCATAAATGAGCGCCACGTTGCCATGCCAAGCCCAGACGGACTTTTTCTTTCTCCTGTGCCGCGCTTTCCTGAGCGACTCTGCTGTACTTCGACCGACGCTTAAGAGTGCCCGGAAGCCGGAGAAAGTTTTATGCTTTTCCCAGAGTGTTACGCCGATCTTCTCATGACGCCTAACTCGGGAACGGCGGTGAAGGAAGCTTGTTGCCTTCTTTTGCAGGCGGGCCCGAGAGAGAGCGCTGGGGAGAAAAGCGTGTGGGAAAAGGCTTGGGGGCCTCGGGGAGAAGCGCAGGCGCGTCTATTTCCAGGCCGAGTCCTGCCTTTGCACCTACTGGCCTTGCAAAAAAAAATGGAATGAGGGCTGGGAGAGGGGCAATACCTGCACGGGAAAGTAGGAGTGAGGAAAAATGGAAAAAAACTAAAAAAAAAAAAAAGAAAAGCCTACAGCACCTGGTATTCCCAGGCAGTCTCCCATCCAAGTACTAACCAGGCCTGACCCTGCTTAGCTTCCGAGATCAGACGAGATCGGGCGTATTCAGGGTGGTATGGCCGTAGGCAGAGAATGCTCTTCCTCTAGCCCTCTTAGCCTTGACGCAGCTGGCTGCTGCTCCTCCTCCCTGCATCCCTGCTTGCTTGGCTCCTCCCAACCCCTAGCACCTTTTTCCCCTTTCTCTTCATTCACTTCTACTCCACCGCCTCCTTTACACTCCATTATGGGCGCACACTCTCCCTCCACATTTCCCTTTTCCATTTCCCCAACACTCAGGCTCTCTGCAAAGCAACGGACAGCCGCAAGCACCCTTTTCTCTCAGGGCCTCTCTGGCCTGGGCCACGGCTGCTCTTCTCCGCCCTCTCAAGGCTGCCCTTTTTCTCAGCTCTGCTCTAGCAGCACTCAGACTGAACCCACAGAAGGCGGAACGGAAAGAAAAATATGTCCCACTCGCCCCCCCCTTCCTCCTGACACCTCGCAAGGAGAGCAGCACCTCCTAACGGACAGAAAAGTGAACCTTCACAAGGCGGCCGCTTTCATGCCGGGACTGACCGGTTCACATACAGCGCAGCCGCCAGGGAGAGCCCTCCGCCAGACAGCAAGCTAGCGCAGCCGGGTGCCCCCTTTTCCCAAAAAAGCTTCTCCTTCTCAGAAGCGGTGTAATGTACTTGCCGCAGACTGTCTTCGGCTGAAGGTGAAACGCTCCCTTAAGGTGTGAGGGTGGATTGGAAAGGAAGACCGGTTCGACGCCTAACCCTGGCGGCCGGCCGTTTATATCCGAACCAGGGGCTCGCGTCCATAAATGCGCGCCACGTTGCCATGCCAAGCCCAGACGGACTTTTTCTTTCTCCTGTGTCGCGCTTTCCTGAGCGACTCTGCTGTACTT